>NC_090830.1:120512699-121149261 GCF_028021215.1 Eschrichtius robustus
CATATAAGTAGAACCATACAAAATTTGTCCTTTTATGTCTGGCTTATTTCACTTAGCATAACGTCTTCAAGGTTCATCCATGTTGTAGCACTGTATCAGAATTTCCTTCCTTTTTAAGGCTGAGTAATATTCCATTGTATGCATATACCACATATTGTTTAACCATTCATCTTTTGGTGGACCATTTGGGTCGTATCCACCTTTTGGCTACTGTGAATGACGCTGCTATGAACATTGGTGTATAAGTATCTAAGTTCCTGGTTTTAATCCTTTTGGGTATATTATATCCAGAAGTGGAGTTGCTGGATTATACGGTACTTCTATGTTTAACTTTTTGAGGAACTGTCATGGTGTTTTCCACAGTGGCTGTACCATTCTAAAGTCCCACTAGCAATGTACAAGGATTCCAATTTTTCCATATACTCACCAACACTTGTTATTTTACAATTTTTTGTTGATTAATTGCCATATGAATGGGTGCATCCAAATATTTTTTAAGTTGCTGTTTCTTTGGTCTCAACTATGAACAAGAACAAGAGCGAACATACACTTTGATTTTTAAAAATAGTAACTGTTTGACTCCAACAAATAAGCAACACACTATGAGATGCGGCATGCATACTGACATATAGCCAAGTGAAGCCAACATGTAATTTAATAATGTGCACGGCATAAAACTGGGCACAAATGGTAAGTGCTTTCCATAAGGGGAGTACTTTGTCAGATTTTATAGAGCCAAAATAAACTGGGTGTTTCTCTGAATTTGTCCCCAGTATCACACTCAGTGTCTGGGGTGTGTGTGTATGTGATGGTTTTCCCTGATGCTTTCTCTTAGTCCCACCTCTAGTCCAATTGGATAAAGTACCTTTTCTTCCAAGGACTCAGTCTTTCCGTTCTGTTTTCTACTCTTCCTTCATCCTCTTGTATTGGATGCTGGTAGATGGATAGGAATACAATTCTGTGTCCTGAAGTTGAGGGTCATGAAAGAAGTTGAGCAAAGCCACAGAGCCAAGTTCATACCCTACAGATGTCCATGGACCACCCCATCAGGCCTATGCTAGATACCTTCTGATGTATTGATTTTGTGGCATCCCCACAACAAGGCAAGGGAAATCATCCCTATTTTACAGATGAGGACACTGTTTCCCAGAGAGGCAAGTGATTTGTCCAAAGTCACCCACCTGCTAAGCGGCAGAGCTAAAACTTAAACCTGGGTCTTCTGACTGAATGCTTTTCTTCCTTGCAACACCACCTCTTCCTTCATAACTGAGGTGGTTGAACCAGAGGTGTGTGGACAGTAGACTTCCAAGCTGGCACTATGGGAGAGCTGCTTTACACCATAAATAATCATCATAATGCATGTATTTACCAGGGTGCCTACTGCATATGCTGCCCCTGTGAACAAAGGCTTCCATGTGCCTGCAAGAGCAATAAATCAACCTTTGAATGGTCCTTGTGCTTTTGCGATCTCATAGCAGATTGGCTGTATGAGGAAGGTAGTTATATCTGAGACCTCTAAGAAAGTCTTTTGATTGACACTGGTTATTTATGAGAACAGTGCAAGAAAATCCTCCATCGAGGGTCCTAATTTTTCTCAGTTACACAGGCTGTGTTGCTGGGATCTTAATGAGCTTGAGGATGATGATGACGAGGATGAGGGAGCTACTATTTATTAAGACCAAACAAAATTCTGGTTTGCTGGAGTGATTTTTTTCACTAACATTGAAAGTTATTTATTGATTTATTTACTCAGTACTTGACATGTGCAGGCACTAGGGATACAAAGATGGAAGATTACCAGGACATGACCCCAACCTTGAGCAGTTCACTATCCATGACTAACAGTGGAGACAGACACATAAACCTTTAATTAACACACGATGTAAGAAGTGCTGCAGTAGAGAGGTATTCAAAAGGACCGTGGTTACAGGGCTGGAGTAACAGTGACCTCTCTCCACAGAAATCACTGAAGGCTCTACTCAGCAGGGGACATTAGAGTTGGGTATGAGTAGAAGCTTGCAATACGCAGGAATGGAAGGTTAGTGTGTGAGGTGTTAAGACTGGTAATTTGGCCTGAGGCAACTTGATAGGATTCATGTAGGACACGCTCAGGTATTGGACTTTTACCTATTGGCATTAAGGACTTATTGAAGGAAGGATTTTAAATGAGCTACTAAAAGCACAGGGCTCCCTTCTGCCTCTCATGCTCTAACAAATCTTTCCCAGG
Source organism: Eschrichtius robustus (assembly GCF_028021215.1). Classification (NCBI taxonomy): domain Eukaryota; kingdom Metazoa; phylum Chordata; class Mammalia; order Artiodactyla; family Eschrichtiidae; genus Eschrichtius; species Eschrichtius robustus. Next base: position 120,514,927 of record NC_090830.1, read on the forward strand.
TTGCCAGGACAACTGGTAAACCCAATGTCTCTGAACATGTGCGCATCGTAAGCATTTTATAAACCACAGAATGATTTCCAAATTACCTACAAACTACTTTTGGATTTTTTAAAAAGAATTTCTGAGGGCTCTTTCAAGTTTGGCGGTTTCAAAACTCTTTCCAGCCCTTCACCTCAAAAGTCTCCCTGCCAAGTGGATTATGCCTTTCTCGTTGGGCTGTTTTTAGGGATTAATGAGCTCATTGCCATAATGTGCTTGGCACACAGGACTGCAATAGCTGGGATTTCATTGAGCTAACTTGCAATTTCACAGATGAGGAAACTCAGCCATGAGGACGATGAATGCCCTGAACAAGGTCTCACAGCTTGTCATCTGGAGCCAGGATTTAAACCCGGTATGCCAGACTGCAGGATCCTGTTCTTAACCATGACACCATTCTCCCCGCCAAAAAAATCCCTAAGTACAGCTCAGTAATTCACAATCTGCAGGAAGAGTCTTAAAGTTTACCAGAAAACACTGAATAGTGGAGAGAAAAGGAATATGGAGTTAGATCACAGGTTTAAATCCTGACGTCACAAATTTTGGGTAATTAGACCAGGCAAGTCACTATACCTCTCTTTGCCTTAATTTTCCCACTTCTAACATGAAGTTAGGACTTACCTTGAGGTATTATTGTAATTATTAGAGACAGTATACATAGAACACACAGAATGGACCTGGTTCATAGCAGATGCATAGTACATGAAGGCGATTACTACTACTAAGGATGACAATAATGTAATTATAATGAGTTTCTTTCATAGAGATCTTTTCCTAACCTCAGACTTCAGAATATTAGGTAGGTAAGTGTTTAATAAGGGTTGTTGGAAATGATGGTAAAACCATTCTTTTTCACAGGGAATCAGAGCACAGAAAACCCAGGCCAAGGCACACCAAGGCCATGTACTTGGTTTTCTGCTGTATGCAGAGCATAAAGGAGCAGGAGGTGGTGGTCTTTCCTCTCTGTATGAGCTGATAATCTCCCTCACAACAGCTGTCCACCCACCCACCCCTCTACTACCCTTACATGCTTGTTTCAGAAGTGTGGGAGAAAAAGAAAAGAAAGTGCTCTGTGGTAGGAATGTGGATTGGTTCAGCCACAGTGCAAAACAGTATGGAGATGTCTCAGAAAACTAAAAATAGAACTACCATGTGACCCAGCAATTCCAGTCCTGGGTATATAACTGAAAAACACCAAAACACTAATTTGAAAAGATACATGCACCCCAAAATTCATAGCAGCATTATTTACAATTGCCAAGATATGGAAGCAGCCTAAGTGTCCATCACCAGATGAATGGCTAAAGAAGATGCGATATATGTATGCAATGGATTACTAATCAGCCATAACAAAGAATGATATCTTGCCACTTGCAGCAACATGGATGGACTTGGAGGGTCTTATGCTAGGTGAAATAAGTCACACAGAGAAAGACAAATACTGTATGTTATCACTTATATGTGGGATCTAAAAAATACAACAAACTAGTAAATATAATAAAAAAGATGCAGACTAACAGATATAGAGAACAGATCAGTGGTTACCGGTGGGGAGGGACAACATAGAGGTGGGGGAGTGAGAGGTGCAAACTATTAGGTATAAAATAAGCTACAAGGATATATTGTACAACACAGGGAATATAGTCAATATTTTATAATAACTATAACCTTTAAAAATTGTGAATCACTCTATTGTACAACTGTAACTTGTATAATATTGTACGTCAACTATAATTCAATAAAAGAAAAAGAAAGTTCTGGGTAAGCACTTGAGAGTGGGCATATTTTCCACTAATGAAAGCTGGGGAGACATCAAGAGGCGGGGCTTTAGCCAGACCCGGAAGGACAGGAAGGGCAGGTGGAGATGCTGGGAAGCGGAGACCGGTTGGGCAGGCAGGGGGCGTGGGAGAATCGGGGGAGGACAGCAAGTGGGCGCCCTTTGCATCTTCACTGGAGACTGTGGCACCTAGGGAGAGGGAAGCAAGTGGCCCCCAAGGGTCCTGGAGGGCAATGAAGAGAGACAAGGGGCTGTGCTGAGGCCACATGGCTGTGAGTCATGGAGATGAGTAATGAGGGCATCAGTGTGGAGCCAGCTCAGGGGTTTTCAGGATAAACACACAGAGGTGCTTCACGGAGGCTGACAGAACCTGCCCCTAATGCATCCAGGGGATCCTAAGTGCTTTAGCATATTCTCTGATGAATAATTTCTCCAACTCTAACCACGTTAGGGACACACGCGGCCACGGCTCGGTGTTCTGTCTGTCAGATGTCGTTGCCATTTAAGTGAGTGATGCAGAATGGGTCGCCCACAGTGCCTGGGTCTGTGGAGGAAGCAGGCAGCCAGGAGAGCTGGCCCCAGAGGTTTTATTTCTTCGGCTCTGTAATCAGATTTGAGGCAGAATGTTTTTCTGTGGCTCCTCCATATAATCTCTCTGTTTTGATTCCATCTCCCCTCCTCTGCCATTCTGCTCCCTGTCGGTCTTGAGGGTTGACATGGTAAATTGCTGTGTCTCTCATCCTTCCAGACCCACTGCCCAGGCAGGATTAGAGAGGGGAAATGACCCCACAGTGGCCCGTCCTCAATTCTGTGTCCGTGGGGACGGGAGGAGGGAAGAGAAAGCGTGCTTACCAAATTTCCCAAAGGTACAGAGCCAGAAAGCTAAGGTGTCCATGGCAGCACGGGGTCGAAAGGACCCTAACAGGCTGGAAGTCAGAAATGAATGAAATTCTGCTGGGATAAATGCAAAAGATGGCATTTAGTTCCCCAAAGTCAACTATATAAGATCAGGGGAAAATTCCCTGGACTTTATTTTTTGTGAAAGACTTAACATGGACTAATTGTGTGATAGAGCTTCTTAAAACACTGAATGTAATCTTAGGTTAAATACAAAATTTTACGATTAGAAAAGAAACTCGTATTCGTTCCCCCCAAAATTAGAAAATGTACAGAGGACAGAGAGAGAGATGGTAGTGGTGCATAATTACCCTTAATTCTATCTATCTCTTACAATTATCTGTTAACCCATTGGGTTATAACCTATTTTTTTCCCCTAGGCAACTACACATACACACACGTGTATATATAAATATATAGTTTTTGAAAGAACATAGTTTAGAAAACAGGCTTAATGGCTCACTATTATAAACAACTTTCACAGTTATATATTTTTCTGCAACACCATTTTCTTTTTTTAAAAAAAATTTATTTTAAAGTATAGTTGATTTACAATGTTGTGTTAATTTCTGCTGTACAGCAAAGTGATTCAGTTATACATATGTATACATTCTTTTTCATATTCTTTTCCATTATGGTTTATCAGAGGATACTGAATATAGTCCCCTGTGCTATACAGTAGGACCTTGTTGTTTATCCATCCTATCTATAATAGTTGCAACACCATTTTCAGGTATTGCAAGCATTCTAAGGATTTACCAAAATTTATTTACAAAATTTTATTTTGTACAATTTTCCTCTCAATTTTTCTGTGATACATTGAATGCTGGAATGAACAGCCTTGGACATAAATTTTTGTGCACACTCTTGAGTATGTCTTTAATATGAAGTCCTAAAAGTGGAAGTTCTAGGATTTAAAGGATTATGAACATTTTAAAGGGTTTTATTTTGTTGTTTTTGATGCATATGACCAAACTGTTCCCTAGCTGTGCCACTAATGTACCTGTGTTTTCCCACATTCTCCCTAGTACTGGGTAGTATGAGTTTAAAATAACTTGCCAGATTGATAAGTGAAATGTGGTATCTTATTTTAATTTGTTTGTTTTGGATTATTAGTGAGGTTAAATATTTTTTCTTTCATATTTGGCATTTTTAATCTCTTTTTACAAATGCCTGTGTTTTTTGCCCATTTTTTTTCTGTCGGTATTATCTTTTGTTTACTGACTTTAAACGTTTTTAATGTTAAGGCTATTAGCTCTTTATCTGCCCCTCCAGGTTGCAAATATTTCTTTTCAGTTTGCTTCTTGCCCGTGAGTTAGTGTATGCATATTTCAAATTTTTATATTGCCAAATCCATAAAATTTTTATTTTGTAATCCATCAAAAATTTTATTCAATTTTTCCTTTTGTGTCATATCTAGAAAAATCTCTCCTGACCTAAGATTATAGGTTCACCTATATATTTTTCCCAATACCTTTTAGGTTTTGTTTTTACACTTAAATCCTCATAATTTAATTACAATGCAGTTTAAACTAATATCCAAATCAAAGGATTTAAGTTATCGGGAGGAAGATTTTGATTCACTATGTGAGTGAAATTTCTAATGACTTAAAAGTGGACAAAAAGAGAAGAGATTGACAACTGCGGAAATAAGCTAATCTCATAGCTTGACTTTCTACCGGGTTTTGAGAATTGCCTGGCATTCTCTAAGTGCTCAATTAACATTTGCTGAAAGAATGATAGTACGAGAGACCTTCGTGGCGCCTTTCAACGCTGCTTCTCTGACTTGGTTTGGTTTCCAGCTCATGCCATCTCCACAGATCCTTCCAGAATTGGAGATTTTGCCTCTCAGGGGTGAAGCAGACAAGAGGACGGGCTGACACGGAGAGAGCTAATTCCAGGGGGGTCTCCTTTTCAAATTTCAACCTCCAATAAGAATTTCTGTCTCTACCTCATGTGTTCTATGGAGACGCCAGCATCCCTTAAAGAACTCATGAACACGTCTGCTCACCTCCTGGTAACCCAAGGCATCTGCCATCTCTGCCACTCTGGTTTTCCCATCTCAGGGATGCCAAGAGTGGCGGCTCTGCCTCCTGTCTTCTGGCTGCCCCTGCTGAGCCGTCTGTGCCCGGCTGACCAACACCAGGAGGCAGAGGATGATGTCTGCATCCGGGGGCTGCCTTCGGTAGCATCTGAGTCTGCCCAGGGTTCCAGCAGTTTTCATTTTAATGGCTCTGTAATTTTACCTTCCGTGGCCAAGATTCACGTGAATCTTTGGGGATTGGGCAGGGGGATGATTTGATGGGCGGCTGTGTGGGAAGCCCCTTCCCATCCTGACACTGGCTTATTCTGTTTGGAGAGGATGTGGGCAACTCTGCAGCTCTTCTCCTTTCCTGGACTCCTTGTTTCTTCAGGCAAAGTCTTCTTGCCCTGATGTGCCTGAAGTCTAGGATGACCATAGTTTATCGGATATGCTTACCCACTGAGGACTCGCATGATGGATTTCCAAATGGGCTCCAAAGCCAGCTGCTTTGGTTTGTACCATTTATTAGCTGGGTGATCCCAGCCACATGGCTTCACCTCTTTGGGCCTTGTTACTCATCTGTAAAGTGGAGATAATAGTACCTACATCATAATATTGCTATGGAGAGTCTCTGAGTTAATATAAATGAAATGGTTAAAAAAAGTGCTAGGTAGATGGTAAGCACCTAGGTCAAAAAACAACAACTGTTATTTTAACTTCAGGCTCATTCTCCTGTTTTGTAGATTATGCTTGATTGGAAAGTTCTAATCGACATAGACTCCTCATGGACTTCAAAGGGCTGAAAGATGAAAACAGAGGAAAGCCAATCAAATAGTGCTGATCATCACATCTACCCAGGTTTGGGGCTACTTTTGAGGACCAATGGCTTGGCTAGACCAACTTTCCTTCTTGCTTTCCTGTGTCCTTCCTTAAATATTTTTTGGACAGAACAGACTTGTTTCATGTTCTCACTGAGCTCCAGTTCTTATAGAGAAGGAATAAAAGGGGAGAAAATAATTGGGAGAATGGGAGAGAAAAGAGATTCATAGGGTGGGCAGTGGTGTTGGGCATACAAGTTTTGGAGTCTGACAAAGACTGTCCTTGTCATCTCTAGTGTGACCTTAATTGCTTAACTATTTAGAACTCAAGATCTTTACAAGGGGGTTACTATCTACCTATCTTATGGGGTGGGGGTGAGGATTAAAGGAGAGAACTTATATGGTAGCTACTCAATAAATATTAATTTCATACCTCCCTCCTGTCCTTACCCTAACAAGATAAAGCCAAGGTCATAAGTTGCCTGCCCATGACATAGACCTTGGAAGAATTCAGAAGCCTTCAAAAGATTATTTTAAGAGAGTTTATCTAGCAACACTCATTCCGTAATGTTTTCCCTTAATAGATTTTTTTTTTTTTTTTTTTTTTTTGTCTCTTAAAGCAGGGGGCTTGTCTGAAGCAGGTACAGGTGAAATCTGCCAACGGTAGCTGGATCCAAAGATGGCAGTTCCATCACTTGGAAACTGACTTCTTCTGACTGCTGGTGTTGTGAAATGATGTGGGCAATTGACACATTTTGTCACTTTCCATCTGCTCCTCCCTCTCCCCCCCCCCCTTCGTTGGTATTTTTGGAAGAATGGTTAAGTACATCAACCTTCAAAAAAAAAAAAGTAATTATTAAGTCTTTCTTGTCATCAAGACGTAGTGGGGTTGTGTGTCATGCATAACTCTTGGCAGTGTCTAAATCTGGATTTTAGAAACAAGATGAATTTTTTCCTTGGCCTTTCTTTTCCTTTTAAAAAAGTTCAGCTTCTGCAGGAGCCTCATGGTTACTTTCCAGAGCTTGTCTTGATTGAATCGGTAACAAAATGACTTTCCCATTTTGAACAGCTCTGCCGAGGTCCACCAAACCACACGGAGCTGGGTGGTGACTACAGTGAGCTTTGCCACTTACAAAAAATAGTTTTTTGGTTTATTAACTTTTTATGTCTGGAGCCTAAAATAGGGAGCTTCAGCAATATGCTCACGTGAGCCTGCTGGCTGGTTGGGCTGCTGGATGAATGAAACGGCGCTTAAGGGGGTTACTATGGAGAAGTACCTACCGCCATTATTGAATAAGCTCACCCTGTGTGAGCAACTGGAGAAGTACTTTAGGTGCCTTATTTCCACCGAGACGCTCCGAAACCACAGCTAGTACTTATCAAGTGTTTACTGTGCATCAAGTTGTGCTCAGTGATTTTATAGCATCTCATTTGATCTTCATATCTTCCTAGGAAGTGTAATTACCTAGTGAGGATGCAAGAGAGAGTGACTTGACTCAGCTCTCTTCAATTTCCAAGCTAGTTTTATTGGATGATGAAACTGAAAAAAAAAAAAAAAAAAAAAGTCTTTGGGATAAATCTGGATAGCTTTAGGACTGGCTGTATCCAGGTGCTCAAATGATATGATCAGACCTCTCTCTCCTCATACTGCTTTGCCTTCCTTCATATTGACTTTGTTCTCAGCAGAAACTCTCTAGGAGGTAGATGGCCACCAGTGGCTCTGGCTTATATCCTCCCAGCGTAGAGACCCAAGTAGAAAGAAAGTGCATTTGCTCAGTGGCTCCAGCAGTCACTCTGAGTGTACTACATTTGGTTGCATGCTCCAAAGGTAGTCTTCAAACCTGAACCAGGGAGGTAGACTAGATTGAGTGGCCAGAGCTGGGTCATGTGCTTATACCAGGTCCTTTGAGGGGAGGAGTAAGGTCCACCCCATCCATAGCATATGGACTGATACTGGGAAGGGATGGTATTCCCAAAGAAAATTGGGGCCCTTTAATCCAAAGAAGAAAAAATATCAGGCATCCACCACGGTTCTATTATTGGGTCCATTTCATAGATGAAGAGACTGAGGGTCAGAGAATTTGTATAATTTAAGATCTCCCCACTGGGAAGTGCCGGAACTGGAATTTGAACGCTCAGTCCGTCTTCCTTCCATTATTTGGCCTATTTTGGGCCTGACCAAATATATTACAGTCCCTGACTCAGGAGCACCTCTTGCGTCTTTCCGCTGGCTTGGCTTCCTACAGGTTAGTGGTGAGCAACTAGAGCCAGTTGTCAAACAAGAAGTAATCCAGTTACACAGGTGGAAGATTAGAAAAAAGCTCTGCTGTGTGCTGTGAATCTGATTACTGTACATGATGAATCTGCCCCCAAAGAACCTTGGCAGAGCGGACAGGCACAGAGCGAGTTCCTTGGGAAGCAGGGAAGGTACATGAACTTGCCACCCTAATATGTCACTAGGGAGCCTTCTGCTGGGCTCTGTTCTCGGGTGCATAGGAAACATGAGGCAGGTGGGCTGATTCTGCTGTCCTCGCGGTTGGGGTTGGCAACTCCCTGCGGTTGAACCAGGACCACTTGCTCCGGACACTGAGCAATCACCAGGAAGGAGATCTGTGGGCTCCCAGACCACCCTTCCACAACCTGCAGTGTTGTATCTGCAAGTGTTGGATGGGAACTTCTGGTTGCGCAGGAGAGGATTCAGATGGGATATACACAGCTGTAGCATTAAATTCCAGAGAGCACATGGTGAGAAGTGTATTCCGTCCCCTGTTCTCTATCAGTCCTTCTGATCAGCATCTCCCCAAGACTTTGTCCTTGATGTAGACACATCCCAGCATCAAATCACCACTCTCTCTTTTCTTTCTAACACTAGCAGGATGGGCCTCACGCTCAGAGCCTTTGGCAGGCAATAGCATCCAGCTGGAATTCCATGGCATTGCTTTTGTTTTTATTGTATTTATCTTTATGGTTTCTTTCCATTATGGCAGGTGGCACTGGTTTTCTACTTATGATAGGCACATACATTTTGTGCACAAAATACACTTCTTTTAGTAAAAGACGGTGAGTGGGTTGAAAGAAAACGTTCTTAATTAGATGTGACATATGTATCAGTCAGGGTTCAACCAAATAAACAGAGGCAGTAGGAGATATGTATGGAGATTTATTGCAAGGGGCTCACATAGGTGTGGGTCTGGCTAGGTGAGTTTGAAATCCATAGGTGGGTGGTCGGAGAGGGCAGGCTGGGCTGAACCTGCTTCCACAGGGGAATTCCTTCTGCTTCTGGGAAACCTCAGCTCTCAAGGTGTCTGAACTAATTGAATCGATCCATCCAGATCATCTGGGATAATCTCCCTTACTTAAAGTCAACTGACTACGGACTTTAATCATATCTACAGATGCTTTCAACTAGATTAGTGTTTGACTGAGTAACTGGGGCTGTTGCTTTGCCAGGTTAACACACAGGATTTTCCACGAGATAGCAGCACAGGTGACACAGCCTAGTGGGGGTTGTGAAGGAGGTAAGTCAATGATGCGCAGTTAGTACCTGAACTAAGCAGGTGGGGCAAATGGCTAGGATATTTAAGTCCTGATGAGGGAGCGGGGCGTTCAAGCCGGAAGTGAGACTTTCTGGGCTTGGTGATGGTATTTTAGCCATGTGGGGGTTGGCAGGAGCGGTGAGAGGTGGTGCAGGGAGAGCAGAGCACAGCAGCCTGCCTTTTGGGCCACCTTCTCTTAAGCACATTTTCTATGGAACCAGCTTCTGTTTGCCTCTCTTTTCCTAATTTCGCCTGTTCAGCTTAAGAGAGGTAAGTTTGGTCTTTTTTTTTTTTTTAACATCTTTATTGGAGTATAACTGCTTTACAATGGTGTGTTAGTTTCTGCTTTATAACAAAGCGAATCAGCTCTACATATACATATATCCCCATATCTCCTCCCTCTTGCGTCTCCCTCCCTCCCACCCTCCCTATCCCACCCCTCTAGGTGGTCACAAAGCACGGAGCTGATCTCCCTGTGCGATACGGCTGCTTCCCACTAGCTATCTGATACTTGGTAGTGTATATATGTCCATGCCACTCTCTCGCGTGGGTTTCTTCTCAGAAAAAGTCTGCAGGCCCGGTGTGGGGTTGCTGCGGACCTGAGGGCCACCTGAGAGGCAGCGTCGGCTGGAGAGCTGCGCCGGAGCCTCCGTCTCTCTCCGGGGACCAGGCTGCGGCCCCAGGCCGGGCAGCGGCTCCCAAGGGGACTCCCACCGCGACTCCCAGGCACCGAGGGCAGAGTCAGGGGGAACAGCGCTCCGAGGTAGTCGGTCCTCTCTTGCCAGCTGTAGGCGTCCGATGGCCGGCCAGGCGGAGTCCACGTGACTCCGGGGGCCACGGGCAGGAGCGTGGCTGCCGCCAGGATGCCGTCCCGCTCCTGAGGGTGGGGGGTGAGCATCGTGTGCGCGGGCGGGAGCCGCGCGGCCCCTGGCGGGGAGCTGCAGAGCGCCCTGCAGGGAGAGCCAGCCGGAGCTCTTCCCTGGAGCCTCCACCGCCTGCGCCCGCTGGTCCTCGTGCCCACCTACGCGTACAGCCTGCACGGGGAGCTCGAGCCGCGGGTGGTGATGCGCAAGCGCTTCTGCGCCGGCCGGGAGGCCGCGGCCATGGACTGCGTGGCCGGCTGCGCTCTGTGCTTGGACGTGACCGCCAGGGACATGCAGGAAGAGTGAAAGAAGAAGGGGCTGCCTGGGACTCAGGCCAAGAGCTCCACGGCCTCCTGCCCCGTCAGAGTGTTGGTGCCCAAAGAGAAGATTCCTGACCCTCAACACCTGAAGCTCTGGCTCAAGGTCAATGGCTAATTCAGGCAGGCGGGTGAAATATCCTTCATGATTTTTTTCCATCCCCCTACATCATCAGCTACGTTTAGAAGATAATGACCTTGGAAGAAGGAGATATTATCTTGACAGGGACGCTAAAGGGAGTGGGACCCGTTAAAGAAAACAATGAGATCCAGGCTGGTATACAGGGGGTCGTCAGTGTGAGATTTAAGGTGGAAAGGCCAGAATATTGAGTCTATACAAAGCACCCTAACTTCTTAACAGAATTTTCAGGGGAAAAGGGAACAAGACAAAAGCAAGAAAAGGTTATTTAATTAAATGTGATCCTTTAATAAGAAACCAATCTTTAAAAATGACTGGATTGCCATGCCTCAACTCAAGGAAAAACCTGATCTAGAAGACCTGGGCTGGAAATGGAAATGAGGAAGTGTCTTCTAGGAATCAACAAACCAAATGTTCGGAAGACTTACTTTCCTTTCCTAGAGCTGGACTGGATAAGACTTTTCACTGGGTCATTCTGGGACCAGGTGTTCAAGACTTAAAATCTGCAAAGAAAGCAGAAAAGCACATTTCATCAGTGTTTCCCAAATTTCCTTGATCATTAAAATCATCTGGAAGTATTTGTAAAATTAAAATTTCCAAATTACTGGCCCACCCCAGGCTCCATGTATTAGTTAATGGAATTAATCTCTAGCACTCCAAGTGATTCTTATCACGGAAATGTGGGAAAACACTACATAGTTAATTAAAAGTTTTATTTAATAAGTGAGCAATTATTGAAGACCTCACTCATTTGCTTAGAGGGTGTATTCTGGCCCATAGATTCTGGTTTCAGGATAATTTTGAAACTGTTGTTTCCCAAATAGATACTCTGTCTTTTGTTTGCTCTGCCCGCCCTCCCCCTAAAAAAAAGAAAAAAAGTGAAAGTCTGCCAAAGGGTAGGGCTCCAATCATATAACCAGATGGTGACTGTGATTCTCATAAAGCCTCCCCTCATCACCAGTGACACCCCTTTACTAAACTCTTCACTGTCAGATGGACTTCATCTTTGAAGCTCCGAGGTGGCCCCATCCAGTGATAATGGTCTTTGAACTGGAAATGTAATTACATGATTATTGATCAAATTTTTTTTCTCCAGATTGAAGAAACAACTGAAAAAGTCCATGGGGAACTTCTTCTTGTTGTGGCAATTGGAAAAGGCTGTGGAACTTGCACTTAGATGAGAAGATTGACTCCAGGTGAGTTTCCTGGGGATGCGAGGGGAGGCGAGGGCAGTTGGTTTCATGTTTTAAAGACCAGAATTTTCTGTTTCCTTTGGAGGCCTTAATTAAGTTTCTGGACCATGAGCCGTGCCTTCATAGAACACAGAACTGATCAGATTTCCCGTGCTTGACCCACGGAGCAGTGATGGTAAGTGAACGTCTTTGCTAACATTCTGAGATTGACATTGTGACAAGTGAAGTATGGCCTGGAAATCTCTCTTCCATCACTGTGAATGTACAGCGTTTGTCACGGTAATTGCCCTGGTCTAGTCCTCCTCCCAGAGCTTCAGAAGCAGGCGTTCCCCCTCTGGTGACCAGAGGAAGGACTGGATCACTTGGATCACTTTCTAACATTAGCCACAAAGCGATGGGCGGGTTTGGGTACCTGTTTCATGTTCACTGGTATCTGAAAGGCAAATCATATTCTGGGGATCCCTAGGGGAAAATTGTCTTACTTAAGTCTGTTGAGATAAGAGGAAAAAGCATATTGCAGCTTTCTTTTCCGTGGCCTAAAATCTTCAAGTTTGCAGATGACATCCAGCCAGGTAAATAAGGTCTCATTTCAAGGGCCAACCTCACCTGAGTGGTAGGGGCTGCCTGAGGGCAGGGAGGATGCCAGGCCTTCCCTAGGCCCAAAGGGGAAAGTCCTGAGACTGTTACTGATGTCTGTCATGGGTGGTGGGCATGGGGGTAAGAGTGGCCCGGGGACGAAACCACAGAATGTAAAGATTAATATTTAGATTAAGGTAGAATTTCTGTGCCTTTTCCCCCTCACTTAGATTGTAAACTACTTGAGGGCAGGGTTTGGGAGTCGTTCATTTATAGTGCAGGTGACTGCTTCTTTTGGACAGCCTCTTCTCTTGCTCTCTGCATGCTTTAAACACGGAGTAACTCTATCATGCCCACCTCCCTCCAGAAGCCCCTCTCTGCCCCTGCCAAGGCTATCCACAGGCATCGGGGAGGGGATTTTACTGAATGTCTTGTCCAAAGACAAGGAGTTCCATTGCTCACTCTCCGTGTGACTCTCCTCCGGATTATTTTAGGACTTGGGCTTGACTGCATGGAGTGCTAGCTTGACTTGCAGGGCTTAATCCCATGGGAGTTAATTTTTCTCTTATAACAAGGATTCTGGAGGTGGGCTTCCCACGGGCAGCAGCTCCACCTTGGCGGAGGTTTTCCTGGCTTCCTCTGTCTTTGTGCTCTGCCATCTCTAGCACATGGCTTTCATCCTCAGGCTTATCATCTCATGGTAGCGAGAGGACTGCTTCCCCTGCAGGCCTCAGGTCCCTATTCCGGAGGAAGGAGGAGAAGAGAGGAGAGCATCAGGCACGTTGCCAGTTGAGCCGGTCCCTTTTTTATCAACATCCAGCAGGTTTCTGCTTCCATGCTTCCATCTCAGCAGCCAGAATTGGGTCACATGGCCGCTTCCGGCTGCACGGGAGTCTAGGGTGTTTCTGGGTTTCAGCAGGAAGGGCAGAGCACACCCTGGTAGGCAACCAGCCAGGATAGGCACAGCCTCCCAGCCACCTCCTCATCTTGTCTTTGTGGCCTGAAGACATTCCCCACACCTCCAACCATGTTGGTTCCAGACTCCCCTTCCCACCCCAAATATTCCCCCACTCTGGGGGCTAATGGAGGTGCCCTGCTCAGATCTCCCCACTCCGGGGGGTCATGGAGGTGCCCTGCTCAGATCTCCCCACTCCGGGGGGTCATGGAGGTGCCCTGCTCAGATCTCCCCACTCCGGGGGGTCATGGAGGTGCCCTGCTCAGATCTCCTTGCTGGGGCACGGGGAGCACAGCAGTTGCACAGCCTCAGCTGCCTGCCTTTGGATTCCCCGCCACATTCATGGTGAGACCACATTTCCCCTGGGTCCACCCAGCCCCTGACTGAGTGCAGCAGGGTCACTAGAGTTGGCCATTCCTCCTCAGCGTGGGACTCTTCTAACAGACAACCTTTTCTCAGAGCCTTTCCATCGGCCTGGCCAAGGCTTTCCCGGAGCTGCCCTGAAGTCTAATTTTCCCTCCCCCCTCCCTCCTCCCCCCCACACCACCTCCTCTCCTGGGGGTTAGGCCTGCATCATGGTCTGAAGGCTCTTCTCTCCCCTCCTGCTTCCTGCCCTTTTATCCTTTACAGGCATTTTCCCTAAATAAACCTCTGCTCATCTAACGCTGTCTTGTTGTCTGCTTCTCGGAAGGCTGACACTGACTTGCCTCCCTTCCCACATATTCAGAGCCTTTCCCTTATCTGGAGAAATTTCACTCTCTGTGATCTCCAGTTTGCAGTGAGAGGCACATAGTTTTCCTTGTAACCTCTTCATTACCCCTTGACTTCTAAAGAAGGTAGTGCCCGAGGTGGATTCTTCGTTTGAATTCTTTTACGAATATTTCCCTTGCCACAAAATGAATCAGTCACACTTATTGAGAGTTAGTTATGCGCCAGGTCTCGTTTTAGGTGCTGGGGGAGACTAAGATTTATCAGTCTGGGTCCCTGCCCTGCTGGCGTTCGCAGGCTAGTGGATTTAGGGAAGAGCCTTGCTTTTTCATTGGAAGGGGGTGTGCCCTGTCCACCTGCAGTCTCTCTAAACCCTGGGGTCCTATCCAGCATGTCTACCTCGAGCCTCTCTGCCACTTTCCTGGCAAATTACAGAAGAAACAAAGCAGCTGTTGCCCCTGCGACCAGTGCATCAAAAGTCCAGGTAACACGGGCTTGGTGTAACCATGGCAACCTTAATGGGGCACAATGACCCAGCATAAATCCAGCCCCGAGCTCACCGTAAAATGCGAGGGAGCTCTGTCTCCACTCCAGACCGTTTGGAGGGAAAGGTGCCTTGCTCTCCGTGCGTGCCTAATAGGTTTCCCTAATAAAACAGCAGGAGGAGCAGGTGATGGTACCCTCAGAGTGAAGAAGAGCAGGAAGCCCTGTTGTTAGTGCAGGATGGTTTTCCGTGGCCTGTGAACTGGGTTGATATATTCATCTGGCCATTTATTTACATGCTCTGGATCTGTCTTGGGCTTGCTAAATAAAGCCAGATGGGCGCTCCAGCCGTGGAAGGAACATGGGACATCTTATACGCAAATATGCATGTACATGTGCACACAGTGCCATGCATGTGGATGAGGCAGAACCGCCTTGTGCATAATTCCTTACATCTGTCTGTTGTCTCTTTTCACCTTGCATGGCTGGGAATGGCTCCACTGCTATGCCTACTGATGCCAGTGATACACTTTCTGCTCCCTTTGCTGAAACCCGCCTTCTTCATAGCCTCCAGGTTTTGCCCCAGGTGTCATGTGCTCAGAGTGGCCCTCCCTGGCTATTGTAGCAAGCACCCAGCCCCCAGTGACCCTCTCTTCCATCACTCTGTCTCCCCCATAGTCCTTAACCTTTTCTCCATCTAACCTTGCTCATTTGTGTGCTGTTTTTTTTTTCTTAATAGATCTTTATTGGAGTATAATTGCTTCACAATACTGTGTTAGTTTCTGTTGTACAACAAAGTGCATCAGCCATATGCATACATATATCCCCATATCCCCTCCCTCTTGAGCCTCCCTCCCACCCTCCCTATCCCACGTCTCTAGGTCATTGCAAAGCACCGAGCCGATCTCCCTGTGCTATGCTGCTGCTTCCCACTAGCTAACTATTTTATATTCGGTAGTGTATATATGTTGATGCTACTATCACTTCGCCCCAGTTTCCCCCTCCCCCGCCTTGTCCTCAAGTCCATTCTCTATGTCTACGTCTTTATTCCTGCCCTGCCACTAGGTCCATCCGTACCTTTTTTTTTTTAGATTCCATATATATGTGTTAGCATACGGTATTTGTTTTTCTCTTAGAAAAAGGAACCCTCCTGCACTGTTGGTGGGAATGTAAATTGATACAACCACTATGGAGAACAGTATGGAGGTTCCTTAAAAAACTAAAAACAGAGCTGGTTTGTTTTTGTTCTCTATCCCCACTTGCATGTCACTTGCGTATCTATCGTGTTTTATCTCCTGAGCATCTAGCAAAGGGCCTGGCACAAAGTAGGTGCTCAATAAATACCCATTGAATGACCAATTGAATGCTTTTTCCAGGCCCTTGGTGTCCAATAGTGGCAGCAGTATTGAGAATCCATAACCAGGGCAGTACAGGGAAGACCCCAATCTTGAAGGACTTTTTCGCTCCTTTTTCTGGAAGCTCCCCTTCTTGCCCCTCCAGGTGCCATGACCTTTAGATGTAGTTTGGCTGTAGACAGGCTGTCAGTTCTCACCTGTTGGAGAGAGAGCAGGGCCTCTACTCTTGGGAGGCAGGGAATCAGTGATTGAGGGGAAGTGGGGGGAGGGCTATGGAAAGGGGGTGGCTCCACTCTCCATCTTTTGGTGTTTATGCATATTTCCGAATCTTTATCCTATTGTATTATTAAAAAGGACTCTGGGCTAAGCACAGCAAGCTGGGAGGTCTCAAGTAGAACCAGACAGATGTCTCTATTTAACTCATAAGCTGATTACATCCTGCTGTGTCTCAAAAATTAAAATGAAAAATAAAAACTCCTCAACCCCTGCCTCTTCAGACTTCATTTGACAAGACACGAGTCATGCTCCTTTGGTAACGGCCGTACCAAAGGAAAGGATGCAAAGGCTTATTTCTACTGTTACTCTGCTGGGTGTTGATTTCCTTCCACAGTTGCAGCCCTGACAGGGGATAATCAAGGTTATCGACTGTTTGAATGGCTTAGGGCTGGAAGATAATTTATAAATGGAATTGACACCCTTCTGTTTAGCATGATGCTGGTGATACAACCCTGTGACCAGGGCCTGGGTTAAATGCCCCATGGCAGAAGTTTTGGGGAGAAGACCATGGGATTGTCTCACATTCCTTTGACCAGTGACTACAGCTGTAGAATGACATTTGTACCAGTCCCAGTGATGCTGAATGTTTGAGCCTGACCATTGCCTTCTCCCTGATTAGAGAGGCCAGCGTGCAGGCAGTCTACCTGGAGAGCTGGGAAGTCCACTCCATCAGGATGGACGGGGAGGGGCTGGCAGCCTCTTTAGCAGCACCTCTGCCAGCCTGCTCTTGCCCTGTGCCACCTCTCCACCTGCATCCAGTTGTTACGGCTGGATGGTAATGGCTTGGTCCCTCGGTGAGGACTGCTCCCTCCTTTGGGTTGAGCTCTCCGGCTCTTGAGAGTTCCAAAGGCTTTACTCTGCCACTCACTCCCCTGTGCTTGTGGTCCTGGAACAGACAGACTTGATTGGTCCTTGCTGAGGCTGATGTGATGAACTCTCAGCCTCTGTCCCCAATCATGTCATTTTCTAGGTGCTTTGGAGTTATTGAGTGGTTTCTTTTTCTGGCTTTACTTGTCCCTTCAGTGACGATCTTCACTTTCCTCCTCTTCTGGCAGCCAAAGTCTTTTGATGTCAAGCCTACTTTCCCAAAATCTGATGAAAGGCACAGAAGCTGAACTGTCACCCAGGGTCAGGGATCAGGTGATATTTTGCTTGCTCCCCCAGTGACTCTTCCTGTTCTTCCAGCAAACAATTTTGGAATCGTTTAATTGCTCACAGCCCATCTGATTTCTCCTGGTGTGAACAGGGCTGTATTCTTGATCACATTAAGGCATTTAAAATGGACTTCAGAGATCTCCCAGTGAGCACCTACTTTGTCTCATTGCCAGGGGCAAGGGTCTCCTTTGCTCCCCATTGAAGGGTGAGATTAATTTTCTCTGCAACGTCTTTAAGCCTCAGGGGTGGTGAAATTGTGATGGTTGGCTCTGTACTGGGAAACCTTGAGAAGACTCATGGGCTTGAAGTATAGAGGTGAGACCAAAGAGGGGGGAGAAGCCATTGGCATGTGAGATTGACAGTTGATGAGCTGCATCCACACACACGTCCTTGGGAACATAATTCTTATGGTTCTGATGTTTCCTGCCAACAAAGTAGACCAAAGAGAATCAAGTGTGTGGTGTCAGGTATTGGACATTGGAGTTAGGTGAAGGCAGAGAAAATCTCTGTGCGAGATCTCTGAGGTTGGATTTGTGTGGCGGGCATTATTCAGTTTAGCTTCAAGATAATGGTGTTTTTAGGAAGAAAAAAGGAAGAAATATAGCCTAAACGTGTCCAGTGTACGAACAAATATTCTGATGCCTAATTAAAATATATTTTTTATTAATTGAGCTCCTACTGTTTCTTAAAGAACTTTGCATGTATTATCTCCAATCATTACAAAAGCCATTCAGGCTGGTGGAATTATCTCCACCTTACAGGTAGGACCCAACACATTGAACAGGTCCAAGGGGACGTCTTGATGCCCAGCCTTGCCCATCTGAGCAAAAGGCACCACTCTCCCCTTGTAGAAGCTGCAAAATTGGCTGTTGTCCCAAATTTCCTCCCCCTTACCCTGACCTTCAGTCCATGAGTGTGTGTCAATTCCACCTCATACCTGGGACTTGTACATTTCTCTAGTTCCACTTTTACTAGCCTCCTCCAGATCTGCATGGTCTTCTGAGTTTGTCTATTGCCCCTCCAAATGTCTTCTCCACTCAGCGTCAGAGCAGTCTTTACAAAACACAAACCACCCATGGTACTTGACTGCTTAAGATTCTTCAATGACTCGCCATTCCCAGCCTGCCCCTTCTGCCCCATCCTGTCTGGTTTCCTTCTCACCCATCTCCCATTACACCCCCCTTCCAGTCTCTGAAGCACGCCCCCATGTAGAGTCTTCCTGCGTTGGTTTCCCCTGCCTCAAGCACTCTGCATCCTCCTTCTCCCACATCAGTACCTCTTATTCTTTAGGTCCTGTCAGAAGCCTTCTTGGGCTCCCTTGTTATTCTCCATCAGTGGATTCATTTTAATTTCCTCAGATTCAGAATGCGGCTGTGAAATCTGCATTTTCACAAGCTCCCTCGACCCCATGATTCTAATGCAAGTGGTCCATACTTCCATGGAAAACGTAAGGGCAGTTTTCTTACATGCTGCTACAGCTCAAGACAATTTTTTGAGAAATGCATGCAGAAAAGGAGTCCTCTTTGGGCAGTGCCTGTAGAAAAGCCAAGTGAGATAAGAGACTTTCTATGTCCTTGATAATATGTAGGAGGTATTGTGAAAACCAAAACATTATGTTACTCTGCTTGACCTTCCAGTTAGGCACCAGGCTTGACCCCAAATGTTTTTTAGACACTTCCCCAAGGCCTCATTCTTTAAACCTCAACAGGTAAAAGTAGCCATGTACTACTTTTAGGGTATGTACGTAAAGATAGTTGCAAAAGTAGTTTGGATAGCAGCTGTATATTAGGAGTGTTTGATCTCTCAGGGTGACAGCTGTGGCGGGGTTGCTGGTTGTGGAATGGATGTGTTTGGATGTTTGTCATGTGGTCTCATTACCCTCAGCAGCCCTGAGCCCAGGTAACATTGGACTGGTGTGAACCCTGCTGCACAGACTTTCCAATCTGGCAGCTGTTTGGACATTTCTTATTTTCAGTTGACAGATTCGATGCTGTCCCACAGCAATGAATTCTAGAACTACACTGATGCCACCAAAGATTTGGAAAATTTTTAGTGTCCCCAAAGGACCCGTGTAATTTTTGGAAGAGGGGAAAAAAAGGTTATTAAAAGAAGATTATCACACAAAAAGTGAAATAGACACCAGGGATTTCTTCAGTTCTTTGCTTATTCCTGTTATTTGGAATCCAGGAAAATGGTGGTTTGCCATAGGGAGTTGAGTTTTCTGAACACGGTCTTGATTTTTAATTGATGCCTTTCCTTCAGATGGTTCCATTTTTGTCAAGTTTTATGTGTAAGCCTAAGCTTGGATTTTTTGGATTTCCTTATTAAAGTAATGAGGAAGAAAGAAAATATATTGATATTTATACGTACACAAATGCACATACTTCTTCAAAAACAACAAATGCACATACTTCTTCAAAAACAACTTTCCTTCAAGTCATCTAGGAAACTGTTTTTCCTGTATTCCAAACATAAAGGAGAAATTTGTTCAAAAAAGAACCAACTGTCCTTCCCACTGATTCTCCCTCTTTATTTCCCATCTGTGCTCCCAAGGACCTTTACTGAGTGTTTTTCTTTGCATCTCTCTTGTTCACAGTTGCATACATAGAAAGTAGGATATCATCTGGTATAGTCTCTGCCCTCACTGAGCTTACAGTTTGGGAACTGGGGTGAGGGAGGGGGAGATAGGCATTTAATAAATTATTTAAAAAATGATTACGTTTTCATAAATATTATGAAAAAATACAAGATGCTGTGAGAGCTCTTTATAGAGGGTCAGGAAAGCTTCCTTGAGAAGGTGCCATTTAAGCTGAGACCTGAGGGATGATGAGGAGTTGGCTGAGTGACATTGAATAGGGGCCGAGCATTCCATGCAGATATCAACAAGCAGCGTGTGCAAAGGCTCTGGGGCACGAGACACAGTGCATTTGAGCAAACAAAAGAAGGCCAGTACGTTATGGGAGAGATTTGCAGGGGTCAGACCTATGCAGGCCTCTGTAAGCCAAAGCCAAATCTGTGTACTTAATTCTAAAAGCAGTAGGAAGCCATGGGAGTGTTTCTGCAATGGTTTGTGTTTTTAAAAGCGCGTTCTAATCTTGAAGCTAATTGAAGAGAGTCGAGAGTGAGGAGTGGGAAGACCGGCCAGGAGGCCATTATAGCTGTCATGAGATCATGGTGGTTTGAAAAGGTAGTGAGGTTGGAGAGTAAAGAATATACTGGAGAAATATCCAGCAGGTAAAATTCATGATTGAGGGAGAAGGAGGTGTCAGAATGACTCCAGCATTTCTTCTTTGAACATACAGAAATGCCGTTTTCTGAGATGGGGAACCTGGAGACGGTTGGAGGTGGGGAAGAAGGCCAGTTTGGTTCTGCACCTGTGGAGCTGAAGCTGCTTTGTCACCCAGGTGGAGCTGTCGAGAAGGCAGGTGATGTGTGAGACTGTGCTTGGAACACAGATCTGTCCCAGAAAGATACATTTTGGAAATTTCACCATTTGCTAGAACAAGTTTTTCTTGACTCTGAATGTCCCTTGCCTAGAGAACATTACCACTTCAGCTGCAATGCGGGATTCACAAAAGTGCCAAGCACTTGTTTCACCAGCTTGGACTTTGAATAACAGGTGTCTGAAACCCCTTCAAAGTGGACGAGAGAGAGAGAGAGAGAGGGTGAAAGAGACCCTGACACATACAATTAACCATCACCATCGGATACTAGAGTCTACAGAGCTGGGGCAGCAGGCAGTGGTCACAAGGCACCGTGGTACCAGGGCTTGTCATCAGCTAGGGAGCGGATGAAGACAACCCATCTGAAGTCTCATCTAGAGAGTGATCCACAGGTTCCAAAAGTCAATGGAGAGTCAGGTAAGCAAGCTCCAAGGAAAGAGAAGAATGATACCAGAGATGAGCAGGGAAAAGCCCTGAGTCAAGGATTCAGAGAGGCTGGTAGGGGAAATTGATAGAAACCAGCCTGTGAAATGCCCAGGATACGGGTCATAAATACATGATGCTGGGAGGGTGGCAGGTCCATGCCTCCTAAAAACTCTCCCGGGAGGAAATAATTTTAACTGTTTGCAACTCTAATAGATTTTCAAGATGATATGAAACCGCTACATAAATGGTGAAATGTGGCTCCTAGTTGTATTTGTATTGCCGCAGTGTAAAAAGCGCATTCCTCCCGCTGCATCAAAATAGCAAAGCAGAGAAGAAAAGGAAGGGCTTTTGTTTGGACACTGGAAAGGATCTTTCACTGGCTGACTCTATCCAATAGTCACAAGTCACATTTTCTTTTACTCTCTCTCTCCCCTCCCCACCCCCGATCCTTCTCCCTACATAACCCCCTCCCCCAACCTCCCTCTTCACTCCTTCTGCCATGTGAGTTAACATTTCTGGAAGATTCTGGAATAATTAGGTGGAGTCATAAGCGACAGAGAAATAGCTGTGTTATGGTGCAAAGGTGAGAAGTCACGGTTAAAGACCGTGACGTGTGTGATGGTGGGGGGCACTGTTAGTCTTGGTACAGACTGAGACAGCCTTCTGCTTCCCCTGCCTCTCCCCCAAGAGCTTCTTATTTGTTTATTTAGAGAAGGTGGGTGCCCGGGTGAGAGAAGGTGAGTGTACTTAACTGTAAAGTGTGTTCATATTGACTCAGTGCATCAGTTCATTTTTCTTTTTCTTTTTTTTTCAGTTACGAAATTATGAGACCCCGGTTAGATTCTCAAAGCTGTGTTTTCCTGGCCACGTTGTCTTGGGTGAGTCACTTAATCTTCCTGATCCTTAGTTTACTGAAAATCTGAGATGACAGTGATAATCCCTGTCCTACCTTCGTGACGACTTTTAAAAATTAAGGATTAAATGACACATGTAAATTCTTTATAAAGTAATTAGTTATTGTTATTACCCTTGACATGAATTTGAATTCAGTTGCATATACAATAGAACTATAGAAATATGGGTTAAAAAAATGTAAGAAAGCAATGCAATGAAAACTAAGGAGGGCAACTGCATATAGCAGAAATTTGAGGCCAAAGAGACTTCTTTTTTTTTTTTTTAATTTTTATTTATTTATTTATTTATTTTTATTTTTGGCTGTGTTGGGTCTTCGTTTCTGTGCGAGGGCTTTCTCTAGTTGCGGCAAGCAGGGGCCACTCTTCATCGCGGTGCACGGGCCTCTCACTATCGCGGCCTCTCTTGTTGCGGAGCACAGGCTCCAGACGCGCAGGCTCAGTAATTGTGGCTCACGGGCCTAGCTGCTCGGCGGCATGTGGGATCTTCCCAGACCAGGGCTCGAACCCATGTCCCCTGCATTGGCAGGCAGATTCTCAACCACTGCGCCACCAGGGAAGCCCGAGAGTTCTTATCAGCACTGAGTGTTGAACTTCGTAGCAAACGAGGCATAAAGGGAAATTAGCTAGTAAACGATGCTTAGTATTTCAGCAGGAGTCATCAAATTTTTACCAGAAATTACAGCTGGTAATTCTATCCCCTGCTTCTAGCTTAGGGTAGGCTCAAAATATTTGCTGAATTGAACAAATTCAAATAAAACCTTGCCTTTAGCCTAGCGGGGAGGAGTTTGTCATGTGTATCCTTGTATATTAAGGGACCACATACACCACAAGGGGCCAGTTTCCAAAAGCTGCTTTAGCAGTGGAACAGAAATTGTATTCTTAGGACCATTTATTTTATTGACTCCCATTGTTTGGTCAGTCAACAATCATTTCTGGGACACTGTTTGCTACGGACACTGCACCAGTTCTCTGCAGAGGGAAAGGAAAGCTGTAAGGACCCAACCTTTCAACTTCTAGAATGTAACCCAGAAAAATACTCCCTTGTGGGCACAAAGAGATATGCACAAAAATGTTTACAGTGGTATTGTTTGTATAACAAGGAAAATGGATATAATGCAGAAGTCCTTCTGTAGAGGAGTAGGTAAGTAAACTATAGGACCTCCCAAAGATGGAGTACTGTGCAGCTGTTAAAATGAATAAGGCAGAGCCATGTGCTTCATGAGGGAAGTGTGCTCCTGTCTTATGCTACTTAGTGGTAAAAGCAATTTGCAAAACAGCGTGTAGGCAATGGTTTCATCTTCAGGAAAAACTATAATTATTAATAATTTATATTTTTTGATACACAAATTGTTGACAAAATACGCACCAAACTGGCAGTGGTTATCTTGTGACAGAAAGATTCTGGGGGAAGTTTCATTGCCTACACTCTCTATTTCTCTGAGATGTGAATTTTATATTACCTTGTATCACATGTGTTATCAGAAGAAGCAATAAGGATACTAAGTACTGTGCAGGGAGCTGTGGATAACATGATGTATAAGTTATTGTTCCCACCCTTGTAAAGGTCAAAGTCCAGTAGGGGAGAAAGCCACTGAAGGAATTATGCCATCATGTGAGCCCTGCAGTGATGGAACTGTGTCTAGGGGGCACAGGTGCCATGAGGAGGGGCAGGGTGGGGGAAAGGGTGATTGGAAGGGCATTGTAGGGAAGTTGATCCTGAGCATGGTCTGGAAAAATACCCAGAGTGACCATGACCAGGAAGCTACATCAACAAGTGCCAATTGAGGATTCAAAATGGTCACCAGCATATTGGTAGCTCAGGAAGTATCTCCGTTCCTGGGACATTCTGACTCATGAAATGCCACAGGAGGCCAGACAATGGAGGGGACACTTTAAAGACAGGTGTTCTAAGGGAGTCACAGAGGGTCAACTCAAGTTTTCTACAGGCCAGTCACATGGTTCTGCGCATTCCCCCATTTGAAAGAACTTGGCATTAAATCAGAGCTTAGTTGGTGATCTAAGGATGAATTTAGATAATCCTAATTAATCCCCAAGCTTCCTGCATCACATTGTTCTTAAATCTTGACTTTATAGTCCAGAGGCAAGACCCAAGTGTCATCAGAGCGAATAGTTATTCTGACATGAAATCACCAAGATACTTTGATTGATAGCAGGGTGAAGGACAGGGCCTCAAGTTTCTTACTGACAGAACATGTTTTCCCAATGTCTTCACATTTGTTTATCCCATGAAGGGCTTTGGCGGACACAATGGTGACCTGCCTCTGTTTTCTCTGGTCTTCAGAGTTGGTCTTCCTGGCACTGCATTCCCCCCAGAAAGCTGCTTGTTAGACTTTGGCATCCTGACTTGGTGAGGTGGTTAGGAAACACAGTTCAGGATGCAGTGGGTCCAATGTGAGCTGTCTCTCTCCAACCCTATTCTCGTGCAGAGAACTAGAGATGGAAAAGGAGAGAGAGAAATGGGAAAGGTGGGACGACTGAGGCAAGGACTGCTGGCCAAAAGGAGCTGTACTAACCAGAGACTTACATCCCGGCTGATTGGGGATCTTTATTTCCTCCCAGTTTTGTTTCCACTGGCTGACCCCATACACAGCCTCTTGGACGCCATTTGATCAGTAAAGTGTGTGTTGGACGGTGCTCATATCTCTCTTGTTAACCTATATACATGCCTTTTAGGGGCATGTATATAACTTTTTGTCCCCCAGTAAACTTATTAATGCGTATAACATACATTTAGAAAGGTACACAAATCATAAATGTATCACGTGATGAATATTCACAAACTGAACATACCTGTCGAATCAGCTCCAGATCAAAACACAGAATATTATCAGCACCTTGGATGCCACCTGCCCTCCTGACAGATTACCCACAATCCTGACTTATAATGCCTTAGATCAGTTTTACCTGTTTTTGAACTTCAAATTATACTTTTGTGTGTTTCTGATTTATTTGGTTCAGCATAATGCAGTTGTATTTTTATGAATACTCATCTTACTCTTGATGGACATCCTGGTTATTTGAATTTTCGGGTATTATTATGGTACGATGAACTTTCCTGTACATGTGTTTAGGTGACCATACGTACCCATATCTGCTGGGTATGTTCTTGGGAGTAAAGTTGCTGGGTTGTAGGAATGCATATGTTCAATTTTAGCAGCTACTGCTAAATGGTTTTTCAACATAGTTGTACTAATTTGTACTCTTACCAGCAACAGTGTATAAGAGTCTCAGTTGATTTACATCCTTTCCCACACTTGACATGGTTTGCCTTTTTCATTGTAACCATTCTGGTGGGGGCATGGCGGTATCTGTAGCTTTTTAATCTTGCTTTTCCCTGATGACTAACTGAAACCAATCACCTTTTCATCTACGTTAGCTAATTTGGATATTCTCTTTTGTGAAGCACCTGTTCAAGTCTTTGGCCTATTGTTTTATTGGGCTGTCTTTTACTTAATGATTACAGGATTTCTTTATATATTTTGGATGAGTCTTTTGTTAGATAAGTGTATTGCAAATACATATATCTGTGGCTTTAAAAAAAATCTCTTAATGATGTCTTTTGATGAATGAAAGTTCTCAATTGCAATGTAGCGTAATTTATCAATCTTTTCCTTTCTGGCTAGTGCCTTTTTAAAAAAGAATATTTTAAAATATTTATTTATTTATTTTTTGGCTGCATCTGGTCTTAGTTGTGGCACGCGGGATCTTTCGTTGTGGCATGTGGGCTCTTCGTTGCAGTGCACAGGCTTCTCTCTAGTTGTGGCCCGCAGGCTCATTAGTTGTGGCACGTGGGCCTAGTTGCCCCACGGCATGTGGGATCTTAGTTCCCTGACCAGGGATCAAACCGACGTCCCCTGCATTGCAAGACAGATTCTTAACCACTGGACCACCAGGGAAGTCCCCTGGCTAGTGCTTTTTGTGATACTGGTTAAAACATCTTTGTCTAGTCTAATGTAATAAAAATATTCTCTGTGTTTTCTTATAAAAATCTTATGTTTTTAACCTTCAGCATTTAGGCCAACTGTTCATCTAAAACTGATGTTTGTGAGTGGTGTGTGGTAGGGGTCATGTTTCCCCATATGGATATCCATTTGAATTAGCGCCCGTAATTTAAAAGAATGGCCTTTCCTACTGCGCTGCGTATTCATTTTGTTATAGCCCAGATGACTGCATCTTTGTGTGTTTATGTCCATAGACTCTCTTCTGTGTCTTTGGTCAGTTTGTCTGTCCATATGCCAATACCACCACACTGTCTTAATTACCGAAGGTTTGACTTCCAGTAATATAAGACCTTGGTGGTTATTCTTCAAGATTTTTTCGTTGCACATTTCCATATAGATTTAGAATCACTTGTCAATTTCCAAAAGAAAACCTGCTGGAATTTTGAGTGAGATTACTCACAACTGGTAGATCAATTTGGAATTTGACATCTTTTTGACATTGGCTCTTCCAGTTCACAAACATGATACAGCCCTCCATTTATTTGAGTTTTCTTTACCTATTTCATAATGTGTTGTAGTGTTCAATGTAGAGATCTTCTTTTAATTTGTTTCATTTTTCATTGCATTTTCTCTTTTATTGGTCAGTTGTCCTAGGAGTTCATCCGTTTTATTAATCTTTCAAAGTTGAACTTTTGGATTTGCTGATTGAAGCCATATTTCCCCCCCCTTTTTCCTTTTGCAGTAATTCTAGATTTACAAGAAGAATTGTGAAGATAGTACAGAGAGATCTCACATATTTTCCCCTCAGTTTCCTCTAATGTTAACATGTTATATAACCATGGTACGTTTTTTACAACTAAAAAATTATCGTTGGCACAATACCGTTAACTATATTGTAGACATTTTTTCATATCCCCCAAGTTTTTCCACAAGTATCCTTTTTTTTCCCCCCTGTTCCTGGATCCAATCCAAGATACCACCTTACATTCATTTGTCATGTCTTTTTAGTCTCCTCCAGCCTTTGACAGTGTTTTTGGCTTTTCCTTGTCTTTTGTGACCTTGATACTTTTGATGAATGCTGATGAGGTATTTTGTAGAGTGTTTCTCAATTTGGTTTTGTCTGCTATTTTCTCATAATTAGACTAAGGTTATAGATATTGGGGAAGGATACCTCAGAAATGATAACTCATTACATCAGATTGTGGGTTACATGATGTCAGTAAGACAAGACGCTGGTGTTATTAACTTAGATCACTTCGTGAAGGTAGTGTCTGCCAGGTTTCTATACTGTAAAATTGCTATTTTTCCCTTTCCATACTTTGTCCGTTAGAAGTGAGCCACTAAGTCCAGCTGTCACTCAAGGTGAAGGAAAGTAAACTCCACTTTCTAAAGGGAGAAGTATCAAAGAATTTGTGGACGTATTAAGATTTCCACAGTAGTTAACAAATATTTTAGGAGACATACTTTGAGGCTATGCAAATATCCTGTTTCTCCTTAAAATTTCACCCATTAACTTTAACACTCATTAAAGGATATTGTCTGCAGTAACTATGACTGTAGTGTTCTAATAGTGTTTTTCTATTTCTCTCATTCCTTATGTTTTTTTACATTGGAATTTTTCTGTAGTACACGATTGTTAACTCTAGGTACAATATTGTCCAGCAGTTCTCTAGAACTGATTCATCTTGCTTGACTGAAACATTTTGCCCAATGACTAGTACCTCCCCGTTTCCTCCTCCCCCAGCTCCTGCAGCTACCATTTCACTTTTTGATTCTATGATATTTGACTATTTTACATACCTCATGTAAGTGGAATTGTGCAGTATTTGTCTTTCTGTAACTGGCTTCTCTCTCTCTCTCTTTTTTTTTAAAGCAGTTTCTTACTTTATAGAACTGTGAGATGCTTCAGGCCCTTTATTGGGAAATGGTATTTAGAAACCAAGATCTGGGTATTAGCTGTGCTCATTGCCACTGGGATGTCATTGATTCTAGGCTTTCTGAGTGGGCAGAGCTAGGGAATGATATATACAGCATACACATACACACACTTGCTCTTCCATATCTACATTTATTTCTGTGTTCATTTGTACATGTGTTTGAATAAATCATGAGTTTCTACTGATATCTCTGACTCAAATCCAGCAGGGCTCATTTTAGACACCCCCCCCGCCCCTTGTGGTTTATCTTCTTTCTCTCATAGTGAAAAACATGGTTCTCATTATGTTCAATGTATTTATTTATTGTTCAATCCTAGTATATAAGTAGTTTTAGACTTGTTAACCTATGCCCCTGTGAGAAACAAATTTACCAACTATAATACTCTGCCTTTATGGCTTTAGCATTACAGTATCTAGATAAAACCCTGTCTTTCTAGAGGTTGTGTCATAAATTAGCTTCATTTGTCACACATGTAAAGTTTAATCAGGAAAAACTTATGTGATCTTGGTGGAGCAGATTATGAATCCAATAATATATTGGAAAGGAGGTTAGGCAAGGCCTCTCCTTTTCTCAAGATTCTGACCAGCTGGAAATAGACACAAGTTGCCAAATGGGAATTGGGTCTAGTATCACATTCAATACTGATGAAGATGCATTGCAGAATACAGTGGGACAGCTTCCTCTCAAGGGGAAGTCGCAGCTCTTCTGAGGCAGAGGTAGAGAACAGTGGATCTGACTTGCAGTGGGATAGGATGAGTGGAAGGTGGGGAGAGGCCTGTCAGGGTGAGGAAGAATTCAGACTTTACTTAGAGAGTAAGAGAATAGAAGGAGAGGGACAGGCAGAGAAGAAGGTCAGTTCTACTTTGAAGTGCTGGTGGGTTACAAGGACTAATTGTATATCAGGCTCTCCAGAGGTGAAAGGGTGCAGTGAACAGAAGCAGGTGTATTTATTCCAGGACTGGAGCCATCTGGAGTAGAGTGGGAATCTCTTTCCTTAAGTGGCAAACCTGGGTAGGAGGTGTTCCCTCTCTGAGTTACTTTACCTGATCAACAGACTTTAGGGAAGACAGTTCTGTCTTTCCTTGGAGAGCAAGGTGCTGAAATTCTTCTGAAATAAACACAGAAGTGGTAATTTTAAAAATAAGGTTTTGATTTTCTGATTATGACTATATCTTGTGCTCATTAAAAATATTTAGAAAATATAAAATATAAAGAATAAAATTAAACAACTATAATCTAAATGTCCAAGAAAAAGAAATGTTAACATTTTGGGGTATTCTTTTCTGTTTTTATTTTTCCTCATTTATTTTTATTTTTTCAAAGAAATGGCTTTTGGTTTAATAGATTTTTCTCTTTTTTTGTCAGCTCTGTTTCATTAATTTTTGTTCTTTATCTCATTTCTTCTACTTATTTTGGACTTAACTTTTGTGTGTTTTTCTAGCTTTTAATATGGAAATTTAGACCTTTTATTTTAGATTGTGTTTTTTTTCTTGGATACATCTTTAAATTTCCCTCTAAGGACTGCTTTGCTGTATTGCACAGATTTTGATACATTGGTTTTTCTTTTCATCCTGTTCAAAATATTTTCTAGTTTCCTTGGTAATTTCTTCTTTGGCCCAGGGGTTATTTACAAGTCCATTTACTTAATTCCTAAATAATTGAAGATTTTCCATATTTTCTCTTGTTTATTACTAACTTAACTTCATTGTGGTCAGAAAACCTACTCTGCATGTTTCAGTCATTTTAAACTTATTGAAATTTATTTTATGGCCCAGAAGATTACTTGTCTCAGTGAAATTTCCATGAGCACTTGGGAACAAAGTGTATTTTATTGTTCTTGGGTGTAGTGTCTATAGTAAATTAGGTTAAGTTGTTGCAAGGTGTTCAAATCTTTTATATACTTTACTGATTTTTTTGCTACTTTAATTAATGAGAGGACTATTAATATCTCTAACTATAATTTTAGATTTGTCCGTTTTTCCTTTTGGTTTGTTAAGTTATTCGAAGCTTTGTGTAATTTGAAGGTCTCTTATTTAGTACATAGGCATTTAGGATTATGTCTTGTTGATTAAAGACATAATTCTTGAATTTGAGGAAAGCAGATTGCCCTTCATAATGTGGGTGAACCTCATCCAATCAATTGAAAGTCTTAATAGAACAAAGACTGACCTCCTTCTCTCCTGTGAGAAGGAATTCTCACAGGAGATGGCCTTAAACTTGAACTGCAACATTGACTCTTCCTTGGGTCTCTAGGCTGCCGGCGCATCTTGCAGATCTTGGACTTTCCAGCCTCCATAATTATGCAAGGCAGTTCCTTAAAATCAATCCCTATCTATCTATCTCAAATGGGTTCTGTTTCTCTGTAGAACTCTAATACAATTACATTCAGTAAATTTTTCCCTTTTGATACATTTTTCATGTCTAGAGGTTCCATTTGGTTCTCTTTTTCATGTTTTTAATATCTGCACTTATTATGCTCATGTTATTCTTTATTCTTGAGCATGTTTCTAATAGATGTTTAAAAAATCTTACCTGCTATTTCCATCATTTTTGGATCTGTTTCATTTGATTGATTTTTCTCCAGTTGAGTCACATGGCCTTTCCTTCTGTGCATGCTCCCCGGATGTCTCTTCCTTTTCTTATGAAGACCCTAGTCATATTGGATTAGGGCTTATGACCTCATTTAAGCTTAATTACCTCTTAAAGGGCTCTCCAAATACAGTCACATTGAGAGGGCTTAAGGCTTCAGCATATGAATTTTGGGGGGATACAATTCAGTCTGTAACATTGTTGTTTCATTTTGTTTTCCCTTAATGAGTGTCATTAAATGGGGCTTTGTTCTGGCAGGGAGTTATGTTGCTTGGGGAACAGCCTGATTCTTTCAGGGCTCGTTTTCAGTTTTGTTAGGGCAATTCCATAGAAGCCTTTACTCTAGATCTGGTTAGCCCCACTGCTAGGGCATGGTCCTTCTGGACTCTCTACTGAGTGGTGATCAATGATGAGTCACTACCCTGGCTGGTCAGAATGTAAGTTTCTTTCAGTCCTTTCAGCTGTCAAGGTGTTCAGCTTACAAATCCCTGGCCATTATATTCCTGGCTCTGTGGAGTTTCACCCTATTAATGCACACCTTAATACTGGGCAACAAAGTGAAGGGGACTCTGAGGAGTTTTCTGAAACTCTCTCTGCCTAGCTCTCTCCTCTCTAGAATTTTGCCTCTACAAAGTCCAGCTGTCCCAGGCCACTCAAATTCAGATGTCTGTATCCGCAATCCATCAAGATTGTCCGCCTGCTTGGGACTCTCCTCCCTTTCTGTGGTCTATAAAGTTCCTCTGGTCAAGAGCTCGGGCAAAAACAAGGCTGATCTTGTTTTCCTTTTTTCAGAGATCATAGCCCTGCAATGACTGTCGTTCAATATTTGGAAACCATTGTTTGTATATTTTTCCAACTACCTAGTTGCTTACAGTAAAAGGAGATATGTATTCCCAGTTACTCTATCAAGGCGTATTTATTTATTCCCACATATTTAAGACCTATGAAAGAAACAGAAAATATTAAAAAAAAAACCCAATGGTGTCTAGATTTTGTATCTCTTTGTTTCAGTTATTTTATCTCAAAACCATTTCCCTCATCATTAAAAACTCCTTAGGATACTGTGTTAATTGGATGCTGTATGTTTGGACTGAAGAACACGGCCAGGGACTTGGCCTCGGTCCTGATGAGGCATTGGCAGACGGGGAGAGGGGCCACTGGGCTGTGGCAGGTAGGACACTGGGGCCCTCCGGCTCCATGAGGACAAACATGGTGTCCTCCCTTACAGCTGCACTTTTATCCATTCTCTCAGATCATATCCTGACTTTTCATCTTACCAAATAAATACCTCTGGTTTTAGATAAGTATTTTGCTGTCCAGGCAGCTGGGTGTAAACCGGAAAAGCACGGCCTTTAGATGTCAGACATATTTAGCCTTGAGGCTCTCAGCTTCTTTACTCAATAATTAAGTGCTCTTGGGAAAGCTGTGGTACCTCTGCAGAGCCTCTGTTTGCTCACCTGTAAGACAGGGAATCAGGGTAATGACCTCACTGGGCTATCATCAGGTCTAATTGAGATAATATCCTCAAGAGCACTGGGTATCATGTCTGATACAGGATAGGTTTTCTCTAGTTGCCTATAGGGTTTCTTTATAAAATCAGATGTAAAGCTATGAGCTGGGTGTGTTCAGGCCTAAGGTGAGCTGCAGGGGACTGGAGGACCTGAACGACTCTCTGTATCATTTCTTGCTTCTCTTTGTTCACGGACCAGAAAATAAAACCAGGCAGATGATCTCTACCAAGGTTATCGTCAAATTCATGGCTGTGAGAGTCTAGCCAGGTGAGGCTTATCTTTATCTGACAGTTTTCAGAACTGGCTGCTCACGCAGCAGTTTCGGTCCCTCACACAGCCTGGGATGCCAGTTGTCCTGCCTTTCATAGTGGCTGCCAGCAGCTATGCCCAGGACGGGCTGTGGTGGCAGCTACACATATGAGAACAATAGGGATCATTACAGAACAGTCTGCGTTTGGTTTATAGGCAATTAGGGGCTAGACCTTTACAAAAGACTTTTCATTCACCCAAAACAAGAAACTCAAATTTCATGTATTGTTCTTCTTCTTCTTTGCCTTATCTTTTAGCTAGTTTCTTTCCTTGAATCATTTCTGCTGCTCTAATACATGTGTGTCTTTTGTTTCTTCCTCCTGGAATGCCCATGGCTCCATCCTTGTCTGGCTACCCTGATTCATCCTTCAGAACATGGCCCCTGATTGGTTCACATTTCCCTCCTTGACACTTGCTCTCATCCTGGCTCTTACTATACTACTTAGTCATTCCCTGTTTGTTCATATATATTTTCTGGCACCTAGCAGGCATGTTTTTGAATAGCTGAGGAAATAGGGAGGGAAGATGGTTAATCAGTTAATCTGATAAATAAAATTAATAGAGGTCAGAGGGATGACACAACTTGTTCCGTACCCACCACCATCTAGGAGGGAATTTTCCAAGAAGAGAGTTCCTTCACATTATAGGAAAGTCACATTTGAGATGGTCACAGACGTGTGGCAGCATGAGAAGATTCTGAAGGTTCTCCAGAATCTGCTTGAGGCCTGTCCTTTGCTTGCTTGTTCCTTCATCCACTCATTCAATATTTATTAATGTGTATGTGTGCCAGGCACAGTTCTAGATGCTGGAAATATCATTCAATATTTATTAATGTGTATGTGTGCCAGGCACAGTTCTAGATGCTGGAAATATCACTGGTGAACAAAACAAAAAAAATTCCCTGTCTTCATGGAGCTTATACTTTAGTCAGGGGCAAATGATAATGAAAGAAGAGCTCTAATAAGCCAGGTGGCAATAAGTCCAATGAAGAGGAATAAGGCTTCATTAGGGAGAGGGGGATGGGAGGAACTACTTTAGCTGGAATGACCGGGGAAACTTTCTTTGAGAACATTTGAATAGAGACCTGGATGAAGTGAGGAGTCAGGCATTCATATTCTGGGGAAAACAGTGTTCTAGGTAGAAGGAGGAGCAATGAGAAGGCTCTGGGGTGGGACCAGGCTTGACAGCAGTTAATCATCCTATTTTTCTCAATGGTAAGATGAGCACAGAACTTTCATTTTGTATTTTATCCTTTTGCATTATAGCTCTCACAAGATAAACCAAATAATGTCATAGGTCCACTTCACTATATATAGTGGGCATATTCCGGAAAAAGTGAGCATATCTATGTGAATTTTTGTAATTAAATTCCATTCTAAAGGCACACAAGGACCTTGTCCTTTTAAGGGACCCCATGGCTAATTCTTTTAATAGGGTGAATAATCATCCTTAGAGGATCCCTTAGGTTCTTCTCCTTTTAAAAATCCTATGGTTTTATGTCTCTACAGGGGCTGAACTTTCATATATTTTCATGAAGGTGGAGAAAACACAGCACGAAGTACATATAAATGGCAGCCAGCAGTTAGTCAGGCAGGTAAAATTTCATTGGAAGAGACTGAAGTTTTTTTTCCCCTGAAATGTAGGGCTTATCAATCTGTACCTTCCTTCCCCTGTTATGCAAAGGTGGCAAATTTGGGCATAAAGGAAGTAGAGATTAGAAGTCAGATGACTAGGAAAAAAGACTATAAAGTAGCTGTTTCCTAAATCTCTATTTAAAAAGAGCAAGCCCACATTTCTTCTCTTAAGGGAAGTAACTCCTTTTGAATTTCAGTTCGTGTGGGCTGTGTTATGATGAGAGCAAGTAAGGATGGTCCAGTTCCAAATTTTCTTCAGTTTCCCAGTATCATCTTGGTTATTGTAAACAAACAAATGAGGCATAACTGAATCATGCAGAGAGTGTGTGTGTGTGTGTGTGTGTGTGTGTGTGTGCATGTGTGTGTGTGGAGGAGGGGTTGACAAGTGAATTTTTTACAAGTCTCCATGTAAAGGTCCAGGTTGGGCATGGTGAGTACACTTAAGAGGGCAGGGATGACATTGGCAATGTGGCTCGTACTGGAGATGTTTTTGGTGAATAGATTGTTTGCTTGGGTACCCAACTAGTATGTCACGTGACAGCCTCACATGCCTTTTAAACTATTCATTCAAAATGATTTATTAGCTACTAAAGCAAAAAAGGGAAAAGAAAAGAGATCAATTACGTATTATTCACAAACAGTAGTTTTCTGGCTCAAACAAGGAGCTGGTCCTCAACAAAGCGAGTGCAGAAGGTTCATCCTCCAGCCATTCAGGGGTCTTCCCGAGCCACCATCACCCACCCAGCTCATTGGTGCTGCGTGGACTTCTTTTGCAGCCTACTTTGCTTGACTGTGGATGGGAGGGAAGACTCTTTTCTTTTGTCCTCTTCTTTTTACCATTAGTGAGTCAGCAGGAATGCTGGTTCTGAAGACAGTTTCCTATGCTGCGTACGTTTCCCAGCTCTTTACAAAGGGAGCAGTTTAATCTTGATTTTGTTGTGGTTTCTAAACCTTGGGAGGTATAGGCAGTTCCACACTTCGGCACCGAAAGTGAACAGAGGCGTATAATGCTGAGGGTAACTCCCACCAACAGAGCCGTTTGTTTGGTATCTATAAAGTGCCTCACCGCAATCCTATAGGTATCATCTTCATCCGCGCTCTCAGTGTGACAAGGGAACAAATGAAGGTCTGTCTGGAATTACCTTTGGGTGAAGTTCTTAGCCTCGCCCTCCTCCTAAAACATCTTCCGAGCTCTATCTTTCCTTCGATTTGACATAGCTCTTGTCTGGCCCACTGGTCTGTTGCTCTTCCAATCCAAATTTTGGGTGGAATTTTTCCATGTTTGTGATTATCTTTAGATGGTAAAGGCCACTTACTCATTTAGCCAAAAATAGATACCTATGGCTGCTCTGGGCCAAGCACTGCTCCTGTGTCTGGCTGTGTGGATTCCCATGGTCATGGCAGAGCTTCTTATCAATCTAGGGTCCACTTACCTCTGGCAATTTCGTAGACGGACACTGTACCTCCAACAGTGCCTGATTCATTGCTCATGTGTGAGTGCTGGTGGGAACACAGAGGCTTTTAGGTCCAGTGCGCTTGCAATGAATGTTGATATTGATAAGGCAGGTGGAGATGGGATGGATGTCAAAGATCAGAGAAAGACATTAAGGTCACTTAGTGCACTTTTATTCATTCCTCTCATATCCTCAAGGTCAAGGTCTCTCTGTCTCCCCCTGCTCCTCTCTTTCTCTCAAACCATATTGGATGGTTTGGCAGAGAACTCCCTCGCAGTTTGAACTCTGACAAAGAGCTTTTATATCAGGGCTTTTTTAAAAAGCAAATTAAACAGAACCCAACAAAGTTTTTTAAAAGTATTTTTTCTCAACATTTTATTATGGAACTAAAAGTTTTGTGAGAGATTAAAAGCAAAATAATCATATATGGACCTCATTGTATGTATTTGACCTAGTCCTGGAAGATGGCATGTAAACCAAAATTTTGTAACTCAAGTTCTATTTTAAGTCCA
This sequence comes from Eschrichtius robustus, assembly GCF_028021215.1. Lineage (NCBI taxonomy): Eukaryota > Metazoa > Chordata > Mammalia > Artiodactyla > Eschrichtiidae > Eschrichtius > Eschrichtius robustus. The sequence goes on from NC_090830.1 coordinate 120,550,729, forward strand.
CCCTGAACAGTTGTTATTTAAAGAAATCCTGTAAAAAGAATAACCAGGACCCCCTGAAATTTAGAGCTCGTGGAGGTAGCAGGTGTTTTCTTTGAAGGAGGGTGGGAACATGACTCTTACAGCCATCTTGGTTTAGCCCCAGACTGGTGTGTGGCCTGAGAATCATGATTTTATTCTTAGGGAACTTGGGGAATCAGGAAAGGAGAGAGAACGCATCAAAAGTTATTCAGAGAATGGACAATGGCTTCATTTTTCTCCCGTGGGAAAAATTGACTCCCTGTTCCTCCCTTCCCAGAAAGGATTCAGGGAAATGGCCTCAGTTCGTTCTGAAATGGCTGGAAGGAGAGTGGGGCATGGCCTGCTTTCACAATAACCAGTCACTGGACAGGGGATCATTTCTCAGGAACCCCAGGATGCAACATTATAGGGAAAGGGGGGATTTCTACTCCTGCAGGGAAGCATTCCTAAGGATGTAATTGTAATATTTTGTTTAGAAAAGAGGCAAGATCATTTGTTTGAATATCTGGATTGGCTATAGGAACTCCATAATTTGCATTTGTTGGGGCATTTTGTGGGTTGTTATCTTAAAGAAACAAAGAAAAATTTGGTTTCAAACCCAACGTTCCACAAGGAAATGGAAATTTCACTGTTCCTTTCTGACATAAAAGGTCGTCTTGTTGTTTATCTACAAAGCCAGGGGAAATTGGCTGTTGAGTATTTTGCGTTTGGAAACACTGGCCCAAATTCAAAGAAGTCTGATGCTTTCTCCCCTCCCTGCCCTGTTTTTATTTAAAGATGCTGGACTCATGAATCACTGGGTGAAAGCTTGAAATACAGCTCCTTCTGTTTCAGAAGATGAGGGCTTTAGTGCAAAAGGAGGAACCCAAAGTCAAGGATGCCTTAGAATGCCTAAGAATGTAGACACTGAGAACGTAGCTGCTATAAAGTTCCTGGTTTCTGGGTTACAGGATACACTGTACTCTCTTGTACTTGATGAAGTCACTATAAAAACCTTTGGCAAGATGGGGATCTCAGGCCCATCCTGAGGTTTACTGCAAAGCCTCAGAATAGTTACCCTTCAAGCAGGGTAGTGACATAATTGGCCAAATGCAAAATGAAAATGTGGGGTCCTTTGTTTAAAGAAAAAAAAAAAAAGTACAGTTAAAGGGTTAAAACATAAACCTTTTCCTTTAAAAATATGTTATTACTTATAAAACATAATGGTGTAATTGTGATATATCAGTAACAACAATTATAAATAGTAAAAAATAGGTTTGTTGCCATAATTTTATATACTACAATAAAAAATAATACCTTATCAATGTGATATCTTGATTGACCATAAGATTTTTCTGGCTCTCTTTTCTGGAAATCCATTTGTCAGGTTTATGAAAATTTATACTTTTAGCAATTTCATTTTCAATTGATATAATTGAAAGCAGCATGAGTTGCTCTTTGCAAGTGCAAGATCACAAATAAGTGTTGATAATTTTAAATTTTGAGATGGATCTTTCTGCTGATGTAACTGTTACTGGGAGGTAAGGGTATCTTATTGGCTATAATAGCATTAGGATAAACTTCTAAAAAATTATTTTGAAATATAGACCGGTATATCTAGAGCTGATGATTCTGGCCTAACAGGTTTTCTAAAAAGATTTAACTCTTCATACAAGTTAGTTTTGTGTAAATTCGGATTTAATTTTAAATGTAAATTTTCAGAGTGTCATTTTAATGTTTTCTCTGACATTTCCTGTAACTTGTAAAGATTCCATGAGCAACTGAGAGTGGCTTCACAATTCATATATATTTCAAAATGCTTGTTTAGGTCATCTATTGTCTTTCTTCATACAAGGATGAATTAATTTAAAAACTGTCCTTTTAAAATTGGTTACTTTAAAGTTTCATATGAAAATGTTCTTTTCCGTGGAATGTGACAACCTTTAAATTCAATTTCTATTTCTAAGCCTGTGGATATTTGCTTTGCAATGTTGCAGTTTTCAAAACTGGATTCTTTGAAGAATCCTAATAACTCGTGGATATGCTTTATTGCAATGTCCATGTGTACATTTTTATTTTGTGATAATTTACTGACAAAGTTTATTGCCTAAGCCCCAGCAGTTCCTGTCCTGGCACTCAGGACAGGGAGTTCATATTTATGCAGATGTCACAGGGCTGGGCTCTGAGGACTGACAGGTGAGCAGGCCTCCTACTTCCTGGGCTGTTGCAGCCGCTCTTGCTGCTGTTGCTGCTCTTGCCATCCCCACCTGGGCTCAGGTCCCAGCCCTGGCTTCCCCCACAGGGTCCCATGACATCCTGGATGCCCCTGGCCTGTATTGCTGCCTGGTGTACATCCTCTCTGCTCGTATGTACCCTCCATTGTCACATCAGACTTCACTTACAAAACGCACATTCAGCGATAAAATTATTAAGAATTTCAAGACAGCAACCGTAGAGCATAAACCAAGTATGGGGTCCCTCCTGGGAGCGAGTCCCTCTGTGAGTGCACAGGTCACATACACATGAAGCCTGCCCCTCCCGGGCTAGAGAATGTGGCCAATTGAAGGAATGCAGGTTACCGACCACATGCAGCCTAGCTTAGTTTCTGGTGGATTACCTTCAGAGTTCAGGAAGATAGAACTCCAGGAAGTTCTCCCTCATGTCTAACCTCAGCCTCAACAAGGCCATTTTTTATTTTATTTTTTCCTTTCTGCAAACATTTTACCGTTCACGTTTATCAAAGCCTCTCATTAGTTCACCTAATGAACCAAGGTTCACCTGAGTACAGACTAGCACCTGTTTTCACATGTGGGGACACTGATTTCTTATATCCCTAGCCTTCCTTAGAGACCATGAGGTTTCACAATTAGAAGGGGCTTTACACCTCCCCTAATCCAGTGGGTCACCAACCTGGTTCATCATCAGAGTCCCCTGCAGGATTATAAAAATGTGATACTCCCTGTTCCTAGCCCTAGAGATTCGGATTCAGGACATCCAGGATGAGGCCCAGGCAACTGCATTTTACCAAGTGTTAGCTGGGGATTCTGATGGGCAGCCTGGTTTGGGAATAGCTGATGATTTTCCTGATTAGGAATTTGTTCAAGGCTCCGCAGTTTTATTCCCTTCTTTGTCCCTGACTCCAGGGCTCATCTCATTCTTCCTGTAATTTGTCTTGCTTTATCTGACTCAGCAGCACAAGCCCCTTCTGCTGTGTCTTCCCATCTTCAGTCACATAGTTGTAAAACGGAAGAGGCCAGAGGCCACTCTCTCTGGACACTCCTCTTATGTTAAATCCTTTCTGTAGCTCTGTGAAGTCACTTTCAACCAACATAACAAGGAAGGTACCAGGTTGCCAGGTCCTTGACAAGCTGGCACCATTAAATGGAGAAGCATGTGTAAATGTGGGAGCGTGTGTGAGTGCGTGTGAATGCTCAGGTGTATGTGCGTGTGTGAGAGTGTATGCTTGAGTGGGCTCGGCGATGATAATGGTGGAGGAGATTAATCCGGGTGGACTTTAAGTGCTAGGGTATTTCAGACTAGAAATACCAAACCCGACGAGGGATTTGATCAAGGCCTAAACCTCATGAATGGTTCAGAAGGGTCAGCAAGGACTAGCTTATCTATTTCATGAATATACCTTTTGAGGCATAAAAGAGGTAGTTTTAACAACTTGTATCATTTGAGATAGTCTCTGTTTCACTGCAATAATAACCCCCAAATCTTAGTAGCTGTAACAACTCACAGCACACGTCCACTGCACGTCTTTGGGGGACTTAGAACTTGTCTCTTCTTTTTGAGACTCAGGCTGATGGAGCAACCTTTTCCCAACACTGCAGTTTTCCAGCAGAGGGAACATCCCACTCAGCAAAAAATGCCCCGGCCTGCAAATGACACATCATCTCTGCTCACAACTCTTTGGCCAGAGCTAGTCACGTGGGCCATAGAACAGAGACAATGAGATCATACAGAAATGAGAACTGTTGAGCACTCTACAAGTTCAAGTACTCTTTTGAGGTATTGTAAAGAAGGTACCGCTTTATCTAGCAGAGCATAAGCATCTGAGCTAAGGAGTGGAAGAGTCCAGAAATAGGCCATCTTAGAACATTAGATGTATTCATGGATAATAGATCCCCACCATTGAAAGCTGGAGGAGCCACTCTGGGAGGATCTGGCTGAGCTGAAAATGTTTCATGTTGTTTTCTCTCATTGTATCAGAGATCCAGGTGGTAAAACGGGCTTTCTTCCTGGTTCATTTCCTGGGCATTTTTCTAATCCATGTTCTTCTCATGCCTCCATGTAGATCTTGATGGTGAAGATGGAGATTGGTGGGTGTGATTATACGTCACAGAGCTTAGAGGTGGCTGAATGGGAGTTGTTTTTCTAGTTCTCCCATAATTCTGTGTTGTCCTAGATCTTAATCTTACCCCTTAGCCACCTTGCCTCCTGCTTCAGTGTTTGATTCCCTATTATGCGATTGCTTTGGACAAAAAGTTCAAATTAAACTGGAGGTCCTCATTTTATCAGGACTTGGGACTTAGGGAGAACTTTGAAGTTATTACAAGTGGATGAGAAACTGTGGGTCCCAACACGGAACAGCCACGTATGATCAAAGTGTTTTATGTTTTTGAGTTTTAGAAGCTGTGGAAAGTAAAGGATAGATGTAAAATAACAACAACAAAACTCTGGACATCCTAGAACTTGGAGAAGATATTCAACTTTTAGGAAAACAAGTTGATTTTTCATTGACATATTGTATCTGAAGAATTGCAATGTTGTCAAGAGTTCTTGCTTTGGAGTCAGACATACATGGATTGAAGGCCCAGCTGCAATAGTCAGAGTTCTCCAGAGAAACAGATCCAATAGCCCAATAGGCTCTCTCCCTCGCTCTCTCTCTCTCTCTCTCTCACATCTCCATCAGTCTTGGGACATCTCATATATCAACTCCTTCTAATATGGAGATTTATTAGAAGGAGTTGACTCCCATAATTTTGGAGGCTGGGAAGTCTCAAGATCTGTAGTCAGCAAGCTGGAGAGCTAGGAGAGCCAATGATGTATTGATATGTTCTGGTCTGAAAGCCAATAGGATTGAGACCCAAGAAGAGCCAGTGTTTCAGTCTGAGTCTAAAGGCTGGAAAAGACCAAATGTCCCAGGTCAATCTGTCAGGAAGGAGGAGTTTTCTCTTTGCCTTTTTCTTCTATCCAGGTCTTCAGTTGATAGGCTGAGGCCACCCACATTAGGGAGGACAACCTGCTTTACTCAGTCTACTGATTCAGATGTTACTCTCACATCCAGAAACTCCCTCACACACACACACACACACACACACACACACACACAGATAATGTTTGGCCAACTCTCAGGGCCTGACTGTGGTCCAGTCAAGTGGATACAGAAAATTAACAACCACAGCAGCTCTGTTACTTAAGAGCTGTGTGAACTTGAGCAAGTTACCTAGCAACCTTTTGCTTCATTTTCCTGCTCTGTAAAGTGGGATAATTAAAGTGTTTGCTCATAGGCTTGTCTTGTGGTGTGAATGAGAATATATAACAGTCAGTGAAAACGTACTGAGTGCTTAGGGTATACCTGGCACTGTGCTACTGCTGCTGTTACCATCACCATCATCATCCCCAAGAAGAAACTTGATGATAGGTCTTCTCTCATCCAGGGTGAGTTGAGAGAGGCAGGGTGAGGGGGGTCTGTGGAACAGTATAATTGTTCTCTGGTATCATAATTTCATGGTTGGTTGTCACATATGCTGCTTTAAACTTTTTATTTCCTTTTCTTCCTTTTAAATGTTAGTCTCTGTTTCAAGAACCATTTCAGTCTACACGTTTGTGATTTATTTACTGTGAACACATTGCTCAGTAGTTAGGAAGTGCCATTTTAAAAAATATGGACTTTCTGAGCCTCTTTAAGGGAGGTAGAGCAGAGAGGTTTCTGCAGGCAGCAAACTACTTTGCCCAATGGTGACTGTTGGCCCAGAGGCTAATAATTCAGGAGGTTCAAGGGAGTTCCAAGCTAGGCACACAAAAAAAAAAAAAAAAAAAAAAGCCTTCTTCTCATCTTTATTTGCTGTTAAGTAAAGTGATATTTATATTTAATATGCCTGACAAACTCCATCACTTCTTTTATATGTAGGTTTATCGAGGCATCATTTTTACATACAGCAAAATTCACTCTCGTAAAGTTTACAATTTGATGAGTTTTGACAAATGAATATGATCGTGCGCCCCCCAAAACAATAAAGATACATAACATTTTTATTACTTTGACAAAGTTGCTGTGGCCCTTTGCAATCAGTCCCCTCTCCACATTCCGAGCCCCGTCACCATGGATTTGTTTCTGTCCCTATTGTTTTATCTTTTGTGGAATGTGATGTATGTGGGATCCTATGGTATGGAAATTCTCGTGTCTGGCTTCTGTCGTTTAACATGATGCTTTTGAGATTCATCCCTGTTGTTGCATGCATCAGTAGTTCTCTTTTTTTTTTTAAACTTTGGGTTTATTTATTTATTTATTTATTTATGGCTGTGTTGGGTCTTCGTTTCTGTGCAAGGGCTTTCTCTAGTTGCGGCAAGCGGGGGCCACTCTTCATCGCGGTGTGCTGGCCTCTCACTGTCGTGGCCTCTCTTGTCGCGGAGCACAGGCTCCAGATGCGCAGGCTCAGTAGTTGTGGCTCACGGGCCTAGTTGCTCCGCGGCATGTGGGATCTTCCCAGACCAGGGCTCGAACCCGTGTCCCCTGCATTGGCAGGCAGATTCTCAACCACTGTGCCACCAGGGAAGCCCAGTAGTTCTCTTTTTAATTGCTGAGCTGTAGTCCACTGTAGTGATAAACTAAAATTTGTTAATCCATTTTCTAGATGAAGGACAGTGGTTTGCAGTTTTCAGCTATTATAAATAAACTGCTATGAGCATTCACATACAGGTTTCTGAATGAACATAGATTTTTATTTCTCTTGGGTAAATAACTAGTAGTGGGATTTCTGGGTTGTATGGTAAGTATATGTTGAACATTGTAAGAAATTGCCATATTATTTTCTAAAGTGGCTGTATCATTTTGCATTTCCACTAGCAACGTATGAGAATTCCAGTTGCTCCACACTCTCGTTAACACTTGGTATGGTCAGTCCTTCTAATTTTGGCTACAAGTGAGGGATGTGAGCATCTTTTCATGTGCTTATTGACTATTTGTAAACATATTTTTGTAAACTGTTTAAATTATTTGCCCATTTTTACTCCTGTTTTTCTTATTGAGTTTTTTGTTTTTAATTTATTATTTATTTTTGGCTGTGTTGGGTCTTCGTTTCTGTGCGAGGGCTTTCTCTAGTTGTGGCAAGCGGGGGCCACTCTTCATCGCGATGCACGGGCCTCTCACTATCGCGGCCTCTCTTGTTGCGGAGCACAGGCTCCAGACGCGCAGGCTCAGTAGTTGTGGCTCACGGGCCTAGTTGCTCCGCGGCATGTGGGATCTTCTCAGACCAGGGCTCGAACCCGTGTCCCCTGCATTGGCAGGCAGATTCTCAACCACTGCGCCACCAGGGAAGCCCTCTTATTGAGTTTTTAAAATATATATTCTGTATTAATTTTTGGGGTCAGATATGTGTTTTTCAAACATTTTCACCCAATATGATGCTATTCTTTTAATTTTCATAAGTGTTTTGAAGAACAGAAGTTTTTAATTTTGGTGAAGTCTAGTTTATTATATTTTTCTTTTATGGTTCATATATTTTTTCGTCCTATCGAGGAAGTCTTGAGTAATCCAAAGTCATAAAATTTTGTCTTGCTTTCTTCAAGAAATGTAATTGTTTTAGCTCTTGTGATTGTCTGTGTATATGGAGTGACATAAGGGTTAGGAATATTTCTTTCTTTTATTCTATCTGTCGGTCTGCCGATTAATAGCCAGCTGTTCAAGCACCATTTGTTGAAAAGACTCTCCTTTCTCCATTGACTTCCTTTCTCATGGAATCTTTGTTGAGAATCAATTGGACTCTCTTTGCTTTATTCATCTATATGTTTACCACACTTCTGATTTCTGTGGCTCCACAGTAAGTCTTGAAATATGTTAATGTGTATGCTCCACCTTTGTTACTCCTTTTCAAAATTATTTTGGCTATTCTAAGTCCTTGCATTTCCATATAAATTTGGAATCAGCTTGCCAATTTCTAAACAAAATCCCATTGGGATTTTGGTTGGCATAACATTTAACCTACAGGTTAATTTGTTGAGAAATGACATCTAAACAATATCGATCTTCTAATCCATGTATTTCAGTCTTCTTTATCTTAGTAAAGCTTGTAGTTCTCAGTGTACAGATATTGCAAATATTTTGTTATATTTATTCCTAAATTCTTTTTTGTTTAATGCTATTGTAATGGCATTTAAACATTTCAATTTCCAACTGTTTGTTGTTAATATATAGAAATAAATTTTTTTGGCCATCCTTACTCTTTTAGCTTATGTAGGCCTTTGCTTTTAAAATGAGTTTCTCAATGTGTAGTTAGATCTTACTTATTTTTATCCGATTTGACAATCTCTGTCTTATAATTGGACTGTTTAGATTATTTACATTTAATTTGTAATAGTACATTACTATTTACATTTAATGTTATTATTCATATGATTGGATTTAAAGCTACTGTCTTGCTATTTGTTTTCTATTTGTCCCATCTGTTATTTCTCATATTTTCATAAATATAGGCTATATAAATATATATTTCAGTCCTAAATTATTTCACATATATAATAACCTTTGCTTATTGTCCTCTGAGATCTAGGGCTTTTATGGCATGTTGAATGAGGAGAAATAGCTTTGGTATCAGTTAGCTTATGTTTGAATCCTAGCTTTGCTGTGAACTTGGGAGAACTACTAAGCAACTTTGTCTTAATTTTTTCATCTCTACAATGAGGACAGTAACAGCCCCCTCCCTACTCATAGGGTTCCGTGAGGATGAAAAGAGGTAACGCATGCAAATTGTGTAACAGAGGGAGCTCATAGTAAGTGCTCAATATATAGAAACCGTTTTTCAACCTTCAATTACATCAGAAACATGACTTCATATTTTATGCAATCTTTATAACTGTCATTCTTATGGCTGGATAATAGTCTATGATGCAAATACACACCACTATGACTAACTCACTTTCATTTGGTTTGACAGGTTATTTCCAGTTTGGGGCCATTCTACATAATACTACAATAGTTAATGTCTTTTTTCCATAAAATATCCTTTTTTGTTTTAGTTTACCGATTTCCTTTAGAAAAATCCTTGGAATGGTATTTCTGGGTAAAGGATATGAACCTTGACATGGTTCTTGCTATATATCCAAGCATACCTTTGGGAGTCACAGTAGGGACCGGAAAAAGATGTCACCCTCTGACTCTGATTCTCACGGGAACCAGAAGATATTCCTCGCTCATGTCCCTTTGAAAGAGGCACCTTCATTTTTGTCTCTTCCTCTGTTGAGTGGACTGTCCTGGCCTTTCCTACTCATCCTAATGGCTCATTACTCACACCTGTCATCCATTTCAGTGGTTCTGCAAAATTGCAAGGCTCATTTTCATGTCGGTTGTCTCTGCTTGGAGCCCCTCAAGAAGAAAAACAGCCTGCTGTTGATGGTGGGATGTCTGCTTTGCAGCTCTCTCCTTATTTGGCTCAGCTGGAAGTGTACATTCTCTGGGAGGGGGTCCTGCCTGAGCTGCTTAGAAGTTTTCAAGCTGGAGAGAGAAGCGGGTCCTGGTGTCCCCTGCCTGAGAGACCTGATTTCTCGTGCAGATGCTGTTGCTTGAGGATAAAAAATAGGGAGAAGAGCTCACCTTTCCCACAGTGTCAGCTCCCATGGCTGCTCCCACCGCAGGATCTGTCTATTCCTTTTTCCTGTCTTCTCCTCTCAGGAACTCACTCTCTGAGCAGTCTCACTGTTTCACTAGAGTCTAGATTAGAGGAAACAAACATACACACACAAACATGTGGTTTCAAATTAGGCCAAGAAGTCGAGTTCTGAGGGAGAATTCTGCAGCTATATCCAGGTAGGACAGGAAGGTTGCCAAGTTTACGGAAGTCGGATGTTTGGCAGGAGGTCATGGTGAGCTAGGCTATACTCTGAGCCTAGAGCCTTTCTTTATGCTCCCTCAGAGGGCGTCTTGGACCCCAGGCATTGATCAAACAGTGGCAGTACTGAGACTGTCCATTTGCTGTACAACTCAACTTGGTTCTAAGTTGAGAATGTTTCAGGTGGGCAATATTTAAATTTGGAGACACTGAGTTCAGTCCCACATTATTTAATGTATCAATACGTCCATTCGTTCAGTCTCCCAGGTCAGCTCTCTGCTGCCCCGTGGGCTCACCTGGAGAGCCACAGAGGCTCAGGGCAAAGGTTTCAACCTGCATCCTCTTAAATCTAGCCAGCCTTAGATCAACCAGCTTTTCTTCAATTCTCCTCTTTTCACCTCAACTCCTGTTGATTTTTCCAGTGTTTTATCCCCGCCCATCAGCAGTCTGGGGTGAGGGTCAGCTTCCTACCTCTGTCACTTCTCAGATTCCTCTTTATCAGGATAATGTAAAGTGTTCCATCCCTTCGGTATTAGATGCACCTGTCACACACCTGCTTTTTCACATTGGCTCCTTAAAATCCTACTTCCACATGTATATTTCTCTAAGGTACTGGGTGGTTGTGGATGTGAAAGGGGCTGTAGAGATGAGGGGAGGGGAGCCTCCAAGGAGGTGAATTTATTGGCTTTGAATCCACACTAGAAAAGTGAGTGATGGGGAGGGAGGTTGTTATTACAGAGAAAGTGATATACTCAAGTAATACACTCTGAATTAAAAATGAACATCCTGTGGAGAGAAATCCCAAGCTCATTAGTGGTTTATAAAGTTACTTTGCTCTACCTGTCTTAATGATTGCTCTTCAGTTCATGCCAAAGTCATAACGTAGGAGTCTTTTTGTAGGGAAACCACATTTGTATGTGTGTGCCTCTAAGGGGCCTGGAACATCACAAATGCATTTTTTTTCAATTATGAAAACAAGTTGGAGTCACAGTCAGAGGCGCTATGCCTGAGTTTATGAGTTCCGACTCCCCTGTGGGAGGGGCAGTGACACCAGCCGAGACCCAGTGTGTCTTGTCCATGATGGTACCTCTTAGCCTTTTCCCTCCCAGGCTATGGGCAATTTGTGCTCAGAAAGCAAGCCAGGATAAAAGGGTTTCTGAGAGAGAACCCAGGAGTACCTTGCCTTGATTTAAATATTGATAGAACTTCCTGAGCACCCAGAAGGAAAAGGAGGGATAAAGAGGCTTTTCCAGAATGCACATTCTTCTGTGCAATGAAGTAGCTTTCTTTCATCCATCTTCCAGACCCTCTTGTTATATTATTTTCCTGGGAAGAAGGTTTTAGGTAGTGTGGTGTTGACTTAGTCCATAGGCAGATAAATACACGCTTAAGGAGTCAGCCAGACAGAGGCACCCAATGAGGACTTCATGTGTATTTTGTTTCATAGCCATATCCACAAACATATATATGATACAGATAGATTTTAAAACAAAACAAAATGTGCATGTATGATATAGATTTAAAATAAAACAATGTACATGAATATTTATATCCACACACATTTACATGATAGAGTGACATGCGGGGGTGGTAATTAGGGCTTCAGAGGTGTTTTTTATTGACATGTAGTTGATTTACCATGTTGTGTTAGTTTCTTCTGTACAACAAAGTGATTCAGTTATACATGTGTATACATTCTTTTTTTATATTCTTTTATATTTTTATATTCTTTTTCCATTCATTCATTCCATATTGAATATAGCTCCCTGTGCTATACAGTAGAACCTTGTTATTTATCCAATCTATATATAATAGTGTGCATCTAATAACCCCAAACTCCCAATCCACTCCTCCCTCACCTTCCTTCTCCTTGGCAACCACAAGTCTGTTCTCTACGTCTGTGAGTTTGTTTCTGTTTTGTAGATAGGTTCATTTGTGTCATGTTTTAGATTCCACATGTAAGTGGTATCATATGGTATTTGTCTTTCTCTTTCTGACTTACTTCACTTAGTATGGTAACCTCTAAGTCCATCCGTGTTGTGTCAAACGGCATTATTTCATTCCTTTTTTATGACTGCGTAGTATTCCATTGTATATATATATGCACCACATCTTCTCTATCCATTCATCTGTCGATGGACATTTAGGTTGTTTTCATGTCTTGGCTATTGTGAATAGCGCTGCTATGAACATAGGGGTACATGTATATTTTAGAATTAGAGTTTTGTCTAGATATATGTAGGGCCTCAGAGTTTTAATTAGACCCTGAGGAGGTTGGGACCTTGCCTACTTTTATGAAACCCAGACCCTGGGGTATGTACCAAGACTACTTGTGGCCTCCTTTTCCCTGGAATTACTGAATAAGGAGGGGGAAATGAATCTTTCTGGGAAGGTTTGGTCTTTTCAAGATGTACTGGAAGGTTCAGGGTGGTGTGACAAGCAGCTCGGGGCTTCTTTGTCACTCACAGCGTGGAGGCATAGTTGCTGCAACACTGGTCCTCAGTTTGGGTCCAGCTGGGTGCAAATGTGACGGTAAGCATGGGGAGTTTGGGATCACTCTGCATGGTTTGATGATTTTTCTATTCCCAGGAAATTTACTAATTTTTAACAGTTCCAGAAATGAATTCATTTTCACTCTTCAGGAAAATATACAGAATGTGAACTTTGGAGCCAGGAAGGTATGAATTAGACTCTTAGCTCTTGCACTGATCAGCTGCGTGATCTTGAAAGTTACTTAAGCTCTCTGGGCTTTAGCTTCCTTGTCTGTAAAATGGGGCATAAAATGGACCACTTCATGGAGCAGTTTGGAGGATGCTCAAGAAATGTTTTGTTCCTTCCTTCTTCCCTCCTTGCTCTGTGAATTCCTTCCTCCTTTCTCTTCTTCCATCCTTCCTCAGGTTCTGCTGCTTTCCCATACTGCACCTTGGTATGTTTTTTGGGAAGGATCCAAAAACTCGATTGGAGGAGGAGCACAGACCGAGCTCATGGGTGGGGCTGGCTGGGGGCGGGGGTGCGCTGTGCATGGGAAAGGCTGGCAGACAGGGGTGTCCAGGACAGGAAGAGTGAGCGCCGGACCTGGAGGCCTGCAGTCGACCAAAGGCAGAAGGCCTGGCCGTGTACCCCACTTCTTGTTAACAGAGAAACAGGAGCCTCCTGGAAGATATTACATACCTGACACGGTCAGGTACTTCAGATGACTTTTACTGTTGGTGATTGCAGTGGGTGCTCAGAGTAGGGAGGGCTCTAGGAGTGGGTTGGGGAGGTGTGGAGTCCATAGCAAGACCCAGCAGGCTCACATTTAAGGTGATCGCCTGGGGCACTTGAGGGAGTTAGGATGGGACGAGGCCCTTTCTGATGGGGTGGGGCTTTTCCTTTTAGTTTTCTAAGCCTTAGGTTCTGACTTACTTCTCACCTTTGCTCAACCTTGCTTCAAATCCAGAAAATGCACTGGAAATGCGGATAGCATTTGAGTCACTTGAGTGTTATCCTGATTATTCTTTTCCAGGGCTAATATGGATATTTTTCTAAAGTATGCTTAAAAGAGAATGAATGTGTGTGCTGCCTAAATTAATTTATTGTGAAAACAAAAACACTTCATTCTCCACATTCCTTCAAACACTTGATCTTTCCTCTAGTTTTCTGGCCCTCGTCCTTCATGACCCATCTCTTTTCTGGGAACTTTTTCCTGGCTTAGAATCCTAGCCTTGCCCTGCATGAGGCAAAGGGAGGCCGTACCCAGATCGCTTTGGAGGAGCCAAGGGGAAGACCTACCCTATCCATTGAAACCCCAGGGGTGCACGCCAAGTTCCTGAGCAGAGACTCGGTTTCTTAACATGTCCATCTGAAAATAGTTTTCCTGTCATAAAGTGAGTCCCAAGGGGATTGTCAAACTGTCCAAGGAAACTAAATAAATATAGACATATGCAGATTAAAATTTTGTATTATCTATGTGATCCACTATATGGTTCCAGTTTAGCTTGGTGACTTTTGAAAATGAGTCATTTAATGTTAGCTGTGTTCCCAGATCCTTCTCAAACCTTCTCCCACCACCTCTCTGGAGCCCGAGTCGGGCCTGGCGTACAATAGGTCTGTCTTGGAAGCAGTTAGGGCTCTGGGTTAAGGGTTTGCTGGTGCCACCCTTTCACCTGGCTTCTTGGCTGATTGGATGTTGCTTGGGTCAGGATATTGTGGTTTTTGTAGATCATTCTCTCTTCTCCCCTTCTTATTCATTTTAAATTATTTTACTTATTCTTCCAGCATTTATCAGTTGCTTGCTGTGTCCCAAACACTGTGCTCAGCCCTAGAGGAAAGGGGGATCTGAAATGGAATATGGTTCTTGGCCCCTGTCCAGGGCTTTGCAGTCAGACAGATAAGCCATGTTCCCCATTAAGGTTAATAATACAGGGTAAATAATAACAGGTGACACTTACTGAGTTCTCAGTATTTGCTAGACTCTGTGTTAATTGACTTTCATATATTATTGCCTTCAATTTCTATAACACTTGGAGCATACATTTCCCCGTCTCACAGATGAGGAAGCTGAGGCTAGAGGAAGTGAACAGCTGCCCCAGGTCCTAGTGCCAGAGTCAGGATTTGAACTCAGATCCATCCAACTCCAAACCTTAAAAGGTAAAAAATGATAAGTGCCATAATAGTGAGAATGCTCTCATTTCTCAGTTTCTCATCCATAAACTGGGGATCGTCTCCCTGCCGTCCTCCCCGCAGGGCTGTTGAGATGTTAAAAGTGCACATGAGAAAATGCCTTGAAGTATTCTAAGAGCCACGTTGGAGCCAGGTGGTTTCTATACATTTTTTGTTCTGCAGCTGCTTTGGAGAAAAGGCTTCAACATCTCTGGACCTGCATGACCAACACTGTGACTGTGAGTGATGTCATGGGCCTCTGCCTGTGGTGTCCAACTTGGGGCATAAAGAAGCATGAGCTTGACAATGGTGGCACCAAGGCCAAAGCCACTGTCAGGGCTGGCAATAGCAATGTGTCTTTGGGGCACTTGGAATGTACTAACCCTTTGCCAAGTAGGATTGTCCCCTGTGCCTCAGCTTTATTGAGATATAATTGACATACAATATTGTGTAAGTTTAAAGTGCACAATGTGTTGATTTGATACAGATATATACTATAATATGATTAACACTGTAGCTTAGCTAACACCTCCATCACGTCACATAAGTACCATTTCTTTTTTGTGGTGAGAACATTCCAGATCTACTCTCTCAGCAGCTTTCAAGGGTATAACATAGTACTGTTAACTCTGTGCACTCGATCCCCTGTCTTTGGACCTTGGCCACCAGGGCCCCTCCCCTGGGCCCTGACTTGGGAGGGCCCTGCTCTGGCTGGCTTTCCGCTGTGCCTTCCTCAGGAGGGGAGGTGTCTGTGGAACAGACCCAAAGGAACATGCCCATTGAAAGCCTTCATCCCCTCGAGTACTGGGAACCCTAGAATTTCCTGCCCACTTGGGCAGGCATCTTCCCTGAATCCATATTCCCGAGGTCAGACCATGCTGCTGGTTTGCACAACCCTAGGCCCAGAGGGTCTGGGGGTGTGGGGCAGTGTTTTGAGTGTGTGTGGATGAAGCTTCAAATATGTCCTGAGTTGTCTGCACTTGATCCTAGCGCAAGATCCTAGGGCTGTAGCATAGAACCTGGCTGGGAAGTGAAGGGCAGTGAGCTGCAGGCCAGGGGGCCTCTGCTGGTGCTTTGCACAAAATGTTAGGGGTGAGCTTGTGCCAGGCACTTTCCTGCATTATTCCCTGTAAACCAGCCCGTGTGGTGTGCTCTCCACCATCTGCAGATGGAGAAGCTGGGGCTCACATAGCTTAAGTGACTTGTTCAGGGTCATGGACCTGGGCTTCTAACTCAAGGGTCTTTCCAAAGCTCAGCTTATAAACCACCACCTGACATCCACAAGCATTGGAGTCACTTTGAGGTGCTGGTTAAAAATGCAGATTCCTGGACTTCTCCCCACACTGATGCATCAGGATCTCTAAGGTGGAGATCTGCTAGGAGATCTGTTTTTTTTTTTTTTTTTTTAAATTAATTTATTTATTTATGGCTGTGTTGGGTCTTCGTTTCTGTGCGAGGGCTTCCTCTAGTTGTGGCGAGCGGGGGCCACTCTTCATCGCGGTGCGCGGGCCTCTCACTATCGCGGCCTCTCTTGTTGCGGAGCACGGGCTCCAGATGCGCAGGCTCAGTAGCTGTGGCTCACGGGCCCAGTTGCTCCACGGCATTTGGGATCTTCCCAGACCAGGGCTCAAACCTGTGTCCCCTGCATTGGAAGGCAGATTCTCAACCACTGCGCCACCAGGGAAGCCCAGGAGATCTGTTTTTAAATGGTCTCCTTGTAGGACTCTTTGCTCACTAGCAGGGATCAAGTCCAGACCTGCCCTATCCTAGCCATATGACCTTGACCAAGTACATCAGCCTCGTTGTGCCTCTGACACCTCCTCTGTCAGTGGGGATAACAGCACCTGCTCTTGCAAGGACTGCAATGAAAAGAGACTGTGTGTGTTATGCATTTGGCATGGGATAGGTGCTTCGACAGGGTGAGTTGAATGTCTCGCCCTTCTTTTGATCTTTCTACCCAACTGGAGTCTCACCCTTCCCACAGGTTTATTACGTTGGTTCTACTTTCCCAGGGCCAAATTATCAGGAGTATCTCCTAAATTAATTTGTTTCTGAGATCTTAGCTACTAAGAGTTTATGGTTTAATAACCCCTTCCTTGGCTATTGGCAGAGGACAGGAGACTCTTGGAGATGAAAAAACATTCAGCATCCATGGGTCTGGCTCCCTGACGTGGACTTCTGTGCTCTGTTCGGGGTAGGAGAGAAAGCCACAGCTTTTTATTGAAAGAGAGGCGCCACATAGGAAGCTGCTAAGTGTGGCCGCTTCCTGGGCTAGCTTCTGTGACCTTCTGAAAACACCTGTCACTCAGAACCCTGCATCTGTGTTCTTGGGTCTCTGCTGTAGTTTAGCGCCTCTTCTCTCTGGTTTCCCCTGTCTTGATTTTTCTGCACTGGAAAGTGGAGGAAAAAAAGAAAAAAAGGTACCTCCCTTCAGATGGGCTGTGTTCTGATTCCATGAACAGAACCCACCCTTGGAGGGCCACAGAGGAGGTGTTAGAGTCCGACAGATGCCAGGAGAAATTGATCACAGGGAAGGTAAGATGCCAGGGAATCACTTGCTGTCCCTCCTGGGGAGACACCCAGACAGACAAGCTGTCAGGAAGGGCCTGCGCTGCTTGTACCATGCAGCTGTGGTCAGGAGAGGAGGGAGCTGCCTTTATAACCCTTTGTCTCTTTCACACTCTCAGCATGTGCTGTGTGGTCCTAGGTGTTGTGAAGGTGCCGCTGTGGTCTCCAGCCCCAGAAGCCCCAGGCTCACTGAGGAGGCCAGGCACAGGACTCAGGAAACACTTAGCGGCGCCAGACATAAGTGTCCGCCAGGGCTCAGGACACCCAGAGGGAGGAGTTCTGCCCCTAGGCTCAGAGCAGCTTCCTTCAGCAGCTGCACCTGACTGGCCGTGACAGTGGGCTGCTTCTGTTTCTTTCTTCCTTTTTTTTTTTTTTTTTTATAAATTTATTTATTTTATTTTATTTTTGGCTGCATTGGGTCTTCGTTGCTGTGCGCAGGCTTCTCATTGCGGTGGCTTCTCTTGTTGCAGAGCACGGGCTCTAGGTGCGCGGGCTTCAGTAGTTGTGGCTTGCAGGCTCAGTAGTTGTGGCTCACGGGCTCTAGAGCACAGGCTCAGTAGTTGTGGCTCACGGGCGTAGTTGCTCCGCGGCATGTGGGATCTTCCCGGACCAGGGCTCGAACCCGTGTCCCCTGCATTGGCAGGCAGACTCCCAACCAGTGTGCCACCAGGGAAGCCCCTGCTTCTGTTTTTTAAAGCACGTTCACGTCTTCATCTCAGAGTGAGGTGAGTCCAACAGATGTTGCAATAAAATGCTGACTCTATTCTCTTAACACCAGCAGGGCTCCTTCTGGTGCCAGGTGAGCTAGGCAGCTGCCGTAGTGAGTACTGTTATTGTTGTTTCTGCTGTTTTATCCTTTTTGGTGAGAGGCTCTTGAAAGTCATCAGACACCACGCTCCCAGGTGGGGTAACCATCACACAGGTTTGGCCAGGAATAAGCTGCTGTGGCTCCCTTTGAAATCCTTTGACTCCTAAATGTCACTGTGGTTCCCTCTTGTGGAAATGGCTATCTCCATATAGACTTGGGGAGAGCCCTCCCTTCCTCCTGTTGACCTGCCCCAGTCTGTCACACCCTTGCTTCTGGCAGGGCCGTGCCCGCTCACGCCTTCGCCCACGTAGCTCCTTCCGGGCTGGTAATGCTGCTTCCTCCTGCAGTGCCCCACCTGCTGAATGCCAGCTCATCTTCAGGCCCTTCAAGTCACGGCTCTCCCCCTGCTCCTCTGTGCAGCGTCCCCAGGGAAGGAGGAGGGGCTCCTTCTTCTGTGCTCCTAGCACACCGGGGTGCACACCTTCCTCATGGCAATCCCTGTGGGTCTCCACTGTGGTTTGTGCATCAATTTTCCCACCAGACTCTAAACAATCCTAAGGGCACGGGCTGGGCCTTGTTCGCCACTCTTCTTTCACCTGGCTTCCGGCACAGGCCTAGCCCGTGCTGACTCAGCACATGTTTGTTGAATGACTGAAGGATTGTGAGGTGAAACAGCACCAGACTTAGAATCAAGGGATGTGGGGGACCTCTAGAGCTGACTTGAGGGGGCCAAATAGCTGTGAGACCTTGCCCCAAATGGCCTCACCTGTGTGAGACAACATTCACAAAAGCACGTGGGAAAGTACAGATAAGAGGTCAAAGTTCCCGGAGAGTTGTCTTTATTTCCTGGTAAGCCTATGACATTATGGAGAACAGCCAGGAGACATGCTTTTAATCATGAATAAAAACATGCAAGAGTTGGCCTCGTTCCAAATACAAAGTCCTTAAAGCCAGTAATTTAGTTTAATCATCCACTTAAATCGAATATAGGGTTCTGTAAAAGACACTTAAGGCCTGAGATTTTGGTCGCGGCCCTCCCCCTTGTTCAGCTGTGCGACTTTGGGAAATGCGTCTGGGACTCACTTTCCCCGAACACACTTGCCTATTACTTGTAAAATGTAATTATCAAGAGCTCTTGCCCTGCTGGCCTCACAGGGAGGCTGTGAGGACCAAGTGAGATAATGATTTTTCCCAGGGAGAGCACCTGGGATGTCGTAAGGTAGAAACAGGAGGGTCAGTGCAGGGGATGCTGCTGGTGCCCCACGCAGGTACCCCCGGAACCAGTGACTGTGAGTGTTGGCCGTGAGGGGGCACAGTTGTGCCCTTCCTGTGCCCTCGGAGGAATGGGTGCCTCCTCGCAGAGAGCTGACCACCCTCCTGGGCTCCTGTAGCCCACAGGCCTGGTGGACGACACAAAGCTACAAAAGAAAGGCCGGCCGCCTCGCTTCAGGAGAGGCGTCTGGTGCAATCGGTGCCTTGACTTCCCTTCCTGAGTCCCTTGGGAACCCCAGACAGCCCCTTTTAAATGAGTTGCTATCCTAATCATTATGTTAGTTCTCCAGAGAAGACCATCTAATCTCTGTGTATCAAATATCAAAGTCACTACAAGAACTAGAATGACCAGTATGTCTGGCTTGCTCTTCAGAGCCCCAGGGTCCTGGAGGGATGCCCCAGGGGATGCAGGTGCTTGTGGGAAGAAGAGGGAGGCCCAGAGGGTGTGTAGGCTTCCCTGCACGGATCCAGCTCCTCATGCTGACGATGCGTTCGGGAGCTGTGGCTCAGAGAGGTGAAGTGTTTGGTCGAGGTCACATGGCTAGTCAGAAGCAGAGCAGCGTCTAGAACCCAGGTTCCCTTAATCCAAGATTAACGCCCTTTCCACCGCATGTCTTTACCTGCCAGAGCCCTGCTGGGAAAGACAATTCCTCTTGGATGGTTGGATGAGGGGAGTTTATAGAGCAAAGGGCAGTGTTATGAGAATCCACAAGGGATGTTGAGGTACCCAGAGTCAAGCAGGAGCAGGAAGCTTCCACCATCCCTGGGTTTGAAGTATCAAGGGGAGAGAATGGTCTTCTTGGAACCCAACAAGAGCTGTGAGTGGAGAAGTGGCCGCCTGGCAGGGGCTGAAGTGTGGAGGGAGCAGCCCCTGCCCACGATGTGGCCCAAAGCAGGGAGGGGGGAGGCGAAGGATGATCTGGCAGCCCATCCATCGGGTGAGCCTATCGGAAGGCAGCCACAGGCCCTGGTGATGCAGTTCCTGGGCAGAGAAGGGCGGAGAATGGAACTGAGGAGACAGAACGACCAGCACACCCGAACTACATAGTCATGCCATCTGCCCGGGGTAGCGGCTGAACAGTGACAGGACAAGACCTCAGCATATTTCAAGGCAGGCTTCCTGGCCCTTTGTGTACTTGGTGGTGAGGTTAGTACTTGTGAACATGCTCTGTGTTCCCTGAGCCCCAGAGCTGTCTACTGTTCTGAGAGGGGCTTGTCTTTCTGAGGGACCAGGGAAGCAAAGTTTCCTTGGTGGAGGATGAGAGAATGAGTGATGGGACAGAATCCTCTGGACAACTCCGTGGGAACCACACCAGGTTCTAGAGTGGCCAGCCTCTGCAGAGTTGGCATCAGTGATTCATGGGCGTGCACCTGAAGGGTTTGGACAAACCTTGAAACTGGGTTTTGCTAACAAAGCCCCACCTCACCATGACAGGCAGATTTTGCAGATTCGGAGGCTCAGCATCTGCACACTGTCTCAATGAAGAACTTTATTCAAAGCTGGGCTATTCATTGTGGTCTTGTGTGTCCTAGAGAGAAAGGCTCACTTCTGCAGGAATAATTTTTACGATGCATAAAACAGTCTTTTCTTACAAATTCTAACCCCCGAGGAGCAGAGCCTCTCCTTGGCAGGAGCTCTGTAGGGAATGCCCAGGGGACCAGGCAACACGCCAGTTATTTTTAAGTCAAGCATATTCACACTGATTTCAAGGACAGTGTGCTCTTGTTGACTGAATAAGCATGATCCTGCATAAGCAATGATTGACTAGAAGGCTGGGCTGCAAGGTGGAATGGGGAACGTGCAACATGCTGTCCACCCACCCCAGAACCCAACATGACAAAAGGAAAGTGATGCACATTAAATATGTGATTCTCTGCTTCGTATGGTCATGCCCAGAACATCTGCCACCACAGACTGTTGGCTGTTTGCCTTTCCACGCTCTTTCAGGCCAGCTTCCTATGTTGAGGTTCGCCCTGGATGTTGTTAGTAACGTTTCATTTTCTGATGGTGGGGTAGGGAGTGCTGTGCCTCTGAACATCACTGCCTGCAGATTCTTGTGGGTGCAGCCAAGACAGTTGATGGTCTCCAAGCAGTTCTTCGCAGGGATCCTTGGGAAAGTCCTGTCCTCTCTGCTCTGAACTCTTCTATTAGGTCTTTAGAAAGCCTGTTTAACTTCTAGGTATTCCCAACTTAAGTGGGCTGTGCGAACAAAAATCAGCCTAAAAGGAGCTGGTCTTCTAATTTTCCTCATCAGCGTTAGTAAAACCTGGTAGAGAAGCTGAGACACGGGAGTCAAACTTATGTATGTGGACAAGCTCTGAATGCCTCTACTTTTTAGCATTTGGCACAGGGAGACTGCTTGTCAGCTACTTCCTTTTCATTCCTCTTCTCTTCAACAAATATTTCTTTTTTTTTTTTTTAACATCTTTATCGGAGTATAATTGCTTTACAGTGTTGTGTTAGTTTCTGCTGTATAACAAAGTGAATCAGCTATATGCATAAGTATATCCCCATATCCCCTCTCTCTTACATCTCCCTCCCACTCTCCTTATCTCACCCCTCTAGGTGGTCACAAAGCACTGAGCTGATCTCTCTGTGCTATGCAGCTGCTTCCCACTAGCTATCTGTTTTACATTTGGTAGTGTATATATGTCAGTGCTACTCTCTTACTTCATCCCAGCTTACCCTTCCCCCTCCCCATGTCCTCAAGTCCATTCTCTACGTCTGTGTCTTTATTCCTGTCCTGCCCCTAGGTTCATTAGAACCTTTTTTTTTTTTTTTTTTTTTTAGATTCCATATATATGTGTTAGCATACGGTATTTGTTTTTCTCTTTCTGACTTACTTCACTCGTATGACAGACTCTAGGTCCATCCACCTCACTACAAATAACTCAATTTTGTTTCTTTTTATGGCTGAGTACTATTCCATTGTATATATGTGCCACATCTTCTTTATCCATTCATCTGTTGATGGACCTTTAGGTTGCTTCCATGTCCTGACTGTTGTAAATAGACCTGCAATGAACATTGTGGTACATGACTCTTTTTGAATTATGGCTTTCTCAGGGTATATGCCCAGTAGTGGGATTGCTGGGTCGTATGTTAGTTCTATTTTTAGTTTTTTAAGGAACCTCCATACTGTTCTCCATAGTGGCTGTACCAATTTAGATTCCCACCAACAGTGAAACAGGGTTCCCTTTTCTCCACACCCTCGGCCAACATTTATTTTTTGTACATTTTTTGATGATGGCCATTCTGACTGGTGTGAGGTGATACCTCACTGTAGTTTTGATTTGCATTTCTCTAATGATTGGTGATGTTGAGCATCCTTTCATGTGTTTGTTGGCAATCTGTATATCTTCTTTGGAGAGCTGTCTATTTAGATCTTTTGCCCATTTTTGGATTGGGTTGTTTGTTTTTTTGATATTGAGCTGCATGAGCTGCTTGTAAATTTTGGAGATTAATCCTTTGTCAGTTGCTTCATTTGCAAATGTTTTCTCCCATTCTGAGGGTTGTCTTTTCATCTTGTTTATGTTTGCCTTTGCTGTGCAAAAGCTTTTAAGTTTCATTAGGTCCCATTTGTTTATTTTTGTTTTTATTTTCATTTCTCTAGGAGGTGGGTCAAAAAGGATCTTGCTGTGATTTATGTCATAGAGTGTTCTGCCTATGTTTTCCTCTGAGTTTTAGAGTGTCTGGCCTTACATTTAGGTCTTTAATCCATTTTGAGTTTCTTTTTGTGTATGGTGTTAGGGAGTGTTCTAATTTCATTCTTTTACATGTAGCTATCCAGTTTTCCCAGTGCCATTTATTGAAGAGGCTGTCTTTTCTTCATTGTATATTCTTACCTCCTTTGTCAAAGATAAGGTGACCATATGTGCATGGGTTTATCTCTGGGCTTTCTATCTTGTTCCATTGATCTATATTTCTGTTTTTGTGCCAGTACCATACTGTCTTGATTACTGTAGCTTTGTAGTATAGTCTGAAGTCCGGGAGCCTGATTCCTCCAGCTCCGTTTTTCTTTCTCAAGATTGTTTTGGCTATTCGGGGTCTTTTGTGTGTCCATACAAATTGTGCAATTTTTTGATCTAGTTCTGTGAAAAATGCCATTGGTAGTTTGATAGGGATTGCATTGAATCTGTAGATTGCTTTGGGTAGTATAGTCATTTTCCCAATGTTGATTCTTCCAATCCAAGAACATGGTATATCTCTCCATCTGTTTGTATCGTCTTTAATTTCTTTCATCAGTGTCTTATAGTTTTCTGCATACAGGTCTTTTGTCTCCTTAGGTAAGTTTATTCCTAGGTATTTTATTCTTTTTGTTGCAGTGGTAAATGGGAGTGTTTCCTTAATTTCACTGTCAGGTTTTTCATCGTTAGTGTATAGGAATGCAAGAGATTTATGTGCATTAATTTTGTATCCTGCTACTTTACCAAATTCATTGATTAGCTCTAGTAGTTTTCTGGTAGCATCTTTAGGATTCTCTATGTATAGTATCATGTCATCTGTAAACAGTGACAGTTTTACTTCTTTTCTGATTTGGATTTCTTCTATTTCTTTTTCTTCTCTGATTGCTGTGGCTAAAACTTCCAAAACTGTGTTGAATAATAGTGGTGAGAGTGGACAACCTTGTCTTGTTCCTGATCTTAGTGGAAATGGTTTCAGTTTTTCACCATTGAGAATGATGTTTGCTGTGGGTTTGTCATATATGGCCTGTATTATGTTGAGGTAGGTTCCCACTATGCCCACTTTTTGGAGAGTTTTTATCATAAATGGGTGTTGAATTTTGTCCAAAGCTTTTTCTGCATCTATTGAGATGATCATATGGTTTTTCTCCTTCAATTTGTTAATATGGTGTATCACATTGATTGATTTGCATATATTGAAGAACCCTTGCATTCCTGGGATAAACCCCACTTGATCATGGCGTGTGATCCTTTTAATGTGTTGTTGGATTCTGTTTGCTAGTATTTTGTTGGGGATTTTTGCATCTATGTTCATCAGTGATATTGGCCTGTAGTTTTCTTTTTTTGTGACATCTTTGTCTGGTTTTGGTATCAGGGTGATGGTGGCCTCGTGTAATGAGTTTGGGAGTGTTCCTCCCTCTGCTATATTTTGGAAGAATTTGAGAAGGATAGGTGTTAGCTCTTCTCTAAATGTTTGACAGAATTTGCCTGTGAAGCCATCTGGTCCTGGGCTTTTGTTTGTTGGAAGATTTTTTTATTCTTTTAAAGCAGCTTATCACAATTTTAATATGTGAGTTTTTTTTTTTTTTTAATTCATGGCTGTGTTGGGTCTTCGTTTCTTTGTGAGGGCTTTCTCTAGTTGTGGCAAGTGGGGGCCGCTCTTCATCACGGTGCGCGGGCCTCTCACTATCGCGGCCTCTCTTGTTGTGGAGCACAGGCTCCAGACGTGCAGGCTCAGTAATTGTGGCTCACGGGCCTAGTTGCTCCGTGGCATGTGGGATCTTCCCAGACCAGGGCTCAAACCCGTGTCCCCTGCATTGGCAGGCAGATTCTCAACCACTGCGCCACCAGGGAAGCCCCTGTTGGAAGAATTTTAATCACAGTTTCAATTTCAGTGCTTGTGATTGGTCTGTTTATATTTTCTATTTCTTCCTGGTTCAGTCTCAGAAGGTTGCACTTTTCTAAGAATTTGTCCATTTCTTCCAGGTTGTCCATTTTATTGGCATATAGTTGCTTGTAGTAATCTCTCATGATCCTTTGTATTTCTGCAGTGTCTGCTGTTACTTCTTCTTTTTCATTTCTAATTCTGTTGATTAAAGTCTTCTCCCTTTTTTTCTTGATGTGTCTGGCTAATGGTTTATCAATTTTTTTTATCTTCTCAAGGAACCAGCTTTTAGTTTTGTGGATCTTTGTTATCATTTCCTTCATTTCTTTTTCATTTATTTCTGATCTGATCTTTATGATTTTTTTCCTTCTGCTAACTTTGGGGGGTTTTTTTTTTTTGTTCTTCTTTCTCTAATTGCTTTAGGAGTAAGGTTAGGTTGTTTATTTGAGATGTTTCTTGTTTCTTGAGGTAGGCTTGTATTGCTATAAACTTCCCTCTTAGACCTGCTTTTGCTGCATCCCATAGGTTTTGGGTCGTTGTGCTTTCAGTGTCATTTGTTTCTAGGTATTTTCTGATTTCCTCTTTGATTTCTTCAGTGATCTCTTGGTTATTTAGTAGTGTATTGTTTAGCCTCCACGTGTTTGTATTTCTTACAGTTTTTTTCCTGTAATTGATACCTAGTCTCATAGCGTTGTGGTCGGATAAGATACTTGATATGATTTCAATTTTCTTAAGTTTACCAAGGCTTGATTTGTGACCCAAGATATGGTGTATCCTGGAGAATGTTCCATGAGCACTTGAGAAGAAAGTGTATTCTGTTGTTTTTGGATGGAATGTCCTATAAATATCAATTAAGTCCACCTTGTTTAATGTGTCATTTAAAGCTGTGTTTCCTTATTTATTTTCATTTTGGATGATCTGTCCATTGGTGAAAGTGGGGTGTTAAAGTCCCCTACTATGATTGTGTTACTGTTGATTTCCCCTTTTATGGCTGTTAGCATTTGCCTTATGTATTGAGGTGCTCCTATGTTGGGTGCATAAATATTTACAATTGTTATATCTTCTTGGATTGATCCCTTGATCATTATGTAGTGTCCTTCTTTGTCTCTTGTAATAGTCTTTATTTTAAAGTCTATTTTGTCTGATATGAGAATTGCTACTCCAGCTTTCTTTTGATTTCCATTTGCATGGAATATCTTTTTCCATCCCCTCACTTTCAGTCTGTATGTGTCCCTAGGTCTGAAGTGGGTCTCTTGTACACAGTATATGTATGGGTCTTGTTTTTGTATCCATTCAGCCAATCTATGTCTTTTGGCTGGAGCATTTAATCCATTTACATTTAAGGTAATTATTGATATGTATGTTCCTATTACCATTTTCTTAATTGTTTTGGGTTTGTTTTTGTCGGTCTTTTCCTTCTCTTGTGTTTCCTGCCTAGAGACGTTCCTTTAGCATTTGTTGTAAAGCTGATTTGGTGGTGCTGAATTCTCTTAACTTTTGCTTATCTGTAGATGTTTTCATTTCTCCATCGAATCTGAATGAGATCCTTCCTGGGTAGAGTAATCTTGGTTGTAGGTTTTTCCCTTTCATCACTTTAAATATGTCCTGCCACTCCCTTCTGGCTTGCAGTTTCTGCTAAAAAATCAGCTGTTAACCTTATGGGGATTCCCTTGTATGTTATCTGTTGCTTTTCCCTTGCTGCTTTTAACATTTTTTCTTTGTATTTAATTTTTGATAGTTTGAGTAATATCTGTCTCGGCGTGTTTCTTTTTGGTTGTATCCTTTTCGGTACTCTCTGTGCTTCCTGGACTTGATTGACTATTTCCTTTACCATGTTAGGGAAGTTTTTGACTATAATGTCTTCAACTATTTTCTTAGACCCTTTCTTTTTCTCTTCTTCTTCTGGGACCCCTATAATTTGAATGTTGGTGCATTTAATGTTGTCCCAGAGGTCTCTGAGACTGTCCTTAATTCTTTTCATTCTTTTTTCTTTATTCTGCTCCCTGGAAGTTATTTCCACCATTTTATCTTCCAGCTCACTTATCCGTTCTTCTGCCTCAGTTATCCTGGTATTGATTCCTTCTAGAGTATTTTTTTTAAAATTTTATTTATTTATGGCTGTGTTGGGTCTTCGTTTCTGTGCAAGGGCTTTCTCTAGTTGCGGCAAGTGGGGGCCACTCTTCATCGCGGTGCGTGGGCCTCTCACTATCGCGGCCTCTCTTGTTGCGGAGCACAGGCTCCAGATGCGCAGGCTCAGTCATTGTGGCTCAGGGTCCTAGTTGCTCCACGGCATGTGGGATCTTCCCAGACCAGGGCTCGAACCCGTGTCCCCTGCATTGGCAGGCAGATTCTCAACCACTGTGCCACCAGGGAAGCCCCTAGAGTATTTTTAATTTCAGTAACTGTATTGTTCATCACTGTTTGTTTGCTCTTTGGTTCTTCTAGATCCATGTTAAATGTTTCTTGTGTTTTCTCCTTTCTGTTTCCGAGATTTTGGATCATCTTTCCTATCATTACTCTGAATTCTTTTTCAGGTAGGTTGCCTGTTTTGTCTTCATTTATTTGGTCTTGTAGGTTTTACCTTGCTCCTTCGCCTGTAACATACTTTGTTGTTTCTTTTTTTTTTTTTTTGATGGGTGGTGCTGTATTCTTGTCTTACTGGTTGTTTGGCCTGAGACGTCCAGCACTGGAGTTTGCAGGCAGTTGGATAGAGCTGGGTCTTGGTGCTGAGATGAGGACCTCCGGGAGGCCTCACTCTGACTGATATTCCCTGAGGTCTGAGGTTCTCTGTTAGTCCAGCAGTTTGTACTCAGAGCTCCTACCACAGGAGCTCAGGCCCAACCTCCGGCCTGGGAACCAAGATCCCACCAGCTTCGTGGCACAGAAAACAAACAAACAAAAAAAAAGGAGCAGTACAATATCAAAGAATAAAATACAAAATAAAATTAGATAGATAAAAAATATATTAGGAAAAATAAAACTATAATTGAAACAACTGCAACAAGGTAAAATAAAACCAAAACAGAAAAAAGAAAAGAAAAAAAAAAGGCGGGGGGGTGGGGAACAAGCCAAAAGGAGAGATCACTAACAAAATATAAAGGATAAAATAAAATTAGAAAAGTAAAAGATTTATTAGGAAAAAAAATTAAAAGAATCAACAACAATGAATCAACAAGGTAAAAGAGAACCCCAATCTAAAAGAGGAAAAAAGAATAGAAAAAGAAAAGAAAAAATAAGCCTTGGCTATGGGGGCGGAGTTTAGGTGGGGGGGTGGACCTCTGGAAGGGGCGGGATTTTGGGTGGGGTGGGACCTAGGCGGGTTGCGGGGTGACGTTTGAGCACAGAGTGGGGTCTAGGCAGGGTGACGTTCAAGCGTGGGGCGAGGCCTCTGCTTAGCACCTGGCAGAAGGGGAGAGGCAGCAAGTGGAAAGGGGGGCCTCTGGAGTGTGGAGTTCGGAGTTTGGAGGTAGGGCCCTGGGTGAGGTTTAGGCCTTACCTAAACCTGTGTGGGTGGGGTTTAGGCCCAGCCCTTTGGAGGGGGTCTCAGAGAGGGTCTCCGAGTGTAGAGGTGGGGCCCTGGGTGGGGGTGTAGGGGCGGGGCTTGGGCTCTGCGCTGCAGGAGGGAGGCTCCGAGGGCAGAGGATTAGGCCTGGGAGCCCAACAGGCTTCCCGGCTCCGAAGTGAACAGGGAAAGCAGTGGCCCACTTCCCTTCCGTTCCTTCACGCCCCTCCCGCACCGTCTCCTGCAGGGTCTCCCCTGTCCCGTTGGATCCCTAACCGTGGGTGGGTCCCATTGGGTGTAGGAACTCCTCCCCTCCCCCAGCCACCCCTCAGGGGTGCCGGTCCCAGAGGTCCAGCCTTTACTTTTGCTCCCCCTTCCCTCCCTCCCACTCCCTCAGGACCTGCGCGGCTGGAGGGGGCCTCGGTGGGCAGAGGATCAGGCCCGGGATCTCAACAGGTTCCTCGGGGTCCAAGAGGGCAGGGGAAACCTGGCCATGCTCCCTTTTGATCCTCTGCCCTCCCAGTGGTTCCCCAATTTCCCCCTTCCGGCGTGAGTTCCCTTCCCCTCCCCCAGCCGCTCCTTAGGGGTGCAAGTCCCATCCCGCCTCCACTTCTCCCCCTTCACTCCCCCCACGTGCCATATCCTATCTGGTCGCTGGGGGTTCCTCCCATCCCCTTAGGTGTCTGTGGTCCCCCACCAGTGCCTGGTAGGTGCCCTAGTTGTGAGGAGACGCGAATTCTGCGTCCTCCTAGTATGCCATCCTGACTCCGCCTCTCCAACAAATATTTCTTGAGAAACTATTGTGTGTGAGGCCGTGCATTAGGCACTGGGGGTGTGGCTATAAAGGAGGACAAAAAATTTCGTCCTCAAGGGGTATGTAAGTGTAGCTTTGAACTTAAATTTAGTGCAGTCTTTTGGTCCATCCATCCATCCATCCATCTTTCACCCATTATCCATCCATGTATTTGCTTCATATTGCCTTGCATCACCACATAGTTCCATGTGGCTACAAGGGCTACAGAGAGATGCTAAGCCCTGTGTCATTATTCATAATTTAGCTAACAGGTCGGGCATGGCTATGGCCTCTGCTGCACTACAAGAATGGAGATATTGCTAGTAAAATTGGGAGTGTAAGGCTTCTCTTGTGATGGGAAGGATGTAGAATGTCAGTTGAAAGAGAGGACATGTCCTGTGGCTCATGGCTCTTCTCTGGTACCTCTTGATGTTTAAATTTATGATCTTTTGTTCACTCATGTGTGCATTCATCTGACAAATGTTGATTAAACACCTGCCATGTACTAAGTACCAGGGGTATAGAGATGGATAAGAAGTGACCTGTGCCTTCAAAGGGTCACAGGCTGGAGGATTAAACTAATGCTCAGTAAATCTTGAGCTTGAGGTTAGACTCTGCCCCCTACATGTTACCCAATCCCAACCTATTTGACAGTTTGAAAAGGGGTGCTATTTTTGTCCTCCTGACTCTTTTTTCCAGAAAGTTAAGCCAGGCTTATCACATGCCCCAGTCAGGGCTATGACTGAGGATTCAAGCAGATGCACACTTGGGATCCCTTGGTGACAGGGTTGATGGTAATTGAATGTTCATGTAGACTTGGGCTGGGTGTGGAAATCTAAGACAGTGTGGCTTAGGGTTTTGTAGCTGGTATTCGGGGGCCAAGACCACCCAAGCAAAAGCACAGGCCTTTGTGAACTAGTTGGATGACCTCAGGCAAAGTTACTTACCCCTTTGTGTCTCTCTTTCCTCCTATGTGAAATGGAGACCATCATAGTCCGTAAATCATAGGTGGACATGTTCTGTGTGGAACTGTGGTGGTGGGTACATGACAGTGAACTGATCAAAATCATAGAGCTACACTCTACAAAGAATATATTTTACTGTATGTAAATTAAAAAAAATCAACCAGGATGTGTGTGTTGGCCGGGAGAGTAGGAATGCACACGAGAGCAAATGAATCTAACTGTATTTAAAATGCATCACATAAGCACACTGGGGGGTCTGGAGATGAAAGGAGATGACAGAAGTTACCTGTCCTACACGGGAAAAACCTTGTATACTTTAGTAAAAAAGGCGAAAAGAATTGCACACAAACATGATACTCTAATTGGTAAATTTGTTTCTCACGAGGGTATGGCTTAGCAATTCCGAAACTACTTAAATTTATCCTGCTTGTGACTAATGCTTTTTCAATCTGAGGAATCTCTTTAATCCCAGGAAATTCCCTACTGTCATATCTTTGGATATAGCCTTTCTCCCATGATCTTTCTTCCTTACTTCTCGCTCTTCCATGCCCTCTAACTTCTCTTTCAAAGTCCCCATCTCGCATCTCTCTCTCTGGCACCCTGAGTAAGTTTTCCAGATGAAATGTCCATTCACTAATTCCCTCTTCGGTTGATCTGCCAGCAGTTTAACTGGTCACTCCCGTTTCAGCCTCTCTCTGCCTTTCCAGTGCGCTCTCCCACCAGCCTCTTACTTGCATTCTCTCCTCAGCTCCTTCAGAGAAGCCGTGCTTTCTGCCTTGAGACCTTTGTGCATGCTGTTTCCTCTGCCTGGAAAGCCCCGCTCCCCCAGCCTCCTTCCGGCTGATTGCTGCTAGTTCTTCATTTTCAGCAACCTCACTCTGAGACTCTGGGGAGCTTGCCTCATAGCCAGATGAGCTACTCCCTGCTGCATTTGTTCAGCGACCCCTCTGATTTCACTTAGGTGACACTCCATTGACATTTTTTTCTCAAAATCTTGTTTTCCTCTTGATGGGAAACTCTTGAGGGGCTGCATCTACCCCGTGTTCCCAGTACCCGGCTGTGAGACGGGCACATAGCAGGGCTCAGTCCGTATTTGTTGAGTAAAGGGATTAGTGCTGGCAGTTCTGATGAGCATCTGGTCAAAATGGATTCTGTCCTTTGGGTGGCTTTAGTTCTACTGTCTCCTCAGCTGCCTTCCTCTCTCTTCCCCCTTCTCTCCTCCTTCCCAACTTCCTCCTAATCACGGCAGAGTTGGAGAGCCTGGCATGATTCGGGAGTGTCCTTACTTCCCACCTCAAGCCCTCCTAGTTTCAACCTTCTTCTGCACATACTTGGATGCAACAGGGGGAAGGAAACAGATCCAGTCTCACAGGCTAAGTCCCTGGGTCACCCGTGAATGTGCCCCCAGATGTCCTCTTCTCTTCTTGTCCTGGGAGCCAAAATACTTCTGGTAAATGATCCTGCCACAGAACACTGCTGAGTGATCAAGCCCTCAGTATATCCAGGAGGCAGGAGGCGTGGCTTATTTTTGATCTCCACGTGGCTTCTTCTGAGTCCATCTCATTCTAATCTTCAAAGGAGGATGGCATTTATTGAAACAGGGCTGAAATCAACAGACTTGCTGAGGGAGTCACGTGCAGCCCCACGATGTTGTCACCTGTCTTACCTGTGTCACCTCACTTGAGCTGACAACCTGACCCTTCCGGTCCTGGTAGCCTGGGCTGGGGGGGCTCCATTCACTAGGGAGCTGAGCTCTTGCAGCAGCCATGCTAATGGCTTGCTCCTGTTTGCCAACACCCAGCTTGACACACTAAGCAGGAAAGTTGGCCAGTTTATTTACCTGTAAGGAGATTCAATCCACATCAGTGTCTAACTTGGGCTTGGCTTTCACCTCAGTGAATCACTGAGTGGGGCTAGTAGGGGCCCATGCAGGGATTTGGCTGCTTTTTCTTTTCTATGTCTAATAGCTCTTTTGGTTCAGGTGTAGCTACTGAGCACTGCAAAGCCCCCATAAAGATGGTTATTACAGAAACATCCAGGAAATATTAATTCACTTGCACCAGCAGAGACCTATTGAGCAACACCAAATGGTGTTGATTAGCAGAGACAGGAACAAACATGATTAGAAACCACCCAGGAGGGAGGCAGAAGCAAGCGCTCCAGACTGCGTCCGGATGAGCAGGCATCCTGTGAATTCTCAGAGTGACCCATGCCCCAGCTGGCCGTGGGGTCTGCCCTCCTCTCGGCTCACGTTGGGTTCCTCTAAAAATAGACCCTGAGATGAGGATTTGGTGCAAGCAGTTCATCTGGGAGGTGATCTCAGGAACCACCATGAAGGAGTTGGGGAAGTGAGCTAGGGGACGGAGGAAACCCAACGAGGGGTCAGCTATTGAGTGGGAACCGCTGTGGCCTGCTGGGGCTCAGTCCTGTTGGAGAAACTCTGGGAAATTGTGTGGAACACACCTTGGACTTGGTCTTGCCCCTCACACCGCGGGGAGAGAGAATGGGGATATTTGTCACGAACTCCTGTCCTTTATTGGTTGAGAGCTGCACCTGGGATGTTGGCTCCCTGGCATGCGCAGCTTCCTTGAGCCTGGTTGAGCAAGGTCCCAAGGCAGAGCATGTCCCCAGGTAGAGACACAGGAAGCCAGCCGCTGTGGGAACCGTCTGCAGGTGGCCCAGGGGCTGGAGCATGGGCGTGGCCGGGTCTGCTCCTCCTCTAGCTACAGAAAGCACAGTGGTTTCTGGTTAACTGCAAACACAAACCTCTTCATTTAAAAATAAGATCTGATGGGCCTCAATGGGAACGTGATCATTAGAAAGCTTCAGAATGTGGAAAACGGCTTTCAGGGCCATTTCCAGTTTCTCCCAGGAGGAGTGGTGTGGAGTATGGTGGCGGGACATCGTGGCCACCTTGCCAGGCCTGGCATCACACAGCGTGGGGACGCACATCCCAGCTCCTCTGTGACCAGCCTGGTCAGTGACTGTTCTCTTCCAACCCACCGTGGTTCTTACCATCTACAGTGTCACTGGGAATTTATGTTTTTCTTTTCTTGTGCATACCTGGTTTCCCCAACTAGGAGGCAAGGCTCTTGGGGGCCAGAGTCATGACTTACACCACTCTACTCTAGACTGTGAGACCTTTGAGCTATTGGCAGTGTGAGCCCCACAGAGTTACATACCGTAAGCCAGCTCACTGGGTTACTGGGCAATATGTTTTCCTTCCTGGGACTGGAAGGAAAGAGCACTTGATTCTAGAGAGCAGTAAAATGTGACTTTTACTGAAATGTGTTTAAGGGCCAACATGCCAGGCACCATTTGGAGACTGTGACCTGTAATAACTCCTTTAATGTTTACCAAGCCCCCATTTTGTAGATGTGAAAACTGGGGCATAGACAAATTAAAAAACGTGCCCTAGGTCCCTCACGGGAAAGCCCTTATCTGCACTCTGGAGCCAGATTCTTTCTTGCCACTGTGCTACGTGGCTCCCGTGGTGAGGAGGGCAGGAAAGTTGGCTGACGTCAGTTACCTTGCTCACCCCTGGGGGGTTTCTGGGAGCCCAAGCCAGGGGCGGCTGCTGGGCTTCAAGACAGCCTGGAGCAAGAGCCTGAAATGCACCAAGAGATGAAGCGAGTTGCCTCAGTCTGGCTTATTCCTGCTTCTCACCGTGTCTTCTTCCCTTTTCCCTCTCTCAGCAGCTTAATTCCCTCTAGACACGCGTCAAAATGTTTTTGCCATTTAAGCACCAACTGAGATGGGCCATGGGAGCTGTGTTCCAATCCCAGGGGAGGGAGTCTGTCTGTTGCACCCTCATGCAGTCTACCGCGCCTGGGGGTGGGGTGCCGGAGCACTAAGCCCACTCTCCACTCCGTCAGTGTTTCTGCCCTTCCACGTACCCCTCGAAGATGGCCATTCAGTGGTCACTGTCCTGAAGAAGGATGTGGAAGGGTTGTCAACCAGCTGGGTTCTACTCTGTTTTCTTTTTGCTGCCGCTTTCGCTTCCAGTTTCTGGGGCCCTCTACTCTGGTGCAGCCCTGCTTGATGCCAGCTGGAAGCCCCAGTGCCTCCGGGAAGCAGAGAGAGGATGGAGGAAGGGGGACCCTGATGTCGTCTTTGGTTTCTCTGCACCATGTGTGCCGAGGGTGCCTCGGAAGGGATGGGAGGTGGTTGGAAGAACGTGCTCTCTGGGCTCAGTGGTTCTCAGTCCCGCCGGGGGTGATTCCTCTGAAAATGCTGATTTCCTTTGGTGTAGGTGTGGTTCAGGCATCAAAAATCTTTAATGCTACCCTGGTGATTCTAATGTGTATCCAGGATTGAGAAACTCTATCTTGGCTCTAGTTTGTGGTTGTGAAAGAGAGTGCGAGATCCCAAGCTGAGCTCCAAGGATCAGCTTCCAGAGAAAATGGCTTGTCTTTTTGTTTCTCTCATGCTCCCTTATCTTCCGACTTCACACGAAGTCCCACGTGGAATCAGCATTCTACTACCACCGTCGGCATCAGTGGATGAATCGTTCTCTACCTCCAGTCCTTCAGGGCCTTCTAATGCAGGGTATGTAAGGCAATTTTGGGGGCTGGAGCAGTTTTGCATTGATGCCAGGTCTGCCCAGACATCCTCTGCTAGAACGAGTGTCTGTGTGAGTGCCCACCACTGGAGGATTAGGTCCCTGCGTAAATCACTTTGAAGGTACAGATCTTTCCTTTAATTAAGAAGTTGCTTCTCGCCCTCCAGGGAGCTGTGGATGCCTCACTGGCATTCTGCCTGGGAAATGAGAGAAGAGTGATGCATTGGGAGGCCATCAGGAGAGTGACTTGGTGACGTCTCTGGCTCTGTACCCCACTCCTCCTTTTGGAAGGCGGTTCTCACATGGTGGTCAGCGTCCAGGAAGAAAAGCTGACTCAGGGCTTAGGTGAGGGCCTTTCAGAAGATGTTCAGGTTCAGGGCTAGAGTGCACAGATGCTCGTGGTAGGCCTCTGGTTGAATTAGGACTATGCTTCCAGCCCCCCTGAATCTCAGATTAGATTAGATTTTAGGAGAAGACTGAGGTATCTCCCTTTTCCGCATTCTTCTCTGAGCCTTATACTTAAGGGTTCTCTTTTGTTGGTTTAAGTACAGTGTGGTAGGTTGCTTCCACAGTGCAGGAGGCTGCAAGTCCTGCCAAATTGTCGAATTGCTTCAATAAAATTTGGAGGTGATACTGTCTTACAGATCTCTCTGATGTTTGGCATGTTTTCCCCATGGAATATTGGCTCTCAGTCTCAGTGGCTATACTGGTTGGGTCTCTTTCACAAAAACAAAAACAACAGAACAAAACATATCTAGAAACCCATATCTAACTAGTTTGAGGAAAAGGGGAGATTTCTGTCCAGGTGCTAAGTCTTGGCTGGATCTAGGGCTCAAATGAAGCATCAAAGCCCCCCATTCTCTCCACCTCTGGATTCTGCTCTCCTTAGCATATTGCCTTTATTCTCAGGCAAGGTTTCTCTGTTTGGAAGGAGAGATGGCTACTGGCATTCACAAGCTGGCATCTTCCAAGTTCACAATCCAATAGTTCTGTCAGTATCTATATTTCCATTCTCAGGCATTATTCTAATCAGCTCTGCTAGAGTGCTATGCCCATCCTGGAGTTAACCGTTGAGGTTGGGGGAAGGCACACTCCACGAATCCTGATACAATGCCCACCTCACCAAGAAGTGAGCCCAAACCCAAATGTGTGGAATAGGTTTGCTAAGGGGAGAGGAGTTCTATCACCAGATGTAAAGGGAGAAAGGGATGCAGGAGCCATGAAGGCAATGACTTTCCACCACAGCAGCCAAGTTTGTTTTTCTTTTGGCCCACAGGGTAGTGTTGTGGGCTCTGTTTACACTTTCTCCTACCATTGTGACGTTATTTAATTGCTTCAGCTGTATAATTGGCAGAATTGGTTAATGTGCCTCGTTCTGTGGCTCCATAACCAGCCTGTATGCTCTCTTTTCTTTCTCCCATTCCTCTCTGCCCCACCCCCACCCCTGCATGAGTCACCACTAGTGTTTTTCCAGGACTATACAGCTTTGGAAGGGATAATTCCATACTCCTATCGGAAGACGATGAGGTCAATTTGTTGAAGAGCTGAGGCTGGCATCCATCTGGGCCTCCTTGGAGGATTCTGTGTTCTGTAGGAGAAGGATAATCTGGTTAGAGATAATTTAGGAAAGCCAATGGGATGAGGATGGCTCTTGGTTTTGATGGAAAGGGCACTTTCCATGCCTGCCAGGGTGAAGCACGTTGAGTTATCGCAGCATGAGAAACTTGGTTTGGAGGTATCCTGTGTCTTTGGGCTCACTGAACAATGACCTGGCCACTGGCATGGTGGAGGGAAGAATAGAAAGCATTGTTCTTACTTGTAAAGGATGCTTAGTCTACTTGTGGGGACTTGGGATATCAGCATGAAGCATCAGTGGCTGATGAGAGGCTGCGCATGGTTATGTCTAAGCTATGCTTTGAGTTAGAAATGAAGAGACAAAGATTAGAGAGGGATAGAACAGTCAGGGAAGGATTCCTGGATGTGATCTTTGCAGCATGGATTGGAATTGACAAAGTAGCAGGAAGAGGCATGCCAGAAGAAGGAAGTGCTGTAAGTCACACCACAGGGGAAGCAATGGATGTGTGTAGGGGCCAGGTTGGGAAGCATCCTGGTGGGAGGCACAGAGGCATAGTGCAGAGAAGACTGGGTAATAAAGAGCCTAGAATGTGCTGGCTTCAGCCAAAAGTCTAAGATTAGCTTCCTGGCTCAGCCACGCTAGAGGCTTGGTCTTTGTTCTGCATGCCTTCAATCTTGGCTTTCCTTGATTCCATTTGTATCAGATATTAGGTAAATTTCCAGTGCTGGTTACTACTTATGGGAAGTGTAGCTCCTCCATGAGGTTAAAGACCCCCAGGCAGTTGAATGACTTCCTATGGGCTCTGGGCTGTCCAGGGTCTATTTCTAGGGGAAATCCCCTAAGGGAATCCCCCACAAGGGTCTCTCATGGGCAAAACAGAAATGAAGAGGCTTTGGAACTCAAGTTTATTAGTAGACTACTGTTTGCTGGAAGTTAGGTAAGGCACAAGACACAGCAACAGTGGTTAACAATCTGGAAATTACCAAGTACTTGGCAGTTTAATTGAATAATCATTTACTAAGCCCTTCCTATGTGTTGGGCTAAACAGTGCAGGGGAAACAAAGGTATTACCCTACCCTGCCTTACCATCTACTAGGGTCTTTAATGGAGAAGAAATGGGGCACAGTAGCAAACATGGGCTTGGTGGTCAGACAGACCTGACTTTGAATCCTGATCCTGCTAATTACTACCTGTGTGACCTTGGACAAGCTGCAAAAACTTCCCTAAACCAAGATTTTTTATCTGTAAAATTGACTAATAAGTGTCCTTCATGGTTTTGTGAGGATTACAGATAACATATGCAATTAAGCTGCCTGGCTCATAGTAAGTACTAAATAACTATCAGCCACCAGTATGATTTGGGTGGAAATCAGTACAGCATCCTTAGCCGGGCTGAAATGATCCCTGTAGAGAATATTGAAGAGGAACCTGAACGTACTTTCTTGGTCAAGCTTTATAGCTCAGAGCATTTTTCATTGGAAATACAAACACATTTGTGTTTCCTGGTCAGCTAATAATTATACCATTGAAAGAATATCTTCTAAAAGGCTGGGATATGGGCAAATCTCAAATTATAAAATTTTATGGAGGATAATGAAGTAAATACCATTTCTTTAGCATCCTCTCACCAACCATGACTGTATTCTGTCCCAGGTTCCTGGCATTATTGCCTCATTTGTACATTTAATAACTGTTCATGGAGTGATTACTATGTGCTGGGCACTAAGTATTAGATTTTTGATCCTCCACAATAGGCATAGAGAGGTTAAGTTACTCACCAACAGTCAACAGAGCTGACAGTGATGGAGCTGGATGCAAACCCTGGCAGTATGATGCTAGAATCCAGCTCTCAGCCATGAAATGGACTGCCCATTCCCATGGAGGTCTGCTTCCAGATGTTGGCTGATGCCACTGTAAAATGGAAACCCTCCTAAGCATGCTTATATTTTCACAGGGAATTCTTGAGGGTAAGCAAGGCTCCACAAAATAAATTTCCAACAGTGAAATGATAGGATATAATGTTGTTTATTAGTGGACAAATTTGTCTCCTGAACACCCCCTAGGGGCACCTCTGCAAATGGCAGCTCTAGCCCTGGTGGTCTAAGAACCCCCATGATCACTCATGGGCAAAACAGTAGCCAATTCAAGGATTCCTGGGAAAGAGTCGGAGACTACCTTGAAAGCAGAAGTAGTTTATAGTTGAAAGGGTCTTTAGACACTATCTAGCTCAAACTTCTTTCCAGTACAAGATTCACTGAGATTGGCCAGGAAGGCTATAGCATTCTGTTCTCTAGTTGAACACTGCCTCTGATAGACAGCTCACTACAGATGCCATTCTGTCACTGGACAGCTCCAGTTGTTAGCAAATTTCTTCTCTTGAATCAAAATCTGCCTCCTCCTAACGCCCACCAATATGTTCCAGTTTTTCTGATAGAACAAATTTATTTCTTCTTTTGGATGATGAAGTGGTAGGGAGAAAGTGTGTTACTGTTGGCATCTGATGGAGGGTTGGCAGGAACTCCCTAACTTTCAGCCAATCATTCGACTCACTTACTTATAGATCTGTGGGTTCTGACCTCTGTACCTGTCTCTCCAGGGGAGAGACGCTAGTGCCTTGGATCCCAGATTCCCTCCCCCTACTTCCTCAGGAATCTTTATCTACCAGTTATCTTTCTCATCTTTAACCTCTCCTTTTCAATTGGCTCAATGCAGCCAGCATTTAAATATATTTAAGTTTTTCCATCTTAACAACAAAAATAAAAGTCCTCAGAGTGTCCTCAGCCCACTCCTCTGGTGTTTCCTTCCTTGCACAGCTAAACTTAAAAGAGTTATATCTGTTTGCTCTTCCAATCCCTCACCTTCCAGTTTCTCTTCAACCTACTTTAAATTGGCTTCACTGTCACCCTCTCTGGGGTGAAAGGCTAGCCAGATGGAGGTCACCTAAGATCTTTGTCATTAAATTTTGTAGACACTTCTCAAGTCTAATTTTATGTGATCTCTGTATTCTTTGACACCATGGACCACTCTTCAGGGAAACATTCTCTTCATTTTGTTTTCCTGACACACATTCCTATGTATGCACCTCCTATCTGTCTCCCCACTACTTATTAATGACTTTGAAAATTCATATTCCAGAGAAGCAAATATTGGGTTCATTGGAGTTCTTTCCTTGGATCTCTTTTGACTAGGATTGTTCATACTCAGTCACATGCCTTTGATGACCACCTGTATCTGATAATTCTAACATCTCTATATTGAGTTCAGATGTGTCTCTTGAGTTCCAGATCTATAGTCAACTGTCCACTTAGCATTTCCAGATGGATATTCCACAAATTCCCTCAACTCTATACATACAAAATTGAATTTGACATTTTTTTCCTTCAAATTTGTATCTTCTCTGGTGTTCTCAACTCAATATTTGTTAACACCATCTTACCTATTGTCCAACCAGAAACTTTGGGGTTATCTTTGACATTCACTTCTTTTTTCTCCATATAAACCACATGTTCCTCAGCCACATCTTGCTTATCTTAATGCCTAAATATTTCTTGAAACCACAATCTTCTCCCTAGCTCCTCTGTCGCTACTCTTATCTAGTCTATTATATTTTGCCTAGGTTAATGCACCAACCTAGTTTCCTATTTCCCCCTCCATTCCTTGCACTGAGGTCAGCATGACCTTCCTAAGCATCAAACGTGTTGACATTATTCCTCTGCCTAAAATCCTTCAATCACCCCACATTCCTCTCAAGATGAAGGTCTACTATGTTTGTGTTCAGTGATCTGAGGTGGTGGTGGGTTGTGTTGTTGGCAGAGGATCTCAATCAATAGGTGGAGTTCAGTCCAGTGAGGTTGGGGAGTGTTGCAGAACATGCAGAGATTAAGAATGGGTGCGGTTGTAAAGGCATAAATTGGGACTATATAACCAGAAGAACAGTGATAAGGAGTGGGACAAGGGCAGAAGCCATGGGCAGATCAAAAGGCAAGACCCTTTGGGTGCCCGGGCTATTGTAGCCATTGAAGCAGCACCAGGGACAGCTCCAATGCCTTGATTCCCTTGTAGCAGCCGCCACCCTTTTCAAAATCTGAGAGTTCATCTTTAATTTCTTTCATCAGTGTCTTATAGTTTTCTGCATACAGGTCTTTTTTCTCCTTAAGTAGGTTTATTCCTAGGTATTTTATTCTTTTTGTTGCAGTGGTAAATGGGAGTGTTTCCTTAATTTCTCTTTCAGAATTTTCATCATTAGTGTATAGGAATGCAAGAGATTTCTGTGCATTAATTTTGTATCCTGCTACTTTACCAAATTCATTGACTAGCTCTAGTAGTTTTCTGGTAGCATCTTTAGGATTCTCTATGTATAGTATCATGTCATCTGCAAACAGTAACAGCTTTACTTCTTCTTTTCCGATTTGGATTCCTTTTATTTCTTTTTCTTCTCTGATTGTTGTGGGTAAAACTTCCAAAAAAACTATGTTGAATATTAGTGGTGAGAGTGGACAACCTTGTCTTGTTCCTGATCTTACAGGAAATGGTTTCAGTTTTTCACCATTGAGAACGATGTTGGCTATGGGTTTGTCATATATGGCCTTAAGCCCAGAGATAAACCCACGCACATGTGGTCACCTTATTTTTGATAAAGGAGGCAAGAATATACAATGGAGAAAAGACAGTCTCTTCAGTAAGTGGTGCTGGGAAAACTGGACAGCTACATGTAAAAGAATGAAATTAGAACACTCCCTAACACCATACACAAAAATAAACTCAAAATGGATTAGAGACCTAGATGTAAGGCCAGACACTATAAAACTCAGAGGAAAACACAGGCAGAACACTCTATGACATAAACCACAGCAAGATCCTTTTTGACCCACCTCCTAGAGAAATGGAAATGTAAACAAAAATAAACAAATGGGACCTAATGAAACTTAAAAGCTTTTGCCCAGCAACGGAAACCATAAACAAGACGAAAAGACAACCCTCAGAATGGGAGAAAATATTTGCAAATGAAGCAACTGACAAAGGATTAATCTCCAAAATTTACAAGCAGCTCATGCAGCTCAATATCAAAAAAACAAACAACCCAATCCAAAAATGGGCAAAAGACCTAAATAGACATTTCTCCAAAGAAGATATACAGATTGCCAACAAACACATGAAAGGATGCTCAACATCACCAATCATTAGAGAAATGCAAATCAAAAATACAATGAGGTATCACCTCACACCTGTCAGAATGGCCATCATCAAAAAATCTACAAACAATAAATGTTGGCGAGGGTGTGAAGAAAAGGGAACCCTCTTGCACTGTTGGTGGGAATGTAAATTGGTACAGCCACTTTGGAGAACAGTATGGAGGTTCCTTAAAAAACTAAAAATAGAACTAGCATACGACCCAGCAATCCCACTACTGGGCATATACCCTGAAAAAACCATAATTCAAAAAGAGTCATGTACTACAATGTTCATTGCAGCTCTATTTACAATAGCCCGGACATGGAAGCAACCTAAGTGTCCATCGACAGATGAATGGATAAAGAAGATGTGGCACATATATACAATGGAATATTACTCAGCCATAAAAAGAAACGAAATTATTTGTGGTGAGGTGGATGGACCTAGAGTCTGTCAGACTCATGACCTAGAGTCTGTGAAGTAAGTCAGAAAGAGAAAAACAAATACCATATGCTAACACATACATATGGAATCTAAAAAAAAAAAAAAAGGTTCTAAAGAACCTAGGGGCAGGACAGGAATAAAGACGCAGATGTAGAGAATGGACTTGAGGACACGGGGAGGGGGGAAGGGTAAGCTGGGATGAAGTGAGAGAGTGGCATGGACATATATACACTACCAAATGTAAAACAGATAACTAGTGGGAAGCAGCTGCATAGCACAGGGAGATCAGCTTGGTGCTCTGTGACCACCTCGAGAGGTGGGATAGGGAGGGTGGGAGGGAGACGCAAGAGGGAGGAGATATGGGGATATATGTATATATATAGCTGATTCACTTTGTTATACAGCAGAAACTAATACACCATTGTAAAGCAATTATACTCCAATAAAGATGTTAAAAAAAAAAAAAAGAAGGCATTTTCCAAGTGAGTTGACAATCATACTGTTATTCAAATATTCAATAAATATGTATTGAGTAGATACTAAAAAAAAAAAATCTGAGAGTTCATACTTTATTAACTGTTTGGGCTCTTTGATGCTAGGAGGACAGACTGACTAGTAGATTAAATTCTGATTCTCAAATAGGCTGCATCCTTGTCCTTTCAGAACTCTCCAAAATTTGAGAGAAGTCACCCCCATAGTTCTGGGTGCATGGTCAGGTAAGGGAATATGGGGAATGATTCCTTCTTATCCTTAGGGCGTATCTGTGAGAATCGGGACACTGATACTTTCAGAGTTTTGACTAGAGCCTTGGTATGGCTCCATTTTTGTTTCCCTCAGTAGCAGATTCCCCTGCTCCTGACTCCAGAAAGTGTGTCAGCTTCATCCTGCACCAATTGGGTTTTCTTCCTCCTACAGTTGTGAAACGGTGTGATGGAGCATTCCAAGCAGATGCTCAGAGCTCTCTCCCCAGAGTCCTCTCAGGGACGTGCTCTACCCGGGGACCTTCAGGAAAGGAAATGGAGAAAAATCCGTGAGATGTGCTCTCCAATGTTGCCTTCCTCAGGAAGCCACTGTGGTCTCTGTTCAACGGCCAGCCCTTCCGTACTTCTCTTCCAAGCTGCTCTTTTCCTAGATATCAAGGTCCTTCCTCTGGAAGTTTCCAGGGGGAGATAGAAATGGGACTGGGGAAAATCAAACTCTGTTTCTAGTCAGCATGAAAAATAAATGAGCTTACTGGGGAAACTGCTGACTGCACAGAGCTCAGGGACAAGTCCCAGGTATTTTAAAGATATTATAAAGAAAGTGAATTCAAATTTTAACATTGTGTCTCTTAGGCTCAGTCAGAAAATATGTTTCTGCCTCCTGGGGAAAGAAACATTTTTCTTGCTGGCATAGTAATGGTGAAGATATTATCCTTTTCAGTGGTGACGAGAAACTGAGAAGTATTTTGTGGGGGAGAGGATGGCAAATACATTTTCTCAAAGACCAGACTAATTCCCTGAAGTCGGCAGGCTCTCGTGGTTCGATTTCTTCAAGACTCTTTATGTTCAAGGGAAGTTAAAGGCATTCATTAGTTCCACTCGAATATTTGATAATGACAGGCGCCCAGGATGGAAAGTGGGCTGGATCAACTTCACTGGGAAGCTGTCCTCTGAGATGAAAGCCCGATGCTGTGGTGAGAGTTGCAGAAACTTCTCCAGCAGGCAGATGAGGCCAGCCTGGGAGAGGAGGAGAAGAAATTCTTAGAAAACTAGCCAAAGTCTCTACGAGGTATCCACTTCGGCCCCAAGTTGGATCCTGAGATACCCTGTGCTATTAAGAGTGGGAACTGGAGAGAAGGGTTTAAAACTCATTGTGCATTGGGTGGTAGGGAGAGGGAAGTGGGGAGGGCACACATCTGTTAGTTGCTAAGACAGCTGGCACCTGATATCACAGCTCTCTGCAGAGCTCCGCTAACCCTGATGCAAAAGCTAACAATTTGTAAGTGTAGGAATCCAAGCAGGAGCCCTGGGAAGAACTGGAGGGAGGCCCAGACTCACATAAAAGCCTCCATGATCCATGACGCTACTAGGAGAATTTTTATAACTTGAGAAACATTTATCACCCATCTTCCCTTACGAAATTTCAGCATGATGGACTGCGTATTGAGTTGATGCTGGTTGTTTGGGGCCGGTTGCTTGGTTTTCAAAATCTGGGGAGACCAAGAGATTACTCTGGAATTTATAAGGGAAGTTTGTCATGATTCTCTGTGTACTCTGATAGTTCCACACATCTCAAGTTTTTCCAAATTTGTAAATGGAAACTCCTGATATGGAGGTATGGGTCTGGAGGTGAAGGTTACGGACTTTGGAATGAAACATGGTTTGGGGTGGAGTACTGGCTTTGCTTCTTCCTAAC
Source organism: Eschrichtius robustus (assembly GCF_028021215.1). NCBI lineage: Eukaryota > Metazoa > Chordata > Mammalia > Artiodactyla > Eschrichtiidae > Eschrichtius > Eschrichtius robustus. The sequence continues at coordinate 120,595,046 of NC_090830.1, forward strand.
AGGGTGACGTGGGACATTTCACCTCTCTGAGCCCCAGTTCTCTGTATGTAAAATGGAGGTGTGGCCCACATCAAAGCACTGCTGTAAGGATTCAGTGACGATGGATGTAGAGCACGCAAGGTAGTGCTTGGAACATAGCAGGCACATGATACTCACTAGCTGTGTGAAAAGGAGGCTGGAATTTTGGTTTGATCCCTTCTAAGTGCCACAGCTCCAGGAAGATGTTATAGCCTATGTCTTACTGAGTATATTGGTTGGGAGCTTTGACTCTGGGTTCAAACATATTTGCATTCAAATCCTAGCTTCATTACTTAGTAGCTGGGTAACATCCCTAAGCCTCAGTTTTTCATGTGTTGAAGAGGATAAAGTACCTTGAACATCACTGAATCATTGTGGGAATTAAATAGTCCATAAAGAATGCTTTGCAGAGTGCTTTGCCCAAAGAAAGTGTTCTAAAATTTAACTTCTTCATATTGTTATTTTGTAATTATTACTTCAGTGGGTTTGTTCTGTCATGGGTTAGCTTAGCCTCCCAGAAAGAGGGAAGATACGACATAGCTGTATCAGTTAACTGAATGTACTTGCTTCCAGGAGCTTTCCCCCCCCACCCCCAGGGTGATGTTTTTCCTTTTATTTTAAATCTCACCACATTTTTTTAGACTTTAAATTTGGCAAACTTTTCTTTTGTTAGGTACCTTTGTTAACCCAGCTAGTTTTATCTGGGTGGATCAGCTAGTTTTATCAGTTAGTATAGCTTCTAATTGAATGGTAATTCCCTAATCTCTACATTTAGCCCTGAGCCTGTCCCTGAAGGGGTGAGGAAGGGATGAATGCATTCAACTGGTATTGGCCTTGAAAAGTCTTAACCTTTATTATTCTTGGGATTTGGGGCCCAGGGAGGTGTGGAATCAGAATTTAAATTAACCCAAAAATTGGTGTTAAAGTCAGAGCAGTTGGAGCACATTGTAGCTGGTCTAGGAGAACCCAGTGGAAAGAAGGCAAGCTCCTGTTTGGTACTTTGCCATTTAATTCCCCAAGGGTAAAAAAGGTGTTCGGTTTCGTCACAGGTATCTTGATAAGCTTTCTCTCAGTATCAAGGCTGTTTTTCCAGGAATGGCCAGGGGCACAGGTTTGTGGTTCCCCTTGGCCTGCCCTGGGTCACACTTGGGCCACAAAATGGAAGTTAGTGCTCATGCTTCAGGCCAGAGATGCATGCCTGTTGGAGCCCTGTTGGAGGGGTAAGATGGCTGATGGGTTTCCTCTCATATAAATGAATTATCTCCTATCAAGGAATCCAACATGTACTTGGACGTCCACTGCTGTGTAGTAGTGTGTCCTAGCTATGGGGACCACAAATGAGGGAGTGTTCCAGCCTCTATCTCTGGGAGGCCATTTGGTCTTGTAATTATTTTCTAGAGAATTTGAATTCCCTAGGAGAGTTTGCTTAAGCCCATCAAAATCTCTATGCCTCTGCCCTCAGTGAAACGCCAGGAGTCAGTCAAGGTTGCCAAATGATGAGCGGTAAGAATTTATTGAGATGACCTCTCTTTCTCTTACAAATCATCCTCTTTGCCAAGGCATTCTTGGCAAAGCAATGATTCCCAAACTAGTTCACAAAATATTAATCCTATGAGATGATTCATCAAAAGACATCCTGAGATGAACACATTTGGGGAACGCTGTTGTATGCTAGTCTCCCTTGCAGAAGTGAGTTGTGTAACTTTGGTAGGGTTTCTGGGGGCAGTATTGAGCAGCCTTTGCTATCTGGCTGTGTTTTCTTTGTGCCTAAGATAGATAGACTTATAGGGTAGTAGGAGAAGGGTTTCTGAGTCTTCCCTGCCAGGCAGCTTCCTATGGGCTTTATTGATGCTTATGAAATAAGTGCCATGTTCCCATCCTTGTGCTTAGGAGCTATCACCTGGTGGCTTATTTTGTTCCCAAGCAGAGAAAAGTAGAGGTTTAAAAGGGAACAGCGTGGGCAGTGCATGCACATGTAGACAAACTTATTCACAGATGTATATGCATCTTGTCTTTGGGATACAAGGCGCTGGAATAGTCTATAAGCTTCTTATTGTGGGGTGGGGAGAGGCTGAATTAGATTGTATTTGCTGTTTAAAAACCTAAGTAAGTTTGAACTGTTCTTCCATTGAAATCACATGTATATTTATCAGATGTGTGCTTTTCAACAAGACTGGAGTGTATTTGGTTACTTCCCCTGGAAAGCAATTGTTACCACACCTTTGTAACAGGCTCTCTCTCCAGCAACCCCCTTTGTCACATTAATTCAGCCCACAGCCACGATCAAGCAAAAGGAAAATTCTAGTTACAAAGCAGAGGTGGGTTTTTTTTCCCTAAGTAATGTACAGCATACATAAAGGACAGGTTTGCAGATGTAGGTAATGCTGATCAATTCTTGGGTTGGAAAATATACCTTTTTACGTACTTGGAGACAATCTAAACCAAACCTCCACAGAGGCAGTAAGTCATGTATAGACCCACTCATTTCTCCTAATAGACAAGGTGCAGGTTGTTGCCAGAAATGTGGGCTTCTATGAAATAAACATCTTGACTTCTTAATTTTAGCATGAGACAGCTGCAGCTGCCATGATATACTTCTGTAAAAATCCTAAGCTCCACGGGACTCCAGAAGACAAGGTGAAGATGACAACAGCCAACCCCAGTTTTGTCCCCCTCCAAGCAAGTGGATGTTTCTGATTGACAGTTGCATAGAAAGATGGAGAGTACTGTAATTAAGACCATCCAGTATGGGGCTAGAGGGCATGTAACAGGCAGTTGTGATATAATACATGTTAGAATGGTATAGGTGGGAAAAGGACCAGTTTGAACTAAAGGGGGAGAGGGTGAAATATTTATTTAGTCTTTTCCAAGGGTCTGGCAGGAATTCAGGCACTTCGCACATATTAACCCTTTTAATCCTCAGGATAGTCCCACGGGGCTGGTATTATTATCACGATAGGATGTCCACTAAGCCTGGAAGACCAGGTGAATATACGTAATGTCATTAAGGACATTCAATCTGCAAAGTGATAAACTATTTTTTTTCTCTGTTTTCTAACTTTATGGAACTCCATATTTTGCTGATGCGGAAAGTGGAGTTCAGCTGGGAATGGGGTTGCTGGGAGTGGAACCCAAGCTTGCCTGATTTCAAAGGCCAGGTTAGCTCAGGTGCACCCCATGGCCATGACCAAGAATCTGACCTGCCTGGCAGATGGCACAGCATTTGGCAAACAGGAATGGATGAAGTCAGGTTCAAGACAGTCAGCTAAGGCAGGGAAAGCAGCAGGTCTCACAGCAGTAGGAAAACAATTCTGGAGTCCACGGGTCAGAAGAGTCAACAGTGGTGGCGCTAGGAAGCAGGTGGTGCTGAAGCTGAGTATTTGCTTCGGGTCCTGTGCTTCCCGGGAGGGGAAGCCTGCAAAGAAATGAGAGGCTGGAAGGGAAAGCTTGACCCCAGCAGGAATCACTGCAGGCGGACAGGCTGAGTGGGAAATGAGCCCTTCCCAGCATGAGCATGGCTGGCTTGGTAGAGGAGGGTCGGCTGTGGCCTCCACACACACAGTAATTGCAGGCCCTAGAAAGGCAACCAGGATGAATGAGTGGACTGTTCAAGTTAGACTTAAGGCTGAAGGTGAGAGAAAGTTGGCTGCCTTCTATTCCAGAAAAGAAAGGGGAGAATTGCCAGGCTTAGCCCAAAATCCCTTTAGAGAGTGCTCTGATAGAAAAATAAAATCCCGTGATCCCCTGAAAGCACCTGGAAAACTCCATTCAGATTTAGAACTAACAATTGGCTGGATGTTTGCACAGGTCGGACCCCAGGCATGGGTTTTAGCTATCATTTCCTGCTTGCAGCATCTTATTTTTCACCATTCTCTCGCTTTGGTGGCTTTTAAAAACCCAACCACTGTTTATGCTTGGAAAAAAAATTAGTTGAAGGGAATCTGAATGCTGCTCCCTCCTGGAGGCCTTGCCAGAATTCCAAATGAGCCGCTCCCGCCCTGAGGCTCAGTTGCAAACCAGAGGCCAGTGCCAAACCGAGAGGCCCCAGAGCCTGGGCCCGGAACTTCTGTGCCACAGAGCAAGCCAGCCCTTTGCCAAGGCAAGGAAAAATCGGGAAGGCCCATTTGGTTTCTTCCTACCTCAATGATTTGGGGATTTTGTGCTTAGAGATGATAGTGTATGATGTGTCTAGTAAAGTGATTTTTAGAAAAGGACGAGGTTGTGAAAGGTTCTCAGTTTTAAGCTGATGTTGAGCGGCAGGATACTTATCCATCTCCAGATAGTTCATTTACTCTTATTTTTCTTCACTGCATTGATCACAGTTTGGAATCGTATAGTTGTTTCTCGAATAACCTGTGTGTTATCACCTTCCACGAGGACAGGTTCTGCCCCTGCTTTGCTCATTGCTGTAGCCTCATGTTCTAGCACAGAGCACACATAGCTATCTGAGGAAGGCATAAATGAACGAGCATCGGGACTGGGCAGGGCTGAGCTGGGCTCTGAGCACAGGCCCTGGGATGGTCCACGGTCCGTCTCCATCAGCGGAAGGATAGGCAAGGCCAGGGTGCCTTCGGATGTGTCATGTGAATGTGGGGAAACAAGGCAGCATGTGTTGGCCAGGGTGCAGAGGACAGGGACGTCACCGAGGACGGGGGTGGTCAGGGAAGCCTTGACAGAGGTGACAGCCTCAAGTGTGCTCTTGAAGTCCTGGTTAGCAGAGGGCACCTGGGGGACCTGATAGCATGAGGGAAGGCAAGCCCACGCTGTACAGAAGAGCACACAGTGGATGTGAGTGATGATGGCCCAAACCACCAGGAGTTTGAAACGTTATCTTGGAGATGGTAGCAAGGGGGGATGGCATGGAGAAAGCACTTTATGTGGTACTTAACAACAACAATAATAGTCATAATAATTTAAAACTTATTGAGCTCTTAGTATATCTCAGGCCCTAGTCTAAACATTTTACATTAATTCTTCTAAATCATACTTCAAGCCCGTGACTTGGAAACTACTTCCTCATTTTCTAAAAGAGGAAACTGAGGCATAGAGAAGTTAGGCATGTCAGTGTAGAGTGTGCTTGACAGCAACCCCAGTGTCATTACCGTCACCCAGCCTATCTCCCGACTCTTGTCTGGGCTTAACCCTAGTTCAGGTGGGGACGGTTTAACAACTCTCCCACCCTCCCAATCAAGCCTTCATGCAGGTGACGGTATGCTTTACGTTTTTCATCCTCACTACTGCCATTTTTGACATGTGTTCCTTGCTTTACCCCTAGGTGACCCTTAATAGAGTCACTTTGGGGTTCTAGAACCAGAAGTCGGTGAGGTGGGCAGATTTTGGAATCTGAAGGGCTGGCTTCTGGGCCTTCCCTACTCTACCCTTTACTGCAATGGTCCCCAACCTTTTTGGCACCAGGGACTGGTTTCGTGGAAGACAATTTTTCCATGGATTGGGTAGGGGGGGTGGGGGTGGTTTCAGGATGATTCAAGTGCATTACATTTATTGTGCCCTTTATTTCTATTATTATTACATTGTAATATATAATGAAATAATTCTACAACTCACCATAATGCAGAATCAGTGGGAGCCCTGAGCTTGTTTTCACTTGCCACTCACTGATAGGGTTTTGATATGAGTCTGCAAGCAATTGATTTATTATGGTCTCCATGCAGTCAAACCTGTCTGCTAATGATAATCTGTATCTGCAGCCACTCCCCAGCGCTAGAATCACGGCCTCAGCTCCACCTCAGATCATCAGGCATTAGATTCTCATAAGGAGTGCGCAACCTAGATGCCTTGCATGCACAGTTCACAGTAGGGTTCGAGCTCCTATGAGAATCTAATGCCGCCACTGATCTGACAGGAGGTGGAGCTCAGGTGGGAATGTGAGCGATGGGGAGCAGCTGTGAATACAGATGAAGCTGTGCTCCCCACCGCTCACCTCCTGTTGTGCGGCCTGGTTCCTAACAGGTCCGTGGCCCGGCGGTTGGGGACCCCTGCTTTACTAGATGTGTGACCTCAGAGAAAGTCCCCTAATCCTTACAGTTCTGGGGGGTGACTGTCATCACCTCCTTTCACAGAGCAGGGAACTGAAGCTCAGAGAGGGGGCACATACATGTGAGGCAGCCAGCCTAGGGCTTGAATTACGTGCTAGAGATGCTGAAAAAAGGGGCAGTTGTTTGAGTTCTTTGGTTTTAGGTAGTGAAGGAAGTTCGGTTTACAGCACTGTGCTTTCTTGTACAAGTATCCCAGTTTTAGGTGAGCCATCAGGAAAAGGCAAATCAACAGCACGAAATGCTGTTGTGCTGCTATTGTGCCAGCCGGAGAGCTGAATGGGGAGTGTGAAAAGCCACCATAAGCTCCCTGTGGCCACCAAAGGCGGACGAAGAGGATGAGGCGTGTGTGGCAGGAAAGAAGGATGGATAATCAAGCAAAAATGTTGCTGTGGTTACAGCCTAGAAAATAAAAGCTCTGTGTGCCAAACAGACGCCTCTTAAAGTTCACTTGGAATTTATAACCTGATGAAACAGGTGTTCTTGAAATTTAATTAAAGACCGAAACATTGTTCAAATTGTCCTCCAGTGGTTAGGAGCTGCCAACACAGGCATTTGCACTGCTTAGGGATGGCGGAGCTGGAATAGTCTGGGCACAAACTCTGTGGTTGTGGACTGAGAGTCCGCTGCTTGCACTCACGAGACTGCTGTGTCCTGAGTGTGGCTTTCTCTTCAAGTGTGAAGACGGTGCAGCGCTGGGATGAGGAGAGAGCGGCACTTGCCTCCGGAGCGAAATGTAAGGGGGTGCCAAAAGACTCAAAAACTCAAGAAGAGTAGTATTTTAAAGCAATATTTAAAAAAATCAAAATTAGAGAAAAAAATCGTGTTGAGCAAAATATCGAAATTTTAAATAAAGGCAGGATCTGAATCGCACCAAGCTACCCCCTAAACTCCGCTTTTGACTTCCTATATTTGGATGGGTGGAGACTGTGACTCTGCAGCCCTGTGGGGTTCTGAGAGTGGCGATGGCTTCTAGACTGTTCCGTGGTCTCCTGGCAAAGGAACAGTCCCTCCCTCTCTCCCCCTCAGTCAACAGACACTTATGAAGCACCTACTCTGCTAGGCTTACTCTGGGCTCTGGTCCTCTGCATGAGGACTCTGAGGTAAATAGGACACAGTCCCTGCTTGGTGGGTAAGACAGCAGGTGCCCCCTGATTACTGAGGGCACTGGGGGTTCTCCTTTTGTCCTGATAGGTCTTATTTTCTCAGCAAGGCTCCAAGCTGTTTGTGGCTGGCGACAGATCAGGATACAGAGGCGCTATGGGATTGTGGGCAAGAGGCAGGGTATGGAGTCTGAGAGCCTCACTCTGAATCCGCATTTGCCACTTACTGCTTATGCTTGGGAAAGACGCTTACGTGTTTTTTTGAAGACTTTATTTTTTAGAGCAGTTTTAGGTTTACAGCACAGTTGAGAGCAAGGAACAGAGATTTCCCACGTACCGCCACATATGCACAGCCTCCCTCGGGGGTTTACACTTTTCAAGCCTCGATCTTCTTCCCTTTGAATGAGGGTAGTGTAGTCCTCACCTCCAGGGTGGTTGTGCAGATGTAGAGGAGATGATACAGGGAGTGTTCAGCACAGGGTTTGGCATGTGATGAGTGCTCACAAGCGACAGAGGGAATCATTTGAAAGGCATGAGGGGAGCAAACACAACACAGCCTCGCATGAAGCAGTACAAAGGGGCAGAACAGGTTGAAAACATCTTTCCTGAGGCTCCTGTGGCCAGCGGTGCTTTGGAATCACTCACAAGGCTCCTGGTGGCAGTAAGACATGAGGCACGTCTCATTCTTCCCAAGTCTCGCAGGATTAACTTACTGCATATCCCGATTTAATTGTCTGTGCTTGTCATGCTGTCTCCCAGTTGTAGACGTATTAGCAACAGGTATAATATTATTGTTTTATTATTAGACACTGATCATGGATAATGCACTTGGTTTATATCGGTTTTATGAACTCAGAACATGAACCATAGTAGCTGATGCTGGGAACTTGATAAGCTGTTTTCAGCTGACCACTACTCCGTGTATGTGATTGGAACAGGCTGGGCATTGCTGAGTTCTGATTGGCTGAGCTGCTGATAGACCAAAGGCTGTGATAATGGTTCTTGCAGTGAAATAATATTTCCTAGGCTTTATGCCTATAGAATACATGTTTAAAAAGAAACTTTTTTATTGCAATATAATTCAGAAAAATCCATAAATATAGATGTATAGTTTCATGAATTTTACTAATTCAGTAAACTCAGGAAACCAGCGCTCAGATCAAGAAATGTAACATCACCCCCAGCTCAGAAGCCCCTCCTGTCCTTGCCACACGCCCTTCCTGTCATTCCTGCTTTCTTCCTCTAGGAGTAATGACTATCCTGACTTCTAGAAGCATTAGACTTGCCTGCTTTTGTAATTTATGTAAATGAAATCATAAAGTAACTATTCGTGTCTGGCTTTTTTTTTTTTTTGCTCAACATATGTTTGTGAGATTCATTCGTAGTGTTACTAGTTATAAATCTTTTACTCTCATTTCTGTATAGTATTCTCACAGTACAATTATCTCACTATGTATTTATTCTGCTAATGATGGAAGTTTGGGTAGTTTCTACTTTTGGGCTATTAAAAATGGTGCTGTTGACATACATATAGAACAATGGAATAGAACAAAAAACCCAGAAATAAACCCTTACATATATGGTCAAATGATTTTCGAGAAGACCATTCAATAGGGAAGGGATAGTCTTTCAACAAGTGGTACTGGGAAAACTAGATATACACATTGAAAAGAATTAAGTTGGATGCTTACCTTACACCATATACAAAAATTAACTCAAATGGACTAAAGACCTAAATGTAAGAGCTAAAACCATAAAACTCTTCAAAGAAAATATAGGGGAAAACTTCATAACGTTGGACTTAGCAATGATTTCTTGGAAATGACACTAAAAGCACAGGCAACAAAAGAAAAAAATAGATAAACTGGACTAAATTAAAATTTAAAACTTTTGTGTATCTAAGGACACTATCAACAGAGTGAAAAGGCAACACATGGAATGGGAGAAAATATTTTCAAATTATATATCTGCTCAGGGGTTAATATCCAAATATCCAGAATATATAAAGAACTCCTACAATTCAACAACAAAAACCCAAACAACTCAATTAACAAATGGGCAAAGGACTTGAATAGACGTTTCTTCAAAGAAGATATACAAATGGCCGATAAACACATGAAAGATGCTCAACATCATTAACCATTAGGGAAATGCAAATCAAAACTGCAATGACATATACTTCATACTCATTAGGATGGCTATACTAAGAAAAAACCAGAATATAACAAGTGTTGGAATGTGGAAAAACTGGAACCCTTTTGGTGGTAGGAAGATAAAATGGTGCTTCCACTATGAAAAGCAATACTAAGATTCCTCAAAAAATGAAAAATGGAATTACTATATGATCCAGTAATTCTGTTTCTGGGTATATACCCCAAAGAACTGAAAGCAGAGAACAAAACAGATATTTTTGTACACTCATGTTCATAGCACCATTATTCACAATAGCCAAAAGGTAGAAGCAACCCAAATGTCCACTGATGGATGAATGGATAAAGAAAATATGGTATATGCAGACAATGGAATATTATTCAGCCTTAAAAAGTATGAAAAGTCTGACACATAAACCTTGAAAACATTATGCTAAGTGCAATAAGCCAGTCACAAAAGAACAAATACTGTATGATTCTACTTATGTGAGGCACCAAGAGTAGTCAAATTCATAGAGACAGAAAGTAGAATGGTGGTTGCTAGAGGCTGGGAGAGGAAGAAATGGGGAGTTATTTGGGTACAGAGTTTCAGTTTGGGAAGATGAAAAAAGTTCTAGAGATGAATGATGGTAATGTTTGCACAATAATGTGTATATGCTTAATGCCACCAAACTGTGCACTTAAAAATGGATAATAAGTCAATTTTATGTTATGTACATTCTACCACAATTTAAGAAAAGTAAAAAGTAATGGTGCTGTTATTAACATTCTAATATATACCTTTTGATTAACAATATATTTTTGTGTGAATTACTGGGTCATACAGCATGCATATGTTCAGCTTTAGTTGAGTAGTAATGTACACCTCTCCCCTTGCAGAATCATGCGAGAGTTCCTCTTGCATCACATCCTAGCCAACACTCTCTCAAAGAGAGAACTCTCTCTCTTTGTTACTCTGACCATTTGGGTGATGTGTAGTGTTATATCCTGGATTTAATTTAATGACATTGAGCCCTATTTAGTCTCTTTTTTGAACTATCCACGTCCTTGCCCATTTGTTTTTTCCTATTGGGTTCTTTTTCTCATAATGTACATAAATTTTTTATTTATCCTAGGTGTCTGATTATTATCTAGCACGTTGGATTCTGAAAATAAAATTCCCCCAACCACTCAAATGTATAAATTTTCATTGTACCGTTTATGAAAATTGAACTTATATGAGTGAAGCTAGATTTTCCAGAATCTCTTGTTAGTTTTGTTTTGTTTTTGTTTTTGGTGGTGTATTCTAGTTTGAGCCTTTACCAGCGGAGGCCCTAAGCCATCACTTGCTTGATGGCTGGTTTTGGTTAGTGTGCCAACCCCAGCTGCCCAGGACAGGGTCAGCACATAAACAGAGTGAGCTAAGGAGGAGTGACTTAGGGATATAAGACTCTGACCTGAACACTCAGTTGAGTCTGTTAGGTCTGTACGCAGCAAATATTTAGCCTTGATGGGCTGCAGTGGGTCTGCGAAACATCAAAAATTATATACTGCATGGTATGTTTGGGGGTCTGTGCATTTTTCGAGGAGAAGGTCAAACTTTTCCTTCTATTCCCAGAGGGAGGGGTATCTGAGGCCTCTGAAAGGGTGGGCATCCATCCTTGGTTCAACACGAGGCTAGTCTTCTTGGCTCATTCTCAGTCATCTTCTGTTTCCTATTTCCTCTCCTGCCTGTCTTTACTTGAGGCAAACTCAGTAATTTTAATATTAACCCAGTTGCCCTATGAAGGTTGTCTGGAAAGTTTTCTGGAAGGTTTTGAGCCCTGTCTTCCCCTCACTGGGGATAAGCTGTGGTAGGCTGAACAGTGGCCCACAGAGGTATCCAGGTCCTAATCCCTAGCACCTGTGCACGTTACTTTATATGGCAAAAGGGACTTTGCAGATGTGGTTAAGTTAGGAATCTTGAGATGGGGACCCACCTGTACCCAAAAGGTAATCACAAGCGTCCTTACAAGAGGGAGGCAGGGGAAGATCTGCCTGTAGAAGAAAGAAGCAACGTGACCATGGGAGTGAGATGCTCTGCTGCTGGCTTTGAAGATGGAGGAAGGAGCCATGAGCCAAGGGATGCAGGCTGCCTTTATTTTTATTTCATTTTCTATTGAAGTATAGTCAATTTACAGTGTTGCGTTAATCTCTGCTGTACAGCAAAGCGATTCAGGTATATATATATTCTTTTTAAAAAATATTCTTTTCCATTACGGTTTATCATGGGATGTTGAACATAGTTCCCTGTGCTCTGCAGTAGGACCTTGCTGTTTATCCATCCTGTATATGATAGTTTGCATCTGCTCATCCCAACCTCCCACTCCATCCCTCTCCCCCACCACCACCCCCTTGGCAACCACCAGTCCGTTCTCTCTGTCTGTGAGTCTGTTTCTCTTCGTAGATAGGTTCATTTGTATCATTTTTTTTTAGATTCCACATATAAGTGATATCATATGATATCCACATCTTTATCCATTCATCTGTTGATGGACATTTAGGTTGTTTCCATGTCTTGGCTATTGCCAGTAGTGCTGCTGTGAACATAGCGGGTACATGTATCTTTTTGGATTAGAGTTTTGTCTGGACATGTTAGGTTGCCTTTGCAAGTGGGAAAAAGGCAACTGATTCTCCCCTAGAGTCTCCAGAAGGAGCCAGCCTGGCTGGCATCTTGACTTAGCCCAGTGAAATGGATTCTAGACTAGAAATTAAGAGGATATATTTACATTGTTTTAAGCCACTTAGTTTGCGATAAATCTGTTACGGCAGCAATAGGAAACTCATACATGGGCTTATTAAATTATTCACCCATGGGGATAATCCACAAGGACTACTGGTGAATAGGCTCTGTTTAAGATTGATTTTGAATAAAGAGTGTGAAATATGTCACTAGACTGTGGGTCTTGTTTTAAGAAAGGCTGCATGAAGCCCTGAGAGGCATTTAGTGGTGATGTTATGCCTTGGCTCCCCCAGGAAGAGGTCTGCTGTGGAGGAAAGGGAGCGCTGGGCTACTGGGCACAGGTTTGGAGTCCTGGGTTCTGTTCTAGTTGGGTAATCTTGGGTAGTTCAGATCACCTCTCAGGTTGACAGTTCCTCCTTTGTGAATCCAAGAAACCCTCTCTTGGGGTTGAATGACCAGGAAGGGTGTCATGTGGGATCTGTTTTCCTGGCTTTTAGCCTGGTGACCTTCAGAGAGACTGGAGGTCAGCCTTCTGCCGCAGGCCCAGGGGTACATTTCTTGCCCCAGAATTCCAGACTCCCCTTGATTGAGCCTTCCATTCCTGGAGCTGGTGGCCCCTGGGTAATTGCCATTCTGATTTGGGCTTCGGTTCCTAAGAGTCGGTAGCAGTGTAGCACAGAGGTTAAGAGTTGGGACTTAAGACTCAAACTTGTTCTAGGTTCAAATCTTACTTCCCCACCTGTTATTTTGTGGTCTCTGATAGTCACTTCATCTTCAGTTTCAGGTTTCTCATGTGGAGGTAATAAATGTATCTAAATATTTAAAAAATATATAACAAAAGTGGAGATAATAAACATATTTTTAAGGAAAATTAAATGAATAATACATTTCAAACACTTAACCCTAAATGAATGATAGATGACCATCATTACTTTTATTATGGATGCAGCTCTTCTGTCTCTACTTTTTTGGGGGAGGGGTACTCCTTCTGCCTTGAGAGCCACCCAGCTCACTCCGCACTCCATGTGGCCTCAGTGGCAGGGCCAGCAGCAGTCTGAAAGGTAAGCAGAGGCAGGGTACACAGCAGTAAGATATCTAGTTACCCAGGTGACCCTAATTCTCCGAGGACGCCTCGCCAGGTCCCCTCCGTCACTTGCCAGGGGCCAGGGAGCCACTTTTGGCTTGCCTCACAGCTGTGCCTGTCCAGAGCTGCCCTGAGAATGGCGCGTTCAGGACTGTGGTCCCCAAAGTCATCTGTTCCTTGTCTCGAGCCAGTTGAAAGCCCTCTCCCGCAGCCAGGCTGTGTTTCTGGAGCCAGCGCTCACGGAACCTCACCTTAATTGGACGTCTCATTATCCCATTTCTCAGACCGAGAAGGGCTCATGTGTCACCAGGGCGAGCTCAGCCAGGGAAAGGGGCATTAATCCGCAGACAAGGCAGGGCAAGCTGATCAGCTGGTGGAGGGGGAGTGAACAGAGAGAAGGAGAGGGCCCGGCTCCGAGGTCCCAAGCCTTGCAAATGACTATCGGGAAACTCATTATTTCATTTAGAAATTAATTTCTTCCTGGGAGGAAAATCACTCTTGACGTGTTTATTTCCTCCGTAATGAAGGCAGGCTTACTGCAGCTCCCCCCCTCACTTGCCACCCCCGTGTTTGCTGCTGTCAAAGTATTTGGAAAAGCAGAAGATGTGTATGTGGGATGCAGCCCGCCTACAGGGGACCCTGAAGGCCAGCAGCTCAGGCGGCCAGCTGGCTGGGGACAACCCACCTGACTGGGGACAACCCACCTGGCTGGGCTGAATGGCGGCAGGGGGCAGCCACGCGACAAGAGCTCCGCCCTCGCACACGTGGCCACTGCCAGGGAGACTTGGCAAATCCCTTTCACTCTGCACCTCGGAAGAGCCCTGGCAGTGAGACAGACAGGCAGCTTTGAGCCTCATTTTGCAGATGACCAGGCAGAGCTAACCAGATGGAACTCACCTTGCCCAGGCTCCTGCTGAGGCCACCGCACAGTGGAAACTGGGACCCAAGTGATAAGGTTCCCTCTCCATTACTTGGAGAATGCTTTCCTGATGTATCTGGCAAACTTTTTTTTTTTAATGGGAAATTTCAGTTATGTGCAACAAGAAAGAGAATAGTATATTGAAGTTCCCTGTGCCCATCACCCAGATTTATCAGTATTCAACCATTCTTTTTACCTATCTCCTCACTTTTTGTTTTTACTGGAATATTTTAAAGCAGATTTTGACATCATGTCGTATCACCCACAAATAATTCAGTATGTATTTCTAACTAGCAAAGACTTAAACATAATCACGATGTCATTATCACAGCACTCAGAATTACCAGGAATTGCTAAAGATCATCTAACCCTGTTGGTATTCATTTCTCTGATTTACAAAAGGACTATTTTTGGGGTTGGTTATTTAAAAAATACATAATTTAAAACTGACAATGAAGTTGCAAGAATAGTGCAAGTAACTCTCATTATACCCTTTGCCTGAATTTGCCAAATGCTTACATTCTGCTCTATTTGATTTACTACTTATATACATATTTCTGAATTATGTGAGAGTATATTGCAGATCATATCCCTTTACTAGTAAACACTTCAGTGTGCATTTTCTGAAAGCAAAGACATTTTCTTATATAACTACAGTATAATTACCAAGAGCCAGAAAGTTACCACTGATATAATACTATTATCTACCCTCAGTCCACATGCAAAATTTGGCAATTTTCCCAGTAATTCTTTTTATAGTTAAGTCTTTTCTTCCAGCCCAGGCCCAATCCAGGATCACCCATTTAGTTGTTGTGTCCCTGTAGTCTTTTTCATATGGAAAAGTTCCTCAGTCTATCTTTGTCTTTCTTGACCTTGTCATGTTTTTTAAGGGTACAGGCCAGTTATTTTGTAAAATATCCCAATTTGGGTTTGTCTGAAGTTTCCTTACGATTAGTTTTAAGTTATGCCTTTTTGACAGTAATGCCAAAGCAGTGATGTGTTGGTCTCAGTGCATCATATCAGGAGGATCTTGGTGATGTTGACTTTGATCATTTGGTTAAGATTCATATGGTTAAGATAGTGTCCCCAGGTTTCTCCATTGTACAGTTAATTAATAAGTAACTAATGGGGAGCTCCTTGTTCT
Organism: Eschrichtius robustus; assembly: GCF_028021215.1. Lineage (NCBI taxonomy): Eukaryota > Metazoa > Chordata > Mammalia > Artiodactyla > Eschrichtiidae > Eschrichtius > Eschrichtius robustus. Next base: position 120,610,218 of record NC_090830.1, read on the forward strand.
TTGAGCACTTCCTTAACTTTTGGTGCAACAAGGTGTTCTAGGATCCCCTGTGTTTTCCCTGTTCTAGATCTGGATTCAGCTTTTTCAAAAAGTTCTTACTTTTTTTAATGGAGAATAGTATTCAGAAGCCAAGCTCTGGATGCAAGGTGTGCTCACTGCTACTGTTATTCCTTTGGTGATGCCTCAGTGGACAGAGATAGGAAATACATGTATACACATGTCTTTTATTTATAAAGCCAGAAAGTATTAAAATTATATTAAAACCTATAAATTAGTTGTTCCCCTTTCCACATTTGTATCTCTATCCTCCAATCCTAAGAAACCTGGCCCTCAATGTATGTTATCCTCAAAGTATTTACTTATTTGTTCAAGCCTAGAATATACAGAAAGTGGTTTTAGAATTGTTAATACCTACCACTATGAAAAGAAAACCTCTTGACTACAGTTAGCATTTGTTTATAGTTCTTTTAAAAAAATTACTTAGAGTGACATTTGCAAATCTTAAGTGTACATTTCCGCATGTTTTGACAAATGCATACTCTCTTGTAATCCACATTCCTATCAAGATATATAACATTCCCATCACCTTAGAAAGTTCAGTCAACTTTTATCCCAGTCAACTTTCCTTCAGAGGCAATCACTTTCCTTACTTTTTTCGCCATAAATTAGTTTTGCCTATTCTAGAACTTCGTATAAAGGGAATCATATTATGTTGGTTTGTGTTTAGATTCTTCCATTTACATAACATCTGTGAGATCTACCCATGTTATGTATATAGTAATTCATTCGTTTTTGTTAAGAACTAGTATTCCATTGTATGAATATACCCCCCTCTGTTTTAATCCATTCTTCTGTTGATGGGCATCTCCCCCACCCCCCGATGCCAACTTTTTGGCTATTATGAATAATGTCTATGAACTTCCTTGTACACGTCTTTTTTGTGGATATATGTTTTCATTTATCTTGGGTAAATAACTAGGGATGGAATTTCTAGGTCGTAAGTTAGGTAAATGTTTAACTTTCACCTTGTTAACTAAGAAACTGATAAACTCAAAAGAGAGTTTTTTCCCGAGTCACTCTGCAGTTAGTTACATAGGGTCTCAAAAAGGTCTACATATTGCATTTGGTTTTCATATCTCTGTCAGACTCTCTTACCCATCTCTCCCACTCCCATTTTATTTGTTGGAGGTACTAGAACATTTGGCTTGCAAAATATTCCACATTCTGGATTTGGTTGATTACTTTACTTTCTCATTATGTCATTTAGCTTGTTACTCTATTCCTGGTATTTCCTGTTATCTTGCAGCTGTATCTAGAGATTGAGCAGATTCAGGTGCATTTTTTTTTTTTTTTGAAAGGAGCATTTCATAGGTTCACAGGTGGAGCTATATGTTTTGTATTGTAATACATCAGGAAGCATATAATGTGTGCTTCTCCCATTTTTAGTGTTGCAAAGATAGACTTGTGTGTTTAACTGATGTCAGCCTGATCTCTCCATTGTGATGTTCTCCATCAACCTTACAGCTAATGAATTTTAGCATCCATTCATAGTTATTGCCTAAATCTGTTATTTCAATGGGGTTGCCAAATGGTGATATTCAAATTTCACCACTCCTTCTGATTTTATTACCTGGGATTTTTCTGTATGGAAGAACTTTGCCCCAGTAATCTTTTCATTACTCTGAAACAGAATTCATACAGAAAAGGCAAAGTAAGTGTTTGATCTTTTCACTTTATCAAATTTTAGAGTAATAAGTTGGTGCCTTAGCAACCTCCAGTGGTGATGAATGAGATGTTTTTTTTCTTTAATTAATTTATTTTTGGCTGTGTTTTGGGTCTTCGTTTCTGTGCGAGGGCTTTCTCCAGTTGCGGCGAGCGGGGGCCACTCTTCATCGCGGTGCGCGGGCCTCTCATTATCGCGGCCTCTCTTGTTGCGGAGCACAGCCTCCAGACGCGCAGGCTCAGTAGTTGTGGCTCACGGGCCTAGTTGCTCCGCGGCATGTGGGATCCTCCCAGACCAGGGCTCGAACCCGTGTCCCCTGCATTGGCAGGCAGACTCTCAACCACTGCGCCACCAGGGAAGCCCTATTTTTTTTTTTTAGTATCACGACGAACTCATGAATTTTTATATATATTTGATATGTTTCAATCCAGTGCAGTCATTATTTCTTTTTCTCACATGATGTCATCTTAGGCCACTATGTTTCTTTGATTTGGCTCCTATGACCTTTTGGCATGACTCTATTTGTCTTTGATAGCTTCTTTGCCTTCCTGGTACAAGATACCTTAGGCTAATCTTGTGTATTCTTGTGTAATTCTTGTGTAATCTTGTGTATTTCCTCAGACTTGGATTCAGTCATTTCTAAGAGAAGTCCTGGTGCCTTTTTGTGGGTAATGATATTTAGAGAGTGCAGTCTGGCCCTAGTGTTGCTCATTGCCACTGGGTTGTCATTGCTTCTATGCCTTTTCAGTGGCCAGAACTAGGAAATACTTATTTTTAGAAACAGAAAAAATATGAGTACATACTGATATTTTCCATTCAAATTTAACTTTATGGGGTCTTTAATTTCTTTGATTTATACTTTTTTATTTTCGACATCTTGATTCCTAGTGATGTCCAATTGATTATTTGCTACAAAATACATGTAACACTTTAAAAATAAAAATATGCATATTACTACTGCATGCAATTCTTCTGCTCCATGTGGTGTCAATGCTACTTTTGTGGTGGCTGGGCTTGACTGGGCTGGGCTGGCCAGGAGGATCTAAGACAACTCACTTACGTGCCAGGTGCCTTGGCAAGGATGGCTGGAAATGTGGGCTCAGCTGGGCCCTCCTCTTTCTCCAAGTGGTTTCAGGGCTATGCGGTGGTCTCTCTAGCAGGGTAGTAGGACTTCCTACATGATGGTTTAGGGTTCTAAGAGAGTAAAGGGGAAGCTGACAGTCCATTCAAAGGCTGGAGTCTGACTGATCGAGTGTCATTTCCAGGATATTCTATTGTTCAAAGTAGTCGTAAGCCAGCCCAGATTCAAAAGGAAGGAAAAGAGGTCACAACTCTGGACGAAAAGAGTGTGAAAGAATTCATAGCTATCTTTAAACCACTACACTCCCTGCCCTTTCAAATCACATACTCCAAAGAGCATTCTGCACCTTTTGTCACTGAAGAATATAACCAGGAAAGTATTCTATATCCTCTTTTATACTGCATGATCCTCCATTATATGGAAATTTCATTTTTTTTTCAACAAACCCCCAGTTGATGAGCATAGATCTTGTTTCTAATCTTGTCATGACAAAAAATGCCCCAATAAATATTTTTATACACCATCATTTTGTATTTTTGACAGTAATGATTCCTAGAAGTGTAATTGTGAGGTGAAAGGATAGATGCACATGTGATTTTGCTAGACATTGCCAAATTCTCCTCCATAAAAGTTGTACCGGCAATCTAGCAATGTATGAAGTGCCCATTTCACCATAACGTCACCAACAGAGAGTGTTGTCAAACTTATTAAATTTTTGCCAGTTTAATAGGTGAGAAATAGTATTTGTTTTTTTCTTTTTCTGGTATCCCTGAAGTTCATTAGGTCTGACATACAAAGTATGTACAGTGAACTAATTTTAGTGTAAAGTTTGATATACTTTTATTTACATACACACCTGTAACTATCATCATGATCAAGATATATTTCCAGAACCTGGAAGCCTTCTTTCTGCTCTTTCTCAGTCAACAGTGCTGCTAGAACTAACTAGTATTCTGATTTCTAGCACCATGGATACCTTTTCCTCATATAAATAAATCACACAGCATGATTTTATTTCTGGCTTCTTTCATTGAGCATCTGTGAGATTCATCCATGTGGTTATATGTAGCATGTTGGTTATTTTCTACTGTGTAGTATTTCACTGTATGATTAAATATAGTTATTCTGTGGATGGGCACTTAGGTTTTCCAGTTTTTTTTCGGGGGGGGGTGCTTTTTTGAGTAACACTAGTATGAGAATTTTTGTCCATGTCATTTTTGGACATCTACACTTATTTCTCTTGGGTATTTATTTAAAAGTGGAATTTCTGGGTCATGGGGTAGACTCATATTATCTTTAGCCGACACTGCCAAATAGTTTTCCAACATAGTTGTACCAATTTATGCCTGATCAGCAGCCTATGAGAGCTCTCATTGATCCACATCCTTGCCAAAACTTAGTAGTCTTTTAAAATATTAGCCATTCTGGTGGGTATGTAATGATGGTTCATTATGATTTATATTTGTATTTACTTAATGACTAGTGGTGTTAAGTACAATACCGTTTCATAGTCATCTGAATATCTTCTTTTGTGAAATGCCTGTTAAAGTTTTTTTTTTCCATTTTATATTAGATTGTTTTGCCTCTTAGTTATTTTAGGAATTCTTTTTATATTCTAGATATGACTCTTTTGTCATATGTATGTAGTTTTATTTGCTCTTATTTTGAACAAGGTCAAATATCTTCATTTAATTAAAGGTTTTGGGTTGTTGGTTCATATACTTTGCTTATTTTAAATTTGTTAGTCTTTTTCTTCTTTAGATTTTCATATATTTGGAATATTAGTCTTTTGTCTATGATTTTCATTGTAATAGTTTCCCTGCTTGCCATTTTCTTTATAGGATTTTTTTGTTGTTGTGCAAAACCTTTAAAAAAAATGTATATATCTTTCCTTTTATTGCTTTTAGGTTTTGAGTCATAGCTAGGACAGATTTTCCTTATTTTAATTTAATTTAATTTTGCTGTGCCGGGTCTTAGTTGCAGCATGCAGGATCTTCATTGCCCCGTGCAGGATCTTTGTTGCGGCATGCAGGATCTTTTAGTTGCGGCATGTGAATGCTTAGTTGCAGCATGTGGGATCTAGTTCCCTGACTAGGGATCAAACCTGGGCCCCCTGCAGTGGGAGCACAGAGTCTTAGCCACTGGACCACCAGGGAAGTCCCTTCCCCATGTATTTTTAAAAACTTTTAAGTCTCTACTCTGTTTGGAATTTATCCTAAAACTTTTTAAAAAATTATTTATGTATTTATGTATTTATTTATTATTTTTGGCTGTGTTGGGTCTTCGTTTCTGTGCGAGGGCTTTCTCTAGTTGCGGCGAGTGGGGGCCACTCTTCATCGCGGTGCGCAGGCCTCTCACTGTCGTGGCCTCTCTTGTTGTGGAGCACAGGCTCCAGACGCACAGGCTCAGTAGTTGTGGCTCACGGGTCTAGTTGCTCCGCGGCATGTGGGATCTTCCCAGACCAGGGCTCGAACCCGTGTCCCCTGCATTGGCAGGCAGATTCTCAACCACTGTGCCACCAGGGAAGCCCCTTTCCTAAAACTTTTAAATCTCTACTCCGTTTGGAATTTGAGAAATGAATATTGTGGTTTTTTCCATATGGTCACCTAGTAGTCTCAACATCATTTATTAAAACTTTATCTTTTACCATTTATTTGAGATACTGCCGTCATCATGTATTACATTGCCATATATGCTTAGATCTATTTTGGGGTTTTCTGTTGGATCATTGGTCTGCCTATCAATGATGTAATAGCACACTGTTTTATTCATAAAGGCTTTATAATATGTTTTAATATCCAGTAGGTCTAGCCCTTACCTCACCATTATTCTTTGTTTTGGGGAGCTTTCTTGGATATTCTTGCTTTTTTATTCTTCCATATGAACATTATTATCAACTTGTTTAGCTTCAGAAAAAAAAAACTTAATTGAATCTTTATTGGGATCACAATAAATGTCCTTATGATGCTGAGTGTTCCTGTCTAAGAACATGTCTATTGGTTCAAACAAATTTTGTGTTTTCAGGAGTATTTTATGGGTTTCCTCATACAGGTTATGCACATTTCTTGTGAGGTTAATGCCTAGGTTTTTTTTTAATCTTACTTTTTAACCCCCTTTGCTATTGTGAATGGGGTTTTATCTTCTCTTCCCTTATATCTTCTAATTGGTTATTCTGTTGCTCTCTGCAATAGGTATCAATCAAGGTCCAGTCAGAAGACAGAAATAGTAACAATTATTTTAACACAGATTATTTCATACAACTAATTGCTAACTGATATAAAGGTGTTAAGTGAGTAACTGAAAAGATGAAAAGAATACACCAAGGTGTCACAGAGGAAGGCACTTCAGGAAGTGGCTACTGACCATAGGGCTGGTAAAAAGGGAAGAGGATGAAGTTATTAAATCTAGAGGTTTGGGGTGGGGTCCTGCAGAGCTGACACTTGGACTTTGAGGTCTGTTGGGCCAGTGCTGGCCTCTCCAAGCTCAGAGAAAGGGCCTATGGGAAGTGGACTTCTGAGGAGAGGACATGAACTGGCTGGAGCTGGTGTCTCTGAAGGGTACATGATGAAGCTGGTTCTGTAATTCTTAAGAGAAGCTGAAAATTGGATCTCACTGCTGCTACTAGAGTGAGGGCTCATTGCTTGGAGACATTCACAGGAATAGGAAGTAGGCAGGAAGCCAACAGGGAAAAGCAAGTCCCCTCTCCCTCCTCCAGCCTTGTGGCCTCCCTCTAGGGCCCCCTACTGTTAAAGCCACACAGAAAAATCTGTCCAAATCTGTAGTACTGACACTTAATAAGGAGATCTCACAGGTTTACATGACCTGTAAGATCTAGTAATAATAAATTCATTATTCATTTAACTGACAAAACTGAAATTGGGTTTGTAGAATCCCATTTCTGCTTCACAAAGCTGAGTATACATCGGTGGGTTTGGAGCTGAAGGACAATACTTTAATAGCTGGCAAAGTATGTTAATTTTCTATTTGGTTATTTTACTAAATTCTTTTAATATTTATTAGTAGTTTTACCCATGATTGAGTTTTATCATTTGCAAGTAGAGGTATTTTTACCTACTTCCAACTTTTACTGCTGAATTTTGATCTTGGTTCCTAAAATGTCTCAATCACAATGACTAGGAAATCTAAGTCACACTGCTCTTGGAATAAATTACTCTCCTTTCTTGGAATGACTTTGAGGGAGGGGGTTGTATCAGAGGAGAAAGCTTTTCTTTGTGGCTCTCTTTGCTGAGTGCTTATAAAAACCCAACACAGCACTGACTGCTGTTTCTTGGCTGGGCCCAGGACACCAGAGGTGCCTAATGAATGCTAAATACTGATGAGATAACTGTGTAGGTTTGCTTGTTCATCCACTCTTCCTTTTTCTGACCTGGTTACACCCACTCTCCCTTCTTCTGACATATCATCAATGAGGACACTCTATCCATGTCACTATAGTGATTGGTTCAGGGATTATCATGTGGCCTAAGCTAGCCAATGAGGCTCAATCTCAGAATTTTTGCTGACACTAATGGGAAGAATCTCTCTCTCTCTTTTCCTTGGGTCTCCTCAGTTATTTGCTTCAAACCTGGCGATCTTTTTTTTTTTTTTTTTTCCATTTTGGTTTATTACAGCATATTAAGTTCCCTGTGCTCCACAGTAGGACCTTGTTGTTTGTTTTATATATGGTAGTTTGTATCCGCTAATCCCAAACTCCTAATTTATCCCTCTCCCAAGCCTTTTCCCCTTTGGTAACCATAAGTTTGTTTTCTCTGTCTGTGAGTCTGTTTTGTAAATAAGTTCATGTGTCATATTTTAGATTCCATGTATGTGATATCATACAGTATTTGTCTTTCCCTGTCTGACTTAGTATGATAATCTCTAGTTGCATCCATGTTGCTGCAAATGGCTTATTTCATTCTTTTTTATGGCTGACTAATCCATTGTGTATATGTACCACATCTTCTTCATCCATTCATCTGTTAATGGACATTTATGTTGCTTCCATGTCTTGGCTATTGTAAACGGTGCTGTTATGAACATTGGGGTGCATGTATCTTTTCAAATTAGAGTTTTATCCAGATATACGCCCAGGAATGGGATTGCTGGAGCATATGGCAACTCTATTTTTAGCTTTTTATGGAACTGCCATACTGTTCTCCATAGTGACTGTACCAATTTACATACCCACCAACAATGTAGTAGGGTTCCCTTTCCCCCACACCCTCTCCAGCATGTTATGTATTTGTAGACTTTTTAATGATGGCCACTCTAGTGTGAGGTGGTACCTCACTGTAGTTTTGATTTGCATTTCTCTAATAATTAGCAATGTTGAGGATCTTTTCAGATGCCTATTGGACACCTGTATATCTTCTTTGGAGAAATGTCTACTTAGGTCTTCTGCCCCTTGTTTGACTGGGTTGTTTATTTGTTTTATGAGCTGTTTGTATGTATTTTGGAAATTAAGCCCTTGTCAGTTGCATTGTGCAAATATTTTCTCCCATCCTGCAGGCTGTCTTTTTGTTTTATGGTTTCCTTTGCTGTACAAAACCTTATAAGTTGGATTAGGTCCATTTGTTTATTTTTGCTTTTATTTCTAAGGGAGACTGACCTAAGAAAACATGGGTATGATTTATGTCAGAGAATGTTTTGCCTATGTTCTCTTCTAGGAGTTTTATGCTATCATATCTTATATTTAAGTCTTTAAGCCATTTAGAGTTTATTTTTGTGTATGGTATGAGGATATGCTCTAACTTCATTGATTTACATGCACTGTCCAACTTTCCCAATACCACTTGCTGAAGAGACTGTCTTTTCTCCATTGTATATTCTTGCCTCCTTTGTTGAAGATGAATTGATCGTAGGTGTGTAGGTTTATTTCTGGGCTCTCTCTTCTGTTCCATTGATCCATATGTCTGTTTTGGAGCCAATACCATTCCATTTTGATTACTGTAGCTTTGTAGTATTGTCTGAAGTCTAGGAGGGTTATTGTTCTAGTTCTGTGAAAAATGTCATGGGTAATTTGATAGGGATAGCATTAAATCTGTAGATTGTTTTGGGTAGTATGGCCATTTAAACAATATTCTTCCAATCCAAGAGCATGGGATTTCATTCCATTTCTTTGAATCATCTTCAGTTTCCTCTATCAATGTTTTATAGTTCTCAGCATGTCTTTCACTTCACCTCCTTGGTCAGGTTTATTCCTAAGTATATATATTTTTTGATGTGATTTTAAAAGGTATTTTTAACTTTCCCTTTCTGATATTAAACAGATTTCTGTATGTAAATCTTGCATCCCCCTACCTTGCTGAATTTATCAGTTCTAGTAGTTTTTGTGTGGAATCTTTAGGGTTTTCTATATATAGTATCATGCCATCTACAGATAATGACAATTTTACCTCTTCTCTTCCAATTTGGGTATCTTTTACTTCTTTTTCTTGTCTGATTGCTGTGGCTAGGACTTCCAGTACTGTGTTGAATAGAAGTGGTAGAGTGGGCATCCTTGTCTTGTTCCAGATTTTAGCAGGAAGGCTTTCAACTTCTTACCATTAAGTATTATATTGGCTGTAGGTTTGTCATAAATAGCTTTTATTATGTTGAGGTATGTTCCCTCTATACCCACTTTGGTAAGAGTTTTTTATCATGAATGGATGTTGAATTTTATCAAATGCTTTTTCTGCATCTATTGAGATGATCATGTAGCTTTTGTCTTTTCTTTTGTTGATGTGGTATATCATATTGATTTGTCTATGTGCAACCATCCTTGTGAGCCTGGGGTAAATCCAGACAGGAAGCAAGTATTAAGTTGAAGTCTAAACATTGGGCTGTTGAGGGCACAGAAGGCATGTGTCTGTGTGTGTGTACTACAAGGTGGTCCCATGAGAGAAGTTGAGAAGAGATGACTGTTGGGCTGAGCCTTTAGGAATGAATAATAGATTAACCACAGAGGATCAGTTCAGCTCAGGTTGATCATTTGATGAGCAAATATGATCAGCATTGTTGTAAACCCCTTCCCTGCAAGAGACAAGTTAAGTATAAGAAACCCTGTGGGAGATGATGAAGAGCAGCGTAATTTCAGTGGTCAGTGTGATTGGTCCCAAGGCAGTGCCATCTGACAGGGCAGACAACCAGAGGTGGAGGCCCCAATGTTTGCAGGCAAGGAGGCAGAACCATCTTAGAACATTGGGTGACTTGCTCAAGGACATGCAGCAGAGTTAGAGAAGTGCTCTGAATAGAGCTTCAGGATTGCAGTGCTTTCCTCCTGGTACCTTGCATCCCTGGGAAATTCATCAGGCATATAAAGAAAGTGGGATGGTCGAGGCACAGGGTGGATGTGTGTGCAAATGAATTCTTTCCTTTTGGCAACTTCAGGGAAGGTGCAAAGGAGCTGACAGATAAAGCTGTGGGAAATTGACTGAAACTTTCTCACGTTGCATGATTATTATTACTATTAATCAAGGTAAAACCTTACTGTGTGCTGACAGTGTAGCTAGCACAGTGCCCAACATAAACATGGATGCAGTCTTCATTTAAAAAAAAAAAGACAGTAATTTATAAAGCAGCAGGAGGAGAAGACAGATCACCTAAGTGAGGCAGGGCAGGTTTCATTTTGTTTCTTCTTAGGGCCTTCTCACAACTGAGAGGCTGTGCACTAATTGCAGTGACCTCCGGCTTCTATAATTTGCATGATGTTTGTCTGCTAAGAACACATTTTGCTCAAAAATCATTCCAGCTGTACTCATATTCTTTCTATTTTGTACCATCTCCCTTTTAGATCAGAAATAAAAACATTTGTCATACTTTGCAAAACTTTCATTGTAAGAACTGAGAAGAAAAATAACAAAAGGGGGATGCTCTCAAGAGAAAAACTTGGAAGAGAACATAATATATCAGCCAAATAGGAGGAATTGCAGGAAATGGCCTTCTAGCTTACAACTGTGTCAGACATGGGGAAAAAAGAATAAGCCAGGTTGATTAAAACAACTTATCACCTTTAAAAAAAAATCAGGATGATGAAGTCTGGGCGTATAAATTATACCTCCACCCATCCAGCCAGGAGAGCACAGCAGTGAGACTGCTTGGATGGAATTCTCCAGGATATCACTATAATCTTTATACCCCTTTCTTATCTCTTGCCTTCTTTTTGCTGTTGATGTTTGTTTACTTCAGTAAGTGAGAGCTTTTTATTTTTTTCTCCCTTCTTTTTGTTATTTCCAGCCCTTAAAGCTGACCTTAAATGTGGGCCTCCTGGGCTCAGTCGAATGATGAAGGCATAGAAACTGCTGTTGCTGGTCTTACTACATGAAACCTTAACCACTTGGACACTTACATAGTAGACATTGATTATTCACTTGTCAACTATTGTTTGAGTTGAATTTAAATTTATAAACATCCTTGGGGGGCACCTACAAAGTGTCAGGCATCAGGGATGCTGTGATAAAAAAAGTGATGCATGTCTTCAACTTACTTATAATCTAATGGAGGAAAGATTAAGCAAACAACAGAGTGAGCTTACACAGTGCCCATAGTGTGTCAGGTACGTGGCTGACATCAGATATATTTGTGGGCACGCTCTCCCCTCTTTAAGTGTCCTGAAGGATGGAAGGAACCATTACAGAGGAACAGGACCAAGGAGGGGTGTGGTCAACTCCACCTGGGTGAATGTGGGAAGATTTCATTTATGAGGTTGGCCTGAACTGAGAGGCAATTTACCAGGTGGGCAAGGGAAGGAATGAGGAAATGAGATGAGTGACGAAGGCACAGGGGAGAGAAGCAGCAGAGTGTATCAGGGAGGTAGCCAGAGGGTTGGAATGACTGAAGTGCAGAGTTCAGGGTTGGGAGCTGGCAAGAAACAAGCCTGGAAGGGAAGGCAGCTATGCTCCTACTTCTAAGCTGTTTAGCTGTGGCTGCAAGGAACTTCTGTATCATGGAAGGGTGGCTGCGAGGGGCCCAGAGTTTATGGGTGAATTAAATGGTTAATGTTAGGGGCTTGGAGAGCCATCTCCCTTTAAAGCAGAAAGTCTGAACAATGCCAACAAGAGATGACTTGGGGAGTTCTTACTGCCCAACAGAAGCTGATAGAAAATGCTAATCAGGTTGGATCAGCCCCCAGATTTTAGGTTTTGGGCTGGCCTTACCCATAAGGAAGAGCAGCCACATGGGCTGCAATCAATTACTGGAAGCCAGGGGAACACCACCCTTGCGACTGTCTCCATGATTGTCTCTTTCAGCTCACCAAATCCTGACTTGCCATTTGGAAATAACACAGAGAGAGAGACAGAGAGAGAAACAGAGAGAGACAGAGAGAATGACTTATGCAGTCAGACCATACAGCAAGTGGGCAAGTGGAGCCTTGTTGGGGAATAAGACTGAAGCTAAAAGAACTGAACAGTTATAATGGTGGTTATTAAAACAGCTACCATTTGTTGAGCACCTATGGTGTGCCAGTAACTCTACAGGGTACTTTGATACTTTTTGGCTGTTATGAGCAGAGCATGTAAGATTGGTATTATTATTCCCATTCTAGAGATGAGGAAACTGAAGCTCAAAGAGATGACGTCACTTGCCCAAGATCCAGGAAAGTTCTAAAGGGACAAGGGAGTGGTTTGTGTTGTGCTCACCATTGCGACCCCAGAGTCTATCATATATTAGGTGCTGAATGTATACTTGATGGTGAATGAATGGACAGTCATTCAACTAAAAGTGCCCAAGGTGGGTTTGGAATCCAAGCCTGTGGGATTCAGGAGCAATTCTTTCCACCGTCCTCCACTGTCACAGAGCAGAGGGCAGCAGAGTGTCACTGCCAGAATCAGTGTGGTAACAGCAAATGGTTGAGGAGATCCAAAGAGAGAGAATTTGCTGTGGCCCTGAAGTGGTCAAAGAAGGTGTCATGAAACAGTAGGGTTTTAGCAGGGCTCTGAAGGTCAAAATTTGGGTGGTTGGAGGGAAAGTTCAGTCTGTCCTGGGTGGCTTGAGAGGCAGAGTGATGTCACAGTAAATAGCTCAGCCCCTGGGGTCAAACTTTCCAGGGTTCAAATTCTGACTCTGCATCTAGGAGGTTGTGTGATGCTGGGCCAACCTCTTTGTGCCTTAGTTTTCTCATGGGCAGCTGGGAGTAGTTCCAGATAATCCATGCAAATGACTTTTCACACAGTGCCTGGCACACAGTAATTGTTGGATAAATATTTGCTGTCATTAGACCAGAGCAAAGCACTTCTTCCATTTGGAGTGAAGAGAAGAGTGGGGAAGACAGGATGGGATCAGAATACCCTGTGTCTAGAAAGCAGAGTAACGAATCTGAATTTTATTTTCTACTTAAAAAAACTGAATGATTCTGACAAGGACTAAATTGTTGCTGATTTGGTGTCATTCCTCACTTATTGTGAATTGAAAAGTTGGCCTTTTGCAGAAAGAGCTTGAGTGTCCCAAGCTACTGGATAATTTCTATGTTCCTGATTTTATGTCCAGGAGTGTGGTGTTTCTCTGGGGGCTTGCATGACAACCTTTGCTGAGGCCCAGCAAATGGAGGCCAACCTGTTAGCAAAAGCAAAACCTAAAAAGCCCAATAAAAAGTAGATGGGCTAATAAATAAACCTCCTGCCTAGAGAAAGGTAAACCCTATAAACTGAGGGAAACCCTGAAACCAGCTCCAGCCCTGTCACTAAAACCACTGCACTGAGAGATGGCTGCAATATTCTCAGCCTTTTTGCATGTTAATGCCTGAAAAAACGCAATAATCAAGTTTGCAGATGTGAAATTTACTTAGGAGGCAGCCTATTTGCTGTGATCATTGGCTTGGGATGCTGGCACTTGGCAAAATTTTGCAAGTGGATAAAGATGCCAGCCTTTATCCCAAATGATAGATCAGCAATGAATTAAGATGTTCAGTGAGCATTCTTCATCCATTGCTTTAGAATAGTTTATAAGATGGTGTCCTGTTATTTCTACTACATGTTGATACATCAGATTGTTTAATTATTCCAGACAATTTATCTCTGTTTTTTCACCCATACCCATCTTTCCTCAGCCCCTCCCCACGACTGCTTCCTTCAGAAGGTTGAAACCCAGAGGATAATTGTCAGAACAAACATAGCCCAAAGAAATCTGCATGAGACATCCCAAAGGCCATGATCTTGGCAGGTTGTGGCATTAAAAGGTACATATTTGAAAACTGCTGTTAGTCTTATTAAGACAATTTTTCCCATTTAGGCCTTTACCGAGAGAGGTGGAAAAGTTAAGATGGTTCAGTAAAGGATGGTAGAGAAAGAACTGTTTAAAGGAGTTATGATGGTTTAAAGCACAGAGGAGAAGCTTGGAAACAACATATGAGTTAAGTTATGAAGTCTTCTAAGAAGAATGATGAAGGTAACCTGTTGTCTAAGGTAGGTAGCAGAGTAATGGAAATACAGAATGGGTTTGGTGAAATCAAGAAGAGCTGGGTTCCCATCTAGAATCCATCACATATAATTGTGGAACATCAGATGTGCTACTTGGCTTATTTGGCCCTCAGTTTCATTATCTATGAAATAGGGATTGTGATTTCACACTAGAAACTCTGGTCTGAAAAGCCAGGTGCAAGGCCTCTGCATGAAGACCCCTGTGAGCAAGTGAAATTCGACAAAGCACAAAGAAAAAAAAAAAAATCTGTCTTAGAACTGTGACTATTTTCAAGGTAACTGGTTTACTCTGTGGAACACTGCCTTTGGGGCAAAACAAGAAAGAAGCAGACGCTACCTGAGTTCATCGTCCCTGGAGATGGACCAAACAGAAAAGCAAGCAGTGTGAGTACATCTGAGGGTGACCTCAGGAAACTCAAAATACATCTTCCCCAATCCTAGCAGCAGAAGTAAGCCTCTTTGGTGGAGATGGTGGAGTGGAAGGACCTTGGACTCACCTCCTCTCACGAGCACACCAAAAAACACAACTTACTGCTGAACAGCCATTGATAAAAAAGACTGGAATCTGCCGAAAAAGATACTCTGCATCCAAGGGTATAAAGAAGAGACCACAACAAGATGGCAGGTGGGGCACACTTGCAATATAATGAAATCCCATACCCCCTGGGTGGGCAATCCACAAACTAGAGAATTATATTGCAGAAGTTCTCCCATAGGAGTGAGAGTTCTGAGCCCCATGCCAGGCTCCCCAGCTTTGAAGGCCAGGAGGGCTTGACTGCAGGAGCACCACAGGACTGTGGGAAGTGGAGACTCCACTCCTGGAGGGCACACACAAGGTCTCATGCATACCAGGCCCAGAACAAATGCAGTGACTTCACAGGAGCCTCGACTGGACCTACCTGCTGGTCTTGAAGGGCCTCCTGGGGAGGTGAGGTGTGGCTGTGGCTCTCCCTGGGGATGTGGACACTGGTGGTGGATACTTCAGGGAGTGTTCAGCTACGTGAACTCTTGAAGAGGCAGACATCTTGCCTGGGTCATCAGCACCATAGCTGGCCCCACCCATCAGCAGCCAGGCTGCCTAAAAGCTTCCTGAGCCCACAGCTGCCTCTAGACACACCCCTTGCCATGGCCCTGCCCACCAGATGGCCAAGAGCCAGCTCCACCCACCAGTGGGCAGGCACCAGTTCCTCCCACCAGGAAGCTTGGACAAGCCTCTAGACCAGCCTCACCCACAGGGGGCAGACACAAGAATCAAGAATACTAGAAGCTGGCAGCCTGCGGAACTCAGTCTGCAAACAGAGAGATTTAGACAAAATGAGATGGCAGAGGAATATTTTCCAGACAAAGGAACAAGATAAAACTCCAGAAGAACAACTAAGTGATGTGGAGACAGGCAATCATCTATCTGAGAAAGACTTCAGAGTAATCATCATAAAGATGATGCAAAAGAATGAATGCACAGCGCAAGAAGTTACAGAAAATTTTTAACTAAGAATTAGAAATATAAAGAACAACCAAACAGAGTTGAAGAATACAATATTTGAAATGAAAAATACACTAGACGGAATCAATAGCAGAATAAATGAGGCAGAAGAGCAGAAAATGGAGCTGGAAGACAGAGTGGTGGAAATCACTGCTGTGGAACAGAATAAAGAAAAAGAATGAAAAGAATTGAGGACAGTTTAAGAGACCTCTGGGACAACATTAAATGCGCCAACATTCGCATTACAGGGGTCCCAGAAGGAGAAGAGAGAGAGAAAGGGCCTGAGAAAATATTTGAAGAGATAATAGCTGAAAACTTCTCTAATATGGGAAAGGAAACAGTCACCGAAGTCCAGGAAGTGCAGAGAGTCCCAGGCAGGATCAACATGATGAAACACATGGTAATCAAATTGACAAAAATTAAAGACAAAGGAAAAGAAACAAATAACATACAAAGGAACCCCCATAAAGTTATCAGCTGATTTTTCAGCAGAAACTCTGCAGGCCAGAAGGGCATGGCATGGTATATTTAAAGTGATGAAAGGAAAAAACCTATAACCAAGAATATTCTACCCAGCAAGGCTCTTGTTCAGATTTGACGGAGAAATCAAAAGCTTTACAGACAAGCAAAATCTAAAAGAATCCAGCACCACCAAACCAGCTTTACAACAAATGCTAAAGGAACTTCTCTAGGCAGAAAAGAAAAGACCACAAGTAGAAACAAAATTACAAAATGGGAAAACTCCCCTTTAAAGGTAAACATACAGTAAAGGTAGGAAATCATCCACACACAAATATGATATCTAAACCAATAATCATGAGAGGAGGAGAGTACAAATGCAGGATATTTTAAATGCATTTGAAATTAAGAGATCAGCAACTTAAAACAATCCTGTATATTTATAGATTGCTATATCAAAACTTCATGGTAACCACAAACCAAAAATCTGTAATAGATACACACACAAATAAGAAAAAGCAATCCAAACAGAACGTTAAAGATAGTCATCAAATCACAAGAGAACAAAAGAGGAAAGGAAGAAAAAAGGCCTACAAAAACAAATAGAAAACAATTAACAAAATGGCAATGAGAACATACATATCGATAATTACCTTAAATGTAAACAGATTAAACGCTCCAACCAAAAGCCACAGACTGGCTGAACGGATACAAAAACAAGACCCATATATATGTTGTCTACAAGAGCCCCACTTCAGATCTAGAGACACATACAGACTGTAGTGTGGGGATGGAAAAAGGTATTCTGTGCAAATAGAAATCAAAAGAAAGCTGGAGACAAAGAAGGACACTACCTAACGATCAAGGGGTCAATCCAAGAAGATATAACAATTGTAAATAAACATGCACCCAACACAGGAGCACCTCAGTATATAAGGCAAACGTTAACAGACATAAAAGGAGAAACTGACAGTAACACAATAATAATGGGTGACTTTAACAGCCCACTCGCATCAATGGACAGCTAATCCAGACAGAAAATCAATAAGGAAACACAGGCCTTAAATGATGCATTAGACCAAATGGACTTAATTGATATTTATAGAGCATTCTATTGGACAGCAGCAGAATACACGTTCTTTTCAAGAGCACATGGAACATTCTCAAAGATGGATCACATGTGGACCACAAAGCAAGCCTTGGTAAACTGAAAAAAATTGAAATCATATCAACCATCTTTTCCAACCACAATATCCTGAGGTTAGCAGTCAACTACAAGGAAAAAAAATGCAAAAAGACACAAACACTTGGAGGCCAAACAATATGAAATGGGATTGTAACACTGATTTTGTGGTACTGTTCTGAAGAATGAAATTATGTTGAGTGCATAGGACAGTGCTTGGCAGATCATAGGTACACACTAAATTATAGTTAACAAAAATAACTGATGTAAGTAACGTTCTGTTGCGAGAAAGCCAAGTTAAATAAAACATGCTGTCTTTGCAACTTGCTAGACAGAACATGCTGTGTTGCAACTTGCAACAGCCTAACAGAAGCTGGAATCTGGGATGTATTTGGGATGCAGAAGCATGAATATTGTACTGAGCTGTCAGTGACTATCAGAAGCCAGGCTGGGGAAGATAAAAAAAATCGTTCCTGGGAAGGCACCAGACAGGTTGTCTTTAGTCTCTGTGAGGACTCACCAAGTCCAATAACCTTGGCCCAAACCTCGATGACTGTTGCCATAGAAACCAGCACATGTGCCCAGCGGGAGTTCATTTCTCAAAGCTTCCAGCCCATGCCAACAGAGCATGACTCCAGAGGTGAGAGAGCTGCTCTTTATCCCTGAGTGAAGGTCCTGGCACCTGGCAAATAGTTGAATCAGCTCAATTTGTGAAGCCCTAGGAGCTCTGTCCCAGAGGAACCACAGGACCAAAAAATCCTGCCATGGTCGCCTTCCCATCCCTAAATGATCAACACTCACCTGAAAAAAGAAAATCCAAACATCACCATCTCAGATCGGTTGACAACCTGTAAGACATAATTTTCCAAGGAAAGCAAAGGGCCTGCATTTTTTTTTAATACCATGCAGTGGTTTGCCCTGAAACAGTTTCTCACAGTTTCCTTTTCCCAGGAAACATCTATGTATCTCAGGGAACGCCCAGCTCTGTTCTTGGCTCTTTGGTTTTTACCTTCTTCTAGGGGACCCAGAAGCCCATCAGAGTTCCTCGTATAAATGGAAAGTGGCTTTCCACTTTACGATATGATAAAAATTGTATGAAATTCAATACGGGTTTTTCTTTTGCCTTTCCCACAAATTGTAAAAAATGGCTAAATCCATACTAAGGCAAGTTTCATTCCTTGGGTACTGAGTTTATATATCACATTTTTCAACTTGGGGAACAGTTTAAAAGCTGAGCCTTTATATCCCTCTAACAAAGGAAGAAGAAAGAGAAATGCTTTTGACCAAAGTGCTTTCTGCCCAGGTTTGACATCGGGTGGGCTGATGGCCAGCTGGGACGGCAGGGACTGCAGAAATTTAACCAGTGAGAAGATTGGAGAATAAGTACAGAACTGAATTTTTGAGTTAAAAAATGACTTCTTAGGCTATTATCCCATGGTTTGCTGGAATTTCAGTTGTGCATCCACAGAAGATCTACAAAGTTTGGTATGTGTGCATCAGCACAGATACTGAGATGCTCTGAGAAACTTCTTTGATGGAGGGTACAAGACTGTAGACCCCTGAAACTTTAAGTCATAGTTCATGCATTGACACTTTTTCTTTTCCCAATTAGCACCGCCCCCCCCCCCCAATAACAAGCTGTAGGGGTAGAGAAGAGTTAGTCCTAGAAAATTCTGTTTACAATATCTTTTTTTTTTTTTTAATTTTTATTTATTCATTTATTTTTAATTTATGGCTATGTTGGGTCTTCGTTTCTGTGCGAGGGCTTTCACTAGTTGTGGCAAGTGGGGGCCGCTCTTCATCGCTGTGCGCGGGCCTCTCACTATCGCGGCCTCTCTTGTTGCGGAGCACAGGCTCCAGACATGCAGGCTCAGTAATTGTGGCTCACGGGCCCAGCCGCTCCGCGGCATGTGGGATCCTCCCAGACCAGGGCTCGAACCCGTGTTCCCTGCATTAGCAGGCAGATTCTCAACCACTGCGCCACCAGGGAAGCCCCTACAATATCTTTCTAACTTAAGACAAGTTAATTTTCTATAGATTCAGACCTTGAGCTTCATGTGCCTGAATTTGGGGGGTGCCCATGCTCATTCAATAGTTCCAGCATTAAGTAAAGGTCAGTTCTGTACTTCCCTGAAGAGGGAGGCAACATATAGTTGGGAGAAAGGTTCTCTGGGCCAATCTCTCAGGGACCTTCTGCAGCACCCAGGAGAACAGGTATGTGGTGGTCCCTCCCCCTCTGCCCTCCCTCAGAGCTTGTTGTCTCTCCAGGACAGTGGACCACATCCTTTGCTTCTAGGACAGAGGTTCTCAAATTTGAGAAGACATCAGAATCCCCGGGGGTGGGAAAAACTTGTCAACAATGCAGTTTTCCAGGTTCCCAGAGGTTTTAATTCAGTTGATCTGAGGTGGACACAGCTCGTTGTAAGTATTAAAAAATGACATCATTAAAAACTAACATTACTATGTACTTTGTGCATTATGTGCCCTTCCACATATGTAAGTACATACATATGCTTTATCATACATAATTAATTCACAATTATACATCCCATATGTATAAGCATGTACATCAGCCTATTGATCTTACATAACACATTATATAGTCCAATTCACGTTAGATTCCAGTCCCTACGAATATTCAAACATATAAGAGGAGATAAGTCGTAACAAGGTGAGCATCCTGGAAAGTGTGATGAATCAAAGTGTAGCTTAAAGAAAAGCACCTAGTTTATGCCCAGGAGATTTCATACTGCATGAACACTCGGTGCTAAAACTACCCCACCAAACTCAACTATCATAAGTAAATAAAACATTCATCCAACATCTAAAGTATAGGAGATAAGCGAGAAGACAGGGTGGTGGAGCAGAAGACCTGGAGCTCACCTTCTACTGCACGAACACCAGAATCACAGCTAACTGCTGATCAGTAACAGAGACCGGAACCTACCAAAAGGGGATTCTACGTACAAAGACAAGAAATCACAACAAGATGGGAGGAGGGGCACACTCACTATATGATCAAATCCCATACATCCCCAGGTGGGGGACCCACAAACTTGAGAATAATTATATTGCAGCAGTTCTCCCATGGGAGTGAGAGTTCTGAGCCCCACGTCAGGCTCCCCAGCCTGGGGGCCTGGCATCAGGAGGAGGAGCCCCCAGAGCATTTGGCTTTGAAGGCCAATGAGGCTTGATCGCAGGAGCTCCACAGGACTGGGGGAAACAGAGACTCCACTCTTGGGGGATGCACACAAGGTCATGTGCACACCAGGACATAGGGCAAAAGCAGTGACTTCATAGTGACTTCCAATACCAGCCTGCTGGTATTGGAGGGTCTCCTGGGGAGGCAGGAGGCAGCTGTGCCTTTCTCTTCGGACATAAAGGCTGGTGGCAAACATATACAAGAGCACGCATCTGAAGGCTGACATCTTGCTTGGGACATTAGCAAAAACAATAGAAAAGATCAATGAAACTAAAAGCTGGTTCTTTGAAAAGATAAACAAAATTGATAAACCTTTAGTCAGACTCATCAAGAATAAAAGGGAGAGGGTCCAAATCAATAAAATCAGAAATGAAAAAGGAGAAGTTACACCCAGCACCACAGAAATACAAAAGACTGTTAAGAGACTGCTACAAGCAACTATATGCCAATAAAATGGACAACCTAGAAGAAATGGACAAATTCTTAGAAAGGTACACTCTCCCAAGACTGAACCAGGAAGAAATAGAAAATATGAACAGACCAAATGCAAATATTGAAATTGAATCTGTGATTTAAAAATTCCCAACAAAAGTCCAGGACCAGATGGTTTCACAGGTGAATTCTATCAAACATTCAGAGAAGAGATAACACCTATCCTTTTGAAACTATTCCAAAAAAATCTGCAGAGAAAGGAACACTTCCAAGCTCATTCTATGAGGCCACCATCACCCTGATACCAAAACCAGACAAAGATAACCACAAAAACAGAAAATTACAGGCCAATATCACTGATGAACACAGATGCAAAAATCCTCAACAACATACTAGCAAACTGAAGCCAACAGTATATTAAAAGGATCGTACACCATGATGAAGTGGAATTTATCCCAGGGATGCAACGATTTTTCAATACCTGCAATTCAGTCAGTGTGATACACCACATTCATAAATTGAACACCAAAGCAATCTTGAGAAAGAAAAACGGAGCTGCAGGAATCAGGCTCCCTGACTTTAGACTGTACTACAAAGCTACAGTCATCAAAACAGTATGGTACTGGCACAAAAAGAGAAATATAGATCAATGAAACAGGATAGAAAGCCCAGAAATGAACCCACGCTCCTATGGTCAATTAATTTATGACAAAGGAGGCAAGAATATACAATGGAGAAAAGACAGTCTCTTCAATAAGTGGTGCTGGGAAAACTGAACAGCTACATGTGAAAGAATGAAATTAGAACATTTTCTAACACCATACACAAAAATAAACTCAAAATGGATTAAAGACCTAAATGTAAGACTGGGTACTATAAAACTCCTAGAGGAAAACATAGGCAGAACACTCTTTGATGTAAATCACAGAGTGTCCTTTTGGACCTGTCTCCTGCAGTAATGGAAATAAAAATGAAAATAAACAAATGGGACCTAATTAAACTTAAAAGCTTTTGTACAGTAAAGGAAACCATAAACAAAACAAAAAGACAATCTAAAGAATGGGAGAAAATATTTGCAAATGATGAGACTGACAAGGGATTAATCTGCAAAATATACAAACAGCTCATACAGCTCAATATCAAAAAAACAAACAACCCAATCAAAAAATGGGCAGAAGATCTAAAAAGCCATTTCTCCAAAGACGACATACACATGGCCAAAAGGCACATGAAAAGATGCTCAGCATTGCCAATTATTAGAGAAATGCAAATCAAAACTACAATGAGTTATCACCTCACACCAGTCAGAATGGACATCATCAAAAAGTCTAGAAATAACAAATGCTGCAGAGGGTGTGGAGAAAAGGGAACCCTCCTACAATGCTGGTGAGAATGTAAGTTGGTACAACCACTATAGAGAACAATATGGGGGTTCCTTAAAAACTAAAATTAGAGCTACCATATGATCCTGCAATCCCACTCTGGAGAAAACCATGATTCAAAAAGATACATGCACCCCAATGTTCATAGCAGCACTATTTACAATAGCCAAGACATGGAAACAACCTAAATGTCCACTGACAAATGAATGGGTAAAGAAGATGTGGTATATATATACAATGGAATATTACTCAGCCATAAAAAAGAATGAAATAATGCCATTTACAGCAACATGGATGGACCTAGAGATTATCATATTAAGTTATGTAAGCCAGACAAAGACAAATATATGATATCACTTATGTGGAATCTTAAAAAAAATGATACAAATGAACTTATTTACAAAACAGAAATAGACTCAGAGACACAGAAAACAAATTTATGGTTACCAAAGTGGGGGGGGGGGGAGGGATAAATTAGGAGTTTGGGATTAAAATATACACACCACTATATATAAAATAGATAACCAACAAGGATCTACTATATGGCACAGGGAACTATACTCGATAACCTATAATGGAAGGGAAAGTAAAAAAAAAAGTATATATTTATATATATATATGTATAACTGAATCACTTTGCTGTACACCTGAAACTAACACAACATTGTAAATCAACTATATTTCAATCAAAATTAAAAACAATAAAGTATAGGAGATAGAAATTTAAATCAGGGGCTATAGATAAGGTACCATAAGGGAATGATGAAAAAATCATTAAAAGTACCAAAAAGCAAAGTTTACCTCTTTTAGCTTTTGCATAATGGTTTAACTAGAAAACTTTAACATAGAGAACTTAAGTTAAATAATCTGAAATCAGATGAGTTATTTATGAACAGTTTACAGGAACAAACTCATCTATATGGCAAAAGAGTAGGAAGATTTATGAGTAGAGCTGACAAACCTAACAAGCCTGGTGATAGCTGGTTGTCCAGAAAAGAATTTTAGTTCAACTTGAAATATTACTTTAAAAACATAACTTTTAACATAATTGTAAAAGTTATGCAAAAAAGGTACAGCTTTTAGTTATGGGATACAAATTTCCCGAGAGAGTAAGCATTAACAATACCATAGTTGGCTTAAAGGCAGCCACCAATTAAGAAAGCATTCAAGGTCAACCACACATTCATCTTAATACTAACAGTAAACAAACCAACTCCTAATTTAATATTGGACTAATCTATTAATTAATAGAAGTACAATAATACTGTCAATATGAGTAACAAGAAATGTCTCTCCTTGCATAAGCTTACATCAGAACGGATAACCTACTGAGAGTTAACATTAAGATAAACCTAAACACGGGACTTCCCTGGTGGTCCAGTGGTTAATAATCTACCTTCCAACGCAAGGAATGCAGGTTCAATCCCTGGTTGGGGAACTAAGATCCCACATGCCGTGGGGCAACTACGGAGCCTGCGTACCACAACTAGAGAGCCTGCGTGCCACAACTATTGAGCCTGCATGCTAAATAAATAAATAATAAATAAACCTAAACAAATACCTGATTATTTATTAAAACATTTGTCAACCCAACACAGGCACACATTTAAGGAGAGATTAACAAAAGTAAAAGGAACTAGGCAATCACAAACCTTGCCTGTTTATTAAAAACATTACTTGTAGCACTTCTAGTATTAGAGGCACTGCCTGCCCAGTGACATCTGTTTAATAGTCAGGGTATTTTGACTGTGCAAAGGTGGCATAATCATTTTTTCTGTAAATAAGGACTTGTGTGATTGGTCACACGAGGGTTTTCCTGTCTCTTTTAATCAGTGAAATTGACCTTGCCCTGAAGAGGTGGGAATAACGTATAAGATGAGAAGACCCTATGGAGCTTTAGTTAATTAACTAATCCAAAAAAACAATAACTGAACTTTAAGGGATAACATAGCTTTTAATGGATTAACGATTTTGGTGGGGGTGACCTTGGAGAGTAAAACCACCTTTGAGTGATTAAAACTTAGACCAACTAGTCAAAATGCTTTACATCTATTGACCTAAAACATTGATCAACAGAACAAGTTATCCCAGGGATAACAGCATAATCCTATTCTAGAGTTCATATTGATAATAGGGTTTACGAACTTGATGCTGGATCAGGACATCCCAATGGTATAACTGTTATTAATGGTTTGTTTGTTCAACAATTAAAGTCCTACGTGATCTGAGCTCAGACTGGAGTAATCCCAGTTGATGTCTATCTATTACAGATTTCTCCCAGTATGAGAGGACAAGAGAAATAAGGCCTACTTTACAAAATGTCTTCAAACTAAATGATTATATAATCTACATTCAATTAATTTATACATACCCTACTGTAGAACAGTGTCTGTTAGGGTGACAGAGCATGGTAACTGCATAAAACTTAAACCTTTATCTACAGTGGTTCAAGTCCTCTTCCTAAGAATATGTTTATAATCAACGTTCTTTCACTAATTACCCAATTTCACTCACCACAGCATTCCTAACTTTAACTGAATGGAAAATCCTAGGCTATCTGCAAATCCGGAAAGGGCCAAACATCATCAGCCTCTATGGATTATTACAACCCATTGCTGATGCAAATTATTTATTAAAGAACCACTACAACCATCAATCTCATCAATTTATATGTTTACTATTGCACCAATGCTAGCCTTAACCCTGGCTGTCACATTATGAATTCCTCTTAACACACCTTATCCACTAATTAATATGAACCTAGGCATACTATTTATACTAGCTATATCAAGCCTAGCCGTTTATTCCATCCTCTGCTCTGAATGAGCTTCAGATTCAAAATATGCATTAATCGGAGCTCTATGGGCAGTAGCACAGACAATCTCATATGAAGTAACATTAGCAATTATTCTGTTATTATTCCTACAGATAAATGGATCATTTATACTTTCAACAGTAATTATTACACAAGAACACCTGACTATTTTTCACATCCTGACCCCTAGCCAGAAATTGTTTTATCTCTACCCTAGCAGAAACCAGCGGAGCCCCACTGGATTTAACAGAAGGAGAATTAAAACTTGTATTCAGCTTCTGTGTAGAAAATGTAACAGGCCCATTCACCCTATTCTTTCTAGCAGAATATGTCAATATCATTATAGTAAGTATTTTCACAACCATCTATTTTTAGGAGCATTTCACAATCCCTACATGCCAGAATCATATACAGCCAATGTCATCATTAAAACACTCCTGTTTTGATTACTGTGGCTTTATAGTACAGTCTGAAGTCAGGGAGCCTGATTCCTGCAGCTTTGTTTTTCTTTCTCAAGATTGCTTTTGCTATTTGGGGTTCTTTGTATTTCCAGACAAATTTTAAGAATTTTTTGCTCTAGCTCTGCAAAAAATGCCATTGGTAATTTGATAGGGATTGCACTGAATCTGTAGATTGCCTTGGGTAGTACAGTCATTTTGACAATAAACTTAAAAGCTTTTGCACAGCAAAGGAAACCATAAACAAAACGAAAAGACAACCCACAGAATGGGAGAAAATATTTGCCAATGAGGGATTAATCTCCAAAATATACAAGCAGCTCAATATAAAAAAAACAAACAACCCAATAAAAAAATGGGCAGAAGACCTAAATAGACATTTCTCCAAAGAAGACATACAGATGACCAAGAGCATGTGAGAAAATGCTCAACATCGCTAATTATTAGAGAAATGCAAGTCAAAACTACAATGAGGTATCACCTAACACCCAGTCAATGGCCATCATCAAAATGTCTACAAACAGTAAATGCTGGAGAAGGTGTGGAGAAAAGGAAACCATCCTACACTGTTGGTGGGAATGTAAATTGGTACAGGCAATTTACATTTTTTATGGAAAACAGTACGGAAGTTCCTTAAAAAACTAAAAATAGAGCTACCATATGATCCTGCAATCCCATTCCTTGGCATATATCTGGAGAAAGCCATAATTCGAAAAGATACATGCACCCCAACCTTCAATGCAGCACCATTTACAATAGCCAAGACATGGAATCAACCTAAATGTCCACTGACAGATGAACAGATAGAGAAGATGTGGTATATATATACAATGGAATATTACTCAGCCATTAAAAAGAATGAAATAATGCCATTTGCAGCAACATGGATGAACCCAGAGATGATCACACTAAGTGAAGTAAGTCAGAGAAAGATAAATATCATATGATATCACATATATGTGGAATCTTAAGATACAAATGAACTTATTTACAAAACAAACAGACTCACAGACATAGAAAACAAACTTACAGTTACCAAAGGGGAAGGGGGGGAGGATAAATTAGGAGTCTGAGATTAACATATAGCCACTACTTTATATAACATAGATAGCCAACAAAGACCTACTGTATAGCACAGGGAACTCTACTCAATACTCTGTAATAACCTATATGGGAAAAGAATCTGAAAAAGAATAGGTATACCCTGGTGGCACAGCGGTTGAGAATCTGCCTGCCAATGCAGGGGACACGGGTTCGAGCCCTGGTCTGGGAAGATCCCACATGCTGCGGAGCGACTAGGCCCGTGAGCCACAACTACTGAGCCTGCGCGTCTGGAGCCTGTGCTCCGCAACAAGAGAGGCTGCAACAGTGAGAGGCCCGCGCACCGCGATGAAGAGTGGCCCCCGCTTGCCACAACTAGAGAAAGCCCTCGCACAGAAACGAAGACCCAACACAGCCAAAAATAAATAAATAATTAAAAAAAAAAAAAAAAAGAATAGGTATACGTATAACTGAATCACTTTGCTGTACACCTGAAACACAACACTGTAAATCAACTATACTCCAATACAAAATAAAAATTTTTTAAATAAAAATAATTAAAACAAACCAAAAAAAAACCACTCCTAACAGTCTCTTTTCTATGAGTTCAAACATCCTATCCACAATTTTGATATGATCAACTTACTTATCTCTTATAAAAATTTTTTTTTACCACTAATACTAGCCCTATCTATATGAGAGGTTTCTCTACCTGTCATCACATCAGGCATCCCACCACAAACATAAGAAACATGTCTTACAAAAGAGTTACTTTGATAGAGTAAAAAATAGAGGTTTAAACCCTCTTATTCCTAGAATCATAGGAATTGAACCTACCCTTCAGAATTTTACTTTCTTCATACTACCACATTATAGTACATTTTATAGTAAGGTCTGCTAAGTAAGCTATCAGGGCCACACCCCAAGAATGTTGGTTTATATCCTTCCAGTACTAATAAGGCCTATTGTTTTTACTTTCATTCTACTGACCGTCATCTCAGGAACCATAGTTGTAGTAACAAGCTCACACTGGTTAACGTTATCCCCATTCTAATAAAAAAATTAACCCATAAGCTATAGAAACATCCAACAAATATTTTCTAAAACAACCCACTGCACCAATACTACTATAATGGCTATAATTATTAATCCAATATACTATGGTCAATGAACATTACAAAAATCTTTAATCCAAAGCATCCACCATCCTAATAATAGCCCTTGTCACAAAATTAGGGCTTTCCCCATTTCACTTCTGAGTGCCTGAAGTAACACAAGGCGTTCCATGAACAGCAGGCCTGATGCTAGTAACATGACAAACTTGCACCCCTATCAGTTTTATACCAACTCTCACCATCCATAACCCTAAACATACTATTAATCATAGCTATATTATGAATCATAATTGGAGGCTGAGAGGGACTCAACCAAACTCAACTACAAAAATTATAGCCTGTTCATTCATCAATGGCCCATATAGGATGAATAACTGCTATTATAATGTATAATTCAACCACAGAAATTCTAAACATACTAATTTACATCATAATAACACTATCTTCTTACCATTTATGGCCAGCTCATGTACCAGAAACTATCATTATCACACACATGAAAGAAAACAGTTTTCATCACAATCCTTATCCTCACCATTAAAGGATCATTAGGAGGTCTCCCACCACTATCAAGGTTTTTACCCAAGTGAATAATTACTAAGAGATAAAAAAACTATAACATTCTACCAACACTAACAGCCATCAGAGCACTACTTAACATGTATTTCTACATACAGCTGACGTACTCCACATCACCAACTATATTCCCTTCAATAAACAACACAAAAATAAAATGACAATTCAAACATACATAACAAATAACCTTCCTATCATTACTAATTGTAATATCCACACTATTACTACCTGTAACACATTTCTATCAGTGCTGGGCTAGGAATTTAGGTTAGTTTAGACCAAGAGCTTTCAAAACCATAAGCAAGTATAATTTACTTAATTCCTGAAAATAAGTATTGCAAGACTCTATCCTACATCAATTGAATGCAAATAAAACATTTTAATTAAGCTAAATCCTCACTAGATTGATGGGCTTCCACCCAACGAAATCTTAATTAACAGGGGAACACTGTAGTCACCTGGCTTCTATCTATTGAATACTTCTCCCACCTTGCAAAAAAAAAAAAAAAAAAAGATGGGAGAAGCACAGGCAGAATTGAAGCTGCTTCTTTGAATTTGCAATTCAATTTGTTGATTGAACACAGGGCTTGGCAAAAAGGGGTCTCAATCTCTTTCTTTAGATTTATAGTCTAATGCTAACTCAGTCATTTTACTTATGTTCATAAACTGCTGATCATTTTCAACAAAGCACAAAGATATCGGCACTTTATATTTACTATTTGGTGCTTGAGCTGGAATAGTAGGCAACACCTTAAGTCTATTAATACATGTTGAGCTATGCTAACCTGGAGCGCTACTTGGAGATGACCAAATCTGTAATGTAGCCATAACAGCCCCTGCATTTGTAATAATTTTCTGTATAGTGGTACCCATTATGATTGGAGGGTTCAGAAATTGACTTGTCCCACTAATAACTGGGGCACCTGATATAGCATTTCCCTGAAAAGTAAGAGAAGCTTTTGACTATTTCCCCCATCATTCTTACTCCTACTCCTATCATCAACAGCAGAAGCTGGTTCTGGTACTGGTTGAAGTGTATATCCACTTCTAGCCAGCAGTCTGGCCCACACAGGAGCCTCTGTTGACCTAACCATTTTCTCCTTACGTTTAGCAGATGTCTCTTCAATTCTTGGTGCTATTGATTTTATCACTATGACAACTACAAATTGGCACTTGCCATCTACCTCTACAAGGATTAAATTATGAGCTGCGGCAGCTGGTGACCTTTAATACCTGAAAGGAGTTCAGGGTGAAGATCAGGAATGAGGCACTCTATGCCCTGGGAAAAACTGGCAGAACAGGTCTTCAGATAGTTAGATATTTTCAGGAGAAGATTTTATGAGCCCAATTCTTGCATCTCCTCGTATTTAGAAAAGCACTAAAATCCTTCATGGGTGACTTCGCTCGTGACTAGCACAATCCTTCTGCAAAAAAATATGTGCCTGATTGCATGTACTCCCCCTGCACCAAAATCACATATATACTGACCTTCCCCCTACCTCTTCGGAGCGGTTTCTTAGAGCTATCTAAAATGCTGTCTCCCCGGCTACAGTCCTCATTTTGCTCCAAGATAAAACTTCACACAAAACTCTCACGTTGTGCGTTTTTTTCAGTCAACAACTATAATCTTTACTATAAAACAGCAGACATATCTCAATACCAAACACCATTATTTGTTTGATCTGCCCTAATTCTAGCCACGTTACTATCATTATCACTCTCAGTTCTAGCAGCCGAAATTACCATATTGTTAACAGAAAGAAAAATAAACACTATTTTCTTTGGCCCTGCAGGAGGAGACCCAATCCTATACCAACACCTATTTTGATTCTTTGGTCACCCTGAAGTCTGTTACTTGTAGCCTACCAGGATTTGGAATAATCTCACATATTACATACTATTTAGGACAAAAAGAGCCTTTTGCATATATGGGAATAGTGTGAGTCATGTCCATTGGCTTTTTAGGACTTATCTTGTGGACCCATCATATGTTTACAATAGGGATAGATGTCAACCCATGAACATACTTCACATCAGCTAAAGTAATTATTTCTATCCCGACAGGAGTGAAAGTATTTATCTGATTTGCAACTCTTCATGGAGGTAATATTACATGATCTCCCACTCTATTATGTATGAGCTTTGGGCTTTTTCTTTTTACAGGAGGTTGTGTGACAGGAATGGTCTTAGCTAATCCATCCCTGGACATTGTCCTCCATGGTACATACTACGAAGTAGCACACTTCCATTATGTAACGTCAATGGGAGCAGTGTTCACTATTTTTTTGGGGGGGGGGTTCACTATTTATTTATGACAAACATTCCACACCCAGGTTCCTCTCTAGGCAGAAGTTCTCTGAGATGATGCCATCTGCCTTGGCCAGTTGGAGAGTGGAGTCATCTGACTCACCCATACTGCGAATGGTCCCGCAGATAGCGTAGGTTTTAAACTGGCCATTGAACCTGCCTGTCACCTTGTCAACCTCAGCCACGTTCATCTGGATGGACGCATGGTCCTTGGCGCCGATGACGCGGTTGCCGGCGGAGCATTTCCGCAGCATGTACAGGCCCCCGAGCTCGCCGGCATCGTTCTGCATGTTGAGGGAGCGTCTGGTGGCACCACAATGAGCGTGAGCACAGATAAAAAAAAGCAGCAGTGTTCACTATTATAGGAGGCTTCATGCACTGATTTCCACTCTTCTCAGGTTATACACTTAACATGAGCAAAAATTCCCTTCATCGTTATATTTGTAGTAGTAAATATGATTTTCTTCCCGCAGCACTTTCTTGGCCTTTCAGGGATGTCACTACGACTCCAACTACGCTGATGCACACACAACACGAAATCTTTCATCTATAGGCTCATTCATCTCATTAACAGCAGTAATGCTAATAATCTTTATAATTTGAGAAGCTCTTGCATTCAAATGAGAAGTCTCAGTAGAGTAACAACTACTAACCTAGAATGGTTACATGGACGCTGTCCACCATATCCTATGTTTGAAGATCCTACTTACGTAAATTTACAATAAGGAAGGAAGAAATCGAATTCTTTTCAACCAGTTTCAAGCCAACACCATGACAGTTATGTCTTTCTCAATAAATGAGATAAAAATAAGTTATGTAACTTCATCAAAGTTAAATCATAGGCAAAAATCTTGTATATCACTATGGCACATCCATTTCAACTAGGCTCTCAAGGTGCAACGTTACCTGTCATGGAAGAACTTTTACATTTTCATGATCACACATTAATAGCCATTTTTAAAACGGAACTTAACTAATATTGACAACTAAGCTGACGCATACACATACACTAGATGCACAAGACAATTTGAACCATTTACCAGTCATCATTATAATTGCCCTGTCATCACTACGAATCCTTTTCATGATACATGAAATCAATAACCCTCCCCTAACCATAAAAACTATGGGCCATCAATGATTCTGAAGCTACGAATACACAGATTATGAAGATTTTAATTTTGACTCCTCTACAATTCCCACATCAGATCTAAAACCAGGAGAATTATGACTGATAGAAGTCAACAACCAAGTAGTATAGACCTAGTCATCGAATATTAGTTTCAACTGAAAATGTTTTACACTCATGAGCTATACCTTCTTTAGGCCTAAAAACAGCTGCTATCCCAGGGCGCCTAAATTAAAGAACTCTAATCTCGACAGGACCAGGCCTATGCTGTGGACAATAATCAGGAGAAGTTGTTTTCCTGTGTTCAAAGACAGGACAGAGGGAGACGGCTGAGACGTGGGGTGAATTCAGAGCCCATGGTGGATGCGCTCTCCAAGCTCCAGGATAGCAGTGGGGCCTCTGGGACCCCAGGCCACCCGCCACACCCTCCTGAGCGGGATCTTGGGAACATTCCATGTCGGTGATGAGGTGGTCTGAGCACTAGTCATGGCCCTGATGCTGTGTCCTATGAGTGCCCCATGCTCTTGGGATCATGCCCCACACCGTGGGTCTGCCCTGTAGGGTCCTTCCTGCCGCAGGAGCAGAGACCACCCAGCAAGCAGCCCCCTCCCCAACAGGCAGGAAGAGGGCAGGGGAGCAGGGCACCAGAGGAATCTCACTCAGACACCAGCATCCCAGGGGTGCCAGCGGGGACAGCCATGACACAGATGAGGCACAGCTCAAGGGACGGGACCAGAGGGCCCCACAGGCGACTGGTCAGGTCCCAGCTCATCTGTGCCCCAGACACCCTGTCCCTAAATGCAGATTCTTCAGATGCAAACAGGCAGACCTTCAGACTGAAAGTCAGCTCTTCCAAAATGACCCATCAGCAAACACCGCAGGATTCCACTCAAATGGGGGCCCTAGAGTCGACAACTCATGGACCGAAGTGGATGGTGGTGCTGGGGCTGCAGGAGGGGGTGGGCAGTGAGACTTTCATGGTTGTGGAATTTCGGTTTTACAAGATGAAAAGTTCTAGGGAAGGTGGTGATGGCTCCACAACAAGGTGAATGTACCTGATGCCTTGGAAATGTGCACTTAAAACGGTGACAATGGTAAAGGGTGTGTGTTTTATTTCACTTAAAATAAATTTTTAAAGTGATGTTTTGTTAATTGAGATTCCAATTTGACTCCCCTTTACACAAATGTGTGAGGCCCAAGCACCATCCTCCACCTCTGGGGCCACCGTTGTACCCTCACATGGCACGTGGGGGGACCATTCTTAGGGGCCTAGTCTGTGCTACCTGAGCTGTGTCCAGGGGAACCCAGACAGCGGTGATCCCCATGGTTTAGACATGATATATGATATGCTGTGATATTAATATGATACCACCAAGAGCTGTCACTCAGCAGAACACAGAGCAGCAACCAGCTCAAAGGTACCTGTCTCCCTATGAATGTGACAAGATTAAGAGAAGAAAAGGGTCCATAGGTTAATCAGGGCAACACCCTCAATTAAGTTGTTAGAAATCTCAGAAGGGACGAGACACACTGCGGGCAAAGAGCAGATATGGGGTCTCCCGCTGCACACAAGACTGACCCATACAGATGGGGTGAGACCCACACAATCCCCAGACCCCGCACCTGGGGACACCACAACATAGTCTCCAGGGTGACCTCACCTCCCCAGATCCTGCACCTGGGTCACACGTCTGCACTCACCAGGGTGACCCCACCTCCTCGGACCCCACACCTTGGGGTCACAGGTCCCCTTGGTCAGGACACCATGGCTGTGCTGGCTGGGCCCCCAACGTGGGAAGGAGCTGGGTCCCCGGGCCCTCCTGGGACTGTAGAAAGAAGTGTAGGCTCCATCTCCTCCCCCCAAGCCAGTCCCAGAGAAGTCAGTCCCCTCCTCTTTTCATTTGGGTTCTATGTGATTTTCATGTTTTTAAAACTTTCATGCTAAAGTTGAACACACTACCTTGGTTCGGACAGGCTCGGCCCTTGCCTCTCTCTCTGAGGTGTTGAGAAAACTCACGAGACAGCAGCACTGAAAGAGGAGGGGCAGGTCCACACTCTGCTGAGCAGAGATGGTCGGCTGGAAGGCGATCACAGGGGCACGTCTCATCTGCTGCCCATCGGCCTTAAGCCGCGATCCACGTGCCCAGCAATCAACTCACCAGGTAACCCTGCCTCTCTCCTCACCCTGTGCGTGCTGGTGAACTGGAATAATTACCACAGAGCCCACCTGAGGAGTCTCCTTGAGCCCCAGGTAAGGTGAACCTCACAGGGGTAAGGACCAAGGCCCTTAGCACAGCACTGACCCCGGGGAGGGCCATGAACCACACTCAGAGCAGAGGTTGTTACCCAGACAAGCCCGCCTCAGCTCCAGACCCCAGATATCTGAGCACTGACATTCAGACACAGGCACGGAGCTTCCCAGAACTGAGGCCAGGCCTGGTGTCTACCCAGGTCTCCACGTCCGCCCTGAAGCTCCCAGGACTGAGGCCAGGCCTCGTCTCTACCCAGGTCTCCAGGTCCGCCCTGAAGCTCCCAGGACTGAGGCCAGGCCTTGTCTCTACCCAGGTCTCCACGTCCGCCCTGAAGCTCCCAGGACTGAGGCCAGGCCTGGTGTCTCTACCCAGGTCTCCACGTCCGCCCTGAAGCTCCCAGGACTGAGGCCAGGCCTCGTCTCTACCCAGGTCTCCAGGTCCGCCCTGAAGCTCCCAGGACTGAGGCCAGGCCTTGTCTCTACCCAGGTCTCCAGGTCCGCCCTGAAGCTCCCAGGACTGAGGCCAGGCCTTGTCTCTACCCAGGTCTCCACGTCCGCCCTGAAGCTCCCAGGACTGAGGCCAGGCCTGGTGTCTCTACCCAGGTCTCCACGTCCACCCTGAAGCTCCCAGGACTGAGGCCAGGCCTTGTCTCTACCCAGGTCTCCACGTCCGCCCTGAAGCTCCCAGGACTGAGGCCAGGCCTGGTGTCTCTACCCAGGTCTCCACGTCCGCCCTGAAGCTCCCAGGACTGAGGCCAGGCCTGGTCTCTACCCAGGTCTCCACGTCCGCCCTGAAGCTCCCAGGACTGAGGCCAGGCCTGGTGTCTCTACCCAGGTCTCCACGTCCGCCCTGAAGCTCCCAGGACTGAGGCCAGGCCTGGTCTCTACCCAGGTCTCCACGTCCTAGTGCACACAGAACACAGTCAGGTCTAAATGTTCTCACTGCAGACAGCATATGGTCAGATCTAAGCATACTCAGTATAGACAGAACACGGGACGGTCTAAATCTACCGTGTAGACAGAACTTGGCCAGCTTTAAACTAGCTTAGGGCTGCTCTCCCAGGAGGCACAGGTCACACACGTGGGGTCTCTCATCTCTGGACAGGGGCTCACCCTCTTGTAGGAACCAGGATGTACATATCTAGGAAAATGTCAGACTCCACACTTCACCCACATCAGGAAACTGAACAAAATCTTTCTGTCATCAAACATTTCAACGTGTGAAACAAAAACGATACCAATTTCTCTGGCCACGTGATGGCCAGGATCCTGGAGTAAGCCAGGAACTTCTTGTAGTGTGGCCCGGTCTCCTGCAAGGACAGACCAGCAGTGGCCTGATTCCAGTGCCCCGGGCTCCTCTCGGGAGGCGGCCGCACTGGAAGCCCAGGCAGGACAGTCCATCCCGCCCTCTGATTTCAGGTGGAGCGCATTCAGGGCAGCCGAGAGCACCACGCTCAGGTCCTGCTTCCCAGCAGCAGGGAGGGCTCATGGCTCCTGGGCAGGTGGCTTCGTGCACCAGGGATGATGCCCAGAGCGTGTACCTCGCTGTCTCTGAAGGAAGAACAAGGGGAAGAGGTTGGGGCACAGAGGCCATCCAAGTGGGGAACAAATGGATAAACCCTCCTGTCTGGGCGTCGGGACCCTCCCAGGAAAGAGGCGCTAGCCCCATCCAAGTTGGGGCCACACTGAGCGATGGGAACACAGGAGGCCAGGGCAACAGGAGGGGTGCGCCCTGGCCCTGGCCGGGCTCTCCAACTGTGACTTGTAGCTTAAAGGGGACCTGGGGCAGATGACTGAATGTAATGGGGGCCTAAGGTGGACCCTGAATGGGACTTAATGAAGGCGTGAAGGACGTTACTGAGACAGTTACAGCAATCAGAAGACAGACTCTGTGTTAGGACATTCTGCTCCACTCATTTAAATGCCCGAGATCCATGACCTTTACATGGCTACACAGGATCATCTGAGCAGATGTGTGCTGACGTATTTGGGGCCCAATTCAGCCTGTAATCAACTTGCAAGTGGTTCCGGCAAACACACACAGGTGTACACACATGCGTGCACAGGCACACACACTAACATATGCACGTGCACAGCACAAATATATGCATACACTAGCATATGAACACACGTACACATGCATACATAGCACACATATGCCCATGCACACACTAACGTGTGTGTGCAAATGCACAGATGCCCTTACACACACACATGCGCAGCACATGTATACACACAGGCACATGCACAGGCATAGCACACACACAGGGAATAAAGTAAATACTATAAAGTATTAATTCCCGAAAACGAGTGAAGCGCATATGTATTTTTCCCTTTTTCTTAGCTTTGATGTTTTTCAAAATAAAAAGTTTAAGAAAAAGTTAATGGTAAATAACTTTTGATTCATAGGACTTTCTGAAGTTATTCCACAAACATTTATGACGTGAGAAATTAATGTACATATTACTTGTGTCCACTGATGGATGAATAGAGAAGCAAACCATGGTCCACCCATACAATGGAATGTTCTTCAGCCTAAAAAGGAAGGCAGTTCTGACACAGGCTGCAGTAGGGATGAACCTTGAGGGCATTATGTTCAGTGACGTCAGCCAGACACAAAAGAACAAATAATGTTTGATTCCACTCATACAAG
The DNA here is from genome assembly GCF_028021215.1 of Eschrichtius robustus. Lineage (NCBI taxonomy): Eukaryota > Metazoa > Chordata > Mammalia > Artiodactyla > Eschrichtiidae > Eschrichtius > Eschrichtius robustus. The sequence continues at coordinate 120,646,901 of NC_090830.1, forward strand.
GCCCCTAGAGCAGTCAGATCCATAGAGACAGAAAGTAGGATGGTGGGTTCCAGAGGTTGAGGGAGGGGAATGGGGAGTTAGTGTGTTTAATGGGAACAGTTTCAGTTTTGCAAGATGAAAAAGTTTGGAGATGGATGGTGGTCATGGTTACACAACAGTATGAATTACTTCATGACCTTGAAATGTGCACTAAAATGGTTAAGACGGTAAATTTTATGTTACGTGTATTTGACCACAATTTTTAAAACTTTAAAAACAAACAACAGGAAATAGTCCATGAATGCAACAAGATGCACAACTTTACTAATAACCCAGAAAAACTATGCATACACGTACCAGACTGGCAAACATTAAAGACACTGTATCAAATATCAGCAGGGTGTGGAGCAATGGAAAGCCTAATACACGGCGAGGATGCACCCACTTCTGAGACAATCTGGCCTCAGGTAGTGAAATCCGCGCACACAGAGACCCACAGTGCTGCTCCCAGTTAAGTACACACCCACGAGCACCACACCAGGACACACAGACATGGACTACATAGCCACAGCAGCCAAAGCCAAAACCAACCTGAAGGCCATCACAATTGGATACAGAAATGAACTATGCACGCTCATACGAAGCAATATTCCACAGCAATTGTTTTAACTTAAAATTATTAAAAGCTATAAAAATGATTTAAAAAAACTATATCCACAAGATGAAAGAGTCTCATGGACACAATGTTGAGCCACCATGAGCAACAAAGCCACATGCGCAGTAAACCTGTGTACAGAGCTGGGAACTAGGCAGAGCTGGGCTGCGTTATTTATGGACGTGTGCCTGGGGGTAAACTCTGAGGACAAGATTACTGTCACAGGATTGGGAGAACAGCTGCCACAGCGTGGGGAGGAAGCTTGACAAGGGAAGGGTACTCCTGGGTGCCCACTCGTCATGTTCTATCCCTTGATCTTTATGATTATTCTTTACATGTATATGTAACAAAATTCTTTTCATTTTTTTTTTTTCCTTTGGCTACACCACATGGCTTATGGAATCTTAGTTCCCCGACCAGGGATTGAAACTGTGCCCTCAGCAGTGAAAGCGCGAGTCCTAACCACTGGACCACCAGGGAATTCCTTACATGTATGTAACATAATTCTTAATATTAAAGTTTATCATTTTTGTTTATAAAGAACGGGGGCGGTGAGAGGGGCAAGATGGCGGAAGAGTAAGACGCGGAGATCACCTTCCTTCCCACAGATACAGTAGAAATACATCTACACGTGGAACTGCTCCTACAGAACACCCACTGAACGCTGGCAGAAGACGTCAGACCTCCCAAAAGGCAAGAAAATCCCCACGTACTTGGGTAGGGCAAAAGAAAAAAGAAATAACAGAGACAAAAGAATAGGGACGGGACCTGCACCAGTGGGAGGGAGCCGTGAAGGAGGAAAGGTTTCCACACACTAGGAAGCCCCTTCGTGGGCAGAGACTGCGGATGGCAGAGGGGGGAAGCTTCGGAGCCACGGAGGAGAGCGCAGCCACAGGGGTGCGGAGGGCAAAGCGGAGAGATTCCCGCACAGAGGCTCGGCGCCGAGCAGCGCTCACCAGCCCGAGAGGCTTGTCTGCTCCCCCACCGGGGTGGGCGGGGGCTGGGAGCTGAGGCTCGGGCTTCGGTCGGATCGCAGGGAGAGGACTGGGGTTGGCGGCGTGAACACAGCCTGAAGGGGCTAGTGCGCCACAGCTAGCCGGGAGGGAGTCCGGGAAAAAGTCTGCAGCTGCCGAAGAAGCAAGAGACTTTTTCTTGCCTCTTTCGCGGCGCGCAAGGAGAGGGGATTCAGAGCGCCGCCTAAACGAACTCCAGAGACGGGCGCGAGCCGTGGCTAACAGCGCGGACCCCAGAGACGGGCGTGAGCCGCGGTTATCAGTGCGGACCCCAGAGGCGGGCAGGAGACGCTAAGGCTGCTGCTGCTGCCACCAAGAAGCCTGTGTGCGAGCACAGGTCACTCTCCACACTGCCCCTCCCGGGAGCAGGTGCAGCTCACCACTGCCAGGGTCCCGTGATCCAGGGACAACTTGTCTGGGAGAATGCATGGCGCGCCTCAGGCTGCTACAATGTCACGCCGGCCTCTGCCGCCGCAGGCTCTCCCCGCATCCGTACCCCTCCCTCCCCCCAGCCTGAGTGAGCCAGAGCCCCCGAATCAGCTGCCCCTTTAACCCCGTCCTGTCTGGGCGGGGAACAGACGCCCTCAGGCGACCTACATGCAGAGGCGGGTCCAAATCCAAAGCTGAACCCTGGGAGCTGTACGAACAAAGAAGAGAAAGGGAAATCTCTCCCAGCAGCCTCAGAAGCAGCGGATTAAAGCTCCACAAACAACTTGATGTGCCTACATCTGTTGAATACCTGAATAGACAATGAATCATCCCAAATTCAAGAGGTTGACTTTGGGAGCAGGATATATTAATTTTTCCCCTTTTCCTTTTTTTGTGAGTGTATATGTGTATGCTACTGGGTGAGATTTTGTCTGTATAGCTTTGCTTTCACCATTAGTCCTAGGGTTAGGTCCGTCCGTGTTTTTTTTTTTTTTTTTACTTAAAATTTTTTTTTTCCTAATAAATGTTTTCTTAATAATTTTTTCCTTATTTTCTTTTTTTAGAAAGTAAAAAAAAATTTTAATAAGTTTTTTCATATTTTTTATTTTAAAAAATTAAAAATTTCTTAATAAATTTTTTAAATTTTTTTATTTTTACTATAAAAAATTAATAAATCTATTTTTAAAAATTAAAAAAGTTTTTTTTCCTGAATACATTTATTCTTAATAATTTTTTTTCTTATTTTTTATTATAATAGCTTTATTTTATTTTATCTCTTTCTTTCTTTCTTTCTTTCTTTCTATTTTTTTCTCCCTTTTATTCTGAGCCGTGTGGATGAAAGGCTCTTGGTGCTCCAGCCAGGCATCAGGGCTGTGCCTCTGAGGTGGGAGAGCCAACTTCAGGACACTGGTCCACAAGAGACCTCCCAGCTCCACGTAATACCAAACGGCGAAAATCTCTCAGGGATCTCCATCTCAACATCAAGACCCAGCTTCACTCAACGACCAGCAAGCTACAGTGCTGGACACCCTATGCCAAACAACTAGCAAGACAGGAACACAGCCCCATCCATTAGCAGAGAGGCTGCCTAAAATCATAATAAGGCCAGAGACACCCCAAAACACACCACCAGATGTGGACATGCCCACCAGAAAGACAAGATCCAACCTCATCCACCAGAACACAGGCACTAGTCCCCTCGACCAGGAAGCCTACACAACCCACTGAACCAACCTTAGCCACTGGGGACAGATACCAAAAACAAAGGGAACTACGAACCTGCAGCCTGTGAAAAGGAGACCCCAAACACAGTAAGATAAGCAAAATGAGAAGACAAAAAAAACACACAGCAGGTGAAGGAGCAGGGTCAAAACACACCAGACCTAACAAATGAAGAGGAAATAGGCAGTCTACCTGAAAAAGAATTCAGAATAATGATAGTAAAGATGATCCAAAATCTTGGAAATAGACAAAATGCAAGAAACATTTAACAAGGATGTAGAAGAACTAAAGAGGAACCAAGCAACGATGAAAAACACAATAAATGAAATTAAAAATACTCTAGATGGGATCAATAGCAGAATAACTGAGACAGAAGAACGGATAAGTGACCTGGAAGATAAAATAGTGGAAATAACTACTGCAGAGCAGAATAAAGAAAAAAGAATGAAAAGAACTGAGGACAGTCTCAGAGACCTCTGGAACAACATTAAACACACCAACATTTAAATTATAGGGGTCCCAGAAGAAGAAGAGAAAAAGAAAGGGACTGAGAAAATATTTGAAGAGATTATAGTTGAAAACTTCCCTAATATGGGAAAGGAAATAGTTAATCAAGTCCTGGAAGCACAGAGAGTCCCATACAGGATAAATCCAAGGAGAAACACGCCAAGACACATATTAACCAAACTATCAAAAATTAAATATAAAGAAAACATATTAAAAGCAGCAAGGGAAAAACAACAAATAACACACAAGGGAATCCCCATAAGGTTAACAGCTGATCTTTCAGCAGAAACTCTGCAAGCCAGAAGGGAGTGGCAGGATATACTTAAAGTCATGAAGGAGAAAAACCTACAATCAAGTTTACTCTACCCAGCAAGGATCTCATTCAGATTTGATGGAGAAATTAAAACCTTTACAGACAAGCAAAAGCTGAGAGAGTTCAGCACCACCAAACCAGCTTTACAGCAAATGCTAAAGGAACTTCTCTAGGCAAGAAACACAAGAGAAGGAAAACACCTGCAATAACAAACACAAAACATTTAAGAAAATGGGAATAGGAACATACATATCGATAATTACCTTAAATATAAATGGATCAAATGCTCCCACCAAGAGACACAGACTGGCTGAATGGATACAAAAGCAAGACCCATATATATGCTGTCTACAAGAGACCCACTTCAGACCTAGAGACACATACAGACTGAAAGTGAGGGGATGGAAAAAGATATTCCATGCAAATGGAAATCAAAAGAAAGCTGGAGTAGCAATTCTCATATCAGACAAAATAGACTTTAAAATAAAGACTATTACAAGAGACAAAGAAGGACACTATATAATGATCAAGGGATCGACCCAAGAAGAAGATATAACAATTGTAAATATTTATGCAGCCAACATAGGAGCACCTCAGTACATAAGGCAAATACTAACAGCCATAAAAGGGGAAATTGACAGCAACACAATCATAGTAGGGGACTTTAACACCCCACTTTCACCAATGGACAGATCATCCAAAATGAAAATAAATAAGGAAACACAAGCTTTAAATGATACATTAAACAAGATGGACTTAATTGATATTTATAGGACATTCCACCCAAAAACAACAGAATACACATTTTTCTCAAGTGCTCATGGAACATTCTCCAGGATAGATCATATCTTGGGTCACAAATCAAGCCTTGGTAAATTTAAGAAAATTGAAATCGTATCAAGTATCTTTTCCGACCACAACGCTATGAGACTAGATATCAATTACAGGAAAAGATCTGTAAAAAATACAAACACATGGTGGCTACACAATACACTACTTAATAACGAAGTGATCACTGAAGAAATCAAAGGGGAAATCAAAAAATACCTAGAAACAAATGACAATGGAGACACGATGACCCAAAACCTATGGGATGCAGCAAAAGCAGTTCTAAGAGGGAAGTTTATAGCAATACAAGCCTACATCAAGAAACAGGAAACATCTCGAATAAACAACTTAACCTTGCACCTAAAGCAATTAGAGAAAGAAGAGCAAAAAAACCCCAAAGCTAGCAGAAGGAAAGAAATCATAAAGATCAGATCAGAAATAAATGAAAAAGAAATGAAGGAAACAATAGCAAAAATCAATGAAACTAAAAGCTGGTTCTTCGAGAAGATAAACAAAATTGATAAACCATTAGCCAGACTCATCAAGAGAAAAAGGGAGAAGACTCAAATCAATAGAATTAGAAATGAAAAAGGAGAAGTAACCACTGACACTGCAGAAATACAAACGATCATGAGAGATTACTACAAGCAACTCTATGCCAATAAAATGGACAACCTGGAAGAAATGGACAGATTCTTAGAAATGCACAACCTACCAAGACTGAACCAGGAAGAAATAGAAAATATGAACAGACCAATCACAAGCACTGAAATTGAAACTGTGATTAAAAATCTTCCAACAAACAAAAGCCCAGGACCAGATGGCTTCACAAGCGAATTCCATCAAACATTTAGAGAAGAGCTAACACCTATCCTTCTCAAACTCTTCCAAAATATTGCAGAGGGAGGAACACTCCCCAACTCATTCTACGAGGCCATCATCACCCTGATACCAAAACCAGACAAAGATGTCACAAAGAAAGAAAACTACAGGCCAATATCACTGATGAACATAGATGCAAAAATCCTCAACAAAATACTAGCAAACAGAATCCAACAGCACATTAAAAGGATTATACACCATGATCAAGTGGGGTTTATTCCAGGAATGCAAGGATTCTTCAATATACGCAAATCAATCAATGTGATACATCAATATTAACAAATTGAAGGAGAAAAACCATATGATCATCTCAATAGATGCAGAGAAAGCTTTCGACAAAATACAACACCCATTTATGATAAAAGCCCTGCAGAAAGTAGGCATAGAGGGAACTTTCCTCAACACAATAAAGGCCATATATGACAAACCCACAGCCAACATTGTCCTCAATGGTGAAAAACTGAAACCATTTCCACTAAGATCAGGAACAAGACAAGGTTGTCCACTCTCACCACTATTATTCAACATAGTTTTGAAAGTGTTAGCCACAGCAATCAGAGAAGAAAAAGAAATAAAAGGAATCCAAATCGGAAAAGAAGAAGTAAAGCTGTCACTGTTTGCAGATGACATGATACTATACATAGAGAATCCTAAAACTGCCACCAGAAAACTACTAGAGCTAATCAATGAATTTGGTAAAGTAGCAGAATACAAAATTAATGCACAGAAATCTCTTGCATTCCTATATACTAATGATGAAAAATCTGAAAGTGAAATTAAGAAAACACTCCCATTTACCATTGCAACAAAAAGAATAAAATATCTAGGAATAAACCTACCTAAGGAGACAAAAGACCTGTATGCAGAAAATTATAAGACACTGATGAAAGAAATTAAAGATGATACAAATAGATGGAGAGATATACCATGTTCTTGGATTGGAAGAATCAACATTGTGAAAATGACTCTACTACCCAAAGCAATCTACAGATTCAATGCAATCCCTATCAAACTACCACTGGTATTTTTCACGGAACTAGAACAAGAAATTTCACAATTTGTATGGAAACACAAAAGACCCCGAATAGCCAAAGCAATCTTGAGAAAGAAAAATGGAGCTGGAGGAATTAGGCTCCCGGATTTCAGATTATACTTCAAAGCTACAGTAATCGAGACAGTATGGTACTGGCACAAGAACAGAAATATAGATCAATGGAACAGGATAGAAAGCCCAGAGATAAACCCACGCACATATGGTCACCTTATCTTTGATAAAGGTGGCAAGAGTATACAATGGAGAAAAGACAGCCTCTTCAATAAGTGGTGATGGGAAAACTGGACAGCTACATGTAAAAGAATGAAATTAGAACACTCCCTAACACCATACACAAAAAGAAACTCAAAATGGATTAAAGACCTAAATGTAAGGCCAGACACTATCAAACTCTTAGAGGAAAACATGGGCAGAACACTCTATGACATAAATCACAGCAAGATCCTTTTTGACCCACCTCCGAGAGAAATGGAAATAAAAACAAAAATAAACAAATGGGACCTAATGAAACTTAAAAGCTTTTGCACAGCAAAGGAAACCATAAACAAGACGAAAAGACAACCCTCAGAATGGGAGAAAATATTTGCAAATGAAGCAACTGACAAAGGATTAATCTCCAAGATTTACAAGCAGCTCATGCAGCTCAATAACAAAAAAACAAACAACCCAATCCAAAAATGGGCAGAAGACCTAAATAGACATTTCTCCAAAGAAGATATACAGATGGACAAGAGACACATGAAAGAGTGCTCAACATCATTAATCATTAGAGAAATGCAAATCAAAACTACAATGAGGTATCATCTCACACCGGTCAGAATGGCCATCATCAAAAAATCTACAAACAATAAATGCTGGAGAGGGTGTGGAGAAAAGGGAACCCTCTTGCAGTGTTGGTGGGAATGTAAATTGATACAGCCACTATGGAGAACAGTATGGAGGTTCCTTAGAAAACTACAAATAGAACTACCATACGACCCAGCAATCCCACTACTGGGCATATACCCTGAGAAAACCATAGGTCAAAAAGAGTCATGTACCAAAATGTTCATTGCAGCTCTATTTACAATAGCCAGGACATGGAAGCAACCTAAGTGTCCATCATCGGATGAATGGATAAAGAAGATGTGGCACATATACACAATGGAATATTACTCAGCCATAAAAAGAAATGAAATGGAGGTATTTGTAATGAGGTGGATGGAGTTAGAGTCTGTCATACAGAGTGAAGTAAGTCAGAAAGAGAAAAACAAATACAGTATGCTAACACATATATATGGAATCTAAGGGAAAAAAAAAAAGGTCATGAAGAACCTAGTGGCAAGATGGGAATAAAGACACAGACCTACTAGAGAATGGACTTGAGGATATGGGGAGGGGGAGGGGTGAGATGTGACAGGGTGAGAGAGTGTCATGGACATATATACACTACCAAATGTAAAATAGATAGCTAGTGGGAAGCAGCCGCATAGCACAGGGAGATCAGCTTGGTGCTTTGTGACCGCCTGGGGGGGTGGGATGGGGAGGGTGGGAGGGAGGGAGATGCGGGAGGGTGGAGATATGGGAACGTGTGTATATGTGTAGCTGATTCACTTTGTTATAAGGCAGAAACTAACACACCATTGTGAAGCAATTATACTTCAATAAAGATGTTAAAAAAATAAATAAATAAAATAAAAAATAAAAAGATAATCAATTAAAGAAATACCAATAAAAAATTCCAATAGCCAGTAAAACCCTTGGAACTTTGTTAAAAAGGAAAAAAAAAGATCTGATTACCAGGACTATGAAAATATCATCATGGCCAGAAAGATTTTAACACTGTACTCTACCTGGATCCAATTAAAAAGGAACATCTCAACTTTCTGAAGATTCTTTATCATGATTGTGGTATTGATTACATGACTGTATACACTGTGAAAAATTAATGTGCATCCTTAAATTTGGTGAATTTTACTTTAAATAAATTATCCCTCAATGAAGTTAATTTTTAAAAAGAAAAAAAGAAAAAAAAAAAAAAAAAGAACGGGGGCCTCCCCAACAAAGTAGAAGGAGGCCTGCTTCTCCCAGGGAAGCAAAGGAGGATGGTTTCTACCAGTGAAATCTCGATGCCGTGGCTTCTTCAACCATCAAGCCAGATGGCACCTCCCGTGAATGGGGCATTGGGGCCATGACACTCAGAAGGAGGCTCTGGGACCTCAGTCCTGGGTCACTGCCTCTGAGGAGCCCACCCTTCCTGGTCAAACCTCTCGGTCATCCTGTGCATGACGCCCTTGCTTTGGTTGCTCTGGCACAGTTTGGCTGTCAACATTGCTGGGAGAGAAAGAAGAAATGTGCAGATGAAAGAAGCGGGGTTCAAGCTGACCCACCTCCTGCTACGGAGATGACGCCACCGTTTCTAAGAGAGGATGGCGGGGCCACAAAATCCAGCCTCACTGGCTGAGGTCTAACCATGCTAGGGCCCACGTGTCTGATACCATGGGGAGAATTTCATGAGGTGCCCCCAGACTGCCTGGTTGGACGTAATGGGGCTTTCAGACATGCAGGTTCTGTCTGACGCCACAAAACTGGAGGCCTCCAGGTTTTCACCTTTGATAACTTCGTTGAGATTTAATTCCCGTACCACGCAATTCATCCATTTTAAGTTTAAAGCTCAGCGGTGTTTTATATATTCACAGGGTTGTGCAACCATCGACACAATCCATTTTAGAACATTTCCACTGTCTCCTCCAAACGCCCACCCCTTAGAGGTCACCCCTCATCTCCCACAGCCCCGACATAACTAATCCACTTTCTGTCCCTATGGATTTGCCTGTTCTGGATGTCTCGTATAAATGGAGCAACACACGAATTGTCCTTCTGTGTCCGGCTTCTCTCGCTGAGCATCATGTTTCTGAGGTTCATCCATGTTATAGCCTATGTCAGTGCTTCACTCCTTTTCATGGCTGAGTAATATTCACTCCCTCTGCTTTTAACTCTATAATTATGACTCCCTGCCCACACTGCGTAGGGCCGATGAGAAGTTTACCTTCCATTGTTCTTGGGGCATAACCTGCACTTTTAACCAACACCCAGAGGTCCTGTGCAGAGGCCGAAAGCCCAGCCCTACCTGGTGCACAGACACTCCATGTGACCAGATCCTAGGAGGAAGGGCAAGATGGGCCTGCATGTTTAGGGGGCCAGCGCCCTATGGTCTCATGTGAAAATACCTTGCTGGTCAGCATCCTGTGAGAGCTGTCCCCAGGGCACCATGCGGGGAACACAGAAGGGTCAGGGGTCATGGCACCACCTTTATTTCAGGCCCACTCATGGCCAACTGTCTACTTGGGAAGGACTGAGGCTCCAGGGGAGGGTCCTTCCTGCCTCTTCCAGCTTCTGGGGGCTCCAAGAGTCTCTGGACTTGTGGTTGCATCCCTCCCACCTCTGTCTCTGTCTTCATGTGGCTTCTCCTCTGTGTGTCTCGCCTCATCTTATAAAGACACAGTCACACAGGATTAGGGCCACCCTAATGCCCTTGTATTACCTACTTACAAAACCAGGTCCTACTTCCAAATGAGGTCACGTCCTGAGGCCCTGGGGTCAAGCTGTGGATGTCTCATTCCCTGGGGGGGGTACACAATCCCCCTTCACTCTGAAATAACAGATCCCATAGGACTGGTGTCCTTATCAGAAGACGATATCAGGACACAGAGACACAAGGTGCACACCCAGGACCACACGAGGTGACCAAACCTCTCCTCAAGCATATCTCACCCAGGTCCCATCCCTGGCTTCAACCTTGGTCCCATCCTTGCTGGGCCTGCACAGCTCAGTCTCAGCAAGAATCCTGCTGAGTCCACGGAGAAATGACGGCACCAGAACACACCACCCCAGAATGTGCTTCTTTGGCATGTGGGTAACTCTGATCTAAAGGCTACTGAGAACCAGCAGATGTAAGAAAAGCTCTAGATCAGGGCACAAGCTTTCCTCCTGCAAAGAAAATTCACATTTACAGAGGAGATGCCCATTGAACAAACCTCACTAAACACCCTTGTCCACCATGGTTTCCTGGCTGCCTTTCTGTAACTTACTCCCCTGAAAAGAAGCCCAAGCCTCTTTCTTTGAACAGTCCAAGATGGGTGACAAGCCTAAGTTCTATTCACCCTTGGGGTGATCATCACCGGTTGCCCCCGTGCGTATGTGTGACACCATGAATGCTTCTGTGAACCAACATCATCCTAATGAACTCGTGTGTGCCCTTCTCTTGTTGATCTGTCCTTGGCCAGTCTTGTGCATGGGGCCCCAGCCGGAGAAGGGGCAGAGGAGAAGATGTTCTTTCCTCCTCTGCAGAGGACCCTCCCTCGATATCTGGTCACCCCAGATACCAGGTCACCCCAGATATCTGATCGGCTCCTCATCCCCCACCTCCCCTAGGTAATGCCTGGTCGCAAGGATTCCGGTAGGTCAGTTTGGTAAGAACCCCCGCTGACCCCTGATGTCTACTCTTAGCAAGTGTCCGTCGTGACTCCCTCATTCTGCTCATCAATTGTAAACCCCCTGCCCTCGGGGAATTCAGGATGGAGTCCGGTTCTATACAGGGGCTTCTTTTCCCCCATTACAATAGCTCCTGAATAAAATCTGTTTTTGCTGCTTTCATCACCGTCTGGCTCAGGTTCTAATGGAAAGAGGACACAGCAGGAAGAGAAGATGTCTGTCTACACGCCAAGGAGGGAGACCTCAGGAGAAACAACTCTGCCCGCACCTTGAACTCAGAGCTCTAGCCTCCAGAGCCCGTGAGACAATAAATGTCTGTTGTTTAACCACCTGGTCTGTGGTGTTTGTTACGGCAGCCCCAGGAAACCCAGACACCATTCTCTATGGAGAAGTGGTGAAGAGCTGAGTTTGCAGCTGAGCTCCACCAGTCACCCCAGCATCCATGCCTCGATTTCTCACCTGTAAAATGGGATTGGTAATAGTGCCCATCTCACAGGGTGGTAGGGTGGATTCTGTGAGCTAAAGCATGTGAGGAGCTCAGAACTCAGGTTCACGATAACCATGCAGTGTGTTGGTCATCACCCCGACATTTTGGACCCTCTCCTCCGAGGGGGAAGAGTTCCCTCTAGTCTGGAGGAGGCCCATGCACCAGGACCATCTCCAGCTGTTAGAAAATCTCTGTATATAGCTGAAGAGGATCAGAATTTGCCACCCCAAACGTACCACTTTGGCATAAGGGTCATTTTGAGTCAAAGGCAATTGAGAAGCAGCGAAAAGAAAAACTCTGCCCTTCCCCATCTGCCTTATCCCTTTGTGAGGATGTCCCCCTCCCTCTCCTGTACCAGGAAGGGGAGAAAGAGTCTTATCATCTGAGAAGATTCCGACTTCAGTCTGCGGAACAAACCTCACTAAATCATCTTTGTCTTCCATTATTTCCCATTTCTTTACCGTCCCACAACTTACTGCCATCAGAAGCTGAAACCTGTTTTCCTTTGTCTTGTCACTTCTCTACTAACTTATCACACTTGGTCAAAATGGCACATAAGTCTTTAAGTCTGTCTCTTTGGGTCTCCACTTCTTTTTTGTGAAGGGCTCTGTACACAGACATAATAAACCTTTTGTTCCTGTTAATCTGTCGTTTGTCAGTTTAATTTGCTGATCCCTGGTACAGAACATAAGCGGGTAGAGGAAAAGTTTTTCCACCCCTACACGGCATTGAGCACACCAACAGCCAACCCTCCTTGGTTCTTGCTCTGCCTCAGCAGCAGCAGAGACCATACCTCTCCCCATCTATGAGAGATATTCAACTAGCACCCCACCCCCATCTTCCCTCACAGCCTGTCCTGTGGCTCTCTCAGCTCACGCCCTGTCTCATAAATGCCCACCCCCTAGGAGTGAGCATGGAACCACAGACCACTGGGGGCATGTGACACTCAGACAGCAGGTGTCCAGGTGGCTGGAGCTAGACTCTGCCACGCAGCACACATGGGAGTGATTGCATCCTGGTGCCATCCAGCTACGATGGCCCACACATTCCCCCACACAGGTCTCAGGCCAGGGCTCAGACCCCCAAACCCCACCCTCAGGACTCTGCAGTGTGGGACGACTGCACCACAGGGCCCCCATGTGGGAGTGTGGTCAGCTCTGACATAGGGACACACACCTCTGCTGTCCTTATTAGGAGAACAGTGGTGGGTCTGCACCCCTCCCAACCACCCACCCTGTCACACCCCCTTCGCAAATGGAGTACTGACCCTCCTAGATCCTATTCCAGTTGGGCCAGGTCTCAACGATTCCAAACCGAGGGGCTCAGGTGACTCCTGGGATCTCACAGGGATCCCCATTTTGCTTTTTAAGGGAAAACCAGTGAGTTTCAAATGAAGGAAACCAGAACTCATCAACCCAAAATGTGCCCATTTAGCATAAGGATTATTCTGAGCAGAAGGCCACTGAAAACCAGCAGATGCAGGAAAAACTTTAACAGGGTACATCCAATAAAGATGTTAAAAAAAAAAAGAACAGGGCACAAGCTTTTCTCTGTAGAGGAAATTCACCTTTATAAAGGAAATGCCCACTTGTAGGGACCTCTCCTTCTCCCATAGCTGGAAGAGGAGGCATCTTAACAATTCTCATCAATGGACATAGCACCGACTTGAATCTGCATCACAAACGCCACTAAACACCCTTGTTCACCGGGCTTTCCTGGCTGCCTTTCCATAACTTACTCTCCCCAAACCCCTTTCCTTTGTCCAGCCCAAGATGGTATTTAAGTCCTCAACTCTCTCACCACGCGTGGCTGGGAAACGGGAGCTGAGCAAACATCCACAAAAGCATCCGTGAGGCCCCAGGTTCTCTGGAATCTACACCAGAGTCCTGTCTACTAGTATATTTTGTGAATTGTGTACTACACAGCCTGTATATCAGTTTAGCTAATAAACATATATGCCCATATGTGCACCTTTTGGGGGAGCCTGCTGACAATAGAGGATTGTGTGCTATCTGTTATTACATGATATCAGCATATTATTATCTGTGTACCACTGTCCTTCACATCAGCTTTTAAACTGTGCACACATGCTGGTTCTTTTCCCTGGAGAGCCAGGTCCTGACCATTGGCCAGCATGCCCCTGCCCTTGACCCTGTCACCACCCGATGGAACGTGGACCCTGAAACATCAGCTGGACTTGCACCCAAGACATAAGTGTCCAGGGGTATGGATTTTCTAGACTTTCACCTCAATTCCACGACTTGCCGAATTGGATCAACACAGCCATTTTGCACACTCGGATGTCACTGAGGGCAGCGGGCAGAGCTCCTACGAGACGGAGGAGGAGGAACACGGCGTGTCCAACCGGCAGGTCCACAGTTACGGCTGTGGTGAAGCCAGGCGTGGTTCTCACAAGAGAACCAGACAAGGATGCTGTGCTCTAGCACATCCGCATCTGGGCACCATCACTGCGGGACGGAGGATCACCTTAAGAGACCTCAGCCTCACTCAGGCCTGAGTGAATGAAGGAATGAACAAATGAAGGAAGGAAAGGGCAGTGACCCAGCAGGGGGTCCACAGGGACCAACCCCCCCCCCGCCGGACCCCCCCCCAGCCCCTTGGCCAGAGAAATTCCAGAGTCACTCCCAATAGGGAGCTCGCCTGACACTTGCATTGCAGGCCCTTGACACATACTCCTCGACCCCAACCACGAGTTTGTTGAGTGAATGAACAAACGTCACCTCCAGATACAGTCATAGGAGCCCCGACCTTTAAGGTCACCCCCGTACCTTATAGGCACACAGACACTTCTACCTACAAGATTCAGCGTTCCTCCAAGAAAATCCAGCTAAAACATGAACCTGAAAATGGAGAGATCCCCCTTCCCTGTACCTACCTCGTACCTCCCCTAGGCCCACCGATCTGTTCAGCATCCTCAGGGGCGCACACCTAGTCAATCTGCCTGTGACTAATATCAGCCGTAGCTGTTCCAGAAGTGGGAGTGGTGGTGGTCATTGCTCCATTACTAGCATATTGCTTTGCAATTTTAATCCTCGACAAAGTAAAATAATTCCTGGGGCCTCATCTACATTGAGACAGAACAGAAAACACCCATCCACAGTGCAGACAAATTCACAAACCAGGCTGGGGAACTCGGTTCCTACACAGCCCACCTGGGACTCAACACTGGGCAGTGTAAGAGCAAATCTAAATTCAAACCTCGTGCCCTAACTCCCCCTTGAGAATAAGGGAAGACTCCTCCCCTTCCCCTTTCTTAAGACATTTGCTTTAGAAAATGTGGGGAGTCCTTCTCTGTCTCTTTGAAGTGTATGAACATCTCTTAAAGGCTGAACACGCCTCTGACACTATCACAGCTCAGAATGTTTCCTGCAGGTCTGGGCATATCTCTGAAATGTGATGGAGAAGGAAACGCCCATCTCCTGGCTCCTGGGAGTAGAGGCCTGGCTCCAAGCACAGAACAATCTCCTTCATGAAAAAATCAGTGACTTTTTATCCAGGAACATGGGCGGAGTGGGTGGTCTCCGCTCAGCCCACAAAGGGTGAGACTCTTCCATCTCTGTAGCCTCTCAGTGGGCCACCCGTAATGCCGCCTGTGATGCGCGCCCCACTGTGCTTTCACGCTGGTTCCAGAGTAAATGGTGTTTTCTCTCCTGTGTTTGTGGAGTGTCCCCTCCCTCCCGTCACAGCTCAGGGTCCGAGTGCCCCTCCCTCCTCTCACAGCCCAGGGTCTGGGTGTTCCCTCCTTCTCCTCACAGGCCGAGGGTCCTTGGGGGTGGGATGGGGTTAAGGCACTGGAACCTTGCTTACTGGGTACTGAGCACCCCTTACCCCAACACTGAAGGGAGCCCTGCTTTAACCACAATCACCCATTTCCAAGGAGACAGAAACTGTGATTGGTGAGCAGAGCTGTGTCTCCCAAACATGCTGAGGCCTTGGTGGTTCAGAAGCCTCCCTCCGCTGCGGAGCCCGGGTCTTCACCTGTCTCCCTGCCTGGACCCTGAACTTGCTCTTGAGCCTCTGTGCCTTGGCTTCCCCACCGGTGAGAGGGACAAAGGCCCTCTCGACAACGTTAAAGGTGACTGAGGGTCCAAACCCCCTCACTCTCTGTGTCTGGGCAACGACTTCCTGCGAAGACCCTTCCCCACAAAGACTCAGCTGAGACTCAGGAGCCCCTGTTTCCTGACCAGGCCACACAGACCCAGTCCCTCCCTGGGCTTATCAGCCAGGAGCTGACCTGCTCCTTCCCGGGGATCAGTCAGAAGAAGGGCTGGTTACCCACGCGTTCCCCTCCTCCCCAGCCCGAACCGTGGCCACTGCCCGCCCCCTGGGTGGAAGCCCCACTCAGGGCACCTCCTGAGTCGGGGCCTCTGATCCATGTGCCATCGGGCCACCTTTCACGCCAACCCCATGCCTGGGCCTCTTTATACTTGTGTTTACTTGTCTCCATGGAGAAACCTCCTTTGCCCCAACTCTCCAGATGCTTGCAGACTTTGTCAGGAGTTATTCCTATTGCCATAGTCCCCCCTCTATAGCAAAAGTCCTCCTCTGTTTTTATACCCTCCCTCCAAAGTAACAGTACCCCCTTTATAGTAATAGTCCTCCTCAATTGTTATATCTCACCGCTACAGTAACAGTCCCCCCACAGAGTAATAATACTCCTCTGTTGCCATAGTCCCCTCTCTATAGAAAGAGTCCACCCTCTAGAGTAAGTCTTCCTCTCCTGTAATAGTCCCCCCTCTATTGTAGTAGTCCCTCCCCCTAGTAGTATACTCTCATCCCCTTGTAATAGTCCCCCTTCCTCCTTGCAATAATTCTTTTGAAATAAAAGTCACTGCAAAGGTGACATAGAGCAAAACACTTAATGCAGGGCCCAGGTGTGAGTGGTACAGACGCACCTGTGGATGTGTGTCCCCCATCACGCAGGGCACCTGTTGGTGTGTCTGTGACATCACTGTGGGGACACCTGTGGGTGTGCGTCTGCATCCCCATCACAGAGGAGACCTGTGCCCCAAACACAAGTCACATGACGCTAAGACTGTCCTGTCCACTCCTGTCCCCATGTCCCCAGGCCTCTGTTTCATCAGAATCTGGATCACTTTGTAACCAGTCCCTCATCCTCCCATTTGCCCTCATCTGAGAAGGTGGTGGGTTCACCCATGGTGAGAGGAAAATCGTCCCACCACCGTGGACACCAATCCCGTACTTGCCAGGCACTCGCCTCCTCCCAGGTGCACAGGTGTGGGTCACTCGTACTCTCCCTTGACAGCAGACCCCGCTCTCTGGTTTCCAAGTCCAGATTCAGGTGTGCTCAGCACTAGGGCAAACCCAGAACCGCCCAGGGCGATCCCCACTCCCCAGGTGCAGCTCCAACCTCGAGCCCTGGGACAGCACCCTTGGGAGTAAGCCGCGTGCACCTGCGCACCCTGAAGCCTTCCCCACTGAGCACGTCCTCAGCTGGATCCACTCCACCCTTTGCCTTCTCAGTCAACATGGGGCTCAGGTGAGCACTAGGAGAGACTTTCACAAAACACACAAGTTTAGGATGAGTTAAGGCTCCAGTCCCACTGACCCACCCTGGCCAGGTGAGACACCTGAGCCACCTACCTGTGACTACGCAGGCAGGCTTCTTCCGTCCCCATGCACATCTACAGGTGGCGACACACACAGTAGACACTCAGGAAACAGTTCTCAGGTGAATGAACGGATGGACGTGCACACAGCCGGCAAACCCCCCTGACATTCCTGTTCTCCTCCTTCCCCGGCCCTGAACGCTCAGAGGGCTCCCCAAATGCTTGCTGGGCTCTCTAAATGCTCACCAGGCCCCTGAACACTCACTAGCCCCCCCCGAGGGCTCGCTGGGCTCCCCAAACACTCTCCAGGCCCCCCAAATGCTAGCTGGGCTCCCCAAATGCTTGGTGGGCTCCTCATACACTCAGGGGGCTCCCCAAACATTCTCCATGCCCCCCAAGTGCTCTGCAGGCTCCCAAATGCTCAACAGTCTCACCGAGTGCTCACTGGGTCTCCTGAATTCTCACCGGCCCCCGAAATGCTCACTGGGCCCCCCAAAAGCTCACGCATACCAACTCGCCCTGATGGCCCTGTCGCCACAGCATAAGGACAGGACAGGAGACCTCAGTCAACAAGTTCTTCCCCAACCCCAACCTGACCTGCCTACTCGGCCAGCGGCACGGGAGACGGCGGGCTTGTTACAGCTCCGGAAGCTGCAGTCCAGGGGCTCCTGCGGGCTCAGGGCTCCGACCCAGCGGGGCTCCCACCCTCTGTGGGGCGGACACGGGAGTCTGCGAGTGGACGCTTCCCCAGCAGCCCCGGCCCTCCAGCCCCTCCTGCTGCCCCTCCAGCCGCTGGGGCCTGGCGAGGAAGGAGGAGCTGGGGCCTGGGGGAGCGTGGACCACCCTCGACCCCCGCCCCACCCGGAGACTCTGAATTCAGACAGGCAGGGGGTCCTCACCGCGACCTCTGAGTCCAGCAGTTTCCGGCGTCAGCTCCGAGCTCCTCTCACGTCTCTTCCCGCGGGAGCCTCGAGCTCACCCTCAAACACTCTGAGCCCTGATTGGACGTGAAACACCCACTCCTGTGAGGGTGTGGGAGGAGCCACCTCCCGCAGCTGCCCGGCCCAAACCCCAGCAGGGCAGCAAGCCCCGAGCTCCAGAGGGAGCCCCTCTGTGGGGACAGCACTGCCGGACTTGGGGTCCATAGCCTGGGGGGACCAGACCCTTACAGGGGATGTGAGGTCATCTCGACTGTGACCATGGCCTCCAGTGGTCAGATGATGGGATATGAAGACATTCTGAGTGTGACCTTGGGGTCCAGTGGACTGGATGTGAGGATGTCCTGAGTGTGACCTCGGGGGCCAGTGGTCAGAGGATGCGGATGTGAGGACATCCTGGGTGTGACCCCAGGGTCCAGTGGTCAGGGGACGGAGGCATGAGGACATCCTGAATGTGACCATGGAGCCCAGTGGTCAGAGGACTGGATGTGAGGATGACCTGACTGCCTGGCTGAGCTCTGGCCGCTGTCCATCATTGGAGTCACTGGACCCCAGGGCTGGAGCAGACAAGACTCTCACCCCAGGGCTCCATTGCATCGTGCCCGCAGCACCCACGCCTGTGATCTCTGGGCACGTTGGTCAGCAGACAATCAAGTCCCCCACTGAAGTGTCCGGCCCTCCCACCCTGAATGGCCTGGTCCCAGCCTCAACCAGCATGTGTGGCCTCAGTGGGTGGAAGTGGATCCCAAAGGTACGTCCACACCTGCAGACCCACCTACCCCGACGCTGGCCCTGAGGTGACTACAGCCCAGGAGGGTCAGTCCCTTACCCTCCCCCATCCCTATCTGCTCCTCTTGGTCAGAGGTTCACTCAGTGAAGTGCCTTGTCCACCCGCATCCCCCCATACCGGCTGGAGGTCAACAGAGCAGAGCAGGGTGGTTCAGAGGGCTGATTGGGGTGAATTCTCCAGGTGGCCTCTCCCCCCCTCCGTTCGGAACCCTCGTCCCTGGGGGTTGGGGAACTCGGGGACGGGGACATAAGGACATCCTAAATGTGACCACGGGGCCTATGGCTGCAGGTGGACTTGGGGCCAGCTGTTCTGTTATGGGGACGTCCACTCAGCCTCCAAACAGCATCCAGCTGGCTCCTCTTTCCCTCCCTCCATCTGAACTCAGGCCCCATTGGCTCCCTCCCTCCTTCCCTCCACCTCCCACCCCTCGCATTTCCTGCCCCCTCCTCCCTCTGGTCTCCCTCCCTCCTCCCTGCCTACAGCCCCTCCCTGGCCCCGTGTGCTCCTCCCTGCCCTCCTCCACAGCCCAGAGCCCCAGGTAGAGCTTGTTAAATGGGGCCTGGGCCACCTCCACACTGCCTCCTTCCCGTCTGGGCAGGGCTTCCTGACAGCCTTCACTCACCTCCCCCAGGTGTGGTCTCCTCCTGCCCTTCACCCTCCTGCCGCCAGGGCAGATCACGGCCCAAAGTTGTCCAAATCCCCGGAACCTGTGACTTCATCAGGCTCCATGGCAGAGGGGAATCAGGTTACAGCTGGTTAAATGTCATTTTATTTTATTTATTTATTTTTAAAATTTATTTATTTATTTATTTATTTATTTATTTATTTATTTATTTATGGCTGTGTTGGGTCTTCGTTTCTGCGCGAGGGCTTTCTCTAGTTGCGGCAAGCGGGGACCACTCTTCATCGCGGTGCACGGGCCTCTCATTATCGCGGCCTCTCTTGTTGCGGAGCACAGGCTCCAGACGCGCAGGCTCAGTAGTTGTGGCTCACGGGCCTACTTGCTCCGCGGCATGTGGGATCTTCCCAGACCAGGGCTCAAACCCGTGTCCCCTGCATTGGCAGGCAGATTCTCAATGTCATTTTAACTAGCTCCCCAAGTGGTTCACAGGTCACAGTCCGAGTGTTCCTAAAGATTTCTCACGTTGAAAAAATTCCATCTTCCGCCATGTGAACTAGCTGTACCAGAAATGACATTTCCTAAAGTGATGGACTTGTTGTGTTCTTTACTTTGGCCTTGTCCTGTCTTGGCTTCCACATACTCAGAAATGACCTCCTCTTCGTCTCACGTCTCCAAGGTGAGGAGGAAAGAGACTGGGATGTGAGCCAGTTCATTAGCGTTTAAATATTAGCCTCTTAGGATTTGTGAGCCCCTGGCCTCAGCTTTCACACCTGTACACAAGGAGTTACAGATCACACCCTGATCTGTTGTGGGCTGAAATGAAATAGTGTGCATGCATGTGTGTGTGTGTGTGCGTGTGTGCATGTGTTCCAACACACCACCTAGTACATCGAGGGGCTCACCTGACATGTTCTAGGAGTTCAGGAACCATCTGGACTATGTCCTATGGAATCCATCTGCACACTGCTCCCATCCTGGGTGGCTGAGATTCATTGAGGAGGTAACCCAATGAACTTTTTCTTTTGACTTTAGAACTCTCCACTTATTCTGTAAAAGCATACAATAGGGACAAATCCACATCTGTACTGAACAAAGCATTGGCCTTTTTGCAAACACTTGTTGCTACTCTTAGGACAGACAGACATACAAATCAAACTTGCCGTTTCTGTTTATTAATGATATCTGAACCTCCAATCCTAAATAATAAGTGAATAAGTAAATGAATAAATAAAGCAGCCTTGTTTAGGTTTTGCACGCCAACAGGTAGTGGATTAAGGAAGAAGGGGAGGGAGAGACATCTCTTTTGAGAATGCTTCCCAGCAGAAATGCCAAAGAGGTATACATGAAAGCAGTCACTGTTTACCCCAATGTGGCGAGCTTAAGTCTTATAGTACTATGACACAGAGGGGGGAGAGAGAGAAAGAGGAAGGGAGAACCTTAAAAAAATAAGGCAGCTTTGTGGAATTTAATCTGTCTTGTTGCATCTCAGCCCAACTCAGTCCAGTTCCTGTGATGGCCAAGAGTGATGAACTGAATATCTTCTAGAGACAAAGATAATTATGTCCCTGGGCCTGGTTATAGAATGCCTCCTCCACCAGAGCAGTGAGGCCTGACAGATGGATGGGATGTTTTCCCACATGGTTTAACGCCATTGAAAGAATGGCCCCGTGTGTCAGGTCCTAGAGCCCTCATTCATCCAATTAACATCTTCCACTGGACACCTTCTCTGGGCCAGTGCTGACACTGAGGTCTCAACGATGAGGAAGAAGCAGTCCCAGCCCTCAAGGAGCTCCTGGTCTAAAGCGATAAGAACAGTGTGGTGTGGCTCTGCCTAAGAGCAGCCCATCTCCCGTCCCCCAACTACTACTCAGGAGAAGCCCCGTGAGAGCTACCATGCGGCAGCAGCTGTCAGCAAGAAGGCTGTGGACATCCTCCAGGGTTCTCAATGTGCTCGTATTTGTTCATTATTTCAGGCCTTCCCCCCACACATCAAGGGCTAATCTGTGCAGGGGGGACACGGTGGTGAATGAGGCAGACCAACTGGGGTTCTGTTCCCAAAGAGCTCACATTCTAGGGGCAGAACATGGCTTCCCCAAATGAAGAGGAGGGAGGAAGACACCCCCTCACTGTTTCTTCTGACCCTCAGTGTAGGTGAGGCATCAGATGCTAGCTATTGTAGGAATCCATTTACCCTTAATGAGCTATTTATTCAGTAGTTTGCAAATGAACATCCACTCCTTTGCTTTGCTTGCACACATAGAAATACCTGCCTGGGGCTGATACAGGTTCCCTCACTGTCCCAGATCTGGGATCAACAGGCTCCGTGAAAAAGCAACAGAGTTTAGGTTAAAGGGAAAGTTCTAAGTTAAAGGGAGACCTTGGATCTCAGCCAAAAACCCTGAGCCTGGCAGAGAGAGGCCAGTTAACTGACATCGTTCAATGAACAAATGTTCATTGGTTTACATACTACTTATCTGGCACTTAGAACTGTACAAAAGTTTGTTGGTGATACTGACGTTTGTTGGTAGCAATAAAATTAAATTGTTTTTGCCTCCAGAGAGTTTAGGATCCAGATGAGCAGGACATTGCCACGGGGAAGGGTTGAGTGATGACGCAAAG
This sequence comes from Eschrichtius robustus, assembly GCF_028021215.1. Lineage (NCBI taxonomy): Eukaryota > Metazoa > Chordata > Mammalia > Artiodactyla > Eschrichtiidae > Eschrichtius > Eschrichtius robustus. The sequence goes on from NC_090830.1 coordinate 120,669,302, forward strand.
CAGTGGCAGAACAAAAAACAACATTCCAGGTGGTGGCGGCCACAGCAGCTCTCAGAAAGGCGTGATGCCTATGTGCTGTGGCATTTGGGGGTTTTTGAGTTGGTGCGACTCCTGGTGGGACCCGAAGGATGGGTAGCTCTCAAAGAGGGGCAGGGCAAGCAGGAAAAGGTCATCTGAGTGAGCAATAGTGTGATTTAGTGATAAGGAAGGAGAGAGAGAAGAGTAGAGGCTGGTGGGAGTGGAGGGTCTGGGAGAGTTGGGTACCCTCCTGTAGTGTGGAGAAGAAAGGGCCTTCCAAGGTCAGTTGCCATGACCCTTGCACTTGACCCTGGAGCAGAGTAAGATATCCAGTGGTTGCTCCAGGTAGGGGCATCTGGACCAGGTCTGCATCCCTGTGTCTTGATCCATCAGCCCATAGCGTCCTCATGGATGGGTACTGCCTCGGGAGCTGGGGTACAGTTGGAGCCAGCCTGGAGGGGGAGAGCCTTGGATAGCAGGATGAGGCTTTGACTTGTATCCTGGATGCAATAGGAAGCCACTGAAGGTCTCTGAGCAGGAAGCTATGTTATAATACTGATGTTTCATTAAGAATAATTGGCAAGTCAGTGTTGAAAATTCCCCATTAGACATTTTCTGCCTCAAAGCCACTCTATGGTCGCCCTGTCACCTGGGGGTTTTCCTTTTTTCCCTCCTTCTTTTGTGTCAAGGCGCATCAACTTCTCTCCTCCTCTCTCCCTCTTCAGGATTTCCTCCTCAGGAAGTTCAGGTTTCTTGTTTTTTTATGCAGAGTAATTTCTTGGTCACCTTTGTGTCTTGAACTTGCTCTGGGAGCCTTACCCTTGACCCTCAAGCAGGTTCACAAGGTGTTTCTTCAGCATAAATGCAGTGTTTGCCCCTGAAAGATTTCGGTGAATAGAATATTCTCCATCTGTCTCTCTATATTATATGCAGTACCAAATTTTATGCCTGAATTGTTGTATTATTGGTAAAATCTCTGATGGGTAAAAGACCCCTGCCCCAGGACTGGTTTTCCTTCATCAAGGGCTCCAGTCTGTAATTTGTCCCATAGCTCTTTCACTTAAAATCTGTGGCCACAGAAATCAGAAATGAGTTGATGAGACAAAGAATGAGAGATTGCCTTGGGTATAAATGCAGATGCTTATTGTGGGGCTTGGGGATATGCTTTCTAAACTGTGGGTTGGATGTCGGCTTGATTTGGGGTGTGAGCTGGTTGATATTGCAAAAGTATGGGATAACGTGGAGAAGGGGGCTGAGTCTGGCAGGGTTGTGTGTGTGTGTGTGTGTGTATACATAGTCTTTTGGGTCTCTGGGCTCACAGGTCTGCCAGCATTTCCCGTCAGCAAGTGACTACAAAAACAAAGAGGAGCTTGGATCTTGCTTAGCAGAAGACAAAAATCCTTACAGAAAAGTCCTGGCCTGGTCGCCTCTCTGTCTATATTGGAAAGAATATTGATTCTGGCAGAATTTTGCTCAGTCTGCAGAAGTGTTAGTTCAATAACCTACCTCCAAGATTCTTGCCAAAGCCAAGAATTTGAGTTTCACTATTATTTAATAGAGTTTCAAGATAGCATTAAAAAGAAAGATTTGCCTGTGTTGGTGGCTGAAGAAGGCTTGCTTATTTCCCTTTCTGTATTTATTTATTTTATTCTTTGCACATAGACACTGATTATAAAAAATAGCACTAAGGTTGTTAAAAACCAGCCTTCCTCAGCCTGCTCAGAGAGTTGCCCTTATTTCCAATTAGCCAACTCACTGGCTGCTAAAGTATTGCTCCTTCAGTGCTACAGACAAGAGGAATTAGTTACAGAGGCAAATTGCGTTGTTGCATTTCTCTCCTGAGCCATCATTCATGTGGAGGGGCATAGTGCTTGGACCCTTATTCAAAGTGTAAGTGTACATGCAGGCTCTCTCCCATTCTGGGTCCTGCATGAACTGCCTATCCATCACCTAAACGAGAGCCAGCAACACACTCTCACCATAATTTCTGTGGTCCACATACCCTCACATTTTGATGAACCACCACAACTTCTAATTATTTAATATTCCAAATTACATAGTGCCCCAAATGCTTTTGCAACTCAGAGCACCTTGTAGGATGTAATGCTCCAAATTATCAGAACATTTTAAAATGGCAGTGAATATTTGGAAGAAGAATTCTCTTTGCTGTCACTCAGATCTGGGTTTGAGTCTTGCCTCTGCCACTTATCAATTCTATTGAATGTCTGTTTTCTCATCTGCAAAAGGGGAAGGATGCTTATCTTAGAGGTGATACAAGGGCTGGATGAAATAACTCATAAATCACATTGCTTGGTATCTGGTACCTAGCAGGACCGCAACTAGTTTCCCTCCTTGATTCAGGTGGATTCCACTCAATCGACCCTACTTACTGAGCGTCTACTGTACGCCAGACACAGAGTGGGGCCCTGGGGATACAGCGACAAATAAGATGTAGCTCCACTCTCTGGAGTCTTGCATCACTGATGAAGCGCAGTAGTGTATGCAGTTAACTGTTTAAAGTAAAACTGTCATGGGAATTCCCTGGTGGTCCAGTGATGAGGACTCCGCACTTCCACTGCAGGGGGCATGGGTTCAGTCCCTGGTCAGGGAACTAAGATCCCGAAAACCGCATGGTGCGGCCTAAAATAAAATAAAATAAAATAGTAAAACTGTCATGAAACTTCTCCCTCTCCTGACCAGGCTGGCCCTGTAGGGAGCCAGATTGCTGGGGAAGCAAGGTAAAGCTTAAAAGCCAATTTAGCGTCCTCTTTACCCAGGCGCCTTTTGGTCTTGATTTTGTCCCCATCTTGCTGTGGGAGCTAGAATAATCCCTTCCTCGTATCTAGCCTCTAGAGTCTTGGGGGTAGAAGTCTCAGAGCTTTGCAAGGCATGAAAGACAAACGATTACAACTACAGTCGTCCAAAATAGTTAATTTTTAATCTAAATGGATATTTTTGGAAAAGAGTTTTAGGTCTAGAATTTTTCCTAAAGGTTGAGGTTTGGGAATTCTGTGAATTTCCAGAGGTGGCACACTCTCTTGGCATCATACCTTATCTCGCCTAATGCTGTGTATCAGGCTCTGGGTTATATCCATGCCAGGTTGGGTAGCCCCCTGAGTGTCCATCTTTTGATCTGTAAGATGGAAGAGATGATGGACAGGCCCAGGAGGGAACTTCTAGCTCTAGGAATCCAGCAGTCCACACATTTCAAAAATCTCCGTTTGTTCAGTATGTGAATGGAGACGGGATGGTGCCTGGGGTAGGTGTGCGAGATTCAGTAGGAGAGGGAGCAGGCTGGTTGAAAGCAGGAAGGATGCTGAGTGCATCCTCATGGAGACATTCTATGGGGGTGCTAAAGCCCCCCCACCATCCCTTTAGCCTCTAGCTAGTTTTTACTCCCTAGTTTTATTCTTGCTCGTGACATCATAACCGTATTGCCTGGGATCCCCCAGAAGATGGAGCAAAGTAACCAAGCAGATATGGGGAGTTCACATTTTCATGAACTGAGAGGTTGCAAAAGAAGGAAGGAAATAACCAGTTTGTTTGACTATCTGGCCACGTAAGAGAGAAAGGATAAGCCCAAGTAGAGGGAAAGATGAGCAATGGCTTATGATACTGCATTGGTACAGACCCTGAAATAAACAAGCACAAGCACCATTTAGGCAAAGTTATCTTTGGCATTATCCTGACTTGGTGGTGTTGCTTTTTTTTTTTTTTTTTATAAATTTATTTATTTATTTTTGGCTGTGTTGGGTCTTCGTTTCTGTGTGAGGGTGTTCTCCAGTTGCGGCGAGCGGGTGCCACTCTTCATCGCGGTGCGCGGGCCTCTCACTATCGCGGCCTCTCTTGTTGCGGAGCACAGGCTCCAGACGCGCAGGCTCAGCAACTGTGGCTCACGGGCCTAGTTGCTCCGCGGCATGTGGGATCTTCCCAGACCAGGGCTCGAACCCGTGTGCCCTGCATTGGCAGGCAGATTCTTAACCTCTGCGCCACCAGGGAAGCCCCGGTGGTGTTGCTTTTTAAGCGGGCTCTTCCGAATAGCTAAGAAAAGAGGCCCGGAAGGATATTAGTATGTAAGCTGCTAGGATGAAGCTTAGCCGCTGTCAGTGGTGTCTTGTGCCTTTTGACCTTGATTTTGGCACTCACTGGCTGAGGGAACTTGAACCTTCCTCCATGATGGCCGCTGGAGTCTCGGGGTCAGAAATTTCAGAGCTGACAATGGCAAGAAAGACTGAGCAGCTACCATGCATTAAAAATAGACACGAGCTTTCCTTCAATGATATAGACAAGCATTTGTGTCAGCTGCAGGGAGCTTCTCCTTCAGAAGTAAGTATAGCCTCAGCCAGTCCAAGTCATGGATTTTCTAAAATTAGCTTTTGATTTGGAATGTTTACTAGGATCTGTGTGGCTAGGTAGCCAGGATGGTCCCTACTTTCTCCTCCTCCTCTGACCATCACCTCCCTTTTCCTGCTTTGCCTCCTTTTCCTCCTTCTTGCCTTCTCCTTTCCCCTTCTCTTCCTTCCCCTCTCCCACTCTTTGAAAAGAAGCTCAAAGCTTTCTCCTGGGCTCTGCCACATGTTCACACAGCCTCCCAGAGGTCCCTAGAGGGATCCTGCCTCAGTTGCCCAGTGGAAACCTGTTCATGAATAATACCCTTTATTAGTTTTAATCCCTTCCCTGACTCACTTCCCCACTCCTTGTATGGGGCTTCTTGGAATTTCCTTCCAATAAACTACTGGCTTCCAAATTCTTGTCTTGGGGTCTGCTTTTGGGGGAACCTGAGCTTAAACCTACAGATTCTTACACAAAATGTAGCACTCTGTACCCACAGTTCTGTACTTTCCTTTTGCTCATTAACAAAATATCATGGTACTTGTATCATGCCAGTATGTTTGTTTATTTAGGGTTCCATCATAGGGCACACATACATACTCCAACCTCTACAGAACTTCACATTTCATTTTCTAGACAATTCTACTTGTTTAGACTCTTAAAGAATCTTACAGACTCTTTTTGTTGTTGTTTCTTGAATTACAAATGCTTATGTGCTAGGTTGGGCCCTGGGGTGTGAAAAACACAGGCTCTGGGTGATCCAGGACTGGAGTCAAGTTCAGCTCTCCCATTCCAGCTACATGACCTTGGACAGGTTACCTAAGCTCCCTGAGCCTCACTTTCTTCTCTGTAAAATGTAGAGAGTGATGCCTACCTACCTCAGAGCACATGAGATAAAAAATAAGGCGATGGCTGTGAAATACCAGGCCCATGATAATTGCTGCATGATGGCGATCTCCATCAGACCTTTGACCCCAGCCCTCATGGGGTTCCCAATATGTTGTAGCATGTGGCACCTTGGTCTCTAGCTGCTGAATCTATCTGGACTGTTGTGGGACACAGAGGAGGGAGGGTAGAAGGGATTAGATTCCACTGAAAGCATCAGGCAGGGCGTCCCAGGGGAGGTGACATTTGAGCTGGGTCTTTGGGTGATTAAGATTTCACTAAGACAAGGAAAAGGGAAGACAGACACTTCGGGCATTTTTCTGGGTAATTCCAGCTCACCTGGATGGAGGTGAAAGGGCTCAGGAAGTTCCGCTTAGGGCATTCACTGCAGGAGGCTGGGCACTTTGCTTATATTAACTGCTTGAGCACTAATCCTCCATGTCATCAGGTGGTTCAAACACAACACTGGCCTTGGTACCTCAGACGGGTCAGTCCTCAGTCCAGTGGTGCCAGCTGTTTTGTTCCTTCAGTCCCTGAGGTCTGCAGAGAACTTGGAGTCTCCTATTTCACCCTAGTCTTTAGGGCAGAAGTTGCAGCCTCTACATTTAGAGGGCTGGCCAATAAGTTCGTTCAGAATTTTTCATAAGATGTTGTGGAAAAACCCAAATGAACGTATTGGCCAACCCAATATTTTCTTTACAGCATCATCTGAGAAGGGAAGATCTGGCAAAGCCCGGTCCATGTTCCCATATGCCAGTGGGCCACGAGCACCCTGGAGGAGCCGTCCCCCTTGTCAGGCAGGACCTGAGCTCTCCTGCTTGCGCCAGGCCCCCATCCCTCCTCAACGCTGAGCCAGGGGCTCCTTGCTCTTTACCACTGTGCTGGCACTTTTTTTTTTTTTTTTGATAATAGAGGAATATTCCTCTGTGTCCATGTCTCTAGCAAAACACTGCTTGGCCCAGTCCCACTGGTCGCTTTCCTGGCCTCGGGGTGGAGTGGTCAGCCAGGGGCTCCTTGCTCTTTACCACTGTGCTGGCACTTTTTTTTTTTTTTTGATAATAGAGGAATATTCCTCTGTGTCCATGTCTCTAGCAAAACACTGCTTGGCCCAGTCCCACTGGTCGCTTTCCTGGCCTCGGGGTGGAGTGGTCAGCCAGGGGCTCCTTGCTCTTTACCACTGTGCTGGCACTTTTTTTTTTTTTTTGATAATAGAGGAATATTCCTCTGTGTCCATGTCTCTAGCAAAACACTGCTTGGCCCAGTCCCACTGGTCGCTTTCCTGGCCTCGGGGTGGAGTGGTCAGCCAGGGGCTCCTTGCTCTTTACCACTGTGCTGGCACTTTTTTTTTTTTTTTGATAATAGAGGAATATTCCTCTGTGTCCATGTCTCTAGCAAAACACTGCTTGGCCCAGTCCCACTGGTCGCTTTCCTGGCCTCGGGGTGGAGTGGTCAGCCAGGGGCTCCTTGCTCTTTACCACTGTGCTGGCACTTTTTTTTTTTTTTTGATAATAGAGGAATATTCCTCTGTGTCCATGTCTCTAGCAAAACACTGCTTGGCCCAGTCCCACTGGTCGCTTTCCTGGCCTCGGGGTGGAGTGGTCAGCCAGGGGCTCCTTGCTCTTTACCACTGTGCTGGCACTTTTTTTTTTTTTTTTGATAATAGAGGAATATTCCTCTGTGTCCATGTCTCTAGCAAAACACTGCTTGGCCCAGTCCCACTGGTCGCTTTCCTGGCCTCGGGGTGGAGTGGTCAGCCAGGGGCTCCTTGCTCTTTACCACTGTGCTGGCACTTTTTTTTTTTTTTTGATAATAGAGGAATATTCCTCTGTGTCCATGTCTCTAGCAAAACACTGCTTGGCCCAGTCCCACTGGTCAGTTTTCTGTATTTGCAAATGGGCTGTGGAGAAGCAACTCCATTTTAAAGAGCCCTTTGATTTCTTTCCTCTTTAGGAGGAACTTTTTAAAAGAATTGCCTTCTCTCTCTTTGAATCAGGACTCAGCCCCAGTCTCACAGAAGAGGCTTCATTCTCGTTGCTGATAACACAGTGTGTCAGGCTGGCTTTTCTATCTCCTCCCTCTAGACCTTGTCTATCCCCACCTACCTTGCTGTGCCAAATGGTGTTTCCCTTAAGAGTAAAGGTAATTCTAAGTGGTCCAAGGAGTGTCTTCTAGAACGTGTGGTAAAAACACTCTTCCTCCAAGAACCAATTGCTTTTTGCTCCCATGGTACCAGACCTGTAAGTGTGGCAACTACTCTTTAAAACTAAATCACTTCTCTGGGTCCATTAAGCTCCCTCCTGAGAGGGCATAAGTCCTCGGGGTGGTTTTGTGGCCAGTCACACCTCAGGAGTCACTGTCTTGACTGATGGAGGTAAAAATTGCTTCACTTGTTGTGAGGTCGCCCAGACAAATGAGGTGAAGTTGACTCAATTGGAGACCAAAATCTAGGCTGTCCAATTGAAGCGAATGGGTCAGAAGTGAGAGAGCTGAGACATTGTGCTTCCCTTCGCCCGTTCTGGGCCTCCCCTCTTCCAGGCAGCAGGCAGTCCATGAGGTGGCCTCTGTCTTTGGAAACACCAGGGAAATGGCTCCTGGGATCAGGGGAGGATTCTCTAGAGGATACTTGGGCATTTTTCTGGTATCTGGGAGATCAGTAGACAGTTTTTACACCTTTAGAATTTTCTGGGAAGGGAGGAGTTATGCTTGTGACCCTGGGAATAGGCTTGACCTCTTGGCGGAGGCCACAGCTCCACCCAAAGGACAGAGCTAACTCAGGGTAGAAATCAGTCCCTGGGGTTCCGCACAAAGCTGGGCCCCATAGGCGAAGCCGTCAATCAATCTGGAAGCAGAAGAGTCACCCGCGGCCCTTCTTAAACATGCAGGTTTCTGGGCCCCAGTTGCTAACATTTTGATTTGAAAAGTCCTAAGTGGGACCCTGGAATCTGTATTTTAACAAGTACTGGGCAATTCTGTTGCAGGTGCACGCCAGATCACACTTTTGCAGAACCCCAGCTCAGTGTTTCTCAAAAGCCATTTCATAATTTTTTTTTCAACTAGTCGTTAGGGAAGTGCTTAAGGATTTATGAATATGTCCTCAAAGCGTGGACTTCGGCACTGCTTCAAGAGACAGGCTTATTATTTTGGATTTAACACAATGGGATTATAAATTATTCATTCCCAGTTGAAAAAAGGAACTTGACTCAACATTTGGGGGCTGAATGCCGCATACAGAGCACTTATGCTAGTTCTATAAAAATGGAATTCAGTTTCCATCGAGGCACGTATGCTGCTGCCTGTTTTCCCTTAACTTGCAGGTCGCTCTGTGCTGCTGGCTGAGTACCTGCAGAGAGGTCGCTGTGGGGCAAAGTTGGCCATTCTTGCCTTCCCTGTACGTGGGCCCAGGTCATTGGTTCCCAAATGTTGGTATGCAAATGATCCCCTGAAGAGATTATTAAAAATGTATGGTCCAAAAGTTTTAGTTCACTAGAGTCAAGTGAGGCCCAAGAATCCACATTTTTAAAAAAGAATTTACTGAAGAATTGTTGATTCACAATGTTGTGTCAATTTCTGCTGTACAGCAAAGTGACTCAGTTTTACATATATATATTCTTTTTTATATTTTTTTCCATTATGGTTTATCATAGGATATTGAATATAGTTCCCTGTGCTATACAGTAGGATCTTGTTGTTTATCCATCCTGTATATAATAGTTTGCATGTGCTGATCCCAACTTCCCAATCCTTCCCTTCCCCACCCCCTCCTCCCCTTGGCAACCACAAGTCTGTTCTCTGTGTCTGTGAGCCTATTTCTGTTTTGTAGATATGTTCATTTGTGTCATATTTTAGATTCCACATATAAGTGATATCTTATGGTATTTGTCTTTCTCTCTCTGACTTACTTCGCTTAGTATGATAATCTCTAGGTCCATCCAAAGAATCTACATTTTAACCAGCATCCCTGATGGAACATTACTCTGCCATAACTCTGGGAGGGGGGCATCCTTGGGGCACCTAGTTGTTTATCTATTGGGCATTCTAGACACACTGTCTGGGGCCTAAAAGCATTTCTGGGCCTGACAGAAATGTTTGAAACCATAGTTTGGAGCCAAAACAGTGTTGGCTCCAAAATAGGAAGAGACGACTACAAAATCAAAATTGTTTACCAAATATAACATGCCAACTCTATTCATTATTAAATTTAGTATTCATAAAAATTTCATGACATTTGAGAACAATTTGTAGGCGAGATTTTTTTTTTTCACTTCACAAGAATTCCTGAATAGGCATGATAATCATTAAGCCGCCTTAGTCAATGGTAAATGACTTGTAACCAAATGTCAAAGGCAAAATTGTGAAAATCACCTTTAAGATATTTTTGTGGCAAGTACTTATTTATAGTCACGTGTATACTTATGTTTATTACAGGACGTTGCTATGATTTAATTAATAGATTTGATGTGAAGCCGGGATGGGTCCTTCAGAAGTGAAGATACTTAGGTCGTATAATAAAAGGTCTGCAATGTCCTTAAGGATACATTTAGGATTTTTCTGGTCTTTGGGTCACTGAGTTTATAGTAACCCATTTACTTGTGAACTAGACAGAGCCGTAATGCCCATTTTACAGAGGAGGAAGTCAAGTGGTTTACTGATTTACCCAAGGACAAAGAGGCAGTAAATAACAGAATTCAAACCTAAGTATTAGTACTAAAAATTTAGTATATCTTATACTTCAGTGTCAGGAACCATACCTCCAAACACCCTACATACTGCTGTCCTGGGAGGGCTAGATCTTTGCATCCATGGGGAACTAATCATAACAGTACAAGGCAATTTGGAGACTCTTGACCAGAGTAGAATTGAATTTCATATTTTGGGTCAGAAAGAAACATATTGACAATAATCTTTATGTGTAAATGAAGCCAGCTGGCAGAGAGCTGGCTTTGGAGTCATGATAGTACAGCTATTTCTGCTGAAGATAAGGAGGGTGGGGAGCAGGGCTATTACTTGGTATATCTCTGGATCTGCTTTTTGAGCACATTAAAATTCTGGCACTCTTGAAGGGTTATTCCAATAAAGCCAGGGCAAGATAGAACATGGGTCTTATCACAAAAGCAGCAGGGTTGCTTAGAGGATAAGCAGTCAAAATAGAAAAGAACCAGCTGACTGTGGAGTCTGTGCTTCTGACCAGACTGCAGATATCACTGTCCCCCAAAACTTCAGCAGAGAGTCTGGGCTCTTAACATTCACCCATGGTGGTCTCCCTACTACCACTGCTCATGTTTGTCGTACTACCATTTTCTCTGGAGCTTGAAAAACTTTTTAAAAAGGGCTTGAAGGAAGAGAGGTATTGATCGTGTTATTTTTCTCCATCTGTGAGCAATGAGAAATACATGTTCATTGCAGAAAAATGACAAAGCATGGGTAAGCCAAAGGGAGGATAAAATCTCTGAAATTTCCCCGTCTAGCATATCTGCCATTAATATCTTAGTGTATATCATTCTGGAGTTTTTTTCTGTGTAAAGACATGTCTCTTGGTACTACAATGGGAGCACTTCTATTTCATAATGCTTTTCCTCCACATGACACGTTGTGAATGTTGTACCATATAAACAGACACACATCTGTGGATACAGTTCTTGTTTGATTCACAACCTTTATTATAGGGCTGTACCACAAATTTATCAACATCCTATTATTAGGGAGTTCAGCTGTTTCTAAATTTTTACAGTGATAAACAATGCTGCAGTGAACATCATTTTGCATACACCTCTTATTGTTCTTAAGGAGGAAGAATTGCTCAGTACGTTTGCATAGTTAAGGCCCTATAGAGAAACATAGAGAACTAAAAGAAAGTGGGCATTTTAGCTCTGAAATGTTCAGCAAAGCACTTTTCCTTGGCAGAAAACTCTGATAGGTTGGCAGTCTGTGTCAAGAAATGTGAAAGGTCTGAAATTTCACTCTATTGGCAAGATAAGAAGTTAGCCTGCCATAGATTCATGGAGGCTGGCTGAAGAGATGAGACTCCTGGGTCAGAAACAAAGGATGGTTTATTACTCATAGTAATAACAGTAACCCAAATATCAGCGTTTTCACCAGTTTCCTGAGCCCCGATTCCCACAGTGTCACATGAAGGGAGCCTGATGACAGCTGCACACACAGTGGAGCGTGTTATAGCAACAGAACCCCAAAGTTAGGCAACCCGAATGTTTATTATTCTGGACAGTAAGCAAACCTACCCTCTGCTATGGAGGGACAGAAACTATCTCTATTTTCCAAGGCTGTTCACTATACAAATATCCCTGAAAAGATAGTCTAGGACAAGGGTAGTCAATGCGTCTTCCCAAGACGTTCAGAAATGTGATAAACCCACAGACTCATGGAGAATTGTTTCCCAATATTCTGTCTATCTGCAGGTAGGAAACTTAAAAGGATTTTTGGTACAAAGTGTAATGTTAGCAATTACACATATATTTTGGGCTGAAAGTCTGTGTCCCCCCAAAATTCATATGTTGAAATCCTAACTTCTAATGCGATGATATTAGGAGACGGTATTAGGAGATGGGGGTCTTTAGGAGGTGATTAGACCATGAGAGTTAAGCCCTCATGAATGGGATTAGTGTCCTTATGATAGAGACTCCAGAAAGCTTTCTTGCCCCCTTCTGCCATATAAGGACATGCCAAGAACACAGCCATTTATGAGCCAGGAAGAGGGCCCTCATCAGATCTAATCTGCCAGAGCTTTGATTTTAGACCAGGGGTCCCCAGCGCCCGGGCCGTGGGCTGGTACCTGTCTGTTGCCTGTTAGGAACCGGGCTGCACGGCAGGAGGTGAGTGGCGGGCGGGCGAGCGAGACTGCATCTGCCTCTCCCCATCTCTCCCCATCACTCGTGTTACTGCCTGAACCATCCCCCGCCAACCCCCATCCATGGAAAAAGTGTCTTCCAGGAAACTGGTCCCTGGTGCCAAAAAGGTTGGGGACTGCTGTTTTAGACTTCTCAGTCTCCAGAACTGTGCGAGACAAATGTTTGCAAATGTTGTCTATGGTATATTTATTACAGTCGTCCAAATGGAGATATTTATATCTATCTATCATCTATCTATCTATCTATCTATCTATCTATCTATCTATCTATCTATCTATCTATCTATCTATCTATCTTCATTATGAGATATGGGATGATGGAGGCTGACAGAAGTACTAAATAGATAACTTTATCCAAAACAGATATCTAAAATTCTCCCTGAGAGGTCAAGCCAGTCTTCTGCCTTCACCAAGAATATCTTTTCCATCTATTATTTCCATCTATTCTCTTGCTAGTACCAGTTTGTGCCAGGTCACAGTTCTGGAATAATAAAAGAATGAGAATACATCTTACTTTCAAATATACCATATCAGTGCTAAGATCATTCTTAAGCTTGATCCAGCAGTGAAGTATCTGAAATTCATGGTACATTTTGGAACATCACGAAATATACTACTTTGTGATATATTGAGTTTAATAAATCAGATATCTTTGAGTAAAAAAAAGAAGTAAAAAATATACCCATGTCTTAAAAAAATTATGGGATAAAGCTTTTAAATTGAGAAAATATCATACTTTAACTTAATCATATGTGACCTGGAAGATTGCCTGATTTTAGTAGTGGATTATCTCTATATACTCATGGAATATTGGTGTTACATGGGCCCTTAGATTGAGAAACTCTGATTCCTGGGATCACCTTAGGCTAATCACATCTGTTGTTTTCATCTATATCAGGATGCAGCCCCTATTAGGACCCAGGTTCCCCAACTCCCAGCGCAGTACCTTTAGTACAGCACCACACTGCCTGACCCAACTGCTCTCCATCACCCTTCCTGATAAGAAGGTTCTTCCAAGATCTCAATTAATCACTTAAGTCTTAGCAAATATTTTTTTACTTGTTCTTCTGGTATTATAGGAGGACATCTTCCTTACATAGAATCACAAAGCAAAACAAAAAGCATACAGAAACAAAATAAAACACAAAACAAAAAAAACCAAACAGATTTTTGTGTGATTTTTTTCTCTTTAAAGATGAAGACTCATGGCATATGAATACTCGCATGACTTTCCTCCCTCCTGCCCTACATTTCTCCATAACCCTCCCTGCCCTCTCTCTTTTACACATCTTTTGGCAAGAGGTAGTCTTGATTTATTTTTTTAAATCCATCTTCCCTTTATGATTTTTTTTCCTCTTAAGGGTTCTATTTGATTTCTGCCTCTGTGGGATGAAGATTTATTTCAGCCCTTCAGATTCCTTGGATTTGGTCCCATATCTCTTCAGATGGATGATGATGGACCTTTCAATTATCATAAACTAGTCAACTAGCCTCTTCATTCCAACTTCTTCATTTTTATTGCTGACTACATATTTGGCAATAAATGCTGTTGGAATTTTCAAAACATGGTCGCAAATTCTTAGAACTTCTCTCATTGAGAGACGGGATCTGTGTCCCTTATTCTTAAATCTGGGCACTCCTGCACCTGCTTTGACAATACAGTCCACTGTAAGTACAGCTATGTGACTTCCCAGACTAGGTCATGAAAGGCTTTAGGCTTCTGGGAATGCTTGTTCCTGGAGTCCTGGGCTGCCCTGGAAAAAATCCAACCCTCAGACTCTCATGCTAGAGAGGCTAGAAATAGCTTTTCTTGTAGTCAGCCTCAGCCAAACCTGCCTTCTACCATTAGAGCCCAAGCTCCAGTCATCAGGGTGAAGAAGCTCTCTTGGAATTGAATCCTCCTAACCTCCAGCTGTTGAGGCCCCCATAGTCCTATGAATCATCTCAGCTAAGGACTCAGACACTGGGGACCAGAGAAGGGCCAACACTGCTGTGCCATTTCCTAATTCCTGACCCATAGCATCCTTGAACATAAAAGATCAGGGTTGTTTTATAGCACTAAGTTTTGGGTGGTTTGTTATATGACAATAGATAGTTAGAACATACTGTGGTACTTAGAAGTGGGGTGCCACTGTAACCAAAACCTAAAACAAAACCTAAAAGAGGAGCATTGGTACTGGATGACCAGTCCAGAGTGGGTGGACTCTGGAAGGGCCTTGAGGAACTTGTTAGCGGAAGCCTGACAGACTTGTGGAGGCTGATGTGAGGACTGGAAGGAAAATATGCACAATGTTACTGAAATCTGAAGCACAAAGGGCCTTGCTTTGTAGTGGCAGAAAGTTGGTCAACACTGTGACCTGTGATAATGCGGGAATCGATAATGTACTTAATGGACTCGATATGACTAAGGAGAATTCTAGGCAAAATGTTGGAAGGGCCACTTGGCTTCTTTGTAATGCTTCTGATCAAATCAAATGTGGGTGGAGAAAGATGACTTAAAGAATAAACTGTTCAGTTTTTGAATGGAATTTGTAGCAAACATAAAAGACTCTGGACAGTTTTTCCACCCAGAGAAATGTTCTCAAACAAAGACCCCCCAGGGGAAAATTTAAATCCAGGCCACTGTCAGGAAAATGTGGTCTCAGGGTAAAGATGAAGTCAAGAATGTGACTGTAAAACCCTCCCTTTTTGGGTAAGACTTCAGAGTGGTTTAACATGATGCCTCATAGACACTTTCAAATAGACAAAAATCTGCTAAGGACTTTAAGGATGTGTCTCACAGACCCTAAGAATATTAATGGCTTTGTCCCACAGTGACCTGATAGGGAGCCCAGGAAAGAGAAATGTTTATCTTGAAGATACGTGTGAATGTAGCTTCTGTCTAATGGAGTAGATTTTAAATTGATCATAGGAGACCCATAAAGTTTTTAACGGAATCATACCAGATTGGATTGAAAGGTAATGAAAAGGTACAAAATGAAAAGAGACCTTTGCCCCTTCCCTCCGCAACTCTATAGGCAGGAGGCAGATGGAGAAACTACTCAGCTATAGACAAAGGCAGCTTTGATGGACAAGACGGATGACTCAGAGGGCAGAGCCAAAAGCTCGGGGAAATCACTCCCAAAGAGCAGGACTGAGCCCTGGAAAAGGAGCTGGCGACGTGTGCCTGGCTGGATTGCAGAATTGCCATGGACTGATCAGTGATGGCTGTGTGTCTCTAGTTTTCCCCCTATTTGAACAAGAGTGTCTATATTCATTACCTCATGCCTGTTTCACCATTATGTGTGTGTTGGTGGGGCAGCGTGGAGCATATAACTAGTCTCTTTCGTTAACAGGTTTTCAGGTCAAGAGAAGCTATAGCCAAGGCACTGAACTTGAAGAGCCTCATTTGCATGTGACCCTGATTTAGAAGATAATATTCAGTACGTTGAGCTTGAGCATGATGCAATAATGGGATGAAACTCTGAGGAGGTCTTACGAGGGGGCTGAGTGTATTTTGCATGCGGGAAGAATGTAAATAATTTGTGGTTAGAGTTAGAACTGCAGTGATTTGAAAACACGGCTGAAAATTCTTTCTCACTCCTCTCATTGAGAGGTAGTGTCTATGTCTATGTCTCTGAATCTGAGTAGGCTTATGACAGCTTTGACAAATAGAACACAGCAGAAGAGATAGCTTCTGAGTCCAGGTCATAATCATCCATGCAGTTTCCTCCTTGTACTGCTGGGAACATTTGCTCTTGGAACCCTCAGCTTCCATGTAAAACTTCCAACTACCCAGAGATATCTGGCAAGGCCACATGCAGGCTGGCAAGGCCACATATAGGCACTCTGGTCAACAGTTCCAGCTTATCTGGTCCTTTCACCATCTCAACTCAGGTTACAGACATGTGAATGAAAACGCAATCATAGAGGAGGATTTCTGTCTCAACTGTTCTAGCCCCAGCTGTTCTAGACTCCTCTGGCCATTGGAGCCAGCAAAGCTGAAGGCTCAAACACCATGGAGCGAAAATAACTTTTCCTTCTGTGCTCTTTTCAAATTCCTGACTCATAGAATCTGTGAGCATCATACGATTATTACTGTATGTCATTAAACCTTGATGCAGTTTTCTATGCAGCAGCAGATAACTGGCACAATGCTGTATCATTTAATTTCTTGCTCTTAATTTCCAAACATGTCAGGTGGTATAACAGCGTAAGGGTTGTACTTGGAGAGAAGAGGTCTGGACCACAGGGATTCCTTGGAGGAAACTAGGGCGAGCCTTTTGCTTGGCTCATGGATGGATGAAGAGACTTGGGCATCTAGAGGGACTTGCCAAGTATCAAAGGAGAATAGAGTCTCCCAATTATGGGCAAAGACAAGGAAATGCCCAAGGCTGCCTTCCACTCCAGATTCAGTGAGGTGCTGGGGAGGAGTATGTGTCTTTGGGTGAATGGTGGCCTTAGAAGAAAACCCCTCGCTGTAAGGGTGAGAAAGGTAGCTTACGGTAGGAAGCATGGCGTTAAGATTTTGCTGGGGCATTAGGCGGTGCAGAAAAAAGCTTTGATCCTTAACAGAAAGGAAGTTCATGGGGACAGTAACCCAAGACCTTCCTTATCAGGAATCTGGGACATTTGCTCTTATGACCCTTCATGTTGTATATCTTTAATTTTTATTTTATTTTATTTTTTACTTTGACTTCAATATCTTTCTTAAGAGTAATGACTTTTAGTACCACCGTTGAAAGTCTAAGGTTTTCAGATATAAAACTGTCCTCTTTTGAATTCTTTGGTACATGAAATGGGAGCATCTCAGCATATTAGGCTTGATAACAAGCAGTCATCCCTGCAGGAGATCTGGGTAGGCTGGGCTTTTTCCTATTGCTGTAAGGTCTAGAAATCCTGTGGAAAAAAATATACTCTTTCTGTTTTTCAGAGCAGGGGTTGGTCCTTGACTTATCTGATGAGATAGTTTGTCTTTGAGCAGACACTTGATTTGACAAAGGCACGTGGTGACATTGGTTCTACTTAAATGACTTGGTCGATATTAACTGAGAAGATTTTATTCTGTGCCAAGCATTGCTCCAGGCTCCGCCTTAAGAAAAAAAGAAGTGGTCTGAACCCTGGTTAAACCGTTAGTTGCACGATGAAAAAATTTAAGTCCTCTAAGCTTGGTTTGCTCTCTTGCTTGTAATAATGCCCCTTTTACAAGTTTCTTGTAAAGATCAATTGAAATCAAAGAAGAATAAATGGAATAAGATTTATAAAACACTTGTACATTCCTTCACTCATCAGGAGAGGATGGTATCTTATTCAGCCGTTTATTAATTCAACAAACTTTTACTGCATCCCTCCTAGTACTTAGCATAGAGCAGAAGCTCAATCTACATTTGCTAAATGGATGAATCTACGCAAGAGTAATAGCTGTTAGTATTTACCTGTAAGATTTGGCTGCATAGCCTTCAGTCCAGCTGGAGCAGAGGCTGGTGTGAGACTCCCTTGCTGCTGTTGCAGAGCTGAGGCAAGTGGTATGCCTGGGGACCATGGTTGTCTCTGTGGGATGAGATGACCCCCATAGCAAGGCAAGGTGAGTAGAGGTGTGAGGTTGGGATATTCATTTTGGGAGGTTCTGCTTCCTTAAGCCAGTGGGTGGACATAGGAAAGGGCCCCTAGGGGTGATGATAGCCCATGGTTCTTCCACCTTCCCTCCCTGCTATGCTGGCCTTGTTGGTTCTTCGGTTGTCACACCACTGGGTCAGGACTGTGCCAACCTCCAGGAAAATGGAGATTGTCAGGTTTCCCTTACTGAGATGACCAACCCACTCACTCCTTGCCAGTCCCAGATTCACTGGATTGGAGGGTAGTTGGTAGGGGGAGGGAGCCAAGGAGAGAAAGTGGAGGAGATGAAAAGAAAGGGAACAAATGTTGGAAAAAGAAAAGGGAAAGAGGGAGGTTTTCTCCAGGAAATGTGCGATTCAGGTAATCCAGATGTTGGCTACTGCCTTCTGCCTCTCAGAGATCTGGATAAACTTTCTTTGAATCCCAAGGTGGCTGAAAACTTTCCCCTGGATATCGGAGAGCCCCACACCCTGCTTGTGCAGGCTTCTCTCTGCTGTGGAGTGTCTGTGCCCCAGGACGCAGACTCCACCTGGTGCACTGTTGCCAATAAAAAATTCAGCCACAAACAAATTGCACCTCTCCAGTGAAGGTGTCGGCTTCACAGGCTCGGTTGCTCTGAGGAGCAGCACACGGTGCTGGGTACCCACACCTGCGACCTCTTGGCTGCAGCTCCTTCCTTCTCACTCTGGCCCCATAACCTCTCTCTGCCCACCACCTTCTGCATGGGGGAGTCAGGCCCCAATCTAAATGCATTTCTTGTAGAAAACAGCTCTGCAGTCTGCCTTCCTCTGGCTCCTCTTGGAAATCTGAGAAATAAAACTGTGAGGAACAATGAGTCCAATCAAGAGAGATTTGGTGTCATTTGAGTGCAGCTGTAACAACCATTCCTGTCTTTCCCCTTTAGCCCTGGAGTGTGGTTTGCCTCCAAAGACACGGAGACACCCACCCCGTGGTCTCATTGAGTACCTCCTCTGGGCTCAGCTCCAGGCACAAAAAGAAGTGAAGACGTCTGAGTGAGGAGGTAGACACACGTCTCAAGTGAGTTGATAGCGCAGACTCTGGAGGGCACCTTCCAGTCACGGCTAACAGGTCTGCAGAGGAAGCCAGGAGGGTCTTACATTCATCCAGGGCCTCAGGGTTAGACTCTGATGTCATTGCCACATGTTTCTACACGTAATCCTTGAGCTACTCTGGTAAGACTATAAGAAAATATTCATCACATAATATTAAAATTACATCCCTTGATCTGTTGACAACTTGTGAAACATAAGCATTTAAAATATGTTATAATTTTGTAACTATGGTACAATATTTCTTCATTTTCAGCACTCTGAGCGCTGCAAACCAAAAACCAAATACATATGGCTTAGCCTTCTCTTTCCTCTGAAAGACCACGACAAGTGGCAATTTCTATGTGTTCAGAAACTTAGAAGGAGTCTGAGAAGTCCGTGGGGCTGGTATCCGCTTTATGTTCTGCTCACTGGTTGTGTATATAGCGGAAGAAACAGCAAAGGCAAACCTCATAACTCCAAAATGAGGTTTGTAAGGATCACAGAGCTGTCACAAAGCTGAAATGGCAGGCTAGTGGGTGCTCCCATATTATTTTTGGCTATCAACCATGGCAGTTCCGTTAGAGGCTGCTGGAAATACATGCTGAGCTGGGAGAGTCGGCAGAGAAGGGATCAGCTCGTGTTGCCCAGATCTGGCTTGAGAACTGAGAAACGATTACCCTTTCATGGCCATTCCACCAGGCTGCTGTGTTCTTGCTGTCTTAGTCAATGGTTCCCTTGTTGCCATAATTTCTGCTTTAAATGGCCACTCTGCAGCCTTGTTCCTTTGTTCCCTCTGCAAGTTTTGCAAGCTGCACGAACCTGCCATTACATAACGATTTATACACTTTGCCTTGTATCTGCAAAAAACAAAAGAGCCTGATGGAAGAAGCAGGATAGCAAGTGATCTGGTCCGCTCAATGTGACTGGAAGAAGAATAAATAAAACCTTAAAAGTTTGCACATTGACAGAGTCGTAGCTGTAATGGATACTGTCAAGAAGAGGCAGTCCTGTGCTACCCTGTTATTAATGCTCCCCCAGGAGAGAAGGGCTTCCTTCCAGCAGTGTATCACTTTCTGAGATGCACGGAGGGAAAATTGGCAAAGGACACCATGTCCATGTTTCCTTAAAGGAGAGACTGTGAAAGTTTCTACTGAAATTGTCCTTTCCTTCTGGCTGTCTGTCCACCGGGACTTGAATGAACCTATGGCATCCAAGCCCTCCCACAGGAGTTGGCTTTGATGACGCTTCTTTCTTTAGAGTAGTGGCTGTGTCTAATTCTTTACGTCCTCAGGATCTAGCACAGTGCCTGGAGCTTGGTAAGTACTCAGTCCCTGTTTGTGGATTGAGTGAGTGATTGAATGGGAAGAAGAAATGAATGCATGCCATTTAGGGTTGAAGAAAGAATGGGCTGCTAAGAACTATCATCTCTCTCCTCCTTCCTCCAAAGGGGTCATTTAAGTTGAACATTCACCAGATGCCACCAGATCAAGTTTTTGTGCTTGTTGAGCAGATGCAGAGCTGTGACCAATGGTGTCAGTCAGCCTTCCTAGGAGATAATGGCAAACGACGAGCATTTATGGTTCCTTTGAAGTACATAGTCAATGGCTTCATTAGTCATGAGCATTTGAAGTTTACCAGGAATAGTCTCAGAAGTTTCTGTAGAACATTTGAGAATTTACTATGTGCCAAGCACTCTTCTAAGCATTTCGGTCACAATTGCTTAGTTAATCCTTCTTCTTTTCTTATGAGGTAGAGTCTAATGTTACTCTCAGTTCTACAGAGAGGCAAAGGCTGAGAGCTTTGTCTTAGATGACAGGTTTTGTAAATAGCTTCACTGAGACTGGAACCAATATATTTATGGCGTCTCAAAGCCTCAGGCTGAGCTGGAAAGAGATATTAAGTTGTGAAGACTCTTAGGATGTTCCCACGTAGCCAAGATGGGGAGTGAGTGGAACAGAAAGAGGCGTGTCACACCGTCTGTGGTCCTGGGGGTGCTGAGGTTCTGGAGAAGCTTTATTGAGTCACTGTATCTAGTAAGTAAACTATAAATCACGGTGGACCCTCTGAGATTAACCACTTTGGTTAAAAAAGGGAAATGCTTTAGTGAAGCAGATGAAGTGAAAAATTGAGAGGGCACATCAAATAAATCATCTGATCACAGAAAGAATGTAATATACTAGTAGGCCTGGAATAGATAGGGGAGATCATCTAGTTCAGTGGTTCCCAGATGTTTTGATTTCACAGGCCAGTCAAAAGAATGTTTGGGGCTGATTGAGTTGACAAGTTTAAATTTTGTTAGAAAGAATATATACACGTATACATATTTCTACAAAGCAACTGTGTACCATCACTAGCATTTCTTAAAAGGAAGGGCACTTTAATTTCAAAAAGTTTAGAAAGATGAAAGATTCAGAACAAAGGATATTTTCTCTTAAGAAAAGAGACTTGGTGACTTCATGTTGGCATTTAAAGAGAAATGATATCCAGTCTTTTTTCACTTCCAAGGTGCTCTCAGTTACAAAGCATACCATCAAGTTAAATGCAATAAAAAGGGTGCATCTGATTTTGGAAACACTGAAGTAAAATAAGTTTTGTTTTCTCCTAAAAAAATTAATGCTATCTTTCCTCAATTC
The DNA here is from genome assembly GCF_028021215.1 of Eschrichtius robustus. Lineage (NCBI taxonomy): Eukaryota > Metazoa > Chordata > Mammalia > Artiodactyla > Eschrichtiidae > Eschrichtius > Eschrichtius robustus. Next base: position 120,690,679 of record NC_090830.1, read on the forward strand.
TTGGATATCATGTGGCATGCTTTTGTTGATGTTTTGAAGCTTCCATATCCAATGGTGCACTGAGAAACTAGATCTCAAATTTCGGTAGTTTGTCGAAAGTCAGTTTCACATAGAGATGCTAAGGAAAATGGACTCCATATTGTTCAGTTATTTTCACTCCGTTTGTAATGTTCTGGGTGATCTGAGAGAAATGTGAGAGCAGCCCTCAGCTCTCCAGTCTCTGTTCCTCCCTTGCAGGCGTGTAGAGCGAAGGTCTCTGTGCTGACCTCTGGGTCTGTGGAAAATGACTGCGGTTAGTTCCCTGTGCTATGCAGTAGGACCTTGTTGTTTATCTATTTTATATAAAGTGGTATGTATCTGTTAATCTCAAGCTCCTAATTTATCCCTCTCCCCCAACCCTTTTCCCCTTTGGTAACCAGAGGTTTGTTTTCTATGTCTGTGAGTTTGTTTCTGTTTTGTAGATGGGTTCATTTGTATTGTATTTTTTTTTAGATTCCACATATAAGTGATATCATATGATATTTGTCTTTCTCTATCTGATTTACTTCACTTAGTATGATAATCTCTAGGTCCATCCATGTTGCTGCAAATGACATTATTTCATTCTTTTTTTATGACTGAGTGATATTCCACTGTATATATGTACCACATCTTTATCCATGTTATCTGTCGATGGACATTTAGATTGCTTCCACGTCTTGGCTACTTTAAGTAGTGCTGCTATGAATACTGGGGTTCAAGTATCTTTTTGAATTAGAGTTTTCTCCGGATATATGCCCAGGAGTGGGAATTGCTGGATCATATGGTAACTCTATTTTTAGTTTTTTAAGGAACCTCCATATTGTTTTCCATAGTGGCTACACCAATTTACGTTCCCACCAACAGTGTAGGAGGATTCCCCCAAAGGCTCTCTTTTTGATAGTTTTTTTTCCCTAATATGGTGATATGTTCTGTTCCCTAGAAATATACTTCCTATTCTTAACTTTTGCCTTGGCTGCAAAGAAGCTCAGAGATTAATTTATTGTTTGATCAATGTAATTAAGTTAGCCATGGTTTTTGATTAATTTTTTTCTCCCCTCCTCTCTTCCAGTTTTAAAATATATATTTAATGATCTTAATTTTAGTTTTCCATTTATTATATAGAACTATTTTATTTAAAACTATCTTAAATTCTCTTGAGAAGTGGGCAGAGTGGCCATTTTAATAAAGAATAAGTCTACAATCTTCTCTTCCACAGTTTTGGAGCAGTGAGGGAAATGTTAAGTAAAACTTTCAATCTCTCTACACATAGACATATATATGTATGTATATAATTCTTTGAATACTTATGACTCATTGACAATCAAAAAGTGTTGACTATTTTTCTTTTTGCTATGCTTTTCTTTTTCTTATTTCTTTTTAGTAGCATGGACCCTCATAAATCACAGAAGGTATTGATGAGAGTTCTTCAACTCTCCTCAATATTTAAAAGAAGTTTAACTGAAATAGCCCATGAAATCTAACTGTGGATAAGTATGCAAACTAAAATTTTTCTTTGCTTTTGGCTGAAATTACAGCAGCTCAGTGTGGTAACAGCTCATGCTGATTAGGTTGTTTAATTTGTAGTCAGACATATCTTTGATGTAGAAAAACCCAGGAAATAAATTGTTAATTAATAATAGTATATTTGGAAGTCTAAACTCTCAAAGCCTAGTGTTCATGGAGAAAAAAAATAGAAGGGGCTTGTTGCAGTGAAGATGTTGGGCATGTGGATGTTCGCTCTGCTTCTGGTCATCTTGGAGGGCGGGGGCAGCGCTAGGTGATACCACGGAATGGATTCTTCCTCTGTGGCTCCCACTGAAGGGGCTTCCATTTTCAGTCTGAATTGAAATAATTTTCATTTGAAATGCAGCAGCAGTCTTGTACCTTAATCTAATGGGGCTCCCTGTTTCTGTGATTTATTATTCTGCCTTCCTCCTGTTTGCTTATTCCTCAGGTTGGCCACTGGGGATGGATCTATTAATTCATTGGGCCGATGGATTCCATGCATTAACATGGAGGCCCTGGGATGGAGGAGAGTGTGATGCTGGTCGTGTGCCTTGGACATTGGCTAAGAGGCTCGACTGGCCACCTGTCTTCCACTTTGGATAGAATAGCTGTTATTGGACTGGATAACTGCCTCCTTATCCCAGGACTGCTTTTAAGGGAAGAGTACTAGACATAGATCCGAAGTGTTAGATTTGAGTTCTGGCTTTGCTATATAATAGCTCTCTGACCTTGAGAAAGACTTGGAACCTCTCTGAGCCTTGGTTTCCTCATTAGTAAAATTAGAATACTTGATCTTGTCACATCATTGGATAATTGTGAAATTCAACCAAGATATTTACTAACTGTAAAATGCTATAGCATGGTAGTAGGCATTTATCTGTCTTCCCAGACCAACCTCTCTGCCTTGGGAAAAGCATGATCCTTCTTTTGGGGGAATTGCTTTTCCTTATCTCTCACTCTGACATGTGGTCCAAAAGGACCTGACATCTTGGAAGATAAATCCTTTTCTCTGGGCACAGGGATTGGTCTAAAGATAGGCATTTCTCCTCTATCAATTACCTATGGCTGCATAGCAAACCACCCCCAAACTTAGTGATTTGATGTAACAATGGCATTATTTTCACGATTCAGTGGGTTACCCGGGTGGTTCTTGTGCTGGTCTCAAATACATTCTGTCATGTTGCTAAAGTCAGCTGATGGCTTGAGTGGGGCTAAAGGCTCCATGATGTCTTCACCATATATTTAAGGGCTTGGTGTTGGCCAGTTTCTGGGCCAATCCTGGGTTTCCTTTCATGGCAGTGGGAGCACTCTATAAGGACAAAAATGGAAGCTCATGGTCTCTTGATGCCAAAAGTTGGACATCAAACAACATTACTTCTACTGTATTTTGGACAGAGTAAATCACGGGGCTAGCTTAGATTTAAGACGAAAGGAAATATACTTTACCTCTTAATGGAGGGAACAACAAAATCATATTGCAAGGGGTTTTGTGTATAGGAATGGAAGGAATCACTGCAGTAATATTTGCAAATCATCTACCACATTATTAAAGCTGGAAAAACTTGGGGCCAAGACTCACTGGCAGCCATTGTTCCAGCCTTGGGAAGGAATTAGCGTGAAGTAGTTGAGAATGAAACTGACTTCTGGAGAGAAGCAGAAACAAGAGCTGGAGGGCTCTGAAAGGATCAGAGCCTTTAAGACTGTTTTATGCCTGTTCTTGCCGTTTGGATCACATGAGCAAATTAATCCTCTTCCCCTCTCTCCTAATCTAGTTTAAGTTGGGTTTTTGTCATGTGTTCTCCGGAAGACCAGCTGAATAATACTTATTCCTTTCCCTTTGCTTGCTTCCCCTGGAGAAAGGATGAAAAGATGGAGAGTAGAGAGCTATGAGTTTTAAATTAATTATGTACATGGGCACAGCAGCCCTCCCTTTCCACACTCCATCCTCCACCAGCTCAAAACTGAATAGGCTGGCAACTTCCTTGCCACCATTATTCACTCTTTTTTTTTTTTTTTTTAAGCACGTAACTGGTCTGCTTATTATGGAACAACAATCAACAATGAATCAACATTTTTTTTCAAGTAGGAAAATAACATCATGTGTCTTAGTGTCTTGGGGATTCCATTTTCCTCCTACCTATATATTATGAACCCTTTAAATTGGATAAAAATAATATTCACTCTTATTCTGAGGATTAAAGTGACCGTGAGCTCCCAGCAAGCAGCATTCTGGTGAGAGATAAGCTTTTGAATGGCACCATCCGAAGAACGAGAGAGCATACACACGCAGGTTCCTTCATCTCTTCTCAACAACGATCTTAAAGTTTGGACCTGGAGAAGCTCTGGTAGCATCTGTGTCAACAGTATGACAGAATCTATAACCTTGTTGCCAGTTTGGATTAATTACTTATAGCAATGAACAAGCCAGACTTGATCTCAAAGAGCTCTCAACAAATCAATTCCAGCCCCTCCCTCCTCTGGGGTCATCTTTTCAGGATAAATGGGTTGGTTGTCTTTTGAGACTGTAGATTTTAAAACCTTGATATCCTGTGCTCCAGAAATGAAAAGCAAACTGCAATCTTTAATAACCAACAGAGGAGAGGATGATCATTTTCTGCAGTTAGCCATTCAACTTACCACATATACCTTTTCATCTTCAGACTTCTTTTGTTTTAGGTAAAATGTCATTATCCAATTATCTTAGCAAACCTCTCCCCAAGAATTTGACCTTTTCAGTATTCTATAATTTAATTCTCTAACCACATTACCTTTTCAAAGCGTTTCTTTGGTCCAACTCATAAACAGTAAATATTTCTAAGCACAACGTCTTCGGCTTGACCTTGGAAAGTGTCCCTGTTTCTTGGAACAGGGTCACCAAGAGCTCCCGTGTAGTGGAGGTGATACTGGGATCTCCTCTTGGGTTGGCCTTTGGAAGCCTTTTTCTCTGGAAGACAGAGGAAAATGGTCTAATGGGATGTTTTATTTTCCCCTTTATGAGCCTTTGTCCTTAAACACGTTTCCTAAGCCACTTCCCACTGGATTAGAAGGGATGAAAGATGATTGGGAACTAATGTTGTGTTGCAGGGTTTAAGCTCTGGATTCAGACAGACTTGAGTTTGACTGCTAACCTTGCCATTTATCATCCACATAACAATAGGCAACTCACTTAACTTCTTTGATCCCCAGTGTCCTCATCTGTAAAATGGAGATAATAATACCTCCTAGGATTGTAGTGAAATTAAATGAGAAAACGTAAGTAAAGTATTTGGCACTTTTCCTGGAACATACTAAGTGTCCAATAAATGTTATCCATTATTATTGCAGTATTTAATTTATATAATTTTATTAGATACAATTTAATTTATCTAAGGAGGTTTGTATGCTGTCATGGGGCAGAAGAATCAGCCTGGATGTTTAATGTAATTCTTAAATCTTAAGGCAGTCTCTACTTTTCCAGAGTGAGCAGTAATGTAACTTTCAGAAATGTTTTTATTAGCAGGTCATTTATATTGAGAAACTGAAGACAATTGTCCTAACGTTGGACTTTGAAAAATTCGTCCACATTTTGTTAAGAAGAAATGGCCATTGAGAAGGCCTGGTCATTTTCTACTTTAAATCAAAATAGAGAGGGATATTTATAGGGTTTTGGATAATTATCAAAGTCATCTGAATTAGTCATGGTGTTGGATAAATGTCCATATTCTTTTTTTAAAATTAATTTTCATTAGAGTATAGTTGATTTACAATGTTGTGTTATCCATATTCTTAAGATGAATATTTAAGAGCAAATAAAACTTCCCTATCTTCTGAGTTAACTGCCTAGCAGATTTTTATGGGGAGTATAGAATATGCTTTGGGGTTTAGGCCTAATTTTTGAGAATGTCTCTTTAAAGACATAGCATATTGTGCTGAACCCAACTGCATTAACTCCAAATTAATGCACTATCGCAAGTCCTAGAGCTAAGAAAAACATATATCCCAGTTTGCATAGAACAGACCTAATGAACATAATTGCCCCAACAACATTATTAATAGCACTCATTTCATTTTTAAAAGTGTGCTGATTTAGGTAACAAATTATATGGTCACACTGTCTAAATCCTCATGGTCTATCTACCTTTAAAATGTTTCAGTTTTTTATTTTTATGGACCAAATTATCATTACCACATTCATATTCTCAACTCTTAGAGGTAGGAAGATATTTGTCTGTCATGATGAAATGGCATTTGTCCTTTTATGAGACAATGGTAAATACATAAGCCATTGGATTTCTCTCTTTGCCTTGGCTGCCAGGCAGCTCGAAGCTAATTGGGAGCTCAGTTGTAGGACCTTCCTTAGCCTAGGATTTTTCAAGCAATTATTCCCTTACTTGGCACTGTTACTTGGTTTTTGTTTTAATTTTTATTGTGTTTGGGATTCCCCCCGCCCCCCGTGGATGGTTTCAAATCATTTTTAGAAATAAGTAGAATATAAAAATTGAAAAATGGAAAATGTTACGAATGTTTTATTTGTAATATTTAAAGTCTCATGCAAATTCATATTAATACACAGGGCTGGATTGATTAAACACAAGGATTCCCATGTGGCTATCTAGAGCTCCCTTTTCTACATGGTCACACATGACAAAGTGTGATAGTTTTTTCTCATGCTGTGGTAGACTGTATCATTTGGCCCTAATGCTTTATCCCTCCCGTATTCATGACTTTCCCCAGGTAAGGTAATCCTGACCTCACTTTGGGCTGGTTGATTCTCTGTGTGGGTATTGACAGAACTGAACAGTAAGAGCTGCACCCTTGGAGTCAAAGCATGGGAACCTTGAGCAGGTTTAGCAGCGAAGGAGGGATTTCTCTTCCCTCAAAGAACCATAGCAGCCTGTGAGGGAACGTCTACCACAGCAAAGAATCTTAGCACCAATGGGCAAGCACGGCACTGCATAGGTCTGGTTTCCAACAGTGACACCCTGTGGCAAGAAGAAGCTATACCAGTGGTGACTCAGGTCCAACTATCTCCCTTTAGATACAGACTGGAAAGATCACTTTTGGACCATGTAAATTCCAAGGGAGAACATCTTAAAGGAGGAAGACGCACACACCACATTTCCTACTAATAATACAGGTGAAGGATTAAATTATTAATTGTAAAAATAAGAGACGTGACCATATCTGCTCGCTTGTGGAACAGTTCACCCCAGTTTTACTGTCATCCTCGATGTGTATGGGATGGAAGGATGAGGAAGAATGGGGATGAGACGGGGCTAATAAGGAAATGCTTTTGGGGAAAGGTGAGCCCTGAATTCTGATTTAAGGCCCACTAAGTTCAGAAAAAGTGTAATCTAGACCCGGGTGGCATTTATCATGGAGCCCTGCCCTGCTGTGCTGATTTGCACTCTGAGTCGCGGTGGCAGGAGCTGCTTAATGAGACATGAGACAAGTGTGATGCAAAGGAGAGATCAATGACCAGTTAGTCACATAGATGCAGACAGCTTTGGAAGGTGAGCTAAAGCCATACAAACTTGCAACCCAGATTTTAGTCCAGAAGTATTGTGTTAGAGCAATTTTAAGCAGATGCCTTCTGTGGATTTCTTTTTTAAATGAAACAGAGATATCCCCTAGAGGGCATTTCAGGTTCTTATTTCTTGTTTTACTTCCCAGGAAATAGAGACATAAGGGAAAAATTCCCTGGGAGGGAAATATAATTTGGTGATAGTTGTTTATTTGCTTCATTTAAGATTCAGCAAAACCAGGACTGACCCAGCTCTACCCTGTCCTACAGCTTTCCTCCTTTGGCTGTATCAATTTCCCTTTATTTTCCTTTGGAGCTGAGCTGGAGGAAGCAGTAACCTCGCTTTGTTTTGCTGCCTCACACTTTGTGCTGACATCAATCACTTGCTCGACAGAACATTTATTTTACCTGTTTATCTCTGAGTTGAGCATCTGTTTTGTTTTTGTTTTTTCCTTTTAATGGATTCTCAAAGCCCTTCTGAATTTATCCTCTCATACATAAACTGAACATTGGAAAAGTTGCTCTTTAGTAATCTATGAAGATAGCAGATATCTGTGCCCAATATCTACTTTCCTACAGAAACATTTCTCCGTAGTTCAGACTTGAACATCAGTCCCAGGTCACTTGGAAAACATCTCCAGCCATGATAATCATTAATGAACAAAAAAATTGGCATGCAAATAAAATATTGGAACACCCGTGAAACCAAATCCATTTCTAAGTTTGTACTTAATGATCGACAGCAACAGTAACAACAAATGTAGCTTTTGTGCAGTGTCAGTTTTTGTTAAAGGCGGCAAGTGTACACAGGGGCTGTGTGATGTGGGTTAATTTGAATCTCGTTGGCTATTTACTAACTGAGTGACCTTGGGCAAATTTCTTAGCCTTTCTTGTGCCTGATATATAATGTGGAGCTACTAACAATGGTTCACATTTATGGGGCACTTTACTGAGTGTCAGACCATGCTACAAGCTCTTTACATTTATTCACTTAATAATTCTCCCAACAACACTTGAGGTAAGTGCTGTCCTGTCCATCCTCATTTTATCAATGGGAAAACCAAAGCACAAAGATGCTCATTAACTTGCCTAATGTCACAGAGCTGGAAAGCAGGGGAGCTAGGATGTGAAACCAGGAGGTCTGACTCTGGGGGCAATGTACTGCTCTGATGATCATTGTAATAATAACGCACCTTGTTAACACCTTGGGTTGTTGAGAGAAGAAAAGGAGACTTGTGTCTATAGAGCACACACCACACTGGATCTGGCCAAATGTTCTTTGGTGTTGTGAAGGCTAGACCATTCAAACCCCTAGAGGACCACCCACTGCCCAAATTTGAACTTGAACTTTTGAATTTGGGGTTCAGCTCAAATGGCTCTGGTTATTCTGGTGATTTTTTTAAATCATTTTGAAAAGGAAATTCTGGAACAAAACCAGAGTTACCTACTGTAATCCCCACATCAAGGAAACTGGTATAAATGAGAATAGGATGATTACCAAGGAATTAGCTGGTGAGTGATGGTCAGCTGCTGTCCACTTTGTGACATTGAGAAAGCTGGACTTGAACGTGCCATCCCCGACCTTTGAACTTCTGCCCACCCCCTTTGCCCTCTTTGTCTTGAGAGCCCTCCCTTCTCTGTTCTTGGAATTGACATCACATCAGTAGAGAGCTGGAATCACATTTCATTTCCTTTCGCTTCCTCTGGTGCTCTGATCGCAGTTGAAGCACTGCAGCCCCAGAAGAGACAGAATTTAATCTGTTTTTATTAACAAAGTCAGATCATATGTAAATGAATTTCCTGAAGAGACATTTAATTAGAAGAGGTTTGTTCCCCCCGTTAGGTGAATCCCTGATGGAGGAAGACCTTGGAAATGCCCCACACCTCTATTAAAGTTCCCACATGCAGGATGCAGGAGGGTGTCCATTTTGGAATTAAAATTGTAACCTGGGTCTGGCCTAATTCTCCACAGGGGAGACTTCCTGAAGGACATAGAAGACTAGAGCTGAAGGGACCCCTGGCGTTAGCCGTTATGCTCCCAGTGAATTGGAGGTTCTTGCCTCATTGCAGAAAGAATTCAGAGACGAGACAAGGAGGTCAAGAGAGTAAAGTGAGGATGTATTTAAGCAAGAATACACTCTCAGAGGGAGAGCGGGCAGACAGGTGAGTAGCTGCTTGGGTTTCTTTGGCAAGCTGGTTATGAGGGGCATACAAATGAAGGGGCAGAATATTCATTGGGGAGGAGGGTTTTGGGGGTTGTATTCCCTGATGTTCACCCCAGCTCTACCTTCCCAAGGGGAGAAGGGATTTTTGTCCTTATTTAGCTTTTATTGGAAGCGTCATGGCATTGGTGCACGATAGATACTTCCTATCTGCCAGGCTAATTTCATTGTAATTCCCGCCTTTCCCCACATTTCTTTGTGTGCCTACAGGACACACATCACCCAAAATGTGAGGTTTCCTGTCAGTCTGGAGGTTCCTACTTTTCTTTGTCTGACCGTGGACCTCCGCTGTTTACAAGATGCATGATTTTCTGCCCCCTGGCCTGTGCCCCCCTTTCTTTGCTCATATGTAGCTACCTGCCTGCTGTAACAGTTACAGCTTCCTTAACACGGCAGAAATGGACACTGAGGCCTGTGTCTTCTGAGAAGATTCCTGAGTGATGTTGGTGTCTTAAGGAAGTGACCAAAAGACTTAGTTACTTGATGAAATTTGCTGCCTTCATTTTTCTGTGTGTGTTTGTGGGTATTTCAGCTGTGGGTACTGCATGAATTACTATTTACTTAACATGTATCCAAAATGTTGTTATTACATAGCCCTTATGTAGGGGACAATTATTGTTTTATGTGCCCAGTACTCCTGGCACCTACTTCTTCTGATTACTGCTCCTCTCAGCCCCCAGCCCCCCACAGGAGGAGTCATCTTATTAGCTGGCTGGATCCTTTTGTGCACAGTTTATTGAACCAGTGGCAGACACATGACCCAAGTTGGGCCAGCAAGTTCTTTTGTGTTAAGGCCAGAAAATTAATAAAACTGCATCTCTGGTAGGTGAAACTACATGGTGAAAAGTCTGGGTGCTGTTGGCTGCCATGTATTGCATCACATGCAGAAAACTGGTTGGAGGGAAAGAGCAAAGGTTGACACATACAGAGAGAAGCAGAATGGAGAGATGTCACGAGGATGTCTGAGTCTTTAGACATCCTTTAGATGGTATCTCTGCCCTTCCTTCTTCTAGTTTACTCTCTCATTGGATTCCTTGAAGCCCCCAAACCCCTTTTTTGCTTAATCAAATTAAATTCATGTTACTTGTGGCCAGAAGAATCCTAATATGCCTAGGAAAGCAGGAAGTGTCTTTTCATCCAAGGGGCTCCAGCTAGGCCAGAGGCTGGAGTAGAAGGATTGAGAAGACAGGAAAAAACTTCCAGAGGGAATGACATTGGAATAATGTGGAAGAGGCATTCAGACAGCTGAGCACAGAAGATGCCTTAATGCTTGCCCAAGGAGGAGGGTGACTGATAGACACACTAGTATAGAACAGAGGACTTTCGAAGGCATCACCAGAGGCATATGGTGCCTCTGGCTGTGTGGGCACAGTTATTTACAGCAAAATCTTATTTCTTCTTATAAAGCTCCAAAGGAAACCCTTTGGGTATTATTCAGGGGAGTTGTCCATACTGGATGGATCACACATCATTTGCTATCACTCCCTGGGTGTCTACATTAGGTTAATCACGTAAGTACACATTCATACCAGAATATTGTCCATGAACAAGGCTAGTAAATATTTGAGAAAAAAAATTGCTACAACCTATCTCTGTACAATGTGGAAATTGATTTTAAGCCCAGCATGCTCACCAATAGGTCTCCAATACCTACATAGCCAGTACATATCACAGGCTGTGAAGTGAGATGTCTGAAAACTGTGGCATTTAAGACTTTTTTCTCTAAAGCAACTGTTCCACTGAAATCTGCTCTTCATCCGAGCTGGCAGAGTTGACACTTATTAATTATTTCAGTTTCTGATGCTCCCTGGGGATGTATAAGAATCCAGGGGGAGTGGCCAAGATGGCAGAGTAGGAGGACCCTGAGCTCACCTCCTCCCACCGGCACATCAAAATTACAACTGTTTACAGGGCAACTAACTAGGCAATCCACACGCTGGAGGATAATCACAGTTGCAGATATTCTCCCCAAGGAATGAGGGGTCTCAGTCCCACACTGGGCTCCTCACCCGGGGTCCTGCACTGGGAAGATGAGCCTCCCAAGTCTGGCTTTGAAGGCCAGTGGGGCTTGTGCATGGGAAAGCCAGAGGGCTGCAGGAAACAGAGATCCACTTTTAAAGGGTGCATGCAAAATCACACATGCTCTGAGACACAGTGAAGAGGCACTAATTCAGAAGGAGCCTGGGTCAGACACAGTTGCTGATCTTGGAGAGCCTCCTAGAGAGGCAGAAGGAAACTGGGACTCTCCCTGGGACATAGATGCTGGCTGCAGCCATTTGGGGAGCTCATTCTACCATGAGGGCACTGGTGCTGGAAACTGCACTGGAGTCCTCTCTCTAGCCTGTTAGTGCTGAGGCTTACCTGCCCACCAGCTGGAGAGTCCCAAGACCCCTCCAGGCCGGGCAGCCAGCCATGCCAGGACCTGACCCCCCCTACCAGGGGCCTGCAGCCTCCACATGAGGCTTACCAGCATACCTACAGTAGTTGGCCATGCCACAACAGAAGGGCACATTCAGCCCACATAGGGGGCACCCCGAGATCATATAGCTCTGGTGACCAGAGGGGAGTGTGCTGCTGGGCCCTAATAAGATGTATCCTACATAAGGCCACTTCTCCAAGATCGGGAAATGTAACTGACCTCCCTAATTATAGACATAAACATAGAGAATTAGGCAAAATGAGGTGACAGAAGAATATGTTCCAAGCAAAGAAGACAAAATCTCAGAAAAAGAATTAAATGAAAAGGAGGTAAGCAATATACATGATGGAGAGTTCAAGGTAATCATCATAAAGATGCTCAATGAACACAGGAGAAGAACAGATCAACAGAAGTTTAACAAAAAGTTAGAAAATATAAAGAGAAACAAAACAGAGCCGAATAATATAATAACTGAAATAAAAAATACACCAGAAGGAAGCAAGAGTAGAGTAGATGATACAGAGGAATGGATCAGCAAACTGGAAGACTATTAGTGGAAATTACTTAGCTGAACAGAAAAAAAGGAAAAAGAAGAATTTTAAAAAATAAGGACAGTTTAAGAGACCTAAGTGAAAGAAGTCAGAGGAGGACAAATACCTTATGATTTTACTTATATGTGGAATCTAAAAAACAAAATAAATCAACAAACATAACAAAACAGAAACAGAGTCGTAGATACAGAGAACAAACTCAGGTCTGAGTCATCTTTATAATATGTTACTCACATGGTAAATGAATAATTTTGGATGAATCTCTTAACCTAAGGTATTAGTATCTTCCCTGTAAACGGAGCTTAGGATACTTAACTTTCAGGGTTGTATGAGCTGAATGAGATAGTAACATTTTTCGTGATACCCAGCTACACCCCAGGGTGATTAAATCATACTCTCAAGGTGGGATCCAGGCATCAGTGCTTTTAAAGCTCCCAGAGAATTCCCATGTGCAGCCAAGGTTGAGACGCACTGATTCATGGGGGTTCACCTCATGACAGACATTGTTTTAAGCATTTTATTCATATCACTGTTACTCATTTTGACTGGCAATTCACATAGCCTGAAACCAAAATGCCAGAGAATATTCATAAGTGAAACCACACGTGCTCAAATTTTCTTTGCCTGGACAGAACTATCAGGTTGCCCCCTCTTCTTTTAGTTTCAACTATCACCTGAATTTTTGCCTTGATTCCTCCTTTCTTCCCTTTGTGTGGAGATCTGCTAGGCAACTTCTATAGGGTAACCATTTTCCTGCCAATACTCATGGGTGAGTTGCCAGGGAAACCTCAAGGCAAGAGAGAGGGCACGGTGAGACCCACTGAGTTCCTCAAGGTTTAGAAGACGGCTGCTGGCATCCTTGGGAGCCATTTCGGCAACCGTCTAACCTTCTTTGCCTCTCCCAGAGCCTGTGGAGAACTTCCACAGCGGTTCCCACAATTACACGGGCCTCCTGGGGACTTCCCTCATTCAAAGTCAAAACCCAAGGGAAGCTCCACTCAGCAGCAAACCAACAGTGGCATCTGCTAACCACAGACCTGCCCTTTGGGGCTCCTACTTGGCCTCTCTCTTGGCCATTATGTTCCTCATGCAAATATTTCCTTAGCTGCAGGCCCGGAGACTGACCTTTCCCATATCACAGGACATCTTCATCAAAGCGATGAGACCAGAGATTTGAACGTTTGAAACTGGTGGAAATGAGAAAGGAGGGGGTGTTTGCTTGTTTCCTTTGTCAGGCCCTCTGTTTTGCTTTATTTGGTTTCATAAGAGAAACACTTCTAACTTACCCTAATGATGCTTGGCCTCTTTGCATGACATTTCCTGGTCATTCTTGGCAGCGGTCCTCTCACTTGTAGAAGCACTAGTTAGCGGAGGGCCGCAACGTGTGGTCTGGGACCATTAGCATCAGAATTACTGGAGCTATGGGAGGCTTGTTAAAAATACAGATTCTTGGGACTTCCCTGGTGGTCCAGTGGTTAAGACTTCACCTTCCAGTGCAGGGGGTATGGGTTCGATCCCTGGTCGGGGAGCTGAGATCCCACACGCCTCGTGGCCGAAAACCCAAAACATAAAACAGAAGCAATATTCAATAAAGACTTTAGAAATGGTCCACATCAAAAAAAAAAAAATCTTCAAAAAAAAGCAGCAGATTCTTGAGGTCCACTCCAGACTTAACAGATACAGAACTTCTATAAGTGGGGCTCAAGAGGTTGAAATTTTAACCAGCACCCTATGTGATTCTGAGGTGCAATAAAGCTTGAGAATCATTGGTTTTAAACTCAGTATTCTTAACTTTGTGCGAAATTTTAGCACTTGAGTTTATATTATCTTTCTTCATTTTCTCTTTGAAGAAAGGTGTTCCATGCATGAGGCAATAAATACATAAGGTTCCTGAGGGCTTGCATCCCCCATTGCATCCAGCTCAGCACCAATCCACAAAAGATGCTTGGTATAAACTATCCTGGATCGACTATAGTTGCAGCTCGAAAAAAGAACACGATTAGTGCCAATTTCCATTTGATGGCCCAGTGCTTGGAAAGTGCTGGGCTGAGGCCAGGTCAAGGGACTAGCACCCTCTAATGATGCCAAGAACAAAGTTTCCTTCTTAAAGGAAATTTTTTTTTTTTTTTGGCTGAGTTGTGTCTTTTGCTGCTGCGCGTGGGCTTTCTCTAGCTATGGCGAGTGGGGGCTGCTCTTTGTTGAGGTGCGCGGGCTTCTCATTGCGGTGGCTTCTCTTGTTGCAGAGCACGGGCTCTAGGCGTGAGGGTTTCAGTAGTTGTTGCTCGTGGGTTCTAGAGCGTGGGCTCAGTAGTTGTGGTGCATGGGCTTAGTTGCTCATGGGATCTTCCTGGACCAGGGTTCGAACCCGTGTCCCCTGCACTGGCAGGTGGATTCTTAACCACTGCACCACCAGGGAAGCCCTTAAAGGAGATTTTTATAAAACAGATTAAGGACAGCAGGTATATTGGACCTGGGGCTGCATCCAAGGTCTGGCTTAGCCTTACTTTAGCCAAAATGGTTGAATTACTTCTCATAATTTCTGATACATTTTAGAAAATGAATTGTAATTAAGGTCTCTTTTTCTTCCATTGTTTCCTTTGAATTCAAATTACCCCGAATAAAAATAGCTACAGTCACCCTGAGATGGAAAATGAAATCTATTAGCTCAGCAGATTTTCTTGGTGTTAGTTACTGACCGTGATAAGTTACAGTTTATGGTCAAGGTATAATTCTAGTTCTGGGCTTGTCAGCTGGATCAATATAGTTGAGTTAACAGTTGCAGAGAACTGTCTTGCACAGCTGTTGTGAACTGCTGCCTGATTTACTCACCAGATTCTGCTCTGGGATTGCTCAGGGTGGAAGAGGTAAAGCATTGTTTTACCTGAATCTTCCCCTGATTTTTGCATATTGTCTTTTCTTGCCAGCTGTTAGCTATGCAGCTGGGCCCCTTGAAGGCTGAGCCCTGACCTCTTTTTAAAGAGTGTTTAGTCTCTCTGAACCTCTGTTTTTGCAGATGGAGCCCATGTTAGAAGATTTCCATACTTTTTTTTTTGAGTGTGGCTTCTTTCAGTTGGCATAATACATCTGAGATCATCTGTGTGATCTGTATCAGCAGTTCATTCCTTTTCACCGCTGAGTAGTATTCCGTGGAAAGGAAGTAATATAGTTTGCTTTTCCATTTACTCACTGAAGACATTCGGATTGTTTCCCGAGTTTGTTGTTAAGTATTTGCCATAAAGATTTGTGTGTAAACTTCATTTTCCTTTGAGAGTGGGATTCTTGAGAAGCATTTCTGAGGATGAGTTCTTTGGAGAGTTCTGTGTTGAGTGCTTCTCCCATTAACTGAAGTCAAAGAGTGAGGATTCAGCAGGACCACTTGGAGAGCTTGATATTTGTATGTGCAGTTAGGGGGATAAAATTGACTGGTGTTTGGTGTGAGTGGCTGGCTGATACATGAGTGAGAAAGGCTGTGATAAGGTCCCTTGGTTGTTAGTGTTTCTTGGAACACCGTTACCCTTTTTCTTTGTTCAAAGTAAGTCCTGTTTCAAATGGAAAGTGTGACCTCTCAGGGCTGTCAGTGCTCTTGCTTACTCTATCTTAGGTATAATGTGTTTACCTCGTATTCACTTTGAGTCTTGCTAAACTCCCAAGCATCTTGGGTCCACTGGATTTCTGTGCTCGTGGGGCACTGAGATACTATATGCAAATGGCAAGAAAGGGTGGGCATGCATTCTGCGTGTATCTTCTTGATTCATTCACATGCTCCATGGTCCCAGTGGATGGAGGAAACTCCATATTTCCAACTACAGAGATCGTGGATGCTGAGATGTGACCAAGGGGTTTCAGTGGCTGTTGTGTCTTTGAAGAAATGAATCAAGTGTGGATCCACGTTTAACCTGTGCATCCAATCTTTTTTCTTCCATCTTTCTTTTACAGTGTTTATTATAGACTTGACTTGTGCTGAGAATGTGGGATAGAGCATCCTCCTGGTTTCTTGGGACAAAAAAGATTTCTCTGAGGCCTGGTATGGAAAGCCCAAGGCTTGGGTTCAAATATTGCTCACACATTATGCAGTCTTGGGCAAGTCAATTCTGAGTCTCACTTCTTCCTTTTAATATGGGAATTAAACAATTTTCATGTATAGGGCATTCGTGAGCATTCACACAAGGGAAATAAACTTGGCACAAGGGAAATAAACTCGGCACGATAACTGTTCAAATCCTGGGGACAGACATCTGCGTGGTGCACGCCTTGCATCTGCTCCTTCTCCTTTCCCTTGCTGGGCCCTTCTCCCCACTGTGCCCTGCAGACCTGGCCCCTCAGTTGCCCCGGCCTCTACAGAGAAGGGACTTTGCAGACGTAATCTGCTCGGTAGGGCTGGAGGTGGGTGTGTGTGTGTCTTGATGTGGCAGCGTGCAATGAACTTCATCAACAGTTAGGAAAACCTTTATGTAGATCAAAGAAGTGTTGATGGAAATTATTTGGTGGTTTGAAGACCCACTCCCTACCCGCACGCCCCCTTTGACTCTGCTATTGCTGCCACCTCTGCAAAGCACTGGGCTAGGAGTCAGGTGACCTGCTTCAGCTCTCTCTCTCGCTCTGCAATTCTTGTTTCATGTCTTTGAGCAAGTCATATTGCCTCTTTGTTTATCCATTTTTTTATTCCTTACCTGATTACTGGAAATTTCTAAAGTGGAGCTGGTAGTGTTGTCAAATTTGAAAAAAAAACAATATGGAACGCTTCACAAATTTGCGTGTCATCCTTGCGCAGGGGCCATGATAATCTTCTCTGTATCATTCCAATTTTAGTATATGTGCTGCCGAAGAAAGCAGCATATAGCCTCTTTGAACTTCAGTTTCCTTATCTGTAAAATTTTGGTTAAAGAGTGCTTATTCTACCTACTTGCCAGGGAATTTGGAAGCTGTAACATGCTGTATCAACATAAAACATTATTATTACCATTATCTAACACGTTGTATGATTTCAATTTAGTGTTTTATCTTGCTCAAGAATGACAGCTCCCTCCCCCATCTTTTAAAAGTGGACTAGAGATAATAAATCCAAAGGAGTGAATTTCTAATTGTAAAATTTCTAGTACTGTGGCCTTAGGATAGTCTTGCTATTTGAGAGTAGGGAGAACTTCCTGGTATCCCTAAAACAAGTGTAATTTAGGCAGTTGAGTATTTTGCTTACATCTCAGGCTGCCTCTGATCCCCACTCCTGAAGGCTCACTTCAGGCCTGTGGGTGGCTTAGAAATTTGTTTTAGAAACAAGGTTTATGTGTCAATTGCACTTCCTCTGTGGTTCTCTTATTGTCTATTTCTGACAATATTTGTATGAAGCCAGATATTTGATTTCAAGAACATCTGTTTTTACAATTCGTTTCCCACCTGAATCTACAGTGTTCCGCCTGGGCTGGAAGAGCTTCTCTGCTCAGCGAGATTTGGGATGCGGGCAGCAGGGGGAGGGGAGGCTTGGTGGAGTTGTTTACGAATACAAACAAGTTTGCCGGGGCATCCAGCCTCAGAGGAAGATGTGATGAGTGTGGAAGCCTTGGGTAACTAGTGCTGTTTAGCCCAATTTTTCAAATGGGCCGTATTCTTTTAAACATTAGGACTTAAAATGATTTCGCTGTTTTGGTTAGAAATCTTTCTCAAATGTGGGGCTCCTCCTTACCTTCCAAATTGGAGCATGTGGAATTCATTGAGCTCTTATTGCCTGCTAGGCTTTGTTTTTTGTCCTCTAAATGGAAAACGTGGAGTCTGATCCCTAAATGTCAACACGTGCACTGTATTATACTGTTTGTGATGCTTTTTGGGTTTATTAAGGTCAAAGAGCTTTGTCCTTGTACTAAATGGCCCTAAGGCCTGAGGATGTGAAGGAGTGGCTGAAAAAGGAGGTCTGTGGCTGGTCTAGTGAGAATTTAATGCCTCCCCTTCCCTTTCTTGTATAATTCTCAAGGCTATGACCTTTGAGAGTATTACACCTTTTAGATAAAAAGTTGCAGAACAGAGAGTAACATTTGTTTTTATGGTGGTTTATAGGAACATGGTGACCGGACCTGCATGGACAGCGGTGAGAGCAAAGGATCCAACACCAAGAAATATGCAACAAATAACCGTGCCTCTCCCTCACCTTTCCTGTAAAAGGGAAAGGGGTGCTTGACATGAGCTGGGCCACAGACAAGCAGGGGGTCCTGCCTGCATCCCCGGGTTCCCTGGCCTGGTCTAAAATCCTCACAGCGGCAGGAAATCACTGAAAGGTCTTAAGCAGGGGCACAGATCAGATTTGATCAGGTTTGTATCTCCAAAGGTCTCTCAGACTGCAGGTGGAGGACGAAGTGGAGGGGTGCTGAGGAGGTGCGTGAGTACAGTGGTCCAGGCGGGGGACGGGGGTGTGCGAACACCCTTGTGATCTTGCATCTGCCCTGCTTGCCTCTCAGGATTGTTCTGCTTGCCTCTCAGGATTGTTCTGCGTGCTTTCTCCCTTCTAACTGCTGCCTGTGTCCTGCCTTGCCGGGTTCTGCTCAGATCCTTAAGTCAGACTTGCCCCTCTGTTTTCCCATAGAAACTCTCTTCTACCTATTAAGCACTTCCCCTCATCTTGCCTTGAGTCTGAGCAATCCTGCATTCCCGGTGGATTATCATTTCCTTGAGGGCTGGGCACAGTCTCACTTGTCTTTGTGTTTCCTGTAGAAGCCAGCTCAAACATGGGGGTGTGTTAGATTACACATTGTTCTATAAATGTTAAGTGGCATTTGAAAATACAGGAGGCAATGGGTAAATCTGTTGTTGAATAAATGAATGAATGGCTGGATGGTGAATGAATTGGTGGAGTTAGGGAATTTTTGTGAGGTGGTTCTTGATAAGATCTTATAAGCCAGACCCTCAAGTTAGAATTGTGTGTACACTTACATTGCCTAGCTGGGAATTCTTTGTATTTTAGTATATTGGATTTAGAAGTTCCATTTTGTGGTTGCCCTGAAGCCATTTTGGTTTCTTTCCTGGCTCTCAGCTATGCTCTTGGTGGATGAAACTGTCACAGAACTGAATGCATCTATTTTGGAGATAGACGAGGGAGATTTTGAAAGACACCTGTTATCAGGTTACTCCTGGGACTGCTCTTGCTTGCAGAGTTAAAGCAGTCACCTGCATGATGCCACTTCAGGGAACTCTGGAGGGACTCCTACTTTCTCCTCAAAATAATCCTTCTGCTGGTACCGAACGCAAGTCCGTGTGCCTGACGCACAGTGAGGCCAAATAATAGGGAAACGCCAGAGTTTGGAGCAGAGAAAGGTTTATTGCAGGACCCTGCAAGGAGACAGGTGGCTTATGCCTTAGAAACCCCGAACTCCTTCCTCCAAGGCTTTCGGCAAAGCCCTTTTACAGGAAAGGTGAGGGAGAGGCACGGTTAGTTGTTGCATATTTCTTGGTGTTGGATCTTATTTGTTGCATATTTCTTGGTGTTGGATCTTATTTGTTGCATATTTCTTGGTGTTGGATCCTTTGCTCTCACCGCTGTCCATGCAGGTCAGGTCACCATGTTCCTATAAACCACCATAAAAACAAATGTTACTCTCTGTTCTGCAACTTTTTATCTAAAAGGTGTAATACTCTCAAAGGTCATAGCCTTGAGAATTATACAAGAAAGGGAAGGGGAGGCATTAAAGTCTGTCTCCACGCCTCCTTGCTGCTTTTAACATTTTACGAATTACTCCTCATTTTACTTGTTCGAGGTCTCAAGTCTCGACTTTCACCCTCGGAGATCCAGACCCTGGCTAAGAGGAGGGGATCCCTGTGTGGGCCGGTTGCCCTGCCAGGGAGCGCTGGTCCAGCACCCAGTCTGTGCCCTCCCACCAGTGCCCAGGCCCAGCCGAAGAGGCAGATACCATCAGCTGGGGGTGCCCTCAGGGCCAGGTGCCCGGACCCTGCCCAGGTGTCATCACTGAGGGAGCCAGGCGCCCAGGTCCCAGCCGGCCCTCAGGCTCCTCAGGCCGTGCAAACTGGGGGCTGGGTTCGAGGACTGCACACGACCCAGGGTGACTGCTGCCGTGGGAACAAGAGAGATGCTGACCATTGGCTGAGCGGGACCCATAAGGGCCAAGTGCTACAGAGGAACGGTGCCCGCCCTGCCCCTGGTACACTCCCTTTTCATGGAGGCCTTATTTAGTGGGGTCTACAGTTTTATAGCCACAGCCTAATGTTCCTGGAAGAGGTCACACTCTGCCTCAAATGGGTTTCCTACCAAGGTACGAATGACTGTTGGCAAATCTTTTCTTGAGAGAATTGAGGGTCCAGGGGGGTGGTGGGGAGAGTGGAAGGGAGAAAGGGGAGGTTGGGGAATGCTGATCATCGTGTCTGGTTTTCCACTTTACATGGTGTTTCAGTCAGGATTGTTTAGGTCAGGGGTCAGTGAATGTTTTCTGTAAAGGGCAGAACGTGAGTATTTTAGGCTGTGTGGACCGTTCCGTATGTGTCACAACTACTCAGCCCTGCCCTTAGTGTGTGAAAGCAGCCATAGGCAATACAGAAATGAAGTTGGGGGTGGTGAGGGGGACAAGGGGAGCTGTGTTCCAGTAGAACTATTTACAAAAACAGGCTCTGTGAGCTGATTTTGTCCTGCCAGCCATGGTTTGTTGACCCTCGTCTAGGTCATTGTTAATTGAAAAGACAAAAGCAAAGCTTGTAGCTCATGGATTAACACATAAAAGGATTATTTCTGGCTTATACTAAATGTCTAGTGTAAGTCAAAAGAGTGCTCTCATGGTCATTCAGGGACTCAGAATGACAAAGTGTCCATCTTAACAGAGCTTCTACAATCACCTTGGCAACGAGAAGACAGATGGTTGCACTGCATCCTGGCTCTTGAAGTTGTTGCTTCGAAGAGACATGTGTCACTTATATTCAATTTTCACTGGGCAATGCAAGTCACATGGTCACATCTAATTTTAAAGGGATAGGAAAGTGCAATCTTAAGGGCACAGAGGAACCCTAACCAGAATTCTGGGCTGGGTGATTTGCACTAATGAGAACCACACATGGGGAGATCAGAGTTCACAAGGATGCCTCTATTCTCTTCTCACTCCAACAGAAGGGGCAACTGTGGCTTCCTGCCCCTCATTCAGCATCCTCAGGTCAGCATGTCTCCCAGCAGCCTGGCCTGAGTCAGCATTTCCATACCATTCCCACCGCCTACTGGATGCTTAGGGTGGTGCCTCTACTCACATCTCATCCATGCCAAAGCTCATCTGGTATTTCTGATTACCAGAGCCTGTTAGGATTAGAAGATGAGTTACTCTAGCTGAATGAACTAGCCTGTTGAAGATCTTCACTTTCCGGTTTCTTAAAGATGCCTCCCAACTCAAGTTCTCAAGTTCTAGACTCCATAGGAGGAATTTTTTTGGCTTGGCTGGCCTTTTAGTAGTCCTCCAAGAAATAGTCTGAAAAAGAAATTTTTATGTGCATTAATCACATATTAAGCAATGTTTGGGCAACCTTTTATTACCTGGGACTAGACTTCCTGTCCTGGTTCATTTCCTACTGCTTCCCATACTTCACTGTACACTTCAGCCAAGCCACGCTCTGAAAGGAACAATGTGGTTACATGTCTTCACGTTATTGCCCATGCTGCTCCCTCTGCCTAGAAAGCCAACCCTTGGGTTGATCACCAGACCTAGGTCAGTTTTGTTAATAATGTTCCAGATCTTGGGTGGGTAGTGAGTTCACTAGTCTTCATTGTGTTATTAAAATCAATCAATAACTCCAGTAGAAAAGGGCTATCATCAGCCAATGGTGAGAGTGTGTTATGAATTAAGGATTGTGATTAATCCAATTCTGGGAACCTGAGGTCAAATAAATAAATAGATAAAATCCTATTGAGCAGGGGTTGGCAAACTATGGCCTGAGGGTCAGATTTGACCCGTCACCTTTTTTTGCAAGTAAAGTTTTGTTGGAACACAGCTACACTCATTTGTGTATCATTTATGGGGTTTTCACACTGCAATGGCAGGGCTGAGTAGCTGTGATAGAGACTCAATAGCCCGTACAGCCTAAAATATCTACTTTTTGGACTTCTGCAGAAAATCTTTGCTGACTTGTGCTGTTGGTACGGTATGGTGAGCACTGGATCCTAGCCGTGGGGTCAGCACAAGAAAACGTTGTCACCTGAGTGCATTGGGGTTGAAGAGATATTTCTAGTGAGAAGGGATTACGCAAGAGTTTCCCTAGGAGAGGTCACCTTGGGTTCTGTTTCTGTCTCTGGTGTTTTATTTACTAGTAACAGAATCCCAAATCAAACTGGCTTAAGCAAAAATCGGGGGGTGGGGTGGTGGGTGGAGGCAGAGCAATTGGCAAATGTAACCAAAATTCAGAAAAGGCAGGGGTGCAGCTGACCTGAAGGTTGGTTTGCTTCCGGGAGTTGGAGGCACTTAGTCTCTTGCTCACTAGTTTTCATGTCTGTGTTTCGCTATGGATTGTTTCATTTTCTGTTGCAAATGGACTAGGGGGCAGGGAAAATGCCACTGGGGGGCTCTGAACTTGCATCTTCAGATTTTGGGCTAGAGGAAAATGCTTCCAGCTTCCAATTACAAAAATCACAGGGCAAAGGACATGGAAGCAACCTAAGTATCCAGCAACAGACGAATGGATAAAGAAGATGTGGCACATATATACAATGGAATACTCAGCCATAAAAAGAAACGAAACTGAGTTATTTGTAGTGAGGTGGAGGGACCTAGAGACTGTCATACAGAGTGAAGTAAGTCAGAAAGAGAAAAACAAATCCTGTATGCTAACACATATATATGGAATCTAAAAAAAAAAAGGTTCTGAAGAACCTAGGGGCAGGACAGGAATAAAGACGCAGACGTAGAGAATGGACTTGAGGACACGGGGAAGGGGAAGGGTAAGCTGGGACGAAGTGAGAGAGTGGCATGGACATATATACACTACCAAATGTAAAATAGATAGCTAGTGGGAAGCAGCCGCATAGCACAGGGAGATCAGCTCGGGGCTTTGTGTCCACCTAGAGGGGTGGGAGGGAGACGCAAAAGGGAGGAGATGTGGGGATGTATGTATACGTATAGCTGATTCACTTTGTTATACAAGAGAAAGTAACACACCATTGTAAAGCAATTATACTCCAATAAAGATGCTAAAAAAAGAAAATCATAGGGCAAGACTCTAATTGGTGAGTTTGGATTTTATGCCCACCCCTTGGACCAGTCACTGAGGCCAAGCCTGAGAGATACTATGTTTGGCCTGGCAGTGCTTATATGCCCACTTTGGTGATGTGAGGAGCAGACGTTTTACCAGAAGACATGACCATTGGGAAAACTGTTGTAAATTGCTTCTCCAGTATGTCTTTTCTACAGCTGGGTATTCCTGGAATTGACGGGCAGGGGCCAATGGATCAAGGCATTTCTAGATATACATTGTTTGCAAACAAATGAAGGAATCAGCGATTTGAAACACTATCCATTGGTTCTGAGACTTTTTAAAAGGGAATAATTAGTTGATTTTTAGTAAATTTATGGAGATATGCAAACACCACCACAATGCAGTTCTAGAACATTTCCATCACCCCAAAATATCCCCTTCACCCATTTGTTTCCACCTCCAGCTCTAGGCAACCACAATTCTGATTTCTCTTTATGAATTTGCCTTTTTTGGACATTCATATTAAGTGGAACCATGCAATACGTGGTCTTTTGTATCTGGCTTCTCACATTTAGTATAATGTTTTTGAGGTTCATACATGTCATAGCATGTGTCAGTGTTCTGTTTTTCTTCATTGCTAAAAAATATGCCATCGCATTGATATACTACATTTTGTTCCATCATTTGATGGACATTTGAGTTGTTTCCAGGTTTTGCTATTCCAAATAATGCTGCTATGAACATTTGCCTGAAAGTCTTTGTGTGGATAGTTGCTTTTATTTCTTTTGGGTAGATAGAAAACCTCTGTGACTTCTTAAATTTCTTTTTTTTTTTCCTTTTAGTAGTTCTTTTACATCTAGTAGTTTTTGAAAATATATAGGGTCAGTTCCAATTTGATCTGGTTCACTGGTCTAAAAAAAACTTTCAATTCAATTAGAAAGTTAATATTTGGATTTGCTGTGGGATTTAGCAAATGAGTACATTCATTTCTAGTTTCTGATTCATGTTCCACTTTAGTTCCTGTCCCTAATGGCAACTTAAAAGTCTGTAGCAGATTCTGTGCTGGAAATAAAGGCAGGTTAGTGTACAAGGAGAAAACTCATCGCTATATTAAACTCAAGCTTTGCAGTTAAATTGTCTTCTCTCCTTCATCCTCCAACCCACATCCCCACAACCATCCTTGGGTATAAGATTTTATTCATTTCATAAAATGTCCCACAGTCATCTCTAGAAGAGGCCGCTAGGAGCAGGCTCTCAGTGTGTGTGAGACAGTGATTCAAGCTTCCAGAGCATAATTCTGTCTGGCTGCAAGGGCAGGGGTGTCTCCTACAGGAATACAATTGTACCTCTGGGAAACAAGAGACACGGTCAGGACTGGTCCTTTCTTCTCTTTGACCTGTTGCCCTTCAGACATTTATCTTATTTTAATGCAAGCTCCAGCATTTAAGGGTGATTTCCTATACTAGTGAAAATGTATTTACAGGTAAAGGAGAGATGATTGTAAAACTCTCACCTATGTCTGGCAGCTTTTGGTTTTGAACTACAGAGGTATCTGCTATGTATGACCTATCTTTCAAGTAATTGCATTCCTTTTTGGGTTCTGGGATAACTTAAGATGGAGAGTTGGCAAATGATCTAAGAAACTATATTCGTGTTAACTGAGAGCCAACTGGCAAACTGGTTCATTGTATAACACTGAGAGTCACTCTTTCAGCTAAACTTCCCCACTGTCCTTCTGAATGTCTACCCTGCCCCCGCATATCACCATGATGCAGGATGAGAGGGGAAGATCAGAAAGAGAATTATTGGGAGAGATGGTTTCTTGTGCTTGCTGCAATGACCTTGGCCTTTTGACCTTGGAGTTCCCCATCCACCTTCTCCTTGTGAACTCCTGGCATCTCAGTATCTGAGCATAAACACCAAAGAACAGACATCTTGGCTGTGGACTTCTCCTTTGCTAGAACTAATATTTCAGTAGTCAAATATCCAAGGTTACCCAACATGTGCCTATCGAATAGGGGAGAGGAGGAGATAGCGGTACTAATTCAGTGGTTCTGTTCATTAAGTAGGGAAAGGCAAGCTAGGGCATTATAGGATTGCTTAATCCAGAGTGCCATGGAGCAGGGACAATTTATGACCTTGGAGAAGCTGTGATCTTGAAGCCCAGAATCTTCCCCTAATTCTACTAAAGCCATTCTAACTATACTGTGTTCCACCTCGGCATGTTCCTGTGAGACAGTACACAGAGCACTTTCCAGATTTTATAGAAGACGCAACAAGGTTAGTCACGTGAAAGTGACTAAAATCCATGTGACCCAACACTTTGGTTCAACATTCTTTCCTCTTCTCTGAAGACTGCTTATCCATTATCCCAAATGAAATTTTTATTTTTGTTTCTAAGAGTTCGAGGGGGCAGGGAGCTGGACAAGTAGAGCATTTGAATCAATTCCAGTCTATTACTAGAGCTTTCCCACCTGGCCCTGGGATCCTGGGAAGAAATAACATTGGTCTATTTGCACGCAGTCCCCTGAGAAAGCCTGCTGTTAGTTTTGACACTGCAAGGAGAGGGCAGTTGAAGTTTTTTATCTTCCTGTTTGTTCTTTTTTTGGCTGGCATCCATTACCCTTCTGGTAACAGCAGGCTTGTTTTCCTCTGGGGAACACTCTGCCTGGAGTCTAGGTCCATGTGGTCTGAATGTTGTTAATTAGGCTCCCTGCTCTTAAGTGATCCTAAGACTCAGGTGTGGCCAATAAGAGCTTTTCACTCCCCTCCTGGATCAAAGTTTAGGAAATGGGCATATGAACTAATTTGGACCAATGAGAATCAGAGTAGAACTTTTGCTTTAACTGTGAAAAAATAGAGGTTCCTATTTTCTGTTGGGTTGGCTGCCAGAATTTTCCAGATTTGTATTCTCACAACTTCATCCTGCCACCACGATGGAAGAGTCTGTCTGATAATGGAGCAGAGAAAAACAAGGTTGAGAGACGGTAAGAAACCAGATCCTGATTCCTTCTCCTCACTACTACTATTATTATTTTACTTTTTATTGAAGTATAACATAAGTACAACAGACTGCACTAATCTTAAGAGGCCAACTCAATATATCTTGACATATTTGGAAATATGTATACATTTGTGTTACCACCACCAGATCACAGCGTAGACTATTTCAAGGGCCTGGTTCTCTCATGCCCCTTCCCAGATAACAACTTGCCAGAGAGGACCAGGAGTCCATACATTCTCAATGGGGTGATACCAACCAAGGGGATGAGAACTGGTTCTTGGGGGAGGGAGGCAAAAAACCCTTAGCTATTACAATGGTTTGTGTCCTGCCAAAGGGCCACAGTATATAAACAGCTATGCAATATACCTGTGATACTAACATTTAATGAGGGAGGTGTTTTAGGGAGAAAATGTCTAAAAAGGCTCCTTGTCACAGGGGTTGGGGGGACAATAAAGGATAAAAAGACTAAGATACACTGCACTAATCTGATTCTATAACTGCTGATTTATTTTGCCTGTGCTTGAACTTCATAAAATGCAATCATACTGTATGTGGCTGGAGTTTGGACCCATCGATGGCTGGCTTCTTTTGTTCAGCATATTATTGTGAGCTTCATCTGCGTTGTTGCACGTATCAGTTGTTTGTTCCTTTTTGTTTACTGCTGAATTATTTTATTGCACATATGCTACAATTTGTTGATCTGTTCATCTCTTGAGAGATATTTGGGTTGCTTCTAGTTTTTGGCTATTGTGGATGCAGCTGCTATAAACACTATGTTTTCTTTCCTCTTGGGTAAATGCCTAGAAGTGACGGTGCTGGATCACAGAGTAAGCATATGTTAAACTTTACTAGATAGTGCCAGTTTTCCAAAGTGGTAGTACCAGTGTCCTGCAGCAGTATATGAGAGAGTTCCAGTTCCACATCCTCCTAACCGTTGGTATTTTCAGTCTTTTTAATTTGAATCATTCCGGAGGGTGAGTATTGGCAATATCACTGTGTTTTAAATTTGCCTTTCTTTGATGTTGAACACCATTTCATAAGTCTTTTGGCCATATGGAGATCCCCTTTTGTGAACTGTTTTTTCATGACTTCTGCCTGTTTTATCTGGATTGCTTGCCTTTTTCTTACTGGGTTGTCAGATACATGTATTGAAATTATCTTTTTCCAAGCTATGGTTTGCTTTTAATTCTCCTGGTGGTTACTCTTGATGAATAAAAGTTCTTAGTTTGTTGAGGTCCAATTTTGTTGTGTTTAAGAAATCTTTGCCTATTCCAGGGTGATAAGGAGTTCTTCTGTGTCTTTTCTAGAAGTTCTATGCATTTTGCTTTTCCACTTAGGCCTATTCTTGAATTAATATTTATATACGACATAAATAGGGATTACGGTTAAAGTGGTTTTTTCCATTTGAATATCTAATTGCTCAAGTGCTATCCATTACAAAAAACCCCAACCATTCCCCCATTAAATTGAAGTTATGTCTTTATTATAAATCAAGTGACTATATGTGGTCTGTTTCTGGATTGTCTATTTCATTCCATTGGTCCATTTATCTAACCCTGAAATAGCATGTTAATATAAGGGCATTTTTAAGAAGTCTTGCAATTAGGTAGGGTAAGTCCTCCAAATTTCTTCTTCTTCAAAACTATTTAGGTTATGTTAGACTTCACGCATTTTAATATAAATTTTATAATAAGCTTGTCAATTTCCACAAAAACTTGAGATTTTGATTGGAATTAAATCTGTAGATGTATTAGGAAGAACTGACATCTCAAAAATACTGATTCTCACAGTTCATGAAAATGGTATATTTTCTCTGTTTAAGTTTTTAATTTCTCTTGGCAATGTTTTGCTGCTTTCAGTGTAGAGAATTATGCACACTTCTTTATTCTTAGACATCTGGTATTTTAAAATGTGACTGTAAATGGTATTTATTTTTAAGATTTTAGTTCCCAAATTTTTCTTGTTAATGTATAGCTATTGATTTTGGTATATTGACCTCACTCATGCAACATTGCTAAATTTTCTTTTAAATTCTAATGATGTGTTTGTAGATTCTGTGGGAACTTTTACATATCCAATTATATCATTGGCATAAAATGATACTTATATTTCTTTCCTTCCAATTTTATACTTTTAATGTCTTTTTGTTGCTTTCTTGCACTAGCTAGAATTTCTAATACAATCCTGAATACACAGGGTGATAGCATATATCCTTATCTTGCTTCTGATATCAGGGGGAATTTAAAAATATTTCATCCTTAAATATGATGTTAGGTAAAACATTTTAACTTTGAGAGATAATTTACAAACAATAAACTGCATCCATTTGAAGTACACAATACAATGGGTTTAACCATTGTGAAACCACCTCTGTGATAAAAAAAAATGACCATTTCCATCACCTCCAAAAATTTGTTTGTAGGCAAAATTCTAAGAATGATCTCCAGTGGAGCTCATCCTAGTAAAAATCCCCTCCCCTTTAAGTGTGATGGAACCTGTGAATATTATGAGATGTCATTCCCATGACTATATATGTTATATGGCAAAAGGGAGACCATTCAACTTGGCCTAACTTAAAAAGCAGAGCATTTTCTCTGTCTGGGAGAAGCAGAGAGATTTAAAGCATGAGAAGGACTTGACCTGCCTTTGCTAGTTTAAAGATGGAGGAGCCACATGAGAAGGTAGTTTTATAAAGCTTAGAGTGACCTCTGACTAACAGCCAGCAAGGAATCAGGGACTTCATTCTTACAAACACAAGAACATTCCAACAACCTGACTAAGCTTGGAAGCAGATTCTTCCACAGGACTTCCAGAGAAAAGCCCAACTCCGCCTTGATTTTGGCTTTATGAAACCCTCAGCAGAGAACCCAGTTGAGCCTGCTTAGACTTCTGACCTAAAGAACAATGGTGAGATACTAAAAGAGTGTTGTTTTAAGCTGCTGTGTTTGTGGTAACTTAGTAGGTAGCAGTAAAAAACGAAAACACATTTTGATACCTGGAAGTGGGTGCTGCCATAACAAATACCTAAAATGTGGAATCAGGCAGATGTTGGAAGAATTTTAAGGAGCATAATAGAAAAAGCCTAGATTACCTTGAGAAGGCTTCTAGTAGAAATATTACATAGTAACAGGTATTGAGAATGAAACATGTTATTGGAAACTAGAGGAAGGGAAATCCTGCTATATAGTGGCAGAAAGCTTTGCAGAATTGTCTCCCACTGTTACGTGGAAAGCAAAACTTAAAATCACGAACTTAGACATTTAGCTGAGGTTTCCCAGCAAAATGTTAAAGGTACAGCCTAATTTCTTCTTGCTGCTTCTCGAAAAATGTGAGAAGAGAGAGAGAAATTGAGTGAAGAACTGTTGACAAAAAGGAACAAGACTTGATAATTGGGAAATTGTCAGGTGGCAAAATGTGATACAGTGTAAAAATGGCTGCTGCAAGCATGACATAGAGAAAAGACTGAGGATGTAGTTATTCAAACTTTTGCTGAAACCTCAGAAAGATCAAAAGATCAGAGTATTCAGCTACACAAAAGACCCTTCCAGGAGATTATACATCTTCTAAATCAAACCAGAAGACTTCTAGGACACTTAAAAACATTGTTCCTCCACCATCTGAGTAGAAGCCAGAGAAGAAATTCTACCTGTGAATGACAGCTTTAGCTATGAAGTTGTGGAACTATGGAGTTTCATCCTGCCTGAGGATCTGTGTGATGAGATCTCACTCCTGGGAATGTGTTATGTTATATGGAATAATTTACCTTAAAATAAGGAGATTATCCAGGTGAGCCTAATTTAATCACAGGATCCCTTAAAAACAGAGAGGTTTCTCTGGCTGGTGGTAGAAGAGGAAGGCAGAGGAGGAGTCAGAAAGATTCAAAGCATGAGGACTCGATGCTCTTGCTGGCTTTGAAGATGTAAGGGTGCCATATGAGAAGAAATGAGGGCAGCCTTTAGGACATGAGTGGTTCCTACCTAACAGCCAGAAAGAAAATGGGGACCTCATTCCTACAGCCACAAAGAACTGGATTCTTCCAGCAATCTGAATGCACTTGGAGGCACATACTTCCTCCTGCCTGCCCCCCTGCCCTCTACACACACGCATGACCTGCAGGTAAGAGGCCAGTCTGGCTGATACCTTGATTTTGGTCTTGTGAGACCTGGAAAAAACAACCTGTCAAATCCACCTGGACTTATGATCCTCCAAATTGTGAGAGAAAATTTTCACTGCTAATATTGTGGTGTTTGTTACACAGCAAAAGAAAACCAATAAAGCTAGTCTTTTAAATTTTAGCCATTTTCGTGGGTATATAGTGGTATCACTTTTTGACTTTATTTTTAATTTCCCTAATGATTAATGATGTCAAGCATCTCTTCATATGCTTATTCTCTATCTGTATATTTTCTTTGGTGAAATAGCTGTTCAAATCTATTGCTCATTTTTTAATTGGCTAGTTTGTTTTCTTATCCAGTTGTAAGTGTTCTTTATATACTTCTGGATATAAGTCCTCTGAGAGATATATGTGTTGTGTTTTCTGTGGGTCGCCATTCTGCCTTCTTAATGTTATTTTTTCAAATAGCAAAATTTTACAAATTTTAATAAAGTTCAATTTATCAATTTTGTTTTTTAAGGTTCATGGTTTTTCTGTTTTGCTAAGAAATATTTTCCAGTCCCCCAAGGTTGCAAATATTTTCTCCTTTGTCTTCTTCTAGGAGTTTTATAATTTACTTTTTCTATGTATGGTGTCATGTGAGGGACAATATTCATTTTTTTCCCATTTAGACATCTACTTGTTCCAGCACCATTTGTTAAAAGGTTTTTCTTTTGTCCATTGAATTTCCTTGGTATCTTTGATAAAAATCAATTGACCATATTATGTATGGGTCTATTTCTTGACTCTGTCGAGTTCTGTTTGTGTATACATACACACATTTATATTTAATTTTGCAAATACCACATTGTCTTGATTACTGTAATGTTACAGAAAGTCTTAAAATTAGGTAGTGAAAGACCTCCAATTTTGTTCTTTAAAAAAATTGCTTTGGTTATTTTAGGACAACATCTTACCAATTTCTACAAGAAAACCTGTTAGAATATTGATTGGGATTGTACTGAATTTATAGGTCAATTTGAGAGTACTTGACATCTTTATAGCATTGAGTCATTCAACTCATGAATATGATATTATACCTCTCCATTTATTTAGATCTTTAATTTCTCTCCAAATTTTTTCTTTTTTAGTTTTCATTGTATAGGTTTTGTACAATGTTTGTTAAATGTACTTTGCATTTTAAAATGTCTATTGTTTATGGAATAGTTTTTCTTAATGTCACTTAATGATCATTCATTGCTACATATAGAAAGATTACAAAGATATTTTGTATGACACTGATCTTGCTAAAGTCACTTATTTGTCCTAGTAACTTTTTTGAAAATTCCTTAGAATTTCTAAATATAATCATGTAATCTGCAAATAAAGAAAATTTTACTTCTTCCTTTTCAGTCTATGCCTTTAAACTCTTTTTCTGGCCTCATACTTGCTATGATAACCATGCCAGTGTTGAAAGAAGTAGACACCCTGCCATTTTCTTGATCTTAGACAAAATAATTTAGTCTTTTTACACTAACTACAAGTGTTTTTGTTTGTTTGCTTTCTCTTGTTTTGTTCTTGTTTTTGGTAGATGCTGATTACTCATTTGGAAAATTCCTTTCAATTCTTAGTTGACTGAGAGTTTTATCAGGAATGGCTATTGAATTTTGTCAAGTGCTTTTGCTTCATTGGTTGAGATTATCTATTTTTTTGATCTGTTAACATGTTGAATTCTATCAATTGCTTTTTGAATGTTAAATCAATGTTGCATTCATGAGGTAAATCCCACCTAGTCATGATATATTATCCTATTAATATATTGCTATATTCAAATTGGTAAAATTCCGTTTAAGATTTTGGCATCTATGTTTGTGAGGGATATTGGTCTCTAGTTTTATTTTCTTATAATGTCTTTATCTGGTTTGCTGTCATTGTTATGCTGGCCTCATAAAATGAGGTACAAGTATTCCCTCCTATTTTATGGAAGAATTCTTATTGAGTTGATTTCATTTCTTCTTTAGCTGTTTGGTAGAATCCTCCATAATGTCAACTGGGACTGGTGTTTTCTTTGTTAGAAAGGTTTAAACTACACATTCCATTTCTTTAAAAGATATGGGACTATTTATGCCTTCCATTTCTTCTTGAGTGAGTTTTCTAGTTTCTATCTTCTTTTTTCCCATGATAAATTTGGCCAGACGTTTATCAATTTTACTGATATTTTTTGGTTTCATTAATTTTCTCTATTGTTTTTCTATTTTCAATTTTATTTAATCTCTAACCTTGTCTTTATTATTTTTCTTCTTCTGATTTATTAGAATTTAATTTGTTCTTCTTTTTCTAGTTTCCTAAGGTGGAATCTTAGATTATTGACTTGAGACTTTTTAACATAAGCGTTAAATGCTATGTTTAATGCTTTTAAACATAAGCATTAATGCTCTGTTTCCCTTTAAGCACTGCGTGAGCTGTATTCTGTAAGTTTTGATATATTATGTTTTCACTTTCACTCAATTAAAAATATTTCCTAATTTTCCTTGTGATTTCTTCTTTGACCCATAAGTTAAAAAGAAGCATATTGTTTAATTGTCAATGATTTAGGGGTTTTCCAGGTATCTTTTTGCTATTGATTTCTAGTTTAATTTTTTAATGATTAGTGAACATAGAGAACATTTTGTATGATTCAGTTTTCCTTATATGCTTTTTTATGGCCCACATTATTATCTACCTAGGTGAATGTTTCTTGAATACTTGAAAATAATGTGTATTCTGCTGCAGCTGGATGGAGTATTCTATAATTATAAGTTAGGTCAAACTGGTTGGTAGTGTTTGTTCAAGTTTTCTATATGCTTACTGATTTTTTGTTTTCTTGACCTATCAGTTCCTAAGACAGGAGTGTTAAAGTCTCTAAGAATAGTTGTGGATTTATATATTTATCCTTTTTATTCTATAAGTTTTGCTTCTTGTATTTTAAAGTTCTGTTATTAGATACATACACTTTTACAATTGTTACAGCTTCTTGATTAATTGAATTCTTTATCATTATGAAATGGTCTTTATCTCTGGTAATATTTTTTTTGTTGTGAAGTTTACTTTTCTGTTATTCATAAAACTACTCTGAATGCTTTCCCACTAAGTCTGGCCCCACAGATTCCCAGATACCTATAAATCTTATTTTCAAAAATAACTTCATGTGTAAATTATCACTTCGGTATTGATCCTCAAATAAATCAAAACAAATTCAAAAGGAAAATTCAGGAAGAGGGGAGGATACTCTTGTCTAATAATTTTAGACACAAACACCAATTCATACTAAGCCCATGAGTAAATGTGAGAAATAGACAAACTTTTGGCAGTAGTACACCAAAAAGCTTCTCTTTTTCTCTAATAATGTAAAGAGAGATCAGCCTACTGATATGTTTCATATTAAATTTGAATTTGTCTGTAATGACCATCACTGTCTGTGTGCATCAGCATTCCCTCCATGGCTTTTATTATACACCACACTCCAGTGATTTGAGATGTGGCATTTTGCCAGTAAATTGGCCAAGATCCTAAATCATACAATTCCTGTGATCTTTGGTCTATGAAAACTCAGCATCCCACAAAGACCTGGTATATTCCGCTGGACGGCAATGAGCTAGGATGAGTTAAGCAGTGTGGCAATTGCTCTATTTCTATAGATGACTAGTTATAAAGCTTGACTTAAGAATGGTTTTGCTTGTTTCTTCTGATTGTTTCCTGATGTGGGTGGTGAAGCTGGAGCTGGCTGGAGTGGATGTGGGGTGGATGGGATCAGGTATTGGGTTAAATAGATGTATTCATCAATGTGAAGGGGTTATTGGCTATAACGGATGGTTCTGCAGTAGATGTTACATAGCCTTACTACTGCTATTTTCCAAGCATCAACTTTTTATGGACAATTATGGTTTTTAGCTATCTGCTACTGACTCAGGCTTTGGGAAAACTTGTATCAAGTTGGTTGGAGCACCTCTTTAGTTTCTCTCCTAATCCTCTCCATTCTTCAGAACCCACCTCTATTTTCTGAGATGCCTCTCCTGACTACTTTAGTCTTCATCAGTCTCAAATGTTCTCTGATATTATTGGACATTCCATAATTCAGCATCAATTATGCATGACCTTCTGCACTGTAGTTTTGAGCACTTGCTCCCACAAATATAACAAGAGCTAATTGATTGTTGAGATCAACTCCTACAAGTAAAAGTGCCCATAATTTCTGTTGAATGAGTGAATGAGTCAAAATTTGGGATGTTGGGTTTGGGGAGAATTTTGTGTTTCTGCTATATATGAGAAACTGTCTGCAATATTTGGTTTATATATCAGTATATACCAAGTGAAATTTCTTATAATTATTGATTGTTTCCTGGACCACAAGAGTTTAACTCAGAAATATTCCAGAAAAATCAGGGCATAACATCTTTCTACATACCTCACCTGTATTTGCCACAGGACAAAATACGTTGTAGTGATGATATACTTTAGTTTTCCATTTTTTACTATATTTGGTCTCTAAGTTAGGGGACATGGTAGCTGCTAATTCAACTACAAGGGAACCTCCTTATTGAAGATAGTATAACATCACCAAGACATTACCAAGTCTCAGAATCTGAAAACTTAATACAGTGATTTCAAATCTGGCTCATCATCAAAATCACCTGCATAACTTTGTAAACAGTTAAATATCCATGATCAGAGACTCTATTCAATACATTTGAGAGAGAACCTGGAAACTGAGTTTTGAAAAGTGCCCAGATAGTTCTGTTGATCAGCCAAGCTTGGGAATCTCCAACTGCTGGCTAGTCCTGTGATCAGAGCCTAGCCAAGATGAGCCGCATTGTTGCATCAGCCAGACATTTGCTCCTTTGAAGGAGAGCAGCAGTGTGGACATGACCCAGTTGCCCCTGTTGGTGGCTGCACAGCTAAGGATGCAGAATTTGTCTACGTTACAAATTTTATCTAGATGATCGATTCTGTGAGTGATCAGTGCTAGGCTTCATTTCACGTTCCAAGGCTTTGTGGCTCTTTTTTATTT
This sequence comes from Eschrichtius robustus, assembly GCF_028021215.1. Taxonomy (NCBI): domain Eukaryota; kingdom Metazoa; phylum Chordata; class Mammalia; order Artiodactyla; family Eschrichtiidae; genus Eschrichtius; species Eschrichtius robustus. The sequence goes on from NC_090830.1 coordinate 120,726,202, forward strand.
TTTTAAAGTAGTTTTACAGAAAACTTTTTTTTTAAAATTAATTTATTTATTTTTTTGGTCGCACTGGATCTTCGTTGCTGTGCACCGGCTTTCTCTAGTTGTGGCGAGCGGGGGCTACTCTTCGTTGTGGTGCACAGGCTTCTCACTGCGGTGGCTTCTCTTGTTGTGGACCACGGGCTCTAGGCGCACGAGCTAAGTAGTTGTGGCGCATGGGCTTAGTTGCTCCGTGGCATGTGGGATCTTCCCAGACCAGGGCTCAAACCCATGTGCCCTGCATTGGCAGGCGGATTCTTAAGCACTGAGCCACCAGGGAAGCCCAAGGCTTTGTGGCTTTTGATGTAAGAATAAAGGAAGAAAAATTCCAATAAAAATGTCTAATAAAAAAAGGCAACCAAGCAAAAACTTTTAAAAATGATTTTTTCATGAATGTATATAAGATGAGAAAGTAATCATTTACATGTGCTATCTAGGACAGGTAAAAAGAAAAAGTAGGCATTGGTATTTTTGAAAGGACATTTTTTTGTAGCCCTTTGTCAATTTTCCATGTGAATTCAGGCTTCAATCTTAAGAAGGGTTGGTGGCCCTCATCTAACTTCAGCCCCAGGCACTGGTACCTGAGTTGAAGGAGAACTGGGAGCTCTCACTGGATGAGCTGTGCTGAAAGGATTCTTCCTGCGTTGTTTCAGTTCCTCCAGCTTCCTCATCAACTAAAGCCATCCTTCTGGGCTTCAGAGGAATGGCTAATCTGATGCCCCAATCAGACGAAGAGTTTCAGTATCATTGGCATCTGCCCCTTGGGAACTCTGGCAACTAATAATCCTTAGAGCTGGCCCCGAAAGATAGGTGAACACTGCCTTGAAGGGCAGATCTGCAGGGTTGTCATAAGGGATTTTTTTCTTTGTGGCATTGGCATTGTACTCCACACAGCATCATAGAGTACCTAGCTCCACTTGGACCTACATCAAAACAGTGTTCTTCAAAGAGAGTCCTGTGGAACACAAGTCCTACCTACTTTTTTTCAGCTAAAAAGATCAGGATCTGTGAGAGGATAACCCCCAGGTGAATGCCCCTGTGACTGTGTTATGTACAACATTCTAATTCCAGAATTTAGCACAAAGCTTGGTTAGAGTAGCAGCTCAATGCACTAGACCAGTGATTCTCAATCAGGGATGATTCTGCTCCCCAGAGGACTTTGGCAAAGTCTGGAGACATTTCTGGTTGTCACAGCCGAGGAGTGGAGGAGGGGTGTGCTACTGGCACCTAGTAGGGAGAGGCAGGGATGCAGCTAAACATCTTACAATGGCCTTCACAAACCTGGGTGTGCTGCACTTACCTGTCAAGAGTGGTGCGTTCCCTCCAATGCCTTTGGTGGATGCTGTTACAAATTGGATGTGCCGGTTTTCACGGTGCAGCTAGGAATAATTAGGGAGTCAAACCTGCCCCAGCGAACTGCTGGCCACCTGGAAAAGGCCTCACAGGGGAGGCCTGTATAGCAGGAGCTCAGGGGCAGGGCGGCTGGGCTGGCTCTAGGAGTGTCTCAGGGGTGGGGCCACTCTGTGACAGAGGCATCCATGCACGTAGGGCAGTCTTTCAGAAACTTTGCTCATCTTTTAATTTCTTCTTTGGTAAAGCTAACTGGCCTCTACTAATATCTCAGATTTCTCACTGCTCTGGTTCTCTGAAGATCAAAGATATAAAAAATTAAGAGAGAAAGAAGCACCTGACAAATTTGGACAGGTGTCAGACCTTGCTCACATATACTTTATTGATTTATAAAAATGGTAAATGTCCATTATATAAAAGATTCAAGCAATGCTGACAAGTGAAAAAAGGCTACAAAACTCCTCAAATACCACCACCCAGAAATAATCAGTGAGCATCATTACAGATGTCGCCTCCTGATTCTGTGTGGGCAGAGGGATGTGAGCGAGAGAGAGACAGAATATTACAGAAAGAAGGGTAATGAGATGGATGGATGGGGACAGAGGAGCAAAGGAACTTGCTGTAGGCGACACAGCTGGCTCTGATTCTGGCCACCATGGGATCCAATCCAGTGTTAAAAGCTGATTTTAAAAAAGTAAAATCATGATGACTCTCATTCAGATATACAATAAACATGTGTTAAAGATCGTATTTAACTCATCACTAATAAGGGAACTGGAAAGACGTTGTAAGTGGTTCAAAGAAAAATCCAAAGAACAGACACATTGATAGATCAGGAAAGTGGGTGTAGGGAGGAGTGGGACTTGTCCCTCTACCAGAAAAACCTCTGATTACATGTCCACAGAAAAAAATTTTTTGCATTGATTGATGTTATGCACAACTTACAGAGTTGTAAAATTGCTCAGAGGCAATGAAAGACTAGAACCAGATAATCCTGAGAGGTATGAGCCAAACAATGCATAAGTTTCCTTTGGAGACATCCAGTAATCTATTCTGTTTATTCTAAATTTCCTTATACGCAGATGTTCTTACTTTAAGACCCAGATGTCTTCTGAGGTTTCTATTTCTTACTCTTGCCAAAAGGAAAAGGAGTTTTTGAGCACTGCAGGTACAGCTGCAAGAGTCAGAAAGAGCTAAAAGATCTTTGTGCATTTATACTTTTTATCCTTTATTTTAAAAATCATATGCTGTATTCGAATAAATGAAAAAAATCCAAAAATATGTAAATAAAGTATAATAATTTCTGCACTCCTCCCCTCATTCCTCCCATATCCACTGCCTCTGGAGGTAACCAACACAATTTGTTATATATTCATTTATATTATATATTCATTATTTTCACAATAACACATAAACCTTTAGACACATGTAGGAATTTTGGTTGTGAAAGGTTACACAAGTGGGAACATACTATATATATATATATATATATATATATAACTGTATCTAGCTTCTCTCATTTAAAATAGTACATTGAGGCTATCTCAGATACACAGATATTGAGCGAATGCATTCATGTAAATAGCTGTAGGACATGCTGTGACATGGATGCCAGTCTCCCAGGCTCTGATTCCTGGAACTGAGTGAGGAAGAAATGCAGACAGTCGTGGAATAGGAGAGAAGTTGTCCTTGCAGTGGGCATGGTGGGGAGCGGGGAAGGAGCACAGGCTTGGGCCAGGATGGAGGCACAGCCATTGCCCAGCTACAATGCACATCAGCACTCTCCAATTGTGCTGGTGTTTCACAGTCAGGGTGTGAGTGGGGAGCACCATTCATTCATTTTAAAGAAAATAATTATTTCCTTAGTAACAAAAGACAAAGAATTTTCAAAGAAAATTGATATATTTACTATTGGGAAAAGCAGTTTCCCTACCCCACCTTCTAAGAAATACTGAAAGTCTATCACAGCAATCTTAGGACATCGGAGGAGTGCTTGCTACATATAGCAGATTAAACATTCCTATTCTATGAAATAATGTCATTTGCAGCATCATGGATGGACCTAGATATTATCATACAAAGTGAAGTAAGTCAGAAGGGGAAAGACCAATAACCAGATGATATCACTTATATGTAGAATCTAAAATATGACACAAACGAACTTATCTATGAAACAGAAACAGAATAACAGACGTAGAGAACAGACTTGTGGTTGCCAAGGCGGAGGGGAGGTGGGGGATGGATGGGTTGGGAGTTTGGGGTTAGCAGATGCAAACTATTATATATAGGCTGGATAAACAACAAGGTCCTACTGCATAGCACAGGGAACTATATTCAATATCCTATGATAAACCATAATGGAAAAGAATATGAAAAAGAATGTATATATATATATGTATAACTGAATCACTTTGTTGTACAGCAGAAATTAACACAACATTGTAAATCAACTACACTTCAAATTTTAAAAAACATTCCTATTCTATAGAAAACCCCAACATTAAAAAAATAAAACTGCAAGTTGTTTGTGTGTTAAAAATTAGCGATCAGAAAGAAACTCCTCATTACTAATACAAACTTATGTTATCTGGAGCCAAGAAAAAAATGTTTGGTGATTGAGTGGGAAAGAAAAGGAGTGTAAAAAAACCATTTCTGAAAGGGAATGCTATGAGATTTACTCGTGTAAGACTCCTTCCTAACTAGAAGGAGGCAAACCCTTAAAGCATTGTGAGCTTGTTAACCTGGAGGACAAGGAAACCAAGAGCCCTGAGAGGAGGGAAGGTCAGCAAGGCGGGCCTTAAGCCAAAGGGCACCTGAACTGCATTTCCTACGTGTCCCCAGGCCTCAGACCGGCAGTTTTAAAAAGCCAGCTCCTTTATACTTTCAGTGGTACACTCTGTCCACACTGGCCTTTCGTTCCAATCAATCAACACATGTTTTATTGATCATTTCCTATGTGCCAAGAGCTAAAGGGGTTACAACTTCCAGGTACGATAAGCTTCTTCTTTTTTTTTTTTTTAAAGACACCAATTGTACTTGAACATTTGTTACTTTTTTTTTTTTTTAATTAATTAATTAATTTATTTTTGGCTCTGTTGGGTCTTCGTTTCCGTGCGAGGGCTTTCTCTAGTGGCGGCGAGCGGGGGCCACTCTTCATCGCGGTGCACGGGCCTCTCGCTGTGGCGGCCTCTCTTGTTGCGGAGCACAGGCTCCAGACGCGCAGGCTCAGTAGTTGTGGCTCACGGGCCTAGTTGCTCCGCGGCATGTGGGATCTTCCCAGACCAGGGTTCGAACCTGTGTCCCCTGCATTAGCAGGCAGATTCTCAACCACTGCGCCACCAGGGAAGCCCCGATACGCTTCTTAAAGGTAGAAACCATCTCGTTGAAGACAAAGAGCATAAAAGTAGAAATAATATACAAGGCAGCATGTAAAGAATTTTTAATAGCGAAGTCTTAGCACTTGTTGAAAAGTTTGGAGGTTTTCAGCTGAGAGGAATTCTGAGAGGTAGAGAAAAGCGTTTCTCACGCACCAGGAGCTTAATACACATGTGAGGTTTAGAAGGAGAGACTCCTTTGAAATTGGGCGCTCAGAAAGGTGTCAGTGAGGCAGTAAGGTGTCATAGGAATAAAAATAGCAGTAACTATGATCGTGGTAGGAATGACAATAAAAGGGACTTGTGTTTATTAAGCACATCATTTCACTAGATGATGAAATTAGATATTTTGATTATTCCCATTTTAGAGATGAGAAAAACAGAGGCTTAAATCAATTTAGGGAACAAGTGAGACTGTGGTAGAGTGACTAGAAACCACAGGCTTAGCCCCCAGGAACACACCCGTAATTGAGAAAGTTACTATCACTCATTGCAATGGTGGGAGCACACACACCGTGGGGAACCGTGGGGTGTCTCAAGAAGGGGTGTTAGAACTATTGCTGGATTTGGGATTTAGATGGGTAAAATTGGGAAGTGACTAAGGAAGTGGATTCTCTCTTGATTGAGCAATTCTATAATCAATTAATAAATCTTAGCTAGAAGGAGGGCAGACCAGAGAGGATAAAGTTATAATTGGTAGGAAAGTAGCAGCCACTCATTCAGCCAAGGGGAGGAGGGGTGTTTGATGTTTTGCTTGTGTAGTGACATCTGAGTGGATATTCTGTGAGACTGTGGCCGGGAGGAGGAAAACATGATTTTGCTCTAAGCATCAGCATTCCTAATATCATTAAGGCTCAGCTATGAGTTGCCAGATGTTAGGGGCTGCCTTTTCCTTTGCAACACGTGATTAGTTCCGGCAAGGGGCTGAGCCAGTTGACTTCACTTTCATTGTCTGTAAACTAGAGCTGTGAGAATTAAATGTCACACAGACAAAGGACCTGACACCTAGCCCACGGAAGGCTCTCCATCACTGGGTTATTTCTGGGGGCGGAAGACCAAAGATAGTGAGAGGATGGATGGGATTTCCCATCACTCAGGAGATGGGGGAAGGGCATCTGATTGTGCCATGGCAGGAGTACTGGCAGGGATGTGGGGACAATGTAGTTTCCCTTGAAATTCCCATGAATTGGCTAGACTCACCTTTCAACTTCTTTTGGCCCTTAGGAGCTCTGTTCAGTCAGGGTCATTTTTTTTTTTTCAGAAAAGGGCAAAGACATCCTTACGATTTCCCCAGCAACATTTCCCTTTGTTATTCTGGGCATAGAGAGAACAGCATCAGCCTCTGGAGCAAAACTGTTTTACAAGAAAAGGTGCTTTTGTTTTTTTCTTTCCATTGCAGATATTGGTGAAATAAAGCTGAGCTCATCATTTAATCTTTTCCTTTTATATAGTTATAGACATTTGTTTCTTAGGATCGTAGAAAGCCCTGATGCAGCAAAAATGTATGCTGCATAATTAATTTCCAGCACATCAGGTGATGACTGAAGCTCAGCTATAGTTGCAAGGAAATAATTTTTTTTCAAACCTGAAGATAAGAAGTAGAAATAACTGTCCAATTTTAAAGTGGATCTTATATGTTTCTAATGAGTAAACTAATAAACAGCACTGGTATATGATTTGTTTGGACATTTCTAGTTAACAGTGAGCGCATGGTATGGAATATCCTCCAAGTGACTCTCAGGTAGGTGGGGAAGGGTCTCCTTCTACTGTTTAAGGGTGGGCACATTTCATTAGAGCTGCTGTTATGGTGTCAGGGAAAATAGGGCATTTTGCCCTTGTAAAGGCAATTGCTGTTCTTACAAATGATATCATTAGAGGAAATGACAGTGTTTAGCAACGTAAGCAAAACGAGAACTGCAAAAAAATGCAGCATGCTTCTGGATGACAAATTTTCCTTTATAAAGAGAGAAGATGGAGAACTTGAAACATGAAAATACCTGCACAACCGAAGAGAAAACCCTAGAAAAATTTCAGTTTCACACTTACAAGATGATATCTAGACCGATCTAGGTGAATTAAAAAAAAGGAGAAAGGGAGGCTTTTCTGGAGGCTTTAGGTTCTTTTACATCGTGGGACTCACAGATTGTTCGGGATATGATCTTGTGCTCTTCCAGATAGACTAACTTGGCCAAGAAACTTGCCGAAGGCTAGATTTCTCATCCGAGAATGGTGATAATAGGTTTCTTATCACCTTCTTGCTGTCATTAAAGGAAATCTGAGACTTGGGGTCTGTTTGTCTCTAGAAAAGTTTCCTTTTCTTCATTTTTGGTTGCATCCAGCACTTCTTCATCTTCAAAGATTCACATACACTTCATACCATGTAAGCTCAGTGATTGATATTACACTTATGGAAATTAAAATCCAAAGAAGATAACCAAATTTTAGCCAGGATTGACCAAATTGTATCTGTGTACGATGCCAAGATTTAGTTCCTCTAGCTTCTCACTTTTCTCCATTTACATATCATATTTATTAAAGTTTAATTATGTTGCACATTTTAAATTAGTTTTCCTATGATTTATAGTTAGAACGCAGAATCAATCTAATGATTACAGACTTACTTGGAACTTGATTTTCTTTTTCACATTTTTATGGAGTCCCTGTGCTAGGCAGGCTCTAAGGAGGGAGCACAGTGTACCGTTAAGTCGATTTGCAATCAGGTAGGGCTGGATGAATGCACGTTAGCAGCTGTATTAGTTGGGCCCTTTTTGGTCGCAAGTGACAGAAACTTAACTCTGTCTCTTACTACCATATGCCCCCAACTCTGTGGGAGGCACAGAGTGCAATAGGGCTGCAAGGACCACTGGAACTCAAACCCAAAATGTGCTGGTGAGAACAGTGGAAGGACTGTGGGCTTCGGAGGCAGAGAGCCTTGGGTTCAAATCCAGCATCTGCACTGCTCACCACCTGTGTGAGCTCAGCATGGTTAAGAAGTCTCCCATGTTCAGTTCCCCCTGAAAAATGGAGGAGTTCCCCCTGAAAAATGGAGGTATGTCCTTGTGAGGTGGGCATTCAGTGAGATGCAACAGATCTCTGGGGTTAAAGGATGGAGGGCCAGAGGCCTGGGAAGGCAGGCAGTGCCCAATCTTCGTTCTGCTGTAAAAACAGCAGCATTGGGGATGGAGGACAAACTCAAGGTCACACCTCCCCACTCACTTTGTTCTGTTTTGGTTTTTGATCCAGCTTCTCAACAGCCATGTGGTTTTACTCTCTTGTTGGAGGGGGAATGCTTCCTTAACCTTGAGGTTCCAGCTAATAGTAGGAGAGGTGGGAAAAGCCATCTTCATAGAGAATGAGAAAACACTACTAGACCAAGGTGGCCACGTGGAGGAAAGTGTGCTGACTCCACCAAATAGGTGTAATTATTTCACCCCCAAATGGGCAAAGATATAAATGGACAAAAAATACCTTAGAAGAGATAGATGCAATAGTATCTAGCATCTAGAGTTGGAAATTGAGAATTAATTTCCTTGAAAATACTTTCAACCTTCAGGGGACAAATCTCCCTAGGCTTTTAAGCATAAAGATAGAATAAAATATTTCCAATTATTTTGTAAGAAAAAATAATAACTAATATAATTGGAAAGAGCACATGAAAAGATTTTTTATATATGTATAGATATTAATATTTTATTAATATAAGATATAATATTTTACTTGGGATTTGATTTGGGCATCTGTAAACATCATAGCAAATAGAATCTAGCAGTATATCAAGAGAAAAATCACCATGACGAGGTAAGGTTCATTTTAGGACTGCATTAATTATTTAATATTAGGAAATCAGTATAATTTAGTTGGTTAATAGCAAAGAAAAAAAACCAGTGTAATTGATCATCTTGATAGATGCTTAAAAAGCATTTGATAAAAATTTTCATGCCTGACACAAAACCTCTCAATAAAATGTCAATAAATAGATATGCTCATAGTATTAAACATGTATTTATAATCCATGGCTAGCCTCATACTCAGTGGTAAAACTCCCATTGAAGTCAGAAACACAAAAACAATGTTCATTGTCATAACTATTACCTGGCAGTGTTTTTTTCCAGATGTGCCAATTCTATTAGAAAAAGAAATAAAATGAATAGAGGAGATAATATCATGATTTGCAGCGTGTGAAATACTATGAAGCCATTTAAAGGACAGTAGGTTCTCCATATACTGACTCATAAAGATGTCTACTCCATATTGGGGGAAAATATAGGATACGAACAGTAAGTAGGATATGATGTCATTTTTGTAAAAGCAGAGTATATGAGTATATGTAGGGAGGTGAAAACATAGAAAACACTCATGAATTGTATTTAGCAAATATTAACTCTTTTCCTTCTGAGTGATGGGCTAACAGGACACTCTCATTTCCTTCCCTGTGCCTTTTGGGAATTGCTTGACTTTTTAATTTTTAATAAATAATTTGCCCAAGGTCAAATGCAGTTTGACTTTAAATCCTATGCTTTTAACCACTCCTCTATTACTCTTATTATTAGAAAAAAATCATTGTCATTTCCAAAACACAAACATAAGTTTTATGTATATAATACACATATATATGAAAACTTTAAAATCATGACATAATAGGATATCTAGCACACGGTCAATAAATTATATTTATTAACTTCTCTAAACTCTCCTTACCTTAAATATGAGCAGGGACTATGCTTATTCAGCTTTGTATCCCCTAGCAATAAGCAGGTGCCCTTCACAGAGTATTAATATGAAACAGACATATTTTATACATGTAAATATAATACACAGTAGGAATTTGGATCACACTGTACAACGAGCAGTGGAGCCTCCTGAGAAACACCCGTGACCTTCCTCTATGATGAGAAGCCATGCTGGCCTGCGGCCTCTACAGGGACCAAGTTACAGCCACTGGCAGGGGTCCAAGGAGTCGTGGATTCAGGGCCTGTTGTTGAGTGCGAGAAGCCCATTGAGAGATGACTTTCCGATGCAGAAAGATGTGCATTTCCTCTTCCCAGAAATCTGGCCCCTGCAGAAGCCTGGACAAAGAGCTCAGCTTTCTGCTCAGGGCCATCCTTCAGGGAGGTTGTGAGGAGGAGGAGGAGGCTATGGCGAGCCTGTGGGGTAGGTGAAGACTTCTTATAAGACTCAGCGGGCACCGACAGACCTGAAGGCCCTAGCTGAGCTGTCTGGAAAATACAGGGGTTCAGTTTTCCTCAGCTAGAATACAGCACCTTGTGTTTTTTCCACGTTCTGGTTTCTGAACTCAGAGAACATGAAGAAAGGCTCATATTGCCATGAGTCCTGGCCGTGGAGGGAACTAGATGTCCCAACAAATGGGTCCTGTCATGTGGTGCTGGGATGGATGTTGCCAAATCTCCCTGCAGGTGCCCTTTCTGCCTTGGATGGGGGAGGCTCCTAGAGCTTCTCCCCTCCTTTGTACTACACCCATTACCACCCCCACACCCACCCCCCCATCTCTGCTCAGGACTCTGTGTGGTCCTGCGCTGACTATGGGGAATGGATTAAACTCCTCTCTCAAATTAGCTCTCAGGTACCCAACTCTCTCTTTACGAGTTACTTTTCCCTTTTATTGGATGTAGGTTTTGGGTTCTTCCCCTTAAATCTATTTATCTCATCTCTCACTCCCACCTCCTCATGGTTTCCATGATCTAGGTCTCCAGTGTTGTGAGGAAGAACTAAGTGATTGAGGACCCAAAACTCCTTCATTAGGTGGGGAAGATTGAGAATAACTCAGTGTGTCTCCCCCCCGCCATGGGTATTTTCACATTTGCACCGAGCTCTGGCTTAACTTGAGGAACTAATTGGTAAGAAAGGAATTACAGGCAGGCTGCTGGGGTAGATGGATAAATGGGCAGTTTTCATTAGCATTTTTCTAATCAATGAGATAAGTGACCACAATGTACATTCTACCGTGTGGAGGACACATACAAATCATATTTGTGCCTTCAAAGAAGTAGCAACTCACAACACAGGGACATAGATCATAAACATATAGATTAAAAGTATAGTCACACAAGGATTAAAAAAATGATAAAATATCATAAGGTGTGGCATAAGATGTGCTTAGCCAATCAGGGAATAAGATGAACTGGAAATAGTACTCTCTGAGCATCTGTTGTGTGCCAGACACTATACCAAGCACTTTCATATATTCTTTCTACCTACTCCTTCCCAAACTCTTTAAGTTAGGTTTTATTATTTTTATTATGAATTCGAGAAAACTGAGGTTCAGAGATGTGAAGTAAATTGTGTTGAAAGTCACCCTGACTGGAAGCTTCTGTGAGATCACGAGCTTCTCAGCAGAGGTCAGGGATGAAGTTGGCTTGTCCATCTTTTAGAAACACAGGACTAGGGAAGGGAAGCATGTTCCTAGGCCCACCTTCATCAGAAATACCTGAAGGTTTTGCTGAATAAACAGATTTCTGGGCCTCACCAGAGAGCCATTAAATCAGAGTTTCTGGGAGTGAGATACAAAATCTGAATTTTTGAGAAATGTAAAAACTAAAAAAGAGGATAAAGAATAATATATCTTAACCTTGTTGTGATTATTGAGAATTGACAAATGAAAATATCTTTTTAACAGTGAGGTTTATTGAGGTATAATTTAATGCAGTAAAACTTACCCTTTCTGGATGAGCAGTTCTATTAATTTTGGCAAACACAGAATTATGTAACCAGCAACATAATGGAGACTATAGTTGATATCCATCACACCATTAAGTATGATGTTAACTATAGTTTTTTGTAGATACTCTTTATTGAGTTGAAGAAGTTGTCTCTTATTCCTAGTTTGCCAAGTGTTATTATCATTAATATATTTAAAAGTTTGTCAAATATTTTTTCTACATCTATTGAGATGATCATTTTTTTTTCTTTTTTACACCGTTAACATGTTGAAGTACATTGATTTATGAATGTTGAACCAACCTTGCATTCTCAGGATAAAGCTTACTTACCATGATGTGTTATTATTTTCATAAAGTGCTAGGTTTGATTTACTAATAGTTTAGGAATTTTGCATCCACGTTCACAAGGACTGTTGATTTGTAATTTTATTTTTTTGTAGTGTTCTGAGAGTTATGATAAATGCTAATGATAAAGTGATAACATTTTGTGATAATTGCTTTTTTTTTTTTCCAATAAAGCCAAACTTTATTTATCAATAGGCTTCTTTGTACTCTGGCTTCTGGCTGATTTTGGCCAACAGGATGTCTTGACAGAGACAGGAAGGAAAGAGGAGAATGGGCTGGTGCATTTATTTTTACCTGCTTTCCTCCCTGACAGACCTTGGCATCTTTCTACCTAAGACCACAGCTCTTGCCAGGAAGTTGTCTCTATATAGCTCTCTCTCTGGATTCCAGAAATTGTTCTCTCACCTTCCTTCTTTGGACTGGAGTAGAAAGCAGTTCCCTTTTCTTGTTAGCCTTGGTATTGCACCTTGTAGTCTTCCCGTAACCTGGGACACCTTTGTAAATTACTCCTTAAAAACCTCAGTAGCCCTCTTTGTGTGGTCTATTTGATTTCTGCTGAGACCCTGGCTGATATATACTTCACCAGCTTTCAATCCTTATATCCTATTATTTGGACTTACAGATACCTTTTAGTTTCATTGAAAAGTAAGTTTCTGTTTCTTGATTGTTTTGGGGGATTTTTTAAGAAGAGAAGGGGGCAGAAAGTACTTTGCTTGAAGAGAAGCTTTTGAGACCATATATTGAGTGAGTTACTCTTCCACACTGGAGTGTAACAAGTATTGTCCATGTTTGGTTTAAAGATGGCAGAGTCACATAATCCATGACCCCTCTCTTTCCCACATGCCAAGAAGAATGAATCATTACCTCTTCAGCGTTCCCAGATTACCTTGAACATGACCGTATTGCAAGTGCTCCATATGTCTTGAAGGCAAGAGGCACATCTCCTTTGCCTTTGTGTCCCCAGAGAATAGCGTAGAGATGAGAAATAGAGCTAGTCCTCTGGTTACAAAGGCCCACTCTCAAAGGGTGACTAACGATCCAAGGAGATTAAGATAGCAAATGCTGCGCTTCTGTGTGTACGTGTACACGTGTGTGTGCATCCAGTCACTAAGCTTTTGGCACATGCCTTGCAGACTTTGTACCAAAGTCACACAGAACTGAGGCCTTGAAACTTTTCTGAGGACGTGTGGACCCACAATGACTGGTGTTTGCTGAGTATATAATGCCTCCTAATCCTCAAATGAGGAAACTGTAGAACGCAGAGGAACATCCCACAAGGGTATTTAGTGTGTAGCTATTTAAGACATAGGATTATCATATTTTTTCATTAATTAACATAAACATTAATAACAAAAAAATGATCATAGTATTTTTTAAATCTTCTCCATCTCTTTTCTTCACCCTATTTTTTCCCTTATTTACACTTAGATCATTTCAAAGTTTTCAGGTCCCTAAAATAAAAAATTTTTTTTTAAATTTATTTATTTAGTTTTTATTTATTTTTGGCTGCATTGGGTCTTCGTTGCTGTGTACGGGCTTTCTCTAGCTGCGGCGAGCGGGGGCTACTGTTCGTTGCAGTGTGCGGGCCTCTCATTGCGGTGGCTTCTCTTGTTGTGGGCACAGGCTCTAGGTACGTGGGCTTCAGTAGTTGTAGCTTGCGGGCTCCAGAGCGCAGGCCCAGTAGTTGTGGCTCACGGGCTTAGTTGCTCTGCAACATGTGGGATCCTCCAGGACCAGGGCTCGAACCCATGTACCCTGCACTGGCAGGTGGATTCCTAACCACTGTGCCACCAGGGAAGCCCTAAAATAAAAATTTTAATTACTTATGTGTGTAAGCCTTGCTATATGTTCATAACTTTCTCTTCTCTTACTCTTGTTCTTTTTCTCTTGTTCCTAATCCTCATTGTACGCTGCATCTTTTCTTTCACATTTGAACATTTTAATCTTCTGTGGGCCAGGCAACTTGTTAACAAGCCAGTTAGCACAGTGTGCTACACAAAAGTCAATAAGCCTTGGAGACAGAAGGATTAGATGTATGACACAAAATGGTTTCTGTTCTAGTTGGATACTGCTCAAATTTTCACATGTATCAGAAGTCTTCTGAGGATATTATAAAATGCAGATTCCTATTTAGTGGGCTTCTGGTAGACCTGTTATTCCGTATTTCTAACAAGCACTCAGTGACCCTAATGTTGCTAATTTACAGATCACACTTTAAGTACAAAGTTAGGCTCTTGGGGATCAGCACAAATTTAGTCATTAGTTATAGGGGACATTATTGTTAAGTTTTAATATGTATTTTAAAATGCTATTGGTTCATGGTCCCCTTTGAAAAGTGTTGGCTTCCTGACAGATGAATCAATTAGAAGGATCTAAGCAAAATATGACTCAGCTGCCATTTAAAAAGCAGAACTCTGTGAATGAGGTAAACATGTGTGAGGAATAAATGTTGGGCCGAGGGAGAATCCTTTCAACAAGAAAAAGAGACACAGCTTGCCATCAGTCTACTTCAGGTGTGTTAGAAACAACTTTAGGAGAACATGAAGATTGTGATAATTCTCTCCGGTTTCTACTCAAAACCTCAAGTGCTTTAGGATATAATCTTGGTGTCATTTATCTTCTAGAGAGTGTAGGGAGAAAACTTTGTAGTTGTCTTCTGGGATTTTGCTTAGTGGTTTGGAATGATGAGAATTGTCTGGCATGCTTTGCGACTGTTGACCAATCTGCAAGAGGATAGCTTTTCTTTTCACTTATACTTTCTCAGGCTCCGCTGTGTCTTAGGATTGTTGTGGTTCCCTTCTTCAAAGGTACTTTATGGGAAGTTGATTTAGGCAAGGGGTGAAAATTTGGTATTATTTTTGCCAGTTCAGATTGATTGTTAGTGGCCGAAGGATTACTGTGTTAAAAAGGATTCTAAAAGGATTGTGTTAAGATTCATAAATGTGGTCTGCTAAGAGAGTAGGAGTGAGGCATGTGCGTCAGATATTTGCCATTTCTAACCCACCCTTAGAAGGCAGAAGACTCCTTGAAAGGCTAGTGGGACATTGGATCATTAGCCTTAAGCCCTATAACCACTAGAATCAGCCCCACATGCTGTTTCCCCCATTCCTTGTTTTCAGTGCCATTGCCCCTGCATTTGTGGATAATGTGCAAGTTTTGGCATGATGAGTTATTTTTAATTACCCAGTCAGATATGATTTTGTTGGATGTCTTCTCATTTTTATTGTCTATCCTATTCCATGAGCATTTCTAAAAAGGCAATAGTTTCCTAAGTAAGAGAGCAGCAAGATTTGTTAGTTGGTCTCGCTGGCGTTCTTTTTAAATAATGAGGCAGTCTGCTCTCTGAAGCTTGTCTTCCCAGCTGGGAAACTGTCACTTGTCACTCTTGGGTTGATCACTAGAGAACAGCTTGTCTTGCTGTACTCTGGACTGTCACGTGATCGCTAAGTCCTCTGGTCTTGAGGCTCTGCTGACTGTAAGGAAGTTTTGTGTGGTACCTCCATCCTTTCAATAAAATCCCCTTTACAAGACTGGGGCTAAGGTCTCTTATTACACTCAGCTGGGACCTTTTTTTTGCAGGATTGATTTTTCATTAGCCTAAGAACAATGACAAGCCAGTGTTAACATGGGTCAACCCAGAAATGAGCTCTGGGTTTGCTGGCCTTCAGTCAGTGGTTTTGTTCAGTGGGAATTGTACTGGTTTATTTGGATAGTTCTGGGTCTGAGTTCTGCCACATCTCTTTCTAATTGGCGACCTTGAGAAAGTCTTCGGCCTTCTGAGCCTTCATTTTCTCACCTGCACATTGGAGACAATAATAAGTACCTCCTTGAGGTGGTATGAATATCCTGTGTATTCAGGATCTAGCACAATGTTTTTCACATTCTTAATGCAATAGATACTCATTCAATGTCCTTTTCTCTTTTTTACCCCCTTGTGTTTGATGTAAGGTCTTATTGTGTTTTGTTTTGATTTGATTTTCTTTTGATCTTAATAATTCAAGTGTTCTGGGGTTTTGTTACCATGGGATTTTCTAGGTAAAAATCAAGTGTCAAGAGAATTGAGAAGAGAATGAGGTATTAGTGACACGAGGGCTCAGGGACCAGTTGAATAGAGAGGTGGGCAGAGTCCAGAAGTGTCCAGATTTAGTGAGTCTTTAAGGAATTGCCAGATTATTAGACACAGTGCTTCATTTATTCAGAGGCAACTGAAACATGGCAGGGGAAAAAGTACCATGGAAATGTTTAGAAATATGTTTTCCAAACAAGACTGGACTCAAGCCAAGCTGGGATCTAGGTGATATTTCATTAATTCATTGATTCATTCATCCATTGAATCATTCATGTCCCAGACATTTACTTAGCACTTTGGGTGTGCTAGTCACTACATCAATCCATGCTTCAAAGAGCCCGTGGTAGAGCGGTGGAATGGTAATTATATAACACTTGATGCCTGTCTCTATTTAACTAAAGCAATGAAGATAAAGCTAATTTTATTAAATATCTTAAGACCAGCCCTCTCTTTTCAGTATTTGTCCCCCACCCCAAACCATCCTCCCTTCTTCTGGGTTATTAAAAAAGAGTACCCGGAGAAAGATGGGATGTCCCACTTTCACTTGCAGCTTGCTGTCACTGAGTTCTCCCCATTGGAATTTGAGCAAAAATGGGTGTCCTGTGCTTAAAAAGAAATCCTTTGCTATGAATCTCCCCTCTTTCTTCTCTGTCTGCAATGCCAGACAACCTTGGAAGGCTTTGTCGAGGATAACAGAACCTCCCTGCTTGCCTGCTTTCAGGGATGACTTGACGGAACAGCGCTGGCCACCTGCCCTGGGCTGGCACAGGAGAAAGCAATGATCTTCCAAGTACTTTAAGCCCCTGAATTTGGGGATCTCTTCATTATATCTTCTATTGTAACAAATTAAGTAGTCATGAGTTTTTTGAGGTTCTAAAATAACTCAAAATGATATGAATGTCACTGATCTAGCAGAAACTTAGAAGATTTTGTTGGCCACATGAGATTCCTGAAGATACAGGAGTCTGACACATTCTGGATCCAATCTCAGCTCTGGAACACTTCTGTATCTAAGATTTTATACAACCCCAAAGGAAAATAAATTCTCAAGTCTTCAGACACCAAAGAGTCAAGATCCAATCCTTTTTCCAGGGCCTTGCCTTCTTTGCTAGTCTAAGATTTGCAAAAATCAATGAGGAAGCAAGTGAGCAAGTATCTGTATTTTACATATGAATGGATCAGGTTTCCCTTGGTGGTAGTGGGGAGTGCTGGAGATATGATTTGGGGGCAACAGTGGAAGCAACGGGAAAGCTCGGGTCTGACCCTTCAAAATCATGCTTGAGAAGATAGTGCCAGAAAAAAAAGGAGGGGATATTCTTCAAGGTCATCTTGTACACTTAATCCAAGCATCCTTGGACCTACCTAGAGGACAAGGACCTTATCTAGAGGTCAAGCAGCCTCATCCTATCTCCATTCAGCTGAAACCTCCTCTGTACCTTGTATCGTCAGAGTCAGCCTTTCTATGGTTCTCAAAGATCAATGGCCAGTATAATCTACACGAATGGGAGAAGACCCTCCCCTCTTACTCATGAGTAATGAATTCATTTACTCATTCATTAATCATGTAGTTACTGAACACTTATTTTATGCCAGGGAGATTGTAGATGTGTATTTTAGTGGGTATGTAGCTGAGAGGACTAGAATGTGCAAGAGGCACGATACAGGTGCAAGGAAGGTAGTAAATGCAGCTGGAATCAACACAGGCACCACACAAGGCAGCTGTCTCCTGTCACTCAGCTGCCTTTGTCTACTGTGATAAGGGCATGTGATTAATTACACACAGAGACCGTATGTATGTTCCCTCACTTGCTAATTGCAATTAGTCGCAGGAGCACTGAACATATTGCTTTTCCTGAATGTCAGGACATTTCACTGGATTCCCCCTGGTTCTCTGAGAAGCCACAATTAACTTTACTAATTATTCCCTTCACCACATGTGCTTCACTTAATGTAGAACCAAACTAATGAATGTTAATCTTTTAAAAACTTTTTTTTTTTTTCTAAAAGCCATCTTGGCTGCCATCCAATTAACACAAACAGTGGTTCCTTAGACAAAACCACGAATATCATCATGTCCGTCCAAGGCTGTTGGGAGAGGGGAAGCCAACTTCAGTTTCAAGAATTTGTTCATTTCTTCTCCAGGGAGGGAGAGGCTCTCTGCTCTGGTAAAAAGCCATGTGGTACTTTCGGGTGGGTATGCTTTGAAAGATTTTCTAACTGGCCAAGCAAGCGTCTCTGCAACGACCCTTCCATAGCACCCGGTAGTGGTGGAGAGTTGGCAAACCAGAGATGTGTACCAAGGACTAGGCTAGGAATGCAGGACAACTTAAAAATGCACAAAATCCTGCTCTGACGCCGGCAATACACCTAGAGTTGAGCAGGGTGCTTTCCTGTCTTTATGATCCATGTAGCTTCTTCCTCCTTACGCTCCTATGATTTTTCTCAAGATTTCTGTGAATCTGTGTGTGTGTGTGTAAGGGAAGGCTTACTTGCTCATGGCTTTTTCTACATCTGTGTATCTTGCCTCTTCCCTACATTGTGTTGATTCAGGTGTGAAGCTCAGCAGCTTCTTTGATTTTCACACACACACACACACACACACACACGCATGCACTTTCCCAAAGCATTCATGAGAATTTGAGGGCAAGATAGTAGGTGAATTTACATCACACCCCCACCCCCCAAACAAGCTCAAATGGAGGAGCTGGCATCACTGTTTGAAGACATCCTTCAGGCACACCTCTCCACGGAGTTCTTCACCCCATCGAGTTCCAGCTGAGTCCACCTGGCGAGAAACAACGCATTTTGCTCTGTCTGCTGCAGAGCATTTTCATCGTTCTCCTCTGGAACCTTGATGATTCTTCTGCCTGTCAACTACTAATTGGCATTTTCTATTGGCACTTGCCATCTATCTCTACAAGGATGAAATCATTCGCTGCTGCAGCTGCTGACTTTCAACACCCCCTGAAAGGAGTTCAGGTGGAGAGCAGAAATGAGGCACTCTGTGCTCTGGGAAAAACTGGCAGAACAGGTCTTCAGATAGATATTTTCAGGAGCCACTTTTATGAGCCCAATTCTATCTCCTCATATCTAGAAAAGCACTAAAATCCTTCATGGTGACGTCTGCTCCTCGTGACTAGCAGTAACCTGCACGAGACTAGCAGAAACCTTCTGTAAAAAATATGTGCTTGAATGCATGTACTCCCCCTTCACCAAAATCACATGTATACTGACCTTCCCCCCTGCTTCTTTGGAGCAGTTTCTCAGAGCTATCTGGGATGCCGTCTCCTGGGCTACAGTCCTCATTTTGCCCCAAATAAAACTTAACTCACAACTCTCACGTTTTGCACTTTTTTAAGTCGAATGCCTCAAGCATACCCATCAATGTTTTTGTTTTAAAGATCAGGAGGAAGAGGGAGAGGTAAGAGAGAATTCCTGTTGAAACAGGAATTATTGTGCGAGCTGCTACGACAATACTTCTTTTTACGTCAGCATCACCGCAATGCGTTCTAATTACTACTTAAAATACCTGGCACTCCAGTGAGCTTTTTAATACACCACCGTTATTGAGTGTTGCTGTAAACTTGTGAGCCAGGCAGGGCAGCCATATCTCATCACCACATTTTGCAGGTTAGGAAACTGAGCCTCCAGGTGGTGAATGCCCAAATGGGCATAGCTTGTTTTTGGTAAAATGTTCTTTCTGCCTTATCTGGCTCTAAGATGGCTGTTTTTTGGGGGTATAGGAGGGATCAGGAAGTGGTGAACCATTTAACCTGGGGCCTTCTCTCTCGCATTCCACTCCAAATTCCATCTTGCTTTGAGGCAATGCTCCGAGGTACATGGAGCAGAATGTGAGAATAGCCAACCTGCATTGGGTTATTTGCAATGTTTCTTGACTTTGACACTATGGAAATTTTATGCAAGATAATTCTTTGTTGGTGGTGAAGGGAGATGTAGTATGATGTTTAGCAGTATCCCTGGCCTCTACCCACAAGACGCCAATAGAATCCCTGCGTCCAATCCTGTGACAATCAAAAATTTCTCCAGATATCGCCAAGTGTCCCCTAGGGAGACAAAATCACCTGCGGTTGGGAACCACTGAGGTATTGTCACACACCCATTGTCATGGTGGTTTGTCTTCATGACCTGTACCATGGATAATCGATCACGTTGAGCATCTCAGAGAAGAGGTGCGAATCATGCAAGGCATATCGTAAAGAAAAAGGATGTGAACCTCGTGATCCCTTTTCACTGGAAAGAGGACATGTGCCTTCACTCTGATGAAGACAAAGGAAGATAAATATGTCACCCCTCTCCACGGCAAGAGCTCTTCTGATGGGGCATTGCTGCTGATGTCTCCGACTTTTACTACAAACTGCCCGAGCAGTGCCAAGAACACATGTCAGTCCATTTAAGGAAAAGACGGCGTATTTGAACAGCTTGACACTGTGAAGGCATAAATTGTTGGGAGAGACAAATGTGAGCTGGAGAGATTTGTAGATGTGGCAGACGGTAACCCTGGTATTTCATGTTAATTGTTTTGCTCAGGCAGGAGACCTCCTGTGATTTACATTCTGGAGCAGGGTGATGACGGACTGAGCCAGACAGCTTGTCACCTCCGGAGAAGACGAGTGGGGATGTGACAGCAACCTTGGAAGCTCTCATTTGTTCCAGAGCATCAGGGCTGCTGTCACGGGCCTGGGGGGAGGCGAAGCGGGAAGAGCGGAGGCCTGTACCCAGTAGCTGAATGGAAGAATTGAAAACTAGGTGGCAAAATCCCTTCCATCCAAGGGCTCAGAAGTGATGTGCAAATAAGCAGGGGGAGGGCACCAGACAGACACTGGGGTTGGGTTTGTCTAGCCCCTCCTGCAAGTGGGAACCCTGCGTACTTTGTTGTGCGTGGGTGGAGTTGGGAGGGGCAGTTAGAGACTTCAGAAGGAACAGAGGGTGTTTGGCCAGACCAGGAAAAGCTTTGATCAGTACAGAAGTGTGGATTTAATCTCTGCTCACCTGGTACAGCTGATGAGGAAACAGGAAAAGGTCACGTTGTCTCCCCTGAGTCAGTATGTTCCTTTACTTTAGTCTTTCCAGAGGCTCTTTGCCCAGAAGCTATTGCTCCTTTCTCCAAACTGCAGGAATGAGCTAAGACCCTTCTGCACTGAGGGAAGCTCAGTCAGACCGGGCTAATTGCAGACTCAAGCAGAATCACGGTGGGTCCTGGGCACAGGGGCTCCGGAAGCCAGCCAGAAGCAGTAGGAAGAGATGTTTACTGGTCAGTGTGTGGTCAGGACTGGACCCAGGAGCCATCAGGGTTGTCAGACCCTTAGGAAGAGATGTGGTCAGGGAAGTGGTGGCATTGACAGGGCAAGGTGCCTTCGTTGGGCAGCATAATGTCAGCCTGGCCGAAGCTGGAGCCACGTTTCCAGAATCTTCTTCACTGTGAGGTTCGGGGTCAGAGTGGGCCCAAGGGGACTTTGTGTGGACTTGGAAGGTGGCGGTGAAGCAGTAGCCATTCCTCCCAGAAGGTGATCATGGTCATCCATGGTGACAGATGGACACCCAGGTGCCCTGTGGGTCCTGGCTTGGCTTGATCTCCACTCTGTGCCCAGCTTGTCCTACCGAACAATGGCCTCTGACCAGTAGTGGCCCAAGTCCACCACAGGTGTGCGGCCTTGACCCACAAAGACAGCAGCTCCGCAGACTGTCCAGAAGCCCCCTGCCAGGTCCTCCTCCGTGGCCGGGTGGCCTGGCCTCTATACCTCCCCATTAGCTCCAGTTTGTCCACCTGCGCCAGGTGGACCTCAAGTGGGCTGGTCAGTTACTATTTCTTTGATTTTCTGACTCCTTCCAAACTTCACTTTACTGGCTTCTCCCACATTTTCATCTCATTCCTTTCATAAAACTCTTATCTATGTACTACTTAGAGCGCATTGATTTTCCCACTGGGCCGGACTGACACAGCGGGGAGGGATCCTCTGAAGTCTGGTGGCCTTTTTGTGGGAGCCAAACAGTCGCCCATACACGGTTGGTTGTCCCTCAGTATCCCTGGGGGGATTTGTTCCAGGAACCCCACAGATACCAAAATCCGCAGGTACTCAAGCCCCTTATATAAAATGGTGTCGTATTTGCATATAATCTGCACATACTCCCATAGACTTTGTCACCTCTATGTTACTTAACATATCTAATCCTGTGTAAATGATATGTGAATAGTTGTAAATGCTATGTAAATAGTTGCCAGATTGCGGCAAGCTCAAGTTTTGCTTTTTGGAACTTCCTGGAATTGTATTTTTTGGACTGTTTTCAATCTGTGGTGGGTTGTATCTGTGGATACAGAACCTATGGACGTGGGGGGCTGAGTGAACTCCAAGGAGACCAGACTGCCTGAAAAGTGAGTATGGTGCAGACCAGGAAATATTTCATAAGGAAAAATGATCCCAACATTTATTCATTCATTCATTCATTTATTCATTCATTCTCTTCATCAATAGAAAGGAGAGGGCTGTGCCAGGGAATGTGCTAGAAGTGCAGTGGTAACTGGTGACTAAAACAGAAATGGCTTCTTTCCTCAGAGTGTTTAGAGTTTAAAGCGGATGGCAGAAAATTAAATAATTAGCATGTGATTATAAATTATAGTTTATCACACGGCACCTATCACAAACAGCATGAGGCAATAGAACATAGTATAGCTGAAAGCGAGACCTATTTAAATAAGGGCGCCTGGGAAGACCCCTCTGAAGAGTTGAGGTTTAGGCCAAATCTTGTAACAGAAGATGGATGCATCCACAGGAAGAGTGTTTGTTCTCTGCTGAGGGAACAGTCTGAGTGAAGGCCCTGAGCTAGGACAGAGGCACATGACAGAGTCATGGGAGAACAGCGAGGACATTTTGTGTAATTGTGACCAGCTCTTTGACTGAAAAATACCAGCTTCAAGCCAGAACAGAGTGAGGCCTGAGACCCCCAGAACTCCGGCAAGCAGTTGGTGTGGACCCACAGGAAACCAGAACGTGGAGCTGAGGGTCAGGGAGAGGAGAGAATGTTCATGAAGAAGGAGTCAGGACCGTGACCCGGACCAGGGCTGCCACTGGTCCATACGGTGCCTTTGTGTGAAGCAGAAAGAGACGCGCCTTCCTCTGAGAGACAGAACCCGGGGCTGGGGTTCTTGGCTTGGCCAGCGGAGCCCAGGCTGGATTTCAACTCCCACTTCGGCAGGGCCCAGCCTGCATCACCACATGCAACACCTGATGGGGATAATGAGTTTGTGTTCAGCTGCCTAAGGCCAGAAGGATTTCCGAACCTCTTGCTAAAGAGGGGTTTGGTGAGTAAGTATCCCACATCTGACTCTATGGGAAGCAGCTAGCTGCCCGTGTACCTAAGCTAAGTGCTAAGTCAACTGGCACTTCTCATGATGCTATTGTTCATCTCAATGGATTTCTTTCGTCATTTCAGAGGCTTTGGGGGCACTATAAATCTGATGTGCAAAAACAAGATAAGTTCCCTCCCCCTCCCCCTCCCCCTATTAAGAGCTTCATGCTAGGCCTCCAGGGGCACATATGCAGCTGGGATGATCTCTGGTTGGGGTGAACCTGTCAGTTTCTATAGTGGGGAAAAGAGGTGAAAGGGGGGGACTAACGTTTATTGACCCTTACGACATACCTGGATGTTAGACATTTTACCTACACTTGTGATTTAACTCACATAACTATTCATGAAGCAGGTATTTCCAACCACATACGACATGGGAAGATCTATTAGCTAACTTGTCCCCATCTCTGTAAGTAAGTGCATCAATGGGATTTGGTCCCAGTTCTGCCTCATCAGGACTCTGTGTGAAGAAAGTAAGAGCAGATGCCTTTGGAGTTGCTGTAAGCAAAACAGTTTGGAAATAGACTCAGGTGGTGATGGACCTCTGATGTTGGCTAGATGCCTTTATCCACCTGTGCCAATGAGGTATCTGAATTTCTCTGGGGTGAGGAATCCTGGGAGAGGAAATGTGCCGATCAATGTACTATAACTGACACTTGATTAGCCAGGAAGCCAATACCTAAAAGAGAGGAATTTTCTCCGAAAGCAGCCTTTGTTTGCTCTCCCCTGATCATATCAGGCTTATTGTCAGTGTTTCTGATGTGCTCTTGGGACATTGGTGCCTGTCAGGGAGGAGAGCCACGTAAGAATCCGAGTGTCACCTTCGGAACAATCGCTGGGACTGTACAATATAATCATTCCCAATTGATGTTGAACTTGGACCTTGAGCACATGACCTATGACTGAATTCAGTTTCTTGACCTTATTTATGAGAAGAAAAAAAGGAGGCCATGTGTCTGAGCAGAATTCTTGAGCTGGAAAGACCTCAGCACTGCCCAGATCACTGTCATCTAAGTTATCAAGAAGAGATAAAACACCTGCTCTCTGTGTGCAGGTGCTGAACCATCAGAAGGGATGCCCTCACCTCCCTGAGCTGGCCCAGAGCTGGCTTTTTGACTTTATTTTGGTTTTGGTTGCTTTCTCTGTCTGTGACTGTCTCCAGGGGAGGAATCTGAAACTAGGGCTTCCTTGCTTCTGGGCACACAACCTCAAGTTTGAGAAGCAAAAGGTCATAATGTCATTTGTGTGTGTGTGTGTGTGTGTGTGTGTGTGTGTGTGAAGGTGGTGTGCACATATAGGAGAGAACCATCAATCTACTTCGATCCAAAAGAAATCTGGGGGAGATACAAATCAAATGTCCACGTGCTCCTTGTCTGTTTTAATAACTCCTATCCAGATGTCAGCAGATTTAAAAGGCTGCCCAACTGGTGAAAAGTTGTGCTTTATTTGCCAATCACTACATATGGGTGAGGCCAGACATTCTCACTTTTATTTGTCCTTCCCTAAAGTTTTGAAAAAAATACTTACCTGCCAAGTGCTACCTCCTCGGAGGATTCTTAAGCTAGAAGCAAGCACCCAGGCATGAGGACAGCTTCATGTCCATTTTGCTGGTCATTCAGGTAAACTTTACAGCCCAGGGAAAGTGTTGAGTCATGTTATTTCCTTTTGGTGACTTGAAACATGACAGTGAGGAAGGAGTGATTTACCCAAGTTATAGCAGGTTGGCAGGTACAGGGGAATAGAGCTTGACTTAGGAGACAAAACAGAGAAGTAGATTTTATCTTAACTGTAATTGCTTCTAGACATGACAACTTTTACCTGGCACCTGATCAATATTAGAGACCTATAGTTGGCCTGATGCTACCAACTGAGAGAGACCTCCCTTTGCTGCCTAAGATAATGTAGTCGCCTACCTGTGGTCCTTTCCTAGCTCCCTGTGCCCTGCACTCTGAAGAGTATTGGTCACAGTGATAGAACCCAACTCACCCTAAACTACTCAATAAAGGGGACTTGACCCATGTACTAGGCAGTTCGGGGATGACTGGATTTAAGAGGCCAAATCCAATTAGGTTTTAGGATACTCAATCCATCTGTTAGAATCTGTCTGCTTCTTTCACGTTTCTCTACAGGCTCTCCCCACTAGGTGGTCCTTGATAGCTTCACATTTACATCCCACCAGTTGGACGATCCTAGCAGAAAGGGTCTTCTTTCCCAATATAACAGTACCCATGGCTCTGAAGAGGCTGACTCGGGATGGTGTACACACCTGAAACAGAAGCAATTTCTGTGGTGGGTGAGGCTATATCCTCATTGGCCAAGCCTGGGTTCCCAGACTACTCCTAGAATCTGAGAGCGGAGCTCCTCCGATGACAGGGAATATGAATGGGGGAGGAGGTGCAGTTATTAGAAGGGAAGATGGAGCCCAGGCAGACAAAACTATTAGTGTTTACTATATCATTTTTCATAATTTGTCATTTTATATTTTGAAAAGACAGGCAAACATATCTGTGACCTCCAACAAGTCTGTAAGTTCCATTTTTCCATTGAGCCCCTCCTCATGCTGGAAAGAAGTTTCTGGTTTGGGTGTTACCTCCCAGAAACTCCGTATCCTCTCTCATCACGCTCTTCAAGATCCTCTAGTCCTCCTGGTATCTCAAGATCTTCTGGAGGTCCTGCCTAAATCTTTCTTGCTCTCTGTTGACCTCATATTCTGTATTCCCATTGGAAATGGAGAGTAGCCGACAGTATTGCTCCGTCAGCTGATAGTCAGGTCTCAAAATCTTTCTTTACCTATAGATCTTCAGGTTATATAAATCTGATTCTATAAACTATTTCATAGAACTACAGTTTTTTTGGGGTTTTTTTGTGAGCCATGTATGGAATTTTTAATTTTCTAGTTGCCACACCAAAAAAGTAAAAAGAAATAGGTGGAATTAATTTTAATAGTATATCTTATTCATTCCAAACAACCAAAAACACCATAATTTCAACATGTAGCAAATACAAAAATTTTTGTTTTTTAACATCTTTATTGGAGTATAATTGCTTTACAATCGTGTGTTAGTTTCTGCTTCATAACAAAGTGAATCAGTTATACATATACATATATCCCCATATCTCTTCCCTCTTGCATCTCCCTCCCTCCCTCCCTATCCCACCCCTCTAGGTGGTCACAAAGCACCGAGCTGATCTCCCTGTGCTATGCGGCTGCTTCCCACTAGCTATTGGTTTTACATTTGGTAGTGTATATATGTACATGCCACTCTCTCACTTTGTCCCAGCTTACCCTTCCCCCTCCCCGTGTCCTCAAGTCCATTCTCTAGTAGGTCTGCGTCTTTATTCCCATCCTGCCCCTAGGTTCTTCATGACCATTTTGTTTTGTTTTTTAGATTCCATATATATGTGTTGGCATACGGTATTTGTTTTTCTCTTTCTGACTTACTTCACTCTGTATGACAGGCTCTAGGTCCATCCACCTCACTACAAATAACTCAATTTCGTTTCTTTTTATGGCTGAATAATATTCCATTGTATATATGTGCTACATCTTCTTTAAGAACTACAGTTTTTCATAGAGTGGTAAGGGAAGACCTTATGAGCAAGTCACAGTTGTACAGAGATAGGAAGAAAGTGTATTAGACAGGGTCTCTGTAAGAAATAGTTGGCCAGCTCAAGGAGTATCTTAAGAAAGTTTAATGAAAAGACAGTTTACAATGATGAGGATACAGTTAAAGGAACATAAGAGGGATGGTGAAGCCATCAAAGACTATGACCAGCAGGAAATGATTACATCCCAAATCTTGAAGGTGGTTTATGACGGTTGTAGCCATAGGAGAGGGTTTGCTTGGCATGAGCTGTGGCCTTGAATGGGGATCATAGCCACTGCCAAACTGTGGCCGGCAAGGAGGGAGCTGAGGGAAGAAATACCCCAACTTTCTTTCTCCCCAGCTTCTAATTCTTGCCAGTGCTTTCCATTGGTCAACCCAATCAGAAACCAAAAAGCAAGGGAGCCTGGCCGACACTGTCCACAGAGGCCAGCCTCCTGAGGCTGAGCAATAGACATTGGAGAGTGGATGTGGAGGGGACAGAGAACAGAGAATATCCAGCACAGGACTCGATCAAGCTGGCTCTGGCCGAGAGAGAACACGTTCAATTGTTCTAAGAACTGAGTGTACCTGGACACTTTGAGGAATGGCAAGAGGGTTGAGTGGCTGGAGGGGGATGAGTGGAGGAGGAATTACTTTTGAAGATTCAGAAGACATTCTTGACTTTGATGGTGTCTCCAATGAAAACCGATATACAGCACAATGAATCCAACCATTGCTACCTGGAATGTTACAACTGATAGAGATTTTGACTTGTTGGAAGGGTGCATCAACACAGTTTTACTGCATCACCCTTCATTTTTAAATTGCCGACTGCTGTGTGTGTGTGGCAGGGTGGCGAGGCAGGGAGGCTTATGACTCTAGCTGGAATTACCTCCTTCTGTTCAGCTCCAGCTGATCAGGAAGGCAGAGGGCCAGGAAGAGACAGTTGGGCCACATCAACTCACTGTATGGCTGTTTCCAAACAGGGGAGCTAAGACTCTCTTGGAATAGAGAGTGGGAAGAAAACTGTAGGGAGGCCGGCCTTGAGACCTAAACTTCATTTTTTCCTGGTCTCTAACAGCTCTGCATCTACAGTATCTCTTGCCTGTTAGTTTCTAGTCCAGGCATGCCAGGAGCAGTCATTTCCGTAAGAGGTAGTTGATTCCTTCCTCTTATCCTAATCAGGTATGTATTTCTTCCCTTTCCTAAGAAATACACAGAAACTTGGCAGATTTCCATGTCAGTGGCTATTTAAACCTTTTTTCTGTGGTGTATACACCAATGTCTTCTGCACACCTGTGTTTCTTACCTCCTCATAGACAGTGAGCTTCTCAAGAAAGAGGCAATATTCGGAACTGACTAGAATCTACCCCCTGTTTTTAGTGCCAGGTTTAGAAGCCATTGGCTTCTTAACAGGAAGTGACATGTTTTGGATGCATTTCTAAGAAGTCAGTATCAGTAGGCTGAACAGGGAGTGATTGGAAAATGATTTGTGGTGGAGATCAGCATTATGCTCCACTGTGGAGGATAAATAGGATTTTGATAGATAAAGGGGAGAGGAAGAGGTATTTTGGGCTGGTGTGATAGAATGAGCAAAGGCTTGGAATTGGGGAGGATTGTGATTTATTGGAAGAAAAGTGTGTAGCTGGAGTACAGGCCATGTGCTAATGAGAAATAGAAGGGAAAGCTGGAGGCCAGTGTTGAGGACTTTCTGCTCCTCTTCCCACTAAGTGGAGGACTTAGCATCAGGATGGGAGTTGGGGCTTGGCTAGGACTTAACTGGGGTGGGTCTGTGATGTCAGTATATAGCAAAGGGGCAACCCAAGGTGGTGTCCTGAGCAGAAGAAAAGCAGAGAACCACAGAGGTGGTCTGAACAAAGTAAGCGATCAAACGAGCTTCTCTAATATAGGCTCTGTCCGTGGAGATGGTACAAAGAGGCCTCTGATCTTCAGGGGAAAGAAAAAAGCTAGTTCTGAAGCAAAGAAGAGAAGGGTAAGATAAAATGGGTAAGGTGGGGGAGTGGAGGGTAAGATTGAGGGAGTTCATTTAGAAGGACACATGGGGGAGGGCAGGACCAGGAGGGGTTTCTGAGGCTATGATGACGAACAATGGGATTCTTTTCATGGGGGGCCTGGGAGGGCCTAAGGCGGTCACAGTCCCCTGCCCCCCACCCCACCCCGAGCAAGCTCCCCTCAAGGGCTCCTGGCCCTTTGTCAGCCCTGAACGCCAGGCTAAATGTTGTGGGCTTGATCTCAGTGATATGTACGTGGTGGATGTATCCAAACACGGCATTCCTCCCTTGGGGAGTTTCTCTTCTCACACCATTCCCTAGTTGAAGCTTTGTCTGCTAATTCCAGATGCACGGATGAAAAAGGGAGATATTTAGCAAGACCGTTGGTGGGGATCTGGAAGAAGAAGCATGCTGCTCACTACAGAGCAGAATCATTTTTTTTTAATAGTATAATGTAATGTGTATGTAAAGGTGGAGCACTGGCAAAGAGGAGACATGGTGAAATTGGCAGATACTTGGACCCATCCGCAGAATCACTGAATGTAACACCTACAGATTACAGAGCAAAATCTTAATAAAATTCCCTTTAGACTTTCCCATTAGTTCCCTATATATCCATCCTAGTTTCTGTCTCTAGCAACCACCGTATTTTCCCTCTTTTCCTTCCTGTTGCCAGACCCTATAAATCCCTTCTTAGCCCTAAGCAATCAGACCTTGCTTTCTGTGATCATGACCCATTGAGCCAAACAAAAGTGAAAAAGGAGTGCCAGTTTTTGCCTCAAGTATGTTCCTTAGAGGACCTCATTGTCCAAGTCTAAGCAGCTTATAAGGATAGTCACTCCACAAAACAGGGCTCTTTACAGGGAGGAATTCTTTCCCTCAGTACTATCACACCGGCTCTCCTGGATGAGGCCACCAGAAGTTGAGCACAGAAGGGTATATGTCAGGATGAGTCTAGCAGCCCCAGCATGGGATGGGAGGGTAAAGGGATGTCAGGGAAGGTCACGTGATGAAACAAAGGGAAGATTGCTGCCACCATCCCAGGGGGCAGCGGGGAGGTAGGGTCTGCACAGAAAGACAGTAACTTCATTGGGTGCTTGCCACAGCACAGGGCCCTGAGACTACAGCAATGAATCAGATCATCCCGTTGTCCCGCAGGAGCTCAGAGAAGAGGAGGACATGGAGATGCAACCATGGCTGGTCCTCGGGGCGGACAGTGTCCTTGTACCAAGTCTGTGCCTTTAAGAGTACGTGGAAGTGGACAGCTGAGTAGGGCCTTGAGGTTGGGGATGGGTAGTCCTGTAGGAACGCTGCAAAAGAAGGAAGAAAATGGAAGAAAGAAAAATACGTAGCTTCTGGCTGCAGGATAAAACTGCACACCTCGTCTTCATTTCGGGAGGGAAAGTCCAAATATGACTTACGGCTTTAAACAACATGCGGATTTCTGCCAAGCACCTCCCCCTTGTGATTTTTGTTTTTTAAATATTTCAGGAGCACATTGTCATCCCAGATTGTCATTTCCAAATTGGCAATGGGAGTGATTATGATAACAAAGTATTTTGATCAGAGGCAATTTGCGAAGGGCTTTAAAAATCCCCATGACACTCTAGATCCTGCCTCCTCCTTGGCTCGTCCCAGTTGCCAACCCACAAGACAACTCAGCAGACCTTTTAATCATGACAGTCTTTGTGGTGGTTTGTTTCATTGCTTTTTAATGAACTTGTTCTTATAGTTAATACTGGTGAAGGGGGCTGGTCATATCAGCCTAGTTCTTGGAATAGAAAATGGGCATCTCTGAGGCTGGGGCCTCTGTGGCTCAGTCTCTAGAAGTTTGGCGTAAATTTCCACATTGTAAAGCCCTGTTTATTGGGTTGAACATACATCTTTAGTGACACTGCTTAAGTAGTCACTACTTCTGATGTCTGCCACCCTCAGTGGTCACTGTACATCCGCAGCAGGTGAGCCTAAGTCACGCAGCTGTTTGAAGACATTTGTTGATGCCTGTCCTAATACCATAGACAGACTACAGCAGTTGACCTTTTACGAGGTTTCAGACAGAAGCAGGGGTGCCTGCAGAATTAACGTGGTGCTTCCTTCTCTCTTGTATTTTTCATGCTTCAGAGTCTAGGACCTATCACTCAGATGTCAGCTGAGGCCTCTTGCCCCTTTAGGATCTGGTGAAA
Source organism: Eschrichtius robustus (assembly GCF_028021215.1). Classification (NCBI taxonomy): domain Eukaryota; kingdom Metazoa; phylum Chordata; class Mammalia; order Artiodactyla; family Eschrichtiidae; genus Eschrichtius; species Eschrichtius robustus. The sequence continues at coordinate 120,757,197 of NC_090830.1, forward strand.
TTCCACAGCCTTGTGGGGCAACTGCGGCCTCCTGCTTTCTTGTGCTTCTCTCTGTCACCACCTATGGGCTATCCCTATTTCAGTTGCTAGAACGGAGAACTCAACTTCTCCAAAAAATCTGCTCTGATCTAAGGTTTTATCTGTCTATTCTTTATTGTATTTTTCGGTAGACTACGCAACAGGGAGGGGTTCTTCTCATGGAGCACCTGACTGTCTATACTCTCCTAGGTTTTTCTCTCCTGTTCTTTCTCCCTGTTTCTTCTCTAGTGCAAAAGCCTCCCTGTTCTCCTGAATCAGAAGTGCCGCACTCATCGAGTTCCTTGAGATCTCAGCTTCGACTATGAGTAGTTTGCCAAGGAATATTTTTTAAAATTTAATTTAATTTTTTTTATACAGCAGGTTCTTATTAGTTATCTATTCTATACATATTAGTGTATATATGTCAATCCCAATATTTTTCTGGACAAATGCACACTGTCCCTCAAAGGAATCCCGGTAGTTTTGATTTCCTCAATTTTGCTACAGCTATTAGAGTAAAAGGATTGGGCATGCAGTGGAGGACTTAACAGAACTCTGACAGAGAGGGGTCAATGCTCATCTGTTGATTAGTAAGTGTGAATCACAAGTTAGTCCAATTTGACTCCCATCCTCATCCCTTCCTAGGAGTACCCTGAAGCCAAAATAAACTTTTTCGCTCTTCCGTTTCATCCCTGCCTGCCCCAGTACATGCTGTTTATGCTCATCCTTCCTCTTCATCTGGAAAATTCTTTAAGATCCAGTTCCAAGGGTCTTGGAACTCATTGGAGTAGGTTGCATTCTTCTCACTGTTCTCTTAACATGTGGTACAGACTCTACCATGGCCTTGACTTGATTGAATTTGTTTTTCTTGTTTGCTGTCTGCCTTCTCACATGACATAAGCTCCTCGAGAAAAGAGACTGTCAATATACATCCTTGTGTCCTTAGTTCCTAGACCAATATTGGGCAAACATAGGGGTTCAACAGATGTTTGTTGAATGAATTAGAGCTTGCATCATGTCTATAGTGGGACAGAAAGATGGAATCCATATGTTTTTGGATTAAGGGGTCAAATATCTTTGAGTTACTATATTCTCCCAATTTTTTTTTTCTTTTTTTTTTGGTATTTATTTTTATTTTATTTTATTTTTTTATTTTTTAAACATCTTTATTGAAGTATAATTGCCTTACAATGGTGTGTTAGCTTCTGCTTTCTAACAAAGTGAATCAGTTATACATATACAATATGTTCCCATTTCTCTTCCTTCTTGCATCTCCCTCCCTCCCACCCTCCCCATCCCACCGCTCTAGGTGGTCACAAAGCACCGAGCTGATCTCCCTGTGCTATGCGGCTGCTTCCCACTAGTTATCTATTTTACATTTGGTAGTGTATATATGTCCATGACACTCTCTTACCCTGTCACATCTCACCCCACCCCCTCCCCATATCCTCAAGTCCATTCTCTAGTAGGTCTGTGTCTTTATTCCCGTCTTGCCACTAGGTTCTTCATGGCCTTTTTTTTCCCCCTTAGATTCCGTATATATGTGTTAGCATACTGTATTTGTTTTTCTCTTTCTGACTTACTTCACTCTGTATGACAGACTCTAACTCCATCCACCTCATTACAAATACCTCCATTTCATTTCTTTTTATGGCTGAGTAATATTCCATTGTATATATGTGCCATATCTTCTTTATCCATTCATCTGTCGATGGACATTTAGGTTGCTTCCATGTCCTGGCTATTGTAAATAGAGCTGCAATGAACACTGTGGTACATGACTCTTTTTGAATTATGGTTTTCTCAGGGTATATGCCCAGTATTGGGATTGCTGGGTCGTATGGTAGTTCTATTTGTAGTTTTTTCAGGAACCTCCATACTGTTCTCCATAGTGGCTGTATCAATTTACATTCCCACCAACAGTGCAAGAGTGTTCCCTTTCCTCCACACCCTCTCCAGCATTTATTGTTTGTAGATTTTTTGATGATGGCCATTCTGACCGGTGTGAGATGATATCTCATTGTAGTTTTGATTTGCATTTCTCTAATGATTAGTGATGTTGAGCATTCTTTCATGTGTCTGTAGGCCATCTGTATATCTTCTTTGGAGAAATGTCTATTTAGGTCTTCTGCCCATTTTTGGATTGGGTTGTTGGTTTTTTTGTTATTGAGCTGCATGAGCTGCTTGTAAATCTTGGAGATTAATCCTTTGTCAGTTGCTTCATTTGCAAATATTTTCTCCCATTCTGATAGTTGTCTTTTGGTCTTGTTTATGGTTTCCTTTGTTGTGCAAAAGCTTTTAAGTCTCATTAGGTCCCATTTGTTTATTTGTGTTCTTATTTCCATTTCTCTGGGAGCTGGGTCAAAAAGAATCTTGCTGTGATGTATGTCATAGAGTGTTCTGCCTATGTTTTCCTCTAAGAGTTTGATAGTGTCTGCCCTTACACTTAGGTCTTTAATCCATTTTGAGTTTATTTTTGTGCATGGTGTCAGGGAGTGTTCTAATTTCATACTTTTACATGTACCTGTCCAATTTTCCCAGCACCACTTATTGAAGAGGCTGTCTTTTCTCCACTGTATATGCTTGCCTCCTTTATCAAAGATAAGGTGACCATATGTGTGTGGGTTTATCTCTGGGCTTTCTATCCTGTTCCATTGATCTATATTTCTGTTTTTGTGCCAGTACCAAACTGTCTTGATTAATGAAGCTTTGTAATATAGTCTGAAGTCAGGGAGCCTGATTCCCCCAGCTCCATTTTTCGTTCTCAAGATTGCTTTGGCTATTCAGGGTCTTTTGTGTTTCCATACAAATTGTGAAATTTTTTGTTCTAGTTCTGTGAAAAATGCCAGTGGTAGTTTGATAGGGATTGCATTGAATCTGTAGATTGCTTTAGGTAGTAGAGTCATTTTCACAATGTTGATTCTTCCAATCCAGGAACATGGTATATCTCTCCATCTATTTGTATCATCTTTAATTTCTTTCATCAGTGTCTTATAATTTTCTGCATACAGGTCTTTTGTCTCCTTAGGTAGGTGTATTCCTAGATATTTTATTCTTTTTGTTGCAATGGTAAATGGGAGTGTCTTCTTAATTTCACTTTCAGATTTTTCGTCATTAGTGTATAGAAATGCAAGAGATTTCTGTGCATTAATTTTGTATCCTGCTACTTTACCAAATTCATTGATTAGCTCTAGGAGTTTTCTGGTAGCATCTTTAGGATTCTCTATGTATAGTATCATGTCATCTGCAAATAGTGACAGCTTTACTTCTTCTTTTCCAATTTGGATTCCTTTTATTTCTTTGTCTTCTCTGATTGCTGTGGCTAACACTTCCAAAACTATGTTGAATAATAGTGGTGAGAGTGGGCAACCTTTTCTTGTTCCTGATCTTAGTGGAAATGGTTTCAGTTTTTCACCATTGAGGACAATGTTGGCTGTGGGTTTGTCATATATGGCCTTTATTATGTTGAGGAAAGTTCCCTCTATGCCTACTTTCTGCAGGGCTTTTATCATAAATGGGTGTTGAATTTTGTCGAAAGCTTTCTCTGCCTCTATTGAGATGATCATATGGTTTTTCTCCTTCAATTTGTTAATATGGTGTATCACATTGATTGATTTGCGTATATTGAAGAATCCTTGCATTCCTGGGATAAACCCCACCTGATCATGGTGTATGATCCTTTTAATGTGCTGTTGGATTCTGTTTGCTAGTATTTTGTTGAGGATTTTTGCATCTATGTTCATCAGTGATATTGGCCTGTAGTTTTCTTTCTTTGTGACATCTTTGTCTGGTTTTGGTATCAGGGTGATGGTGGCCTCGTAGAATGAGTTGGGGAGTGTTCCTCCCTCTGCAATATTTTGGAAGAGTTTGAGAAGGATAGGTGTTAGCTCGTCTCTAAATGTTTGATAGAATTCACCTGTGAAGCCATCTGGTCCTGGGCTTTTGTTTGTTGGAAGGTTTTTAATCACAGTTTCAATTTCAGTGCTTGTGATTGGTCTGTTCATATTTTCTATTTCTTCCTGGTTCAGTCTCGGCAGTTTGTGCATTTCTAAGAATCTGTCCATTTCTTCCAGGTTGTCCATTTTAGTGGCATAGAGTTGCTTGTAGTAATCTCTCATGATCTTTTGTATTTCTGCAGTGTCAGTGGTTACTTCTCCTTTTTCATTTCTAATTCTATTGATCTGAGTCTTCTCCCTTTTTCTCTTGATGAGTCTGGCTAATGGTTTATCAATTTTGTTTATCTTCTCAAAGAACCAGCTTTTAGTTTCATTGATTTTTGCTATTGTTTCCTTCATTTCTTTTTCATTTATTTCTGACCTGACCTTTATAATTTCTTTCCTTCTGCTGGCTTTGGGGTTTTTTTGTTCTTCTTTCTCTAATTGCTTTAGGTGCAAGGTTAGGTTGTTTATTCGAGATGTTTCCTGTTTCTTGATGTAGGCTTGTATTGCTATAAACTTCCCTCTTAGCACTGCTTTTGCTGCGTCCCATAGGTTTTGGGTCGTTGTATCTCCATTGTCATTTGTTTCTAGGTATTTTTTGATTTCCCCTTTGATTTCTTCAGTAATCACTTCGTTATTAAGTAATGTATTGTGTAGCCTCCATGTGTTTGTATTTTTTACAGATCTTTTCCTGTAATTGATATCTAGTTTCATAGCATTGTGGTCGGAAAAGATACTTGATACGATTTCAATTTTCTTAAATTTACCAAGGCTTGATTTGTGACCCAAGATATGATCTATCCTGGAGAATGTTCCATGAGCACTTGAGAAAAATGTGTATTCTGTTGTTTTTGGGTGGAATGTCCTATAAATATCAATTAAGTCCATCTTGTTTAATGTATCATTTAAAGCTTGTGTTTCCTTATTTATTTTCCTTTTGGATGATCTGTCCATTGGTGAAAGTGGGGTGTTAAAGTCCCCTACTATGATTGTGTTGCTGTTGATTTCCCCTTTTATGGCTGTTAGTATTTCCCTTATGTATTGAGGTGCTCCTATGTTGGGTGCATAAATATTTACAATTATTATACCTTCCTCTTGGATCAATCCCTTGATCATTATATAGTGTCCTTCTTTGTCTCTTGTAATAGTCTTTATTTTAAAGTCTATTTTGTCTGATATGAGAATTGCTACTCCAGCTTTCTTTTGATTTCCATTTGCATGGAATATCTTTTTCCATCCCCTCACTTTCAGTCTGTATGTGTCTCTAGGTCTGAAGTGGGTCTCTTGTAGACAGCATATATATGGGTCTTGCTTTTGTATCCATTCAGCCAGCCTGTGTCTTTTGGTGGGAGCATTTAATCCATTTACATTCAAGGTAATTATCGATATGTATGTTCCTATTCCCATTTTCTTAAATGTTTTGGGTTTGTTATTGTAGGTGTTTTCCTTCTCTTGTGTTTCTTGCCTAGAGAAGTTCCTTTAGCATTTGTTGTAAAGCTGGTTTGGTGGTGCTGAACTCTCTCAGCTTTTGCTTGTCTGTAAGGGTTTTAATTTCTCCATCAAATCTGAATGAGATCCTTGCTGGGTAGAGTAATCTTGGTTGTAGGTTTTTCTCCTTCATCACTTTAATTATATCCTGCCACTCCCTTCTGGCTTGCAGAGTTTCTGCTGAAAGATCAGATGTTAACCTTATGGGGATTCCCTTGTGTGTTATTTGTTGTTTTTCCCTTGCTGCCTTTAATATGTTTTCCTTATATTTAGTTTTTGACAGTTTGATTAATATGTGTCTTGGCGTGTTTCTCCTTGGGTTTATCCTGTATGGGACTCTCTGTGCTTCCAGGACTTGATTAACTATTTCCTTTCCCATATTAGGGAAGTTTTCAACTATAATCTCTTCAAATATTTTCTCAGTCCCTTTCTTTTTCTCTTCTTCTTCTGGGACCCCTATACTTCGAATGTTGGTGCGTTTAATGTTGTCCCAGAGGTCTCTGAGACTGTCCTCAGTTCTTTTCATTCTTTTTTCTTTATCCTGCTCTGTAGTAGTTATTTCCACCATTTTATCTTCCAGGTCACTTATCCTTTCTTCTGCCTCAGTTATTCTGCTATTGATCCCATCTAGAGTATTTTTAATTTCATTTATTGTGTTTTTCATCATTGCTTGGTTCCTCTTTAGTTCTTCTACGTCCTTGTTAAATGTTTCTTGCATTTTGTCTATTCTATTTCCAAGATTTTGGATCATCCTTACTATCATTATTCTGAATTCTTTTTCAGGTAGACTACCTATTTCCTCTTCATTTGTTAAGTCTGGTGTGTTTTGACCCTGCTCTTTCATCTGCTGTGTGTTTTTCTGTCGTCTCATTTTGCTTATCTTACTGTGTTTGGGGTCTCCTTTTCACAGGCTGCAGGTTTGTAGTTCCCGTTGTTTTTGGTATCTGTCCCCAGTGGCTAAGGTTGGTTCAGTGGGTTGTGTAGGCTTCCTGGTGGAGGGAACTAGTGCCTGAGCTCTGGTGGATGAGGCTGGATCTTGTCTTTCTGGTGGGCACGTCCACGTCTGGTGGTGTATTTTGGGGTGTCTGTGGCCTTATTATGATTTTAGGCAGCCTCTCTGCTCATGGATGGGGCTGTGTTCCTGTCTTGCTAGTTGTTTGGCATAGGGTGTCCAGCACTGTAGCTTGCTGGTCGTTGAGTGAAGCTGGGTCTTGATGTTGAGATGGAGATCTCTGAGAGATTTTCGCCGTTTGGTATTACGTGGAGCTGGGAGGTCTCTTGTGGACCAGTGTCCTGAAGTTGGCTCTCCCACCTCAGAGGCACGGCCCTGATGCCTGGCTGGAGCACCAAGAGCCTTTCGTCCACATGGCTCAGAGTAAAAGGGAGAAAAAATAGAAAGAAAGAAAGAAAGAAAGAGGCTATAATATAGTGAAGTAAAATAAAGCTATTGTAAAGCAAAGCTATACAGACAAAATCTCACCCAGAAGCATATACATATACACTCACAAAAAAAAGGAAAAGGGGAAAAATTAATATATCCTGCTCCCAAAGTCCACCTCCTGAATTTGGGATGATTCGTTGTCTATTCAGGTATTCAACAGATGCAGGCACATCAAGTTGTTTGTGGAGTTTTAATCCGCTGCTTCTGAGGCTGCTGGGAGAGATTTCCCCTTCTCTTCCCTGTTCGCACAGCTCCTGGGGTTCAGCTTTGGATTTGGACCCGCCTCTGCGTGTAGGTCGCCTGAGGGCATCTGTTCCCCGCCCAGACAGGACGGGGTTAAAGGAGCAGCTGCTTCGGGGGCTCTGGCTCACCCAGGCCGCGGGGAGGGAGGGGTACAGAGGAGGCGGGGCGAGCCTGCGGTGGCCGAGGCCAGCGTGACATTGCACCAGCCTGAGGCGCGCAGTGCGTTCTCCCGGGGAAGTTGTCCCCGGATCACGGGACCCTGGCAGTGGCGGGCTGCACAGGCTCCCGGGAGGGGCGGTGTGTAGAGTGACCTGTGCTCACACACAGGCTTTTTGGAAGCGGCAGCAGCAGCCCCAGCGTCTCACGCCCGTCTCTGGGGTCCGCGCTGATCACCGCGGCTCGCGCCCTTCTCTGGAGTTCATTTAGGCGGCGCTCTGAATCCCCTCTCCTTGCGTGCCGCGAAACAAAGAGGCAAGAAAAAGTCTCTTGCCTCTTCGGCAGCTGCAGACCTTTTCCTGGTCTCCCTCCCAGCCAGCTGTGGTGCGCTAACCCCTTCAGGCTGTGTGCACGCCGCCAGCCCCAGTCCTCTCCCTGCGATCCTACCGAAGCCGAGCCTCAGCTCCCAGCCCCGCCCGCCCGGGTGGCTGAGCAGACAAGCCTCTCGGGCTGGTGAGTGCTGCTCGGCGCCTATCCTCCATGTGGGAACCTCTCCGCTTTGCCCTCCACACCCCTGTGGCTGCGCTCTCCTCCGTGGCTCCGAAGCTTCCCCCCTCTGCCACCCGCAGTCTCTGCCTGCGAAGGGGCTTCCTAGTGCGTGGAAATCTTTCCTCCTTCACAGCTCCCTCCCACTGGTGCAGGTGCCGTCCCTATTCTTTTGTCTCTGTTATTTCTTTTTTCTTTTGCCCTACCCAAGTACGGGGGGAGTTTCTTGCCTTTTTGGAGGTCGGACGTTTTCTGCCAGCGTTCAGTGGGTGTTCTGTAGGAGCAGTTCCACGTGTAGATGTATTTCTACTGTATCTGTGGGAAGGAAGGTGATCTCCGCGTCTTACTCTTCCGCCATCTTCTCTCCTCAGCTATTCTCCCAATTTTTAAACAGTAGACTGAAAAAGTCATGTCATAGATTTATGCATTACACTTGGAAAAAATCTCTCTCTTGTTTCCCACTTCCCCAGATTGTTCTCTGCTTTGCAAGTAACTTTCTAGAAGTTCAGCTGGAGGAAAGGATTGCCCTGTGGGAAATTCCTGAAGGACTTTCTGAAAAGCTAGAGAGATAGAGACTGGTTGAAGGCACGAGGCCAATGAACTACGTGCTAAGTTGTTGGGAAGGGTTTGGCAGGAGTTGTCTTTACGAATAGATAAAAGAGGGAATTGCCTTTTCACCATTCTTAATAATATCTCAAGGTCTTTTTAGGAACATAATATAGCTATGATTCCTGCAGATGGCAATTATATGACATATTTGGTTCTGTTCTCTCCTGTCTTGGCCTATCTTCCATGGCAAACATCAATAAGTGATCATGAAACTCTTCTCGCCTGAGCCATTCAGAGACTTCAGGATCCTTCTCAAGACAGGATTTCAGACAGTCATTGCCAGTTAATCTGATCTGATGCACAATCCATGTGCCTAGGCTCTACACTGGCCACAGCCATGGATGACTCACATCTCATCATCTAGACGTCCAGGGCATTTTCTCATTCTCATCTCACATCCAGTCTCTGGCTAGGGGCTTTGCAGAACCTCCTGCTTAACTACCGTCAGATATATAAGTCCTATGATGGGCCATGTGCAGTTTGAAAAAGTGTTCTTGTTCCTTTCCTCATTCTCATGTGGGCATCTACCTTCTGAGGGTTAAAAAAGGGTGTAGAAATGAATCCTGGCTCTGTCTCTTCTATTTTATATCCTTCTGTTTTATACCTTAACCTCACTGCAACCTTGTGAAGAAGGTATTATGATTGCATCTCACACATTCAGAAAAGAAAAGTTTCAGAGTTAACATGAGCAAGTGCCTGACACAGGGCCCATAATATTGGTGCTCAGTCTACATTAGGATAAAGACAGCTGGGAGGGGAACTCATTGAAGCAGATGCTGTCCTTACACGTAGGCATCTACGTGAAAAAAAGAAAACAAACAAAAAGTCAAAACCAAGCTCTATCAATCTAAACCGAATTAAACCAAACCCAAACACACAACGGCAACAAAAACCCTGGCAGCCAAGTCTCTTTGCAGCTATATATTATCCAGTGAGACCGAAGGGGACTTTTCTTGCTATTCTCCTCCTCTGCCCTCTGCCACTGAGCAGAAGACCTTCTGTTCTCTGTAGCTAATCATTAATCAGCACATACCTTCAAGTTTCATCTCTCTAAGTCTCTGTCTCCCAGTTATCCAAAGAAATGATTTGGCCAAGCAATGAAGGCAGGCATGTTTGCTAACAAAAGGATATTTCTGCCTCTGCGTAATAGAAATGAATATTCTGTGAAATATCAAGTAAGCAGTCATCGTGGCAATTTGTGACCTGGAGCCTCTCGGGTTCTCAGTGAATCTCTGGTGTTTAATTATGTTGAGGGTTTCCAGAATCAGCCTCTAGTAGTTTCCTCTGAAAACACCTTCAACCACTTTATGGCATCTTAGTAAAGGGATTAGAGTAATGACAGTTCAAAGAGCTGATGGGAGCCTGCGATAATGAGCCAAGACTGGGTCCAGGACTCAGGGCTTGGTTTAAGTACTGAGGGTCACGTAGATTAAATTTCCATTAGCACCATGGAGTGTTTGTTGTATGAGAGAGGATAGCTACTTCAGACAATGTGCCCCAGAGCAGTGCTTCAGCATCTGCAGAGGCCTGAGCTCCTCAACGATGATTCCCTGGAAGGAGGAGGCAGGCCATCGCTAACTGGCCTAAAGAGTTTATTGTGTGAGTGGGTACCCGAGGCACCTCTGAACAGTCCATTTGTCACCTCTTTTTTGTGATTCTGAGGAATATCTTCTGCTTTATTAATAAAATTAATGGTGAAGATGATGATTACTGCTCACCTTTACTGAACATGTTCCACAGCGCATGGCATGGCATGTGGCAAGAATTTTAAGCACCAAGACCTTTGCTCCATAAGGAGGTACAATTTTTATCCATATGTTACAGATATTTGAGCTTGAGGTTCAGGTAAGATGATCACTTGCCCAGGGCCTTCCAGTTAGGAAGGTGTAGAGGTAGGGTTCAAACCCAGGTCTGTCTGACCCAAGTCCATGTTCTAAACTGTTAGGTTACACTCTTTCCTTTTTGACAGAATGGGATTAATCATCCACGGACCGTGTGAGGACACAGGGAGCAGTGTAGCTGGGCTCTGATGTGGCTGAGAACCATTGTATTAGCAATGGGTGAAAAACAATCTAATTCACTGTGTTGAGCTGATGGGAAAAGTTTTGGGGCTTTAACACGTGTCTCGTGTCTTACTATTCTGTGACATGACTTTGTGTCATTCAGACGTAGGGGGAAATGATGATCTGTTTTGATGCCTGATGTGGCTCTCTGTTTTACAACCACAATCCATTGAAAGTGGCAAAGATCTGAGAAATCATTCACTCAAGTGCTCACTTCCCATAGTTGAGAAAAATGTGGTACACGCCTTGTCCAAGGTCAGGCAGATCAATACAGGTAAGAGTTGTAACCAGACCCAACCTGGTCTGTTTAGATCATTCCAATACTCTGTTTAAGATGTCAGGTACACTGCCCCTCTGAATCGAAGGCAACTCACAATATTATGGCTTTACTGTGGCAGACTTGGGAAAATTCATTCAGAATTTAAGAAAATGAGAGGGATATAGGGAAGGCAACATGGTTAGTGGAAGGAAACTTGGAATGAGGTGCTTGCTCATTTTTAAATTTATTCTTTCATTTATTTATTTAACTCACAAGTACTGTTTGGAAATACTGATTCTAGAGCCAGTTCTAGTGCTAGTTGTGTCATTTATGCTGAGCCTCTGTTTCCTCACCCAATACATGAGAGTATTAAAATTCATCAAATAATTTAAATACAGAAAAAATTTGATCTCATTGGTGACCATAGAAATGCAATTTTACACACTACTGATTCGCCATTTTTGTTTTTACCTGTCGAAACAGCAAAAACACATAGAAGATAATGCCTAATGCTAATGAGGATGTGATAGAAAAGGCAGTCTCAAATACACATTGGTATAAATTTTCGGAAAGGAATGTAATGGATTAGTAAGAGCTATTGAAACTCCTTGACCCAGTGATTCCATTTCTGAGAATCAATTCTAAGTACATTCTAAGAAGGAATCTATGTACACAATGATGTTCAATGATGTTTTTAATATTACATGAAATGGGGAAACAACCTAACTGCTAAATCAAATGGATAATAGTTAAATAAATTATGGTCTATCCACACTGTGAAATGTTAGGCAGCCAATAAAGAAAATGACTATCATGAGGTTTCCATAGTAACATGGAAAATATTTGATGTAATGTTAATTGAAAAAAAGAAAATACTCATTATTACCATACAGATGAGGAAAGAGCTTCATAGAAAAAAATAATCAAGGGCTCCAAAGTATTGTGGTGGGGTGGATTAATGGGTTGTTTCTTTTTTATTCCTAACGTTTTTATTGGAGTATAATTGCTTTACAATGGTGTGTTAGTTTCTACTTTATAACAAAGTGAATCAGTTATACATATACATATATCCCCATATCTCTTCCCTCTTGCGTCTCCCTCCCTCCCAACCCTCCCTATCCCACCCTTCTAGCTGGTCACAAAGCACTGAGCTGATCTCCCTGTGCTATGGGACTGCTTCCCACTAGCTATTTTACATTTGGGAGTGTATATATATATATGTCCATGCCACTCTCTCACTTTGTCCCAGCTTACCCTTCCCCCTCCCTGTGTCCTCAAGTCCATTCTCTAGTAGGTCTGCGTCTTTATTCGTGTCTTGCCCCTAGGTTCTTCATGACCATTTTTTTTTAGATTCCATATATATGTGTTAGCATACGGTATTTGTTTTTCTCTTTCTGACTTAATTCATTCTGTATGACAGACTCTAGCTCCAGCCACCTCACTACAAATAACTCAATTTCCTTCATTTTTATGGCTGAGTAATATTCCATTGTATATATATGCCACATCTTCTTTATCCATTCATCTGTCGATGGACACTTAGGTTGCTTCCATGTCCTGGCTATTGTAAATAGAGCTGCAATGAACATTGTGGTACATGACTCTTTTTGAATTATGGTTTTCTCAGGGTATATGCCCAGGAGTGGGATTGCTGGGTCATATGGTAGTTCTATTTTTAGTTTTTTAAGGAACCTCCATACTGTTCTCCATAGTGGCTGTATCAATTTACATTCCCACCAACACTGCAAGAGGGTTCCCTTTTCTCCACACCCTCTCCAGCATTTATTGTTTGTAGATTTTTTGATGATGACCATTCTGACCAGTGTGAGATATCACATTGTAGTTTTGATTTGCATTTCTCTAATGATTAATGATGTTGAGCATTCTTTCATGTGTTTGCTGGCAATCTGTATATCTTCTTTGGAGAAATGTCTATTTAGGTCTTCTGCCCATTTTTGGATTGGGTTGTTTGTTTTTTGATATTGAGCTGCATGAGCTGCTTGTAAATTTTGGAGATTAATCCTTTGTCAGTTGCTTCATTTGCAAGTATTTTCTCCCATTCTGAGGGTTGTCTTTTCGTCTTGTTTATGGTTTCCTTTGCTGTGCAAAAGCTTTTAAGTTTCATTAGGTCCCATTTGTTTATTTATGTTTTTATTTCCATTTCTCTCGGAGGTGGGTCAAAAAGGATCTTGCTGTGATTTATGTCATAGAGTGTTCTGCCCATGTTTTCCTCTAAGAGTTTGATAGTGTCTGGCCTTACATTTAGGTCTTTAATCCATTTTGAGTTTCTTTTTGTGTATGGTGTTAGGGAGTGTTCTAATTTCATTCTTTTACATGTAGCTGTCCAGTTTTCCCATCACCACTTATTGAAGAGGCTGTCTTTTCTCCATTGTATACTCTTGCCACCTTTATCAAAGATAAGGTGACCATATGTGCGTGCATTTATCTCTGAGCTTTCTATCCTGTTCCATTGATCTATATTTCTGTTCTTGTGCCAGTACCATACTGTCTCGATTACTGTAGCTTTGAAGTATAATCTGAAATCCGGGAGCCTGATTCCTCCAGCTCCATTTTTCTTTCTCAAGATTGCTTTGGCTATTCAGGGTCTTTTGTGTTTCCATACAAATTGTGAAATTTCTTGTTCTAGTTCCGTGAAAAATGCCAGTGGTAGTTTGATAGGGATTGCATTGAATCTGTAGATTGCTTTGGGTAGTAGAGTCATTTTCACAATGTTGATTCTTCCAATCCAAGAACATGGTATATCTCTCCATCTATTTGTATCATCTTTAATGCTTTCATCAGTGTCTTATAATTTTCTGCATACAGGTCATTTGTCTCTTCAGGTAGGTTTATTCCTAGGTATTTTATTCTTTTTGTTGCAATGGTAAATGGGAGTGTTTTCTTAATTTCACTTTCAGATTTTTCATCATTAGTGTATAGGAATGCAAGTGATTTCTGTGCATTAATTTTGTATCCTGCTACTTTACCAAATTCATTGATTAGCTCTAGTAGTTTTCTGGTGGCTTTTTAAGGATTCTCTATGTATAGTATCATATCATCTGCAAACAGTGACAGCTTTACTTCTTTTCCAATTTGGATTCCTTTTATTTCTTTTTCTTCTCTGACTGCTGTGGCTAAAACTTCCAAAACTATGTTGAATAATAGTGGTGAGAGTGGACAACCTTGTCTTCTTCCTGATCTTAGTGGAAATGGTTTCAGTTTTTCACCATTGAGGATGATGTTGGCTGTGGGTTTTTCATATATGGCCTTTATTATGTTGAGGTAAGTTCCCTCTTTGCCTACTTTCTGGAGGGTTTTTATCATAAATGGGTGTTGAAATTTGTTGAAAGCTTTCTCTGCATCTATTGAGATGATCATACGGTTTTTCACCTTCAATTTGTTAATATGGTGTATCACGTTGATTTGCATATTGAAGAATCCTTGCATTCCTGGGATAAACCCCACTTGATCATGGTGTATGATCCTTTTAATGTGCTGTTGGATTCTGTTTGCTAGTATTTTGTTGAGGATTTTTAAATGTATGTTCATCAGTGATATTGGTCTGTAGTTTTCTTTCTTTGTGACGTCTTTGTCTGGTTTTGGTATCAGGGTGATGGTGGCCTCGTAGAATGTGTTTGGGAGTGTTCCTCCCTCTGCTATATTTTGGAAGAGTTTGAGAAGGATAGGTGTTAGCTCTTCTCTAAATGTTTGATAGAATTCGCCTGTGAAGCCATCTGGTCCTGGGCTTTTGTTTGTTGGAAGATTTTTAATCACAGTTTCAATTTCAGTGCTTGTGATTGGTCTGTTTATATTTTCTATTTCTTCCTGGTTCAGTCTAGGAAGGTTGTGCATTTCTAAGAATTTGTCCATTTCCTCCAGGTTGTCCATTTTATTGGCATATTGTTACTTGTGGTAGCCTCTCATGATCCTTTGTATTTCTGTAGCGTCAGTTGTTACTTCTCCTTTTTCATTTCTAATTCTATTGATTTGAGTCTTCTCCCTTTTCTTCTTGATGAGTCTGGCTAATGGTTTATCGATTTTGTTTATCTTCTCAAAGAACCAGTTTTTAGTTTTATTGATCTTTGCTCTCATTTCATTCATTTCTTTTTCATTTATTTCTGATCTGATCTTTATGATTTCTTTCCTTCTGCTAACTTTGGGGTTTTTTTGTTCTTCTTTCTCTAATTGCTTTAGGTGTAAGGTTAGGTTGTTTATTTGAGATGTTTCTTGTTTCTTAAGGTAGGATTGTATTGCTAAAAACTTCCCTCTTAGAACTGCTTTTGCTGCATCCCATAGGTTTTGGGTCGTTGTGATTTCATTGTCATTTGTTTCTAGGTATTTTTTGATTTCCCCTTTGATTTCTTCAGTGATCTGTTGGCTACTTAGTAATGTATTGTTTAGCCTCCATGTGTTTGTATTTTTTACAGATTTTTTCCTGTAATTGATGTCTAGTCTCAAAGCATTGTGGTCAGAAAAGCTACTTGATACGATATCAATTTTCTTAAATTTACCAAGGTTGATTTGTGACCCAAGATATCTATCCTGGAGAATGTACCATGAGCACTTGAGAAGAAAGTGTACTCTGTTGTTTTTGGATGGAATGTCCTATTAATATCAATTAAGTCCATCTTGTTTAATGTATCATTTAAAGCTTGTGTTTCCTTATTTATTTTCCTTTTGGATGATCTGTCCATTGGTGAAAGTGGGGTGTTAAAGTCCCCTACTATGATTGTGTTACTGTCGATTTCCCCTTTTACGGCTGTTAGTATTTGCCTTATGTATTGAGGTGCTCCTATGTTGGGTGCATAAATATTTACAATTGTTATATCTTCTTCTTGGATCGATCCCTTGACCATTATCTAGTGTCCTTCTTTGTCTCTTGTAATACTCTTTGTTTTAAAGTCTGTTTTGGGGCTTCCCTGGTGGCGCAGTGGTTGAGAATCTGCCTGCCAATGCAGGGGACACGGGTTCGAGCCCTGGTCTGGGAGGATCCCACATGCCGCGGAGTAACTGGGCCCGTAAGCCACAACTACTGAGCCTGCGCATCTGGAGCCTGTGCTCCCCAACAAGAGAGGCCACGACAGTGAGAGGCCCGCGCACCGCGATGAAGAGTGGCCCCCGCTCTCTGCAACTAGAGAAAGCCCTCGCACAGAAATGAAGACCCAACACAGCCAAATAAATAAATAAAATAAATTTTAAAGTCTGTTTTGTCTGATATGAGAATTGCTACTCCAGCTTTCTTTTGATTTCCATTTGCATGGAATATCTTTTTCCATCCCCTCACTTTCAGTCTGTATGTGTCCCTAGGTCTGAAGTGGGTCTCTTCTAGACAGCATATATACGGGTCTTGTTTTTGTATCCATTCAGCCAGTCTATGTCTTTTGGTTCGAGCATTTAATCCATTTACATTTAAGGTAATTATCGATATGTATGTTCCTGTTACCATTTTCTTAATTGTTTTGGGTTTGTTATTGTAGGTCTTTTCCTTCTCTTGTGTTTCCTGCCTAGAGAAGTTCCTTTAGCATTTGTTGTAAAGCTGGTTTGGTGGTGCTGAATTCTCTTAGCTTTTGCTTGTCTGTAAAGGTTTTAATTTCTCCATCAAATCTGAAGGAGATCCTTGCTGGATAGGGTAATCTTGATTGTAGGTTTTTCCCTTTCATCACTTTAAATATGTCCTGCCACTCCCTTCTGGCTTGCAGAGTTTCTGCTGAAAGATCAGCTGTTAACCTTATGGGGATTCCCTTGTATGTTATTTGTTGTTTTTCCCTTGCTGCTTTTAATATTTTTTCTTTGTATTTAATTTTTGATAGTTTGATATGTGTCTTGGTGTGTTTCTCCTTGGATTTATCCTGTATGAGACTCTCTGTGCTTCCTGGACTTGATTAACTATTTCTTTACCCATATTAGGGACGTTTTCAACTATAATCTCTTCAAACATTTTCTCAGTCCCTTTCTTTTTCTCTTCTTCTTCTGGGACCCCTGTAATTTGAATGTTCGTGCGTTTAATATTGTCCCAGAGGTCTCTGAGACTGTCCTCAATTCTTTTCATTCTTTTTTCTTTATTCTGCTTTGCGGTAGCTATTTCCACTGTTTTATCTTCCAGGGCACTTATCCGTTCTTCTGCCTCAATTATTCTGCTATTGATTCCTTCTAGAGAATTTTTTTTTTCATTTATTGTGTTGTTCATCATTGTTTGCTCTTTAGTTCTTCTGGGTCCTTGTTAAACGTTTCTTGTATTTTCTCCATTCTATTTCCAAGATTATGGATCATCTTTACTATCATTATTCTGAATTCTTTTTCAGGTAGACTTCCTATTTCGTCTTCATTTGTTAGGTCTGGTGGGTTTTTACCTTGCTCCTTCATCTGCTGCATATTTCTCTGTCTTCTCATTTTGCTTAACTTACTGTGTTTGGGGTCTCCTTTTCGTAGGCTGCAGGTTTGTAGTTCCCATTGTTTTTGGTGTCTGCCCCCAGTGGCTAAGGTTGGTTCAGTGGGTTGTGTAGGCTTCCTGGTGGAGGGGACTAGTGCCTGTGTTCTGGTGGATGAGGCTGGATCTTGTCTTTCTGGTGGACAGGTCCACATCTGGTGGTGTGTTTTGGGGTGTCAGTGACCTTATTATGATTTTAGGCAGCCTCTCTGCTAATGGGTGGGGCTGTGTTCCTGTCTTGCTAGTTGTTTGGCATATTGTGTCCAGCACTGTAGCTTGCTGGTCGTTGAGTGGAGCTGGGTCTTGGTGTTGAGATGGAGATCTCTGGGAGATTTTCACTGTTTGATATTACATGGAGCTGGGAGGTCTCTTGTGGACCAATGTCCTGAACTTGGCTCTCCCACCTCAGAGGCACAGCCCTGATGCCTGGCTGGAGCACCAAGATCCTGTCTGTCACATGGCTCAGAATAAAATGGAGAAAAAAAGATAGATAGAAAGAAAAAGATAAAATAAAATAAAATAAAATAAGATAAAATAAAAAAGTTATTAAAAAAATAATTATTAAAAATTTTTTTAAGTAATTAAAAAGAAAGAAAGAAAGAAAGAACAACCAAACCCGAAAACAAATCCACCAATGATAACATGTGCTAAAAACTATACTAAAAACAAACAAACAAACAAAAAACGGACAGACAGAACCCTAGGACAAATGGTAAAAGGAAATCTATACAGACAAAAATCACACACAGAAGCATACACATACACACTCACAAAAAGAGAAAAAGGGGGAAAAAATATATATCTTTGCTCCCAAAGTCCACCTCCTCAACTGGGGATGATTCGTTGTCTATTCAGGTATTCCACAGATGCAGGGTACATCACCTTGATTGTGGAGATTTACTCCACTGCTCCTGAGACTGCTGGGAGAGATTTCCCTTTCTCTTCTTTGTTCGCATGGCTCCCGGGGTTCAGCTTTGGATTTGGACCCGCCTCTGTGTGTAGGTTGCCTAAGGGCATCTGTTCCCCACTCAGACAGGACGGGGTTAAAGGAGCAGCTGCTTCGGGGGCTCTGGCTCACTAAGGCCGGGGGGAGGGAGGGGTACGGATGCGGGGCGTGCCTGCGGCGGCAGAGGCCAGCATGATGTTGCACCAGCCCGAGGTGTGCCATGCATTCTCCCGGGGAAGTTGTCCCTGTATCACGGGAGCCTGGCAGTGGCGGGCTGCACAGGCTCCCGGGAGAGGCGGTGTGGAGAGTGACCTGTGCTCACACACAGGCTTCTTGGTGGCGGGAGCAGCAGCCTTAGCGTCTCATGCCTGTCTCTGGGGTCTGCGCTGATCGCCGCGGCTCACGCCCGTCTCTGGAGCTCGTTTAGGCGGCGCTCTGAATCCCCTCTCCTCGCGCACCAGGAAGCAAAGAGGGAAGAAAAAGTCTCTTGCCTCTTCGGCGGCTCCAGTCCTTTTCCCGGACTCCCTCCTGGCCAGCCGGGGCGCACTAGCCCCCTTCAGGCTGTGATCACGTCGCCAACCCCAGTCCTCTCCCTGCGATCCGACTGAAGCCAGAGCCTCAGCTCCCAGCCCCCGCCCGCCCTGGCGGGTGAGCAGACAAGCCTCTCGGGCTGGTGAGTGCTGCTCTGCACCGATCCTCTGTGCGGGAATCTCTCCGCTTTGCCCTCCACACCCCTGTTGCTGCACTCTCCTCCGTGGC
Organism: Eschrichtius robustus; assembly: GCF_028021215.1. Classification (NCBI taxonomy): domain Eukaryota; kingdom Metazoa; phylum Chordata; class Mammalia; order Artiodactyla; family Eschrichtiidae; genus Eschrichtius; species Eschrichtius robustus. Next base: position 120,776,090 of record NC_090830.1, read on the forward strand.
TCCGAAGCTCCCCCCTCTGCCACCCCCATCTCCGCCCGCGAAGGGGCTTCTAGTGTGTGGAAACCTTTCCTCCTTCACAGCTCCCTCCCACTGGTGCAGGTCCCATCCCTATTCTTTTGTCTCTGTTTTTTCTTTTTTTTTTTTGCCCTTCCCAGGTACGTGGGGAGTTTCTTGCCTTTTGGGAGGTCTGAGGTCTTCTGCCAACATTCAGTAGGAGCTGTTCCACATGTAGATGTATTTCTGATGTATTTGTGGGGAGGAAAGTGATCTCCACGTATTACTCTTCCACCAACTGGCCCTTTCTTGGGATGTAGGGAACATGCAAAATTTTATATTTAAGGGATTTGGGAAGCTGGTTGGTTGGGAATTGGTCATTTCTCTCACTTTCATCTTCTAATAACTGCCTTTGGTTCTATATAAAAATAAAAAGATGGGATCATTATGTGTGCACTTAGGAGCAATGGAAGAATCTGTATGATGTTATATGTTTAGAGTTGTCCTACATCTTGCGTTTCCTGAAGCTTTTGATGTGTGGAGGATTTGAATGGTTATTCTCTTGGTGCCAGAAAATTTATAATATCTCTTATGTATTTCTAGAAGCAGATGTATAAAAGTTTCCTGGGAGCAAAATGGTTCTTTCAAAATGAATGTTGGATGATACATGTGTAAGTGAATCAGACAGATATCGATTAAATGTCCTTCCAACACAAAACAAATGGACCAGATGTGTCAAGGGTTCTGCCACATCCCAGCATTTGATATCCCCCAATGACATTCAATTGCTGATTTCCAGCAAAGGCTTGAAAGGTGGAAATTTTGCTTGGAAATGTTTTAGTGGAATTAGGAGTGAGGCAGAAACAAAGAGTCAGCTCTGAGGCAAAGAGAAGCTTCCAGCCCTTTTCTTCATATCCATGGAGATATTATGCAAAAAAAGGAAAACAAAAAGGTGAACTTGGAAAAATTCTGTGTCATATGTGCTTATTTCCCTCCATTCTGGTGAGATAGCATGAAAGAGACCCAACCGCTTTAAGACCAAATGTGGAAACCAAGTCAAGTTTCATTAAGAGGAACTTCAGAGGGAACCCTGACCTTCTGTAAATGTAGTAATTCGAACAATGAATTTCACAGAGTTTTATACAATGGGAATCCCTCTCTGTCTGAAACGTTGTATCATACTTTTCTGGTTTTACAGACCAATGGGTCTCCCCTTGAACACATGCTTCAATTCATCTGAGAGTGACACTTTTTCAAACTCTCTTGCTTACTTGTAGCAAGTTGAAGAATTACCAAACAGTGGTGGCAACTCTCTTGTATTCTATCTCTGGGAATACTCTTATCAGTTGTGTGATAGTTTTGAGCATCCCATCCAGGCACTCATGGACCATGGTAACCAATTCCCAGGCTTGATAAGGAAAAGTTGAAGAGAGGCCAAGACACGTGGTTCCTGAAGGTGGTGGTGGAGGTGAGGGGGCATGCCACCTGAAGATTGGTCTTGAATGGAGATAGGATAGCACTTGATTCTGGAATGAGTATTTATGAGTGCCTTTGAAGCTTGGGTAATTTGGGTGGGGGGAACGTTGCAAATGTGGGGCTCCACATCAACTGCTTTCATATATATTCAGTATCACCTTTAAGTTGTATCAATTTCTAGCCACATTGTTGAAGCCTGTCTTGGCCAACATCACTCAGCTTGATAGCAGAGATCTAAGAACTTGAGGAGTGACTCCTGAGATTTCTGCTCTAATCTGCTTTAGCTTGACCAAGGAATCCCATTTATGCCATGGTGAGACTTAGAGGTTTGGGAACTCAGATATACAAGGTAAGGTTTTTTGTTTCTTTTATTGCTGGACAGAGGCCATGTCAAAGTCCACTGGAGACAAAACCAGCTCTTCCACTGTTCCTGATGGAATTGTCAACTTGTTCCTTAGGATTTATATCACTCAACAGCATTTGGAGAATATGACATTGTTAATTCTGATGGACTCCTCTTAAAACATCTTGGGTCAGGTGCCTTTGGTATCGAGTTGATCAATGGAGCCTTGATTCCTGGCTCCACTACTGCAGCAAACATTCTTGACACCTATTAATTTGGAGGATATAAAAATCTTGTTATCATGAATTTGCTGCTAAGTAATTGACAGCTGCTATCCTATCCTTTCCAGTCCCTGGTAAACATACTCACTGGTTGACCCAATCTGAGCATGATTAGGAAATAGACGGCTTTTCCTTCAATGTTTCCAACCAGGAAAATTATCCTCATATCAAATTAGTCTACTGCTCTCTGATGAAATAGAGAAAAACCCACTGCCTTGGTAGGGATTAGTGGATCTGAGCAGTGGCTGCTCAAACCACCATGCTGTGCTGAATTCTTCCCAGCCTGTTCTCACCAGATCACATGGTCACAGCAGAAGGTGAGCAAACATTGGAAGAGAAGGAAGCACAGTGCATATAGGAGACTCCTCTCATTCCAAAGACACAACTTTTCTGAGCCAGGTTAATGCCTTTTTTTATTGTCTCTCTTGGCAGAGCCTGAGCTATACTCTGATGAGGAACCTGAAAGCTAGAACAAGAACCAAGGAAACCCTTCATCTCCATGGTTATTTTTCAGGGAAGCTTTAATCTGTCCACAATAGGATGATAGGATGGTGCTGAGTTCTGATGCAGGAAGCAGATTGAAGTCAGGACCTGCAGAAAAAGCAAAGGTCGGGGGCTGAGCTGATGTTACCTGGGAACAAATTTTCAAAAGGAAGACTCCTTCAGTATTTTGTCCTTGTCTTCATTTTAATGATGAGGAAACTGACCAGGGGAAGCTGATTTAGAGCTTTTTTCCTCCATATAACAGAACAGGGCATGGTTTGGTAGGTGCAGGGTGGGGACATTGTAGCAATGCTACTTACCCAACCTCTGTATTCAATCTTATCTCCCATTTCATCCCCCCTTCCCGTCACTGATCTGTTTTCCATTTTGTAAATGGAATAGCAACCAGTCCAATAGGGCAGAGTGATATGAGAGGCACAAGCCCTCATGTGACACATAAATAACTGACCAGACATGACATTTCAAAAACAGTGTAATCTTTTGGAAAGCTTGTTTCAAAGGTTAAAGCTAAAACACCTTGTACATCAGGCCATCATAATGTCTCACGATTGAACACAATTCATGTGCAGTCTTCCCCAAGTATTCAATGACTGGAATGTCTGATTTTATCACAGTCATAAAATACAATGTGGTGCTTAGGATGTCCTGGAACCAGAGGGGCTGGTTTGGAGTCCCAGCTTCACCAACTTATTAGCTGTGTGGTATGGGCTGGGTTATCTCACTTTGCTCTCTTGTAATATGAAAACAATCTTCACAAACACACGTGAAGTAGTCACTGTTGATGAGTAAGATAGTGTGGGCAATCATTAGTGTTAAGTAGTTAGATAGTGTGCTTAGCACAGACACAATGTCAATTTATGATAAACAAATAATTAGTAAATGCCTGCTGTATGCAAGATCTTGCATTAGGCATAAAACTTACCTCTCAGATTTATCAAAGTTTATCTTGAAAAATAATAAGGCTTTTGGTGCCACTGTTGACATGCCCAGCTAGTCAACCAGAAAACCAGATAAAAGCTATGCTCTAATATTTACAACAAATTCAAGCTAAATCGTGAATGAAGAGTTTTCTATGTGAGCAATTTCTCCAACATCTGCGAAAGTTTTGAGTTTATTGACTATTCCTTGGATGCCCTTCCAAATGACAAATTTTGGTGTCAAAATTACTGTTTATTTCTGGTGGCGTGAAATTCCACACCTAACTCCCATCCAAAGGTACATCTGTCTCTGTCTTCTTTATGTCCGTCTGTTCTCCTCTTAGTGATGCTTGCATTAGGATGATGCTTTTTGTAAAATTGGACTTGTAATAGATGCTGGAGTGAGAGATGGGGCACAAAACAAAATTAGGCTCATTTTTGGGTGCATTTAAGTGCTAACTACTGCCCCAAATGGTAAATTACAAAAATGATCATTGGACCCTGAGGAGTTGATGGATTTCCTACCTCAAATTGCTAGACAGTTACATGAGTGAGGGTGATTTTCCTAGTGTTAAAACTGTTCCCTGGGGGTAATTTTAGGCACCTTGGGAAGCTGCATTAACTACTTTTGGCCACAAGACAGCCATTGCTAAGTGGGCACTTAAGTGTTCACATGACTATAAAGTGGTGCCCCAGTTAAGAATAATTAGCAAAGATCTTTGTGGTGATAAAGGTCTGGGAAGTTTTACTGGAAGAAATATCCTGACTATATAATTCCCTTGAAAATGAACCTTTCCAGAAGATAAAACTTGCAGATATGGAATGGCTTGCTACTGCTGCTAATTTTTATAAGACCCTGCTAGAAAATCAGGCTTTATGGATGTTAAAGACATTTTGTGAGTATTAACATCATGCTTATCCACAGTACTGTCAAATAGGGAGTGGACGTTAGGATGTTGCTTTACAAGCAGAAGGCTGCAGGACTTCATGGGAGGAGCTGAAAATTTAGAATCAAGAAAACCTGAACTTTAATTGGGCTTGGCTACTTCCTACTCATGTGGCCTTAAGCAGTTCATTTTCTCTCTTTGGGCTGCAATTCTACTGTTTGTACAACAATGGGATTGGATTAGATCAGGGATGGCACATTCTTGGCAAGTATGCTACCTTCACCTCAATCTGCACCCTTAACAGACATTGCTGATTGGTCAGAGCAAGATTTCAGGCTGGGCATCAGAGGCCTCCGATCAATGTGACCTCTCTCCATAGGTCAACCACAATGTTGACCCACCACATAGGCATCTGTAATGGGATCAAGGGAAGGTTACATGAGATGCTGAAATGACATGCCCAGGTAATTATGGGTTGAATTTTTCTAGCTTCACAACTGAATTTCAATATGCATTATGCCACCAGAGGCAGAATGAGTAGTGGTCAAGAGGGTGGATCCTATGTTCAAAGGATGATTGTGAGGTTTAGCTAAGGTAAGGCATGTAAAATATTTAACACAGTGACTTCAAAATTCCTAAATGCTTAGTAAAAGCTGGCAATTAATATCCAACCCTTGTTTTCTGATGGGATAGTTAGGAGTTAATGAAGAAAATATTAGCTCAGATAATTGCAACCCCTTTCAAAGAGTTCTGGCACCTTGCTAATGACCTTGCATCCCAGAAGCCCCCTTCCAAAAGTTGCTCTCACAGCACTCTGAGCTTTCATTAGTGGCTATTGATTGACAGGAACCTTGGAAATTAGTTTGTTTTATTTTTGGAAAGCAAACTTTTGGTGTAGCCTTATTTGTATAACCTATCCCCCAGATCCTGCATCTTAGTCACATTCAAGACTCACATCTGTAGATTTTTGTCCTACCCAAAAACATAAAATGGTAACAATGTAAAACTGCAAGGAAAGTGACTTGCATTTGGGGATATTGGGTGGTCTTCTGCCTGAATGATCCTCCATTGTTCTGAAGTAGTTCTTCCTACTTTTTCTTTTAGCTTGAGCTGGGGACCAAGACTGGAACCCCTTCCTTCTTGTGGTTCTAAAAATTCTTACCCTAATTTCTTTCCTGCCAGAAGAGTGCACACTTATGTACCCGGTCAAATTATGTGTCAAATAGGGCTATTTGTGAGCTGTCACCATGGAACTCATTTAGTGGACATCCTAAGAACGTCTCCCAGTGAATTTGATCATTTTCATTCCACAGGCACAGACTTTATTTACTTCTTACATAGAGAGACAAAGACCCGTTCATGAAGCCAGATGATACCCCTGGGCCCTCCCCCCTCCTCACAGCCAGCCAGACCCTAAGGAGTCCGGATGTTCCCCCGATAACCAGCACCAGCAGATCAGACATACATTTGACATTACAGAGATGCCATCATACATTTAGGGAGGGGTTAAACTCTTCCAAGACAATGGGTTTAGACTGGGGCTCCATTCATAGGTGACGAAATGCAGGGGAACACAGGGAAGGCTGTGTGGTTGAATCCTGGAGCCCACCAAAAAAGAATCTTCTCCAGAGAAACTTGACTCTAAACTGCTGGTGCTTCAGCGGGGATCCCAGAGGAGTCCCCCAATTCTGACCGAAGTTATTTCCAATCAGAGATGCTTTTGCCCACTGACTCGGCCGTGGTTGCCCTACCCCTGTCCAAGCTCCTGCCTCCTGAGTTCCAGTCCTCTTTCATGAAGTATCACTAAGCTGACCCTGAATAAAACATCCTATGTTTAGGGCAATGAGAATGGCTACAGAGCAGCAGGGTTTTTTTTTTGTTTGTTTTTATTTTTAAATTTTCTCGAATAAGAGACACACTGCGCTCACTGGAGGGTGGAGTATTTCCATAGAGACCTATTTGCCTGCTACCTCACGTAATGAGAAGTAAAATTCCTGACATCTTAACCCCAGAATTCATGCACTTTTTATTCATTTGCCAGATGGATTCTTTTTTCATAACTCTAAGTAGGTTTATTTTGCCATGGATGTAGTTTACAGTCGACACCTTCTATGGCACACACTTGATTTGGGAGTCAATATTTTTTGGTTTAGACATGTACATTGAGATTTCTACTGAAATCCTCACGTCTATCTTTCTACTAATTTGAATTATTTATTTTCTAACCTTGAATTTACCAAATAGCTCTCTATTTATTCAACACATATTTATTGAGTAACTACTATGTGCAAGGCATTGTTGTAGGTGCTGAGGATACGGCAGAAAACTAAACAGAAAAAACAAGAGCAAAATCATGTTCCCTCCGTTATGGTGTTTTGCAGAAGGAGAATGGACTCCCAAGTCAAATTTTGGTTTGGATGTCGAGGCTGATAGTGCCCTACACACACCAAGAGGTTATGAAAAGGTTTATTATTTATATCACGAGACATTGGGAATATCAGGAAAGCTCTCAGATAGGTCCAAGAGTGGCTGGAGACAACCAGGAAAGGAGACTGGCTTGGAATTCTTATGGTGGTTAGGGAATGGGGCTGGGGTAAGGATTCCCATGCTAGAGTAGAGGCTTGAGTGATTTGAACCTTCCCTCAGCCCCAAAGTAGGAAATACCCAGGCTTTCTTATCAGCTTGCCCAGATGTGGGGCAGAAAGTGAAGAGAAAGGGATGAGGCTTAAAAGCTGTCAACAGTCAAACATCAGAAAATGGAGTCAAGGGGACTTCCCTGGTGGTCCAGTGGTTAAGGCTTTGCGCTTCCAATGCATGGGGCGCAGGTTTGATCCCTGGTTGGGGAATTAAGATCCCACATGCTGCGCGGCGAGACCAAAAAAAAAAAAAAAAAAAAAAAAAGGAGTCAAACTCTGGCTTACATTCTTAAAAAAAATTTTTTTTTATTGTAGTACAACATACACATAGTAAGTGCACAAATCTCAAGCAGACAGCTTATGAGTTTTTGAATACATATAGATGTATGTAACCATTATCCAGAAGAGATATAGAATGTTTCCAGCATGCAGATGGTTCCTCTGTGCCCCTTTCCAGTCATACCTTTTCCCCAAGATATAAACACCATTCTGACTTCTATCATCCAAGATTAGTTTTTCCTGTTCTTGCAATTTTTATAAATGGAATCATAGTATGTACATATGCAGTGCTGCCTTGGTCTGAAGTCAGGTGACTATATATATGTGGATCTGGTTCTGAACTTTCCATTCTGTTCTATTCTTGTACCAATATGACACTGTCTTAATTACTATAGCTTTATAATAGTCTCAGTATTTGGTAATGGAAGTCCTCCAACTTTGTTCTTCTTCACGATTGTTTCCTATACCCGCTGCCTTTCAACAGAAACATTTTAGAATAAACTCAATTTATGTGCACGCGCGCACACACACACACACACACACACACACACACATACATCTTGATGGGCTTTTGATTGGGATTGCATTGAATTTACACATCAATATGAGAAGAATTGACATCTTCCAATCCATATTGAGAATTTAAATCTATTAATATAAAATATTTTCCCACTTATTTAGGTCTTTTAAAATTTCTCTCAACACAATGTGTTAATTTTCACTCTAGAGGTTTTTCACCTCTATAATTAGAGCTATCCCTATGTATTTAATTTTTAAATACTATTGTAATGAATACTTTAAATTTTTTTCTAATTATCCTAAATATATATAAATATAATATATTATATATAATTGATTTTGTTATTGACCTTGAATCCAGCAACCTTTATAAATTCCCTTATTAACAATAATAGTTTGTATATAGTTTTGAATTTTTGATGCACAATCATATGTGAATAATGACAATATTTCTTTTAAATTTCTAATATTGGTATCTTTATGTTATTTTTCTTGTTTCATAGTGTTGCTAGGAACCTCTTGTGCAATGTCAAAAGATGTGGTAATAGTGGACATCCTTTTCTTACTCCTAACCTCAGGGAGAGATACTTCCACATTTCACCATTATAGTGTTGGTTATAGATATTTTGTAGATATCTTTTAATAGATTAAAGAGTTTTTTGCTTTGTCTAACTTGCTATGAGCTTTTTCCCTTAATCTCAAACAGATGTTGAATTTTATCAAATGCCTTTTCTGCTTCTGTTGAGAGGACATAAAGTTCGTCTCCTTTATTAATGTGGTGCTTTACAGTGACTGCTTACCAAATATTAAAGTAGCTTTGCTTTTCTGGGATGACCCCATTTCATCATGATGTATTTGTAGGGGATCAGATATGCCACCCCAAAATGTGTCACTCTGCATAAAGACCATTTTGAGCTGAAGGCAATAGAGAAAAAAGCAGACAGAGGAGGAGCTCTCTGCCTTCCCCTTATCTGCCTGAAAAGCAGGGCATAAATTCTCCTTGTGAAGGTCCTACCCACCCTTTCCTGTACCAGGAAGGGAAGAACAAGCTTATCACCTGAGATGAGATAGTATCAAGAAGAGTCTACCTGAGGGAGTTCCCGGCAGTCCAATGGTTAGGACTCGGTGCTTTCACTGCTGTGGCCAGGGTTCAATCCCTGATGCGGGAGATATGATCCCGCAAGCTGCATAGTGCAGCCAAAAACAAAAAACAAAACAAAACAAAACAAAACAAAGAAGCATCTACATGAACAAACGTTACTAAATAACCCTTATCTACCATTAGTATCCCCCATATATTTACCTTCCCACCCTTAAAAGTCCAGAAGCCCCTTTCCTTTGTCTTGTCACTTCTCTACAAATTTATTGTCCTCTGTCAGAATGGTATAAAAGCCTCCAAGTCTAGTGGCTTCTTTGGGACTTTTTGATTCTTCCTATGAAGTTTCCTCCCCTACCCATCCCCAATCTTGTTGCCACATAATACATTTTACATCAAATGTGTATGCTTTTCTCTTGTTAATCTGCTTTTTGTCAGAAAACATTTTCTCTCCTACATATTACACTTCTGTAAATTGCTGGATTCAGTTTGCTCATATTTTGTTTAGAATTTCTATGCCTGTGTTTATGAGAAATATAATTTTCCTTTCTTATAATGTCTTTGACAGGTTCTGTTATCAGGGTTTTGCTGGCCTCAGGAAACAAGCTGGGAATAGTTTTTCTCTCTCTTTTTAAAGTTTGTATTTGATTGTTATGATTTCTTTCTTAAATGTTTGGATTTACATTCTTTATTACCACAAAACCCTGTGAATTTCCCCGTTGTAAGAGATACCTCTGTGTATCCTATTTCTAGCTCATCACTCGGGGTTTGCTTTCTAGTTGCTGCTGAGATGCTTAAATATACTTGCTTTGGGACTGGTTGACAAGTCCTGCTCCTGACCCTGAAAACTGGTAAGTGTTTATGTTTCAGTAAACACCATTATGAGTGATGAAAGGATGATCGCAAATGTTGTATTTTGTGTCTACTGTAAACTTATGATGACACAGCCTGAAATCAAAATCTGGGAGACTTGGAGTCATTTATAAACACACGTCATAGGAAAATGTCAGTGGTATAAGCATTAAAAAAGATCTCTAAGCCAATACATTAGGCTGTGGTGGAAGTGGAATGGAAATACGACTCCAAGGAAATAAACCAATGGTAAAATTTCTGTCTATTAAAAAAAGAGATTGTTCAGGTACTTTCTAAATAGATGATGCTGAGGCCCCAGATCACTGTGGTATTTAATCCCATCAAATGGATTTTATTTGTATTTTTTTTAAAGAACTTTATTTTATTTTTATTTATTTATTTATTTATTTTTGGCTGCATTGGGTCTTCATTGCTGTGCATGGGCTTTCTCTAGCTGTGGCGAGCAGGGGCTACTACTCGTTGGGGTGTGCGGGCTTCTCGTTGCGGTGGCTTCTCTTGTTGCAGAGCACAGGCTCTAGGGGCACAGGCTTCAGTAGTTGTGGCACGCGGGCTCAGTAGTTGTGGCTCGTGGGTTCTAGAGCGCAGGCTTAGTAGTTGTGGTGCACAGGCTTAGTTGTTCTGCAGCATGTGGGATCTTCCCGGACCAGGGCTTGAACCCGTGTCCCCTGCATTGGCAGGTGGATTCTTATCCACTGCGCTACCAGGGAAGTCCCATCAGATGGATTTTAAAAAGCAATCCAGTGGTTTTATTTGAAGATATCAATACTTGCAACATGCTGGAAAATGCATTCTTTGTTACTATTCAAACATATAATGACAAATTTTAGAAGTCACCTTAAATGTGTGAAGTTTTTTGCTTACAGAACTTCTAATAGAATTTGGAAAGAGTTTTGAATAATAGCCTAAACAGAATTGGGATTCTGGGGAAGAAGAAGTGAGGAAAGAATTCTGAGTATGCCGCCAACAGTGTCCACCACATACATCTCCCAGAGAAGCACATAGTAGATCACTCTGGAAGTTCTCATACTGTTTCTGCCCAGTGGGGCTCTTGATTCTGTCTGGCTTCAATGTATTCACCTAACTCCAAGTACAATAGAATGTATGTACCAAAAAAGATCTTTCAAGGAAAACATCCTGATCCAATGTATATAAGAACATCTAATTCTGAGACAAGGGGAGCCTATAAACATCTCAAAATATAATATTGCTCTTCAATTAAAAAAAAACAAAGGAAAAATATGTGCATGTGTTTAAGATTATGTGTGTGAAAGCATAAACACATCTCAAAAGATAACATCTAACTGCCATTTTCTCTGGCTGTTATTCTTTTTTTCTCTTTTTAAATTAACATACTATAAAGTTAACTTTATTTTGGTGTAGAGTTTTATGAATGTTAACACATGGATGGAGTCATCTAACCCCATTGCTATCAAGATACAGAACAGTTCCATCATGCCTAAAAAATTCCCTCCTACTGCCCCTTTGTAGACATGCCCTTCCTCCAACCCTCACACCTGGCAACCACTCTCTGTCGTCTGTCCCTATAGTTTTGCTTTCTCTAAAATATCAGATAAGTAAATCATGCAATATGTCACCTTTTGAGACTGGCTTCTTCCACTTAGCAAAGTGCCTTGAACATTCACCTATATTGTTGTATTTATATTTTTTTCTGAGTAATATACATTTTATGGATATACCAGAATTAGTTTATCCGTTCACCCATTGAAGCACATTTGGTTGGGTTGGCAGTTTTAAATACAACTGCTGTAAATATTTATGCACAGGTTTTTGTGTGAATATAAGTTTTTTTTCTCTAATGGAACAAACTAGGAGTGGGGCTTCCTAGTTCATGTGGTAAGTGTATGCTTTATTTGATAAGAAACTGCCAAATGGTTTATCAGAGTGGCTGTACAATATTTGGTAGAGCAATTTTGAGTGTTTTAGTTGCTCTGCTTCCTTTCCAGCACTTGGTATTGTCAGTTTTGTTTTTTTAAACCCTTCTCATAGGTGAGAAGTGGTATCTTGTTGTGGTCTTAATTTGCATTTCTTTAATGGCCAATAACATTGAACATCTTTTCATGCGCTTATTTGCCATCAGTATGTCTTCTTTGGTGAAGAGTCTATTCAAATTTCATGAAAGAGGGCTTCCCTGGTGGCGCAGTGGTTAAGAATCCGCCTGCCAGGGGGCTTCCCTGGTGGCGCAGTGGTTGAGAATCTGCCTGCTAATGCAGGGGACACGGGTTCGAGCCCTGGTCTGGGAAGATCCCACATGCCGCGGAGCAACTAGGCCCATGAGCCACAACTACTGAGCCTGCGCGTCTGGAGCCCGTGCTCTGCAACAAGAGAGGCCGCGATAGTGAGAGGCCCGTGCACCGCGATGAAGAGTGGCCCCTGCTTGCCACAACTAGAGAAAGCCCTCGCATAGAGACGAAGACCCAACACAGCCAAAAAAAAAAAAAAAAGTAACAAATGTTCAAGTACAATTGGTGTCTTAAAAAAAAAAAGAATCCGCCTGCCAATGCAGGGGACATGGGTTTGAGCCCTGGTCCGGGAAGATCCCACATGCCGTGGAGTAACTAAGCCTGTGCACCACAACTACTGAGCCTGTGCTCTAGAGCCTGTGAGCCACAACTACTGGGCCCACGTGCCACAACTACTGAAGCCTGCATGCCGCAACAACTGAAGCCCATGTGCCACAACTACTGAAGCCCGCACACCTAGAGCCTGTGCTCTGCAAGGAGAGAAGCCACTGCAATGAGAAGCCCGTGCACCGCAACGAAGAGCAGCCCCTGCTTGCTGCAACTAGAGAAAGCCAGCGTGCAACAATGAAGACCCAATGCAGCCAAAAATAAATTAAAGAAAAAAAAAAGTAAAAAAAAATTTTGTGGAAGACTGTGTTGCATGGAGCACAGTTTGGGAAACTAATTCAGAGCAGAAGATGATAGGTACCACAAAGCAGAGCAAGCCACCATATTTGGCATAAAGATCTCATTACATTGGTCCTAAATACACTAGAATTTCCTCCAGACCTACTTTTGTGGGTCCGTTTTATGAAATTGGTATTTAGATTCAGGGAGACGAGTGGAAATGGGTAGGGAGAAAATATAAATGACAAATCAAGTTATACATACTGACATTTGTATAATTATAAGAGTAACCTCTAGTAAGTGCATTATCTGCTTTTATCTTCATTTTACTGGTGAAAAATATTGAGGCATGCTTTAAGACTTTCATCAGCTTTAGGGAAAATTTATGACTTTTGGCATTTGCTTGAGAGATGGGGTGGGGAGTCAGTTGGGAATGGTTCTGAGAGCAGATTTGGAGACTGAACTTAGATGCTTGATCTTGTTTGGTATTTCATGTATTGTTAGTCATCATCTTTGCAGGTGGGAGCCCTGGGCAGTCCATTTAGGTCTGCTGTATCCACTAGGTACCATGGGCACTGTGTCAAAGAGCTAAGCATTTACAAGACCTAAAGAAAGCTTGAAATGTGGGAAAGTGATTGTCTCCGGAATAAGGAAAAAAAAAAAAAGAGAGAGAGAGAGCTGAGAAATCAACAATAAGCATTTAGATGACTAAATATTGTAACATCAGGTCAACTCTAACTCCACTCAACTCTTGTATACTTTTTTGTACACAAAATTATATTTAATGTAGGACAGTAAAACATTTTAACATTTTTGATATTCTGTGAAGCGGGGCCTCCAAAAATGAGTTCCCAGATCTTTAAATTCATTTTGAACTTTGTATTTCAGGGTCAAAGATCCTTAGAGTTAAGAGAAGGGAACCACCCTCTTTCCCTCAGAGCTACTCCTTTGATGCAAGGTATTTGTATCAATTAAGGTGGGCTAACCACTGAAACAAACGACTGCCTAATATCAGTCCTTCAACACAATAAAAGTTTATTTCCCATTCCTGTGATGGTCCAACAGAGGTATGTCTTGTTAGAGAGCTCTTGTGGGTAACTTCCTTTTGAGTGACAAATTAGGGACCAGACTCCATCTGTCTTGTGACCCCACCTCCTCTGGTCCTTGGGGTCTCTCTTTTCAGGGGAAATAGAGTGTGGAGGAACATCAGAGGGATTTTAGGGGTTAGGCCTAGAAGTGACATGGCTTGGTTCTGCCCATATTTCAAGGGCCCAAACTCAGTCCTGTGGCCCTGCCTACCTGAAATGCAGAGGCTTCAGTCCAGCTGTTTGTGGATAGAGGAAGAAAACAGGCTGTGGTGGACACGTAGAATTCTCTGCTTTGCTGTTCATCAGCATTTGTAAATGTAGTTTATCTTCTGATCTCTTATGTCTCCTAGCCTCATGAGAAAGTGTTGACTTCCTTCCTTGATAAGAAACCTTGGTATTTGAGAAGAAAACAATTGTGTTGGTTTTATTTCCTTTTGGACCTCTCTGTGGTATTTTCATGTTTTCTATTTCCAGCTTGTTCTAGTTGGCTTCTAGTGCTCTAGTTGACTGCTAAGTGCAGAACCTCCTTTAACCATTGCAGTAATGTAAGGTTTCCATGGCCTTCTGTTTTTCATGCCCTTAACTCAGGGGCTGAACTTAGAAGTAGCAGAGACTTACTCCAAGCATGGGGAGAATTAGGCAAATCAACTCTATCTACTCTAGCCCCAAAAGACAGGCTTTGGGAAATAGTTTGGGAGGTCCATGCAAGTATTAGACTGAGGAAACACTTACCAGGTGAAGTCCACGTCGTCATTTAGGAATGGCCTTGAGCACAGAAATTAGTCTCTTTGCCCTTCAGTTATCTCCTTTGTAAAATAGCTACTGTAGCTTCCACCTCCTAGGGTTTTGGGAAAGATTAAACAAGATAATGCAAATAAAATGCTTAGCATATTATTGGGCACATAGTAAATGCACACTTTCCCCTAAAAATGGGATCTGCTTTTTACCAGTCAGGTTTCTTATTTTCAAGCCTTAGAAACTGAGTTTGGAATGGTTTAAGCAGAAAGACATATAGCTACCTCACAGAATTTCCAGAAGTGGTGATGAATCAGGCTCATATGCCACACACCCCGGAGCAATGCCCCAGATATGCTTCAGAATGGTTCTTGGGATGGCTGTGTCACTGCCACTGCTTCCCTTTATTACCACAGCATAGGACCCTGGATGGTGGCCTTAGAAGTGGTGCTGATGCTGTGTCTAGAAACCACGATCATGGCTGCCACTGCCACTACCTGTCACCAAACTGGATTCTGAGCAGTCCGAGCTGCATCATGCCACCAGCCTCCTTTTGAGTGACAAATCAGGGACCAATTCAAAGTTGAGGTCGCATGTCCATGCCCAAGATGCAAAGGAGTCTGGGAAAGTGAATATTTGACATTTGCAGATTCGATGGGAGGTGTTCCTCACCCAGGCCTAGACCTCTTTCTTCTTTTTGCCAGTCCCTGCCTCTGAGACCCCAGTCTGCCTCTAACCTATGACCTTATGGCTGTGACCCTATTGCAGTAGTAATAGTAAGCACTCAGTAACTGTGGATGATGTGCCAGGCACCGTGCCAAGCATTTTGTATGCATTAAACCTACTCACTTTATACCCATTTTACAGAGGATAAGACTGAGGCTCAGAGAAGTCAGATGAAATTCTGGTTTAAAGATGACAGCATAAAGTCAGTAATTCCCCCTTTTTCTTCCTGGAAAGTATCCATAAGCAATAGAGAGTGAAAACATGACAACTTTATTTTTGGTGATGCTAGGAGATAGCTAAAACTTTGCATTCTGTGAATATTTGCAGCTGCTTTTCTCTACTGGTTTAGGAGAAATTTTACCTATATAGAAGCCTACATATCAACTTGGGGACAAAAAGGATTATGTTTAGCCAGGAGCATGGCCCCAGCTCTGCCCTCACACAAACCTCCACCCATTAGCTGGTCCGAGAAAATCTTCCCTTCTTTGGAGACAGATAACAAAAAAAGAAATAAGCATAAAATCCATACAAAGATAGCACAAAGACAAAAATGGAAAAACTAGAACAAACTATGGCAGAAATCAGAAGCATTACCAGAGAGTTGATAAAAATTGTGACCAAAACTTTAACCATGATTTTTAAAAGAGAGAGAAAAACATATGCTGTCAAAACTCAGGAAAGAAGTATGTGTGTGTATATGTATGTGGGGGAGGGGAGACTTAAATCATCATAGACATGAAGAAGAAACTGGAGAAAACACGAGGGAGAATAGACTGCTAAAAACATGATAAAGGATGTAGATAGTAGAAATAAGAAAAATAAACAATGTTAAGTTGAAATAGAGAGAGGAGTAAAGCAAGTTAGAGAGAAAATGATAGATGGTGGACAGGCAAATTAAGTCCAACATACGTACAGTTGTCCTCTCCTCCAAGGAATAAAAAGGAAATAATTGTCAGAACAAATATCTAAAGATACAATTCAAAAAAAACTTCCCTGAAATTAAACTTGAATTTACATAATGATAGGACAAACCCTGAAGGAACACAACTTTGGCAAAATTATAGAGGCAAAAGGAAAGCATAGATAAAAGGAACTAACAAAAATACTGTGTGTGTGTACGCGCGTGCGTGTGTGTGTGTGTTGGTATTGTTGGTTGAAGGGTATAGGGAGACAACTGTATCACAGGGCAGACATCAGCCAGAGAGGCAGAAGGGAGAGCAGACTGAGAGAAAGCTTTTGAGTTCGACTCTTGATCTTGCCTCTCTCCAGGATTATTTTGAAGCAGATAGGAATCCTGGACAGTCACCAGTTGATGACATTAACATCACTATTGTCAACAATGGGTAATGATGAGGCAATAAAAAAGTCCTGCTGGGGTTGAGGAGATGGAGAAAAGTTGTGAGCTGACTGCCTTCCCTTGGGCAGTCTCTCCTTCACCTCCTCCTTCTCTTGGCACCCTGGATGAGTGGGTTAAAGTCTAAGGATAAGCCGTTTCCCAATACTGTTTGTCTTTACTGAGTTTAAAAGAGAATCTATGATCAGAGGAAATGCTTGATTTTAGAAAAGCAACAAATAGTGACACAGTGATTCTCCAGTGCTTGGAGCTCTCTTTGTCTTCTCTCTCCTTAACTTCATAGACTAGAGTTAGGACTTCAGCTCTTCCCTTCTGTATATGCCTGGAGAGAGCAGTTGCTACCCCAGGAGATGTGAGCTTGCAAGCTAAAATAACCAGATATTCACAGAGGATAATCACTATAAAAAAAGACAACACATGGAATGATGTATACCAACCAAAACAGAATCATCGGAATGGATGACACTCCACAGCCTGTCTTCAGAGCAAGTGCTCTTAGTGGCCAGGTGTACCAATGAGTGTCTATCTGCTGCACCCTCCCCACGGCAACTGACTGCCTGGACATCAGGGTGCAGCAGGCCCTGGACACCTGTCTCTGTCCCCCATCCCACCTGATACCCTCAGTATGTTGTCTTTGATTTACAATGCTTTCTGGTGACTCTTTGCCCAGACAGATATGAGATGGGCTTTACTCTGTGCTTGCCCCACTATCACTACCTGCTGCCAGGAAAGCAGATTCTCATCACCTGCCCTGCTTTGTTGTGGAGTCTAGGGCAAGGCTGTTCTCCTTTTACCTCTTCCCATGGTACTGCCTGGCCTTGTCACCACCCATCATCCTCCAGTCTTGAGACACAACAGTCTTGTCTGCCAAGAACATGAGCTTCTTTTAAATCAGGTCAGTGCCAGCTGAGGTAAAGCCTGTGTCACACTAAATAAATCTGAAGCCACATAGCGACATGAAATAAAAAGCATTTCTCTTGCCTAAAACAAAGCAAATCCCCAGCAAATGCTGGAACTGAGCATCTTCCTAGACATACTTCTGGTGGTAGGAGATCAGTAAACCCAAGCCAAGAATGAGGGTCTCTTCCTACTTTCCCTATTTTCCTTCTCTTCCTTTTTGTCTGGTAGCCCTTGGTGCAGAGGCTGGTCTGGTGGGTGAGCACAGAGTATGTGGCCATCTGGTCACCAAAAGAGTAAAGTCACGACAAAGTTTTGGGGCTGGTATCAGAGAGGGGGTAATCTGGGGAAAGCCACACCCATATGTCCAGGCAGACAGGTGGCATCAGCAGGGGTGCAGAAGGTAAGCATTCTTTTATAAAACTTGCCCTTCTAGGAAATTCAGTCCCAGATACCTCCTCAGCTCTAGGCTTTAGAAATTGGAATTCACTCTTGAACAGGCTGGTTTCTTTCTGCAGAACTTAAGCAGAGCTCATTTGATCAAATGATGTTTCATGAATCTCTGGGGTCTTTTACATGGAGAGTGGGTCACTGTGATGAAGAAAAGATGTTTAAGGGAGTCCGGGAAAAGATCAGCTGATGGGTACAGTGATAAATTACAGGGGTGAGTGCTGGACACTTTTTAAAGCTTGTCATGAATTAATTCTTGGAGCTGGTGTGAGATTTTTTAAAAAATTTTTATTGGAGTATAGTTGCTTTACACTATTGTGTTAGTTTCTCGTACAGCAAAGTGAATCAGCTATACATATGCATATATCCCCTCTTTTTTGGATTTCCTTCCCACTTAGGTCACCACAGAGCATCGAGTAGAGTTCCCTGAGCTATACAGTAGGTTCTCATTAGTTATCTATTTTATACATAGTATCAATAGTGTATATGTGTCCATCTCAGTCTCCCTATTCATCCCACCCCTGCCCTTTCCCCCTTGGTGCGAGATTGGTGACATTTCCAGAGAGTCTAATTTGAAGTTGATTGGGTGTCTCACATCCTTTGAAGATAGGCTCTTCTCTTAAAATGTTAAAAAATAAAGCACAGAGGAACTTACCCAGCGAGAGTGGCAAAACAGTCTGGCTGCTGACACGTCCCTCTGACATCACTCAGGAAGAGCAATGTGTCTGTTTGAATTGGTTTTGAGATGCAGACAGTGCAATGGCTAAATTGTCAGCTGGCAAATTGGATAAGCCTGTGATTCTGCCTCTTGGGAAAGATGACATACATTTTAGTATGTCTAAGACTTGTTTTTTAAAATCCTCCATGCATTTAAAATATCAAGCTGGCAGGGCTGCTGTGATTGGTTAAAAAGAAAAGATTCACTGGGCAGCCAGCTCACCTTCCCACCTGACATGACCTAGGCTATCAGAACCTTGTGCTATGACCCACCAGGCATGCCTAGTTCTCGGATGCCCAGTATCATGATAGATTATAACACATGCAGTCCATGGCTGTTCCAGACTTTTCTCTTCTCTAAAGGACCAGGACCACTACAAGGGCAGATGCAGCTTTTGGTGTTCCTGGGGCGAGGGGGAAGAGAATAACTGAATTACTGTTTCCTACTCAGAATAATATTCTCAATGCCACAGGCCAGAATCAGTTCTCAGCATTCATTTGTCCAGTTGAGCAGTTTCATGATGACAACATTCTGTCACTCTTGAAGGCTTTTAACCAATTTGGTGAGAGGATGGAAACATTTTAAATAAACTTTTGTTTTGTAATAACTTTAGATTTATAGAAAAATTGCAAAGAAAGCACAGAATTCCTGTATATCCTTCACCCAGATTTTCCTAATGTAGTCTCTTACATAGCTGTGGTTCATTTGTCGAAACTAAGAGGTGATTACTGATATATATTACTATTGACTAAACTCCAGACTTTATTTGGATTTCGCCTGTCTTTCTACTAATGTCCCTTTTGTGTTTCAGGATAACACATTGCTTTTATGTAGGATGTCTCCGTAATCTCCTCTGGTCCTTACCCGTTTTCAGTCTTTCCTTGTTTTTTAAATGACCTTAACATTTTTGAAGAATAATTGTTGGGTATTTTATATGATGGCCCTTCATTTGGGTTTCTATGATGTTGGTCTCATGTATAGACTAGGACTATGAATTTTGGAGGAAGACTATCACGGAGGTGAAGTGCCCTTCTCATCACATCATATCAGGGGGTACATGCCAACAACATGATTTATCGGTGAGATGGCAACTTTGATCACTTACTTAGGATGATATTTTCCAGGACGCTGCATTGGAAAGTTCTTATTTTTTGCTTTCCGTAGTCTGTTCTTTGGAAGTGAATCACTAAGTCCAGCCCATGTTCAATGTTGGGAAGGAAATAAAACTTCACTTTCTGGATAGGGGAGTATCTACATGGAATTAGATAAAGAAGATATGCCCCCTATTTATTTATTTATTCAATTATTTATATTAGCATGGACTCTATTATATATTATATATTTCTTTTATACTTTGAGTTATGAACCAATACTATTTATTGGATCATATTTTGTTGCTTAAATTGTTCCAGGTTTAGCTCCTATGTTCCTTTGACACGCTCCCATTCTCTCTCTTTTTTTTTTTTTAACACTTCCTTGCTTTCTGGCACATAAGATGCTCCAGGCTCATGTTGTATTTTATCTATCCCAACCCTAGAATCAGTCATTTCTCCAAGGAGCTGGGCTTCCTTTTATTGGAGAACGGTACTAGAAACCAAGATCTAGGCACAGGTGTGCTTGTTGCACTTAGACTGTCACTGCTTCTAGGCCCTGTCAAGGACAGAGCTAGGAAACTTAGGTATGTGTACTAACCATTGTATACATACGTATCCATAATTGTTTCTGTGTGTGTCCATCTGTATATATATTAAGCTACACATGAGTTCACAGTGGCATCTGGCAAATCAAATACTAGAACGTTCATGCTCTCCTTTCCCTCTTACTTATTTGTAATGTCTTTCTCTGACAATAAGAAACATAGCTCAGAATATGAAAGATTTTGATAGCTGTCATACTTTTAATTATTTGTATGTGGAAGAATTTTGATTCTCCTGCATATATCTGAGTATTAATAAGGAAATTCAAAGCAACGCTGCCACTGGTTCATTCTAAACTTCTGGCTCCATAGGAAAATGATAATCCACATACATATTGATGATTGGAGGTACTAATGAAGTACATTGTGCCCTCTGAAACACCATAGAAAAGTTCATACTCTGTTCAGTGGAATCTTCAGCATATACGGTTGTTTTCAACTTCTCTACAAATTTAGTAAACTCTCAGGGGATGTGTGAAAATGTCCAGCATGGTAGAAAGCAGGTGTAGCATGGTAGAAAGCAGGTGTAAATATTAAGTGAGTCTCCAATTATTTTTTTAACAGTTTTGTTGGCATGCAGTAAACTGCACATATTTAAAGTGTAGAATTTGATGTTTTCACATGTGTATACACCTGTGAAACTATCACCACAATCAAGATAATAAGTGTATCTTTTATTTCAAACATTTTCTAATGGCCTGTGATAAATTTTAGCAAGGAGGTGCATCTGCAAATACAAAATCTGTGAAGAATGAAGATCGACAGTGTTTTTCCATCTTTACACCAATACCACCCTGTCTTTGATTATTATATCTTTATATTAAGTCTTAAAATCAGGTAGTGTTAGTTCTCCTATTTTGTTCTTTTTCAAAGTTTTTCGCTATAAATTTCCCTCTAAGTGCTGCTTTAGCAGTATCCCACAAATTTTTATGTGTTGTGTTTTATTTTCCTTTAGTTTAAAATAAGGTTTAATTTCCTTTTTGAGTTCTTCTTTGATCTATAGGTTTTCTAGAAGTGTGTTATTTAGTTTCTGAATATTTGAAGATTTTCTAGAGATCATTCATTTATTGATCTTTTATTTAATTTGATTGTGTTCAGAAGATATACTTAATAGGACTTAAATCTTTTATACTGATTGAGGCTTCATGTACACTCAAGAAGAATGTGTACTCTGCTGTTACTGGGTGGAAAATTCTGTAAGTGTAGATTAAGTCAGGTTAATTGATAGTGTTGTTCAAATCTTTATCTTTACTGATTTTGTCTGATTAGTCTATCCATTATTGAGAAAAGGATATTGAACAAAATCCCTAAATTGAACTATATCAACTAAAATTGTATATTTGTCTATTTTATTTTACAGTCTATCAGTTTTTGCTTCGTATGTTTTGAAGCTCTGTTACTAGGTACATCAGTGTTTAGGATAGTTGTACTCTTGATTAACTGATCTTTTAATCATTAGGAAATGACCTTATTTATCCCTGGTAATATTCTTTGCTCTAAAATCTACTTTGTCAGATATTAATGTGGATACATCAGCTTTCTTTTGATTAGTGCTAGCATGGTATATCATCTCCCATCTTTGTACTATGCCATAAAAACTATTTGTATATTTATATTTGAAGTTCATTTCCTGAAGGCAGATATATTTGGGTCTTGCCTTTTTTAAAAAATTAAATCAGACAATCTCTCCCTTTGAAGTGTGATATTTAGAGTATTTCCATTTAATGTGATTATTGTTATGACTAGGTTGAAATCTATCATCTTGCCATTTGTTTTCTTTTTTAAAAAAATTTATTTATTTTATTTATTTATTTTTGGGTGTGTTGGGTCTTCGTTGCTGCGCATGGGCTTTCTCTAGTTGTGGCGAGTGGGGGCTACCCTTCGTTGCGGTGCGTGGGCTTCTCATTGCAGTGGCTTCTCTTGTTGTGGAGCACGGGCTCTAGGTGCACGGGCTCGGTAGTTGTGGCACACGGGCTCAGTAGTTGTGGCTTGTGGGCTCTAGAGCACGGGCTCAGTAGTTGTGGCTCACGGGCTTAGTTGCTCCGTGGCATATGGGATCTTCCCGGATCAGGACTCGAACCCGTGTCACCTGCATTGGCAGGAGGATTCTTAACCACTGTGCCACCAGGGAAGTCCATTGTCATTTGTTTTTTACTTATCTATCTGTTCTTCATTATCTTTTTTCTCTGTTTCTTCTTTTTGATTAATTAAATTTTTTTTTTTTTAATCCTCATGGAGGCCATTTTTTTTTAAATCAATTAATTGATTAATTTATGGCTGTGTTGGGTCTTCGTTTCTGTGCGAGGGCCCTCTCTAGTTGTGGCAAGAGGGGGCCACTCTTCATCGCTGTGCGCAGGCCTCTCACTATCGCGGCCTCTCTTGTTGCGGAGCACAGGCTCCAGACGCGCAGGCTCAGTAGTTGTGGCTCACGGGCCCAGTTGCTCTGTGGCATCTGGGATCTTCCCAGACCAGGGCTCGAACCCGTGTCCCCTGCATTGGCAGGCAGATTCTCAACCACTGCGCCACCAGGGAAGCCCCTACGATACGTCTTCCACCAATGCTTGTTGTAAAAAAATACTGGCGTCCAAGTGCCAGCCACAGAGGGTGCTCCACCTCAGAGCCCACTATGAGGTCATGAGTGGGGGAACTCTGGGTCCCAATAATTGTGCCAGAATTCACTGGCTAGGAACAGGGCAAGGGCTGTTGTGCTCTGCTGTGTTCTGTCTTGAAACCCAGAGCAGCTGGAGGAAGAAACAGGGAGAGGAGGCTGGCAAGATGTTTGAAGTTCCTGCCAGCAGTAGACCCGATACCCCTCCCTTGAGGTCATCAGATGCAGCAGATTAGCGTCCTGGGGAAAAAAGACAAATGTCCTCCCAATTTTAGGAAGAACTCTTTATTTCTAGCTATTTACATTTAAAGGTTCTTTCTTAACCAGAATAACACCATGGTATTTACCTTTAAGTTATTTATCTTTTTAAATGCAGAATTGTAAGGAAGAAAATAAAAGTCACAGGTACAGAAAGAGACTAGATACAATAAATGTTACTAGTGGTTATCTGTGAGAGAGATTATCATTCTTTAAATATACCTGGGATCATGCTTTATTTATATAAAAATTTTAATCTTGTTTTATTCATTTCGCACATCATTAGCTTTCTTCTCATGTCCTTAAATATTCTTCATGAGCCTAATTTTCATTGACAGCCCCATGATTACTTTAAATTATTTATATCGTAATTTGCTACCTTATTTCTAAGTTAGACATCTAGATTCTTTCCAGTGTTATGTTTCACTGAGTGCCTGGTAGCTGTGATGGTGGTTTTGTTTTCCTGGTGGTCACTGGAAGGTCCCCAATGTGTTAATCATCCTAAGGCCATCTTGAATAGCCATCCCATGTATTTGGAATTTTGAAATACATGGACAAATTTTCATGTATTTGTTGTGTAACGATATTATGTGAGCACTTGGGAAACTCCCCCAGGAGGTCATTATGACTGAACAATGGTCCAAGAGCATTTTAAACATAGTCTTTGGTGCATTTATGCTTTCCAGGAAAGAATCGCCCTCCCCCAACTAAGTTTTCTGAATTAATGCAGTTCTCTAGGGAAGCCGATGGGGAAACATGATCTCTTGTTTAATGATGTGTCCTCAGCTCACTTAACGCTGATTTCCGCATCACCCAACAGAGGTTTGGAAGTAATATTCTCTTGCTTTTGTGTGTTTTCCTGTGGATTATTCCTGTGGAATAATAGTGTTAACACCTCCAGGAGAGTTGACTTCCAAGCCTGAAGTGAGGACTGTCATTATTTAAAACATCATGATTATGAAACTCTATTCAAACTTTCCTCTCTGGTAAAGTTTGTTATCGTCTTTTTAATTCATTCAGTGCCTATCCTTACCACCACACCCCAATAGAGTAGGCTGGTAAGCTTACTGCAGTATTTTTTAAAAATGAGATTGAGACAGGGTGGAGAGGTAAGGAGATTTTTTTTTTTTTTATAAATAGTTTTATTTGTTGTGATTATTGCTCTGTTTTGTTTTTTTTTTTTAAATTTTTTGGCTGTACTGGGTCTTCGTTTCTGTGTGAGGGCTTTCTCTAGTTGCGGCAAGCGGGGGCCACTCTTCATCGCGGTGCGCGGGCCTCTCACTGTCACGGCCTCTCTTGTTGCGGAGCACAGGCTCCAGACGCGCAGGCTCAGTAGTTGTGGCTCACGGGCCCAGTCGCTCCGCGGCATGTGGTATCTTCCCAGACCAGGGCTCGAACCCGTGTCCCCTGCATTGGCAGGCGGACTCTCAACCACTGCGCCACCAGGGAAGCCCAGGAGATTTTTAAGGAGACAGCTATGAAAGAGGCCAGGTTCAGCTGAGGTGCCCATCAGTCTGGTCCTTTGGCTTTGCTGCCAGCATCCCTCTGTCCTTTCATGCTTCTCTGGTTTCCTGGGCTTGCCTTCCGTGGAGAAGCGCTTTGTTCTTTGGATTTTCTCTATACCTTACAATCTCAAATGGAAATTATGGAGCATTTTGAGACCTTGGAGCCAATGATGGAGCCAAGAGGTGACTTGGGAGTGCTTTGGCTCCTCCTTCATCTCCAAAGTCATCCTCAATACTAATAATTCTATTGGTGAGAAAACAACAGCAACGACATGTACAAATAGCATTTTCTTTGCTGTAAAGTCTCTTTAGAAATTTTGCCATTCTGATCTGTATCATATGCTGTGAGTAACATGATTGTGCTTGCTGTGTAAACACAGCTTCCAGACAACTGTTTGCCAAGCAGCATGCCACCACCAAGCCCCTCCTGTGTACAAATTCTGGATCTGCTTAAAGAAGTGACTTTTAGTTGACTTTTGGGTTATGGATCCCTTTGAGACTCTGATGAAAGCTGTGGATCCTCTGCTAGGAAAAAGTGCAGAGATCCTACATTTGACACACAATTTCATGGGCTTTACTTTAGCCCTGAAGCTGGTTAAAACAAAGCAAAACAAAACAAGACAAAAGAGCAAAAATCCTTCTGAACAGACCCAAACACTCTCTAGAAAAGAAAACCAAGTCTGCAGAAATAAGTGGTTGGTTTGGGTCTCTTTAGCAAGTATGTGACAGAGCTGGGACTAGACCTCAAGTTACTAAATACTGATTCCTCCAAATTTTAGTGACTTGCTTTTTTAGTGTAGCCAGGGGTGATAATCAAAATATTGACGAAGCACTATAGCTTGGGAATACCGATCTGATGAATCAGTTGATTTTCTCTGTCACCTCGGGGCTTTGTTCAAAGGTGCATGTTCCCTGAGATGGGAAAAGGCCTGGGAACCAGCCAAAGACTAACCATGAGGAGAGGTTTCTAAGTGCAGCAGCAGGCTGATGTGGCAGGCAGGGCCTGATCTGCCCCTGGCAGCAACTTGGTTCTCTGCCCACAGAAGGAGCGGTCCTCCAAGACTGAATGTGAAACGAGGCCATCGGTGTGCTGACAGCCTGACCACCAGCAACGTGAGCTCAGGGATGGTTCCTTGAGTGATGCGCAGTTTGAGGTTTGCTGGGAGACAGAGCAATTGATTCTGGTTTCCTAGGCAAGTGCTTCACATTAGACAGTTGAGTGCTGGGTGTGGTTCAAAGTGGAACGATGCAACATCATCAGCCTTAACAATCAGCAATGTGGACAATGCTGACGGGGCCAGTGGCGTGCTTTTGCATAATCTCTTTCTTCGCAAGATGTTTCCCTGCAAGCAAGATTTCCCATCTTCTTTGAGTCAGCGAATGTTAAATCTCTGGTGGGACTCAGAACTCATCTAATGCAAATCCGCTCCCACTTGCCCTGCCTATCTGCCCCTTCTGACCCCATTTATGGAAACAGGGTGTCAGAGAGGAAAAGTGATGGACTCAAGAGGTGTACAAATTTAGTCCTGAAACTCAGTTCTACTGCTCCAAACCCAGTGTCATTCATAATGTTACTTGTTTATTGGGACTTTAAAACAAAATACCATCTTTATAAAGATTTTTTTCTTTAGCAATTTCCTAAAATATATTTTCTTCTATTGCCCTATATATTTTACAGTAAAACATACTATCGAATGTCTCAAGTCTAAACAGATTCAGTGGGGCAGTACCCTTGCAGGGAAGTCAAAACTGCCTCCTGCAAACAAACCTTCTAAAGTGAATTTTCCTGAATCTGCTATGAGCAAAATTGTTTGGGGTTGGACATGAGCAAAGCTCCGGTACCATGAGATCTCATCTCAGCAATGCCGCAGAGGATCGTTCCATGGCCAGGGTCACAATGTGTCCCGGGATACATGCAACTCTGTGGGATTCCAAAGCCTTTGACTGTAGCATTTCATTGCCTTAACCTTTCCAAAATGGCAAAAGAGACATTTCCTGCACCTAAGTGTTTCTCCAGGCAAACATTAGCTTGCAGTGTTTTATTCTCACTTACCCTCCAAAGAAGTCTGTTATTGAAACTTTGGAAACAAAGATAAATGAGACTTTCCCCCAATCCATTTTCTGCAGTTCCCTTAATTGCTAAATTACCCCATGCTGTTTGTCTTTCTACGATATTTCTATGCTCCAGTTGAGCTCTGGAATAGGTAAGAATGTCTGGGCTGTGTCAACAGGATTATCACAAATCCTCTTTCTAATAGGTCTGCATGCATTGGCATACATCAAAGTACTACTTTCAACTGCCAGAGTCTCCATATTCATGAATATCTGCATATAAAAACTAGGGTTTTATTTGCATATGGATTAAAACATGATGTAGGTTTTCCTATAGTTTATGTTCCCTAAAGTAGAGGTATAAATGGGCCATGTTTTCTTTGCACTTTTATTTTTACTTATGTTTTAAAGCATAGTTTATTTTTTATTTACCTTTTCCTGATTATAAAAATAGTATGTGCTTATTGTGAACATGGGAAAATGCAAAATAATAATAAAAACAAAAACATCTTCCACAATCTTACCACCTAATTGCATTTTGATGTACCTACATTAGGACAGGCTTTTCCCCCAGAAGTTGTCAGCATACTATGTATACAATTTTATCCTTTTCTTTAAATTGAACATGACCATGTTTGCATTTTGCAATGTTTTCAGACATTTTAAGATGCTCTTTATATACTGTTTTTAAGGGCTGCATTATGTTCCATCACATAGGTGCATCATAGTTATCTAGGGGCTATTTAGAGAGTTTCCTCCTATTATTATTATTATTTTTTAAATTATTTATTTATTTATTTATTTGTGGCTGTGTTGGGTCTTTGTTTCTGTGCGAGGGCTTTCTCTAGTTGCGGCGAGCGGGGGCCACTCTTCATCGCGGTGTGCGGGCCTCTCACTATCGTGGCCTCTCTTGTTGCGGAGCACAGGCTCCAGATGCGCAGGCTCAGCAGTTGTGGCTCACGGGCCTAGTCGCTCCGCGGCATGTGGGATCTTCCCAGACCAGGGCTCAAACCCGTGTCCCCTGCATTGGCAGGCAGATTCTCAACCACTGCGCCACCAGGGAAGCCCCCTCCTATTATTTTTATTGTTTTTGATGCTGTAGATAACACTGCTTTGAAGATTTTTGTGCAGTAAGTGTTGAGTAATTGCCCTCAAATACTTTATCAGAAGTGGCATTACTGGTTCAAAGGTTTTTGTTTTTGTTTTTTTAAGGTTCTTGATACAAATGACTGGTTTTCCATCTAAAATAGTCTAACCGATCAACACTCTCTCTAGCGCACTATGAGAATGTTATTACATCCCAACTTCAGCCTCTCTGATACATATATATCTTATATTTATATCTTATACATACATATCTTACAGACAAGAGTGGTTTCTCATTGTTACGTAAGCTTAAACATCTTTGATTACAAATGAGATCATATTTTTTCCATATGGTTCTAGCTAATTGTATTTATTTTTCTGTAAGCTCTCTTTCCCAGTCATTTCATGAGTTGTACTTTAAGACTGAAGCAGAGTACCCGAGAATGCCATTATACGAGGCTTGTCTGTAGAAATCATAACAGAACTACAAAGACACGAATGCCCTTCTTCATATCAGGTGGACTCTGCCAGTCCTCCTTAGAGATGCATGAGCTTGGGGCATTTTCTTATATTTAAGCTGATGTAAATTTTTCTGCTTATGACTTGTGGAACAAGTTTTAAATGAACCCCTACAGAAATGCCAAATGTTAGTTACCAGCAGTGGGGGCTCATTTGGGATAATTGAAATAATGTCTGTCATTAGCCTGAGGGTCATTCCAAGAAGTGGATGAGAGCTCGAGATGAGGTCTAGCATGGTGGAGGTGGTCCTGGGCATTATCCACTCGACATATGCCTGTAATGCGATGTCTGCGCCTGAGGGTTAAGTTTAATTGGTAACTTCCTCCTCCTTCTCTGCTTCTTTGTCGAAAGACAAATCAACTTGGGACATTTGAATGGTGCCTTCTCTGAGGAATCCTGTTCAGTGTTCTCTCTGAGAAATAAAAGCTCCACCTTGTGGGGCTTAAGTGACTGGAGATATTTGACACTTGGCATTTCCCAGCTTCATGAAAAGGAGTCAAAGAGATGAGGGTGAGAAGTGCTTATTGTTTCCACAGCCACCATCACCTCAGGGGAGCAGCACTCTTCCCAACTGTGTGTGTGTGTGTGTGTGTGTGTGTGTGTGTGTGTGTCTTCTTAGTTGAATGAGTTCAACTGTTTTGGACCCAAAACGTGAAATTATTCAATATTAAAATCTTGAAAGTTGATGTGGTCACGTCATCATCTCATTGCATTCTGACCCATCCTGAGTTAAAAGCAAGTGTGCCTGCCTGTTGTACTTACACTGCCAAGAGCTGACCTAGCTGTTTGCCATTTACATGGTCTTAAGACAACTGAGGCCTGGGAGGACAAGGAATTTGCCCAGCCCTAAAGAGAAGTTGAAATATTGGTCTCTAGATTTCTTTGCAATGCATTTTTGTAGACCCTTAGACTCTCTGACCTGCCCTCAGAAGGAGGCATCCTTTGAATTGTTTTTGCATCTTAGGATCTCATCTGCTTGTAATTTGTTGCCTAGTCCCCTTGTGACCTAGGTCATTGCATATCTGAGATGGATGGCGGCGTTAGGGGTTTAATCGGTGACTTGGGAGCATTTTTCCTCTTTATGAAGCCAACAGGCCTGTGCAAAGACCAGCTCCCAGGTTTTCTTTATTAGTTACACATGCTAACCATTGTGCTGACCCAGATAGAGTTACTGTCTTTTTTTGACCCCAACCCAGAGCTGTATATTTGGGAGCCCTGCAGAGCTTCTCATGTGATTCTAGTTTAGATTGATGCCCCACATAAAAAGAAGTTGAGATGTCCATTTACCAGCAGGAAGTCCTGGGAACTGGACCCCCCCTAAAAAGCTCAGACCACAGAGCCAAGTCAAAAACAAGACAAGGAATTCGTGTGTACTTACAGCTAGAAGCCATCATGTGCGTGAGTGGTTTCTTCTGGGATAGGCGGTAGATTAAAGCAAACAGCACAACTGAAAAGCAAAATACTAAAAACCAAAAATTCCCAAGACATCCTTTAAAGCATGGAATGAATTTGGAAAACAAAATTCATTCATTCAACAAATGCTTATTGATGCCCTCAGATGCCAGTCAGCAAGTGGGCATACACTAAGGACAGAGAGGCAAGACGGTGGCATGTTTGGACTCAGCCCAGGAATCACAGATTTAAGATAGGTTGCAAAAGAAAAGAATAAGCAGGAGAAGGGACACCTGGCTAGTTTGATGGTGAGAGAGAGCAGATTCCCAGATAGAAGATATATGTATTAGTTTCCTATTGTGTCACAAATTGCTGCCGCTGCAAACTGTCACCAACTTAGTGGCTTAAAAGAACACAAATTTATTCTCTTATAGTTCTGGAGGTCAGAAGTCCTAAGATGGGTCCACAGGGTTGCATTTCTTCTGGAGGCTCTAGGAGAGAGTCAGGTTCTTTGCCTTTTCCAGCTTTTAGAGGCCACCTGCATTCGTTGGCTCATGACACATACTCCACCTTCAAAGCCAGCAGCATAGCGTCTTCCAATCTCTCTCTTTCTCCTTCCGCTTCCCTCATTACATTGCTCTCTGTTTTATAAGGACCCTTGTGATTACATTGAGTCCATCTGGATAAGCCAGGATCATCTCTCACCTCAAGATCCTTAATCCCATCTGCAAAGTCCCTTTTGCCATATGAGAAACATATTCACAGGTTCTGAGGATTAGGACATAATCATTCTAGGGGGCCGTCATTTAACCTACTGTAACATGATAGCAAGGAAATTGTATATGTTCGGACATGATACAGATTATCGTTTGCAGTTGCTTGTTTCTGGGGTAGGGACAGGGAGAGGTAGTGACTCCTCTCACTCTGCATCTTGGTGTCCTCTTCCCCCACCACCACCCCTGTGCCCCAAGAGAGAACACACATGGGTGGTTATTTCCAATAAGATTGCAGAAAGGAGAATGACAAGTAAAGAGATGAAAGACAGGAAGAACTCCTGATTTATAATCCTTCTCATTGGAAATATCTCCAGTCAATGAACGCACAGTTTCAGGCAGACCCACATTAATAAGGTCCAAGTTAGTGACCTTGTAGAAGAGGGCAGCATGCTGACTGTAGAAAGATGGGCCTTTTCTTCACAGTATTGCCTTTTGGTCTTACTCTGCCGGCCCTGAGGTACAGGGGTGAGGGAGTGAGACAGTTAGGTCTCTTGCCATCTGATCTGTGAGGTCCCTCCCATCACACCACACATGCACACACATACACAAACATGCATATGCACAGGCACGCAGACACACACACGCACACACACAATCATGTGTACACATTCACATTTACATACATACACATGGTGATTCTTTCTCTATAATTTTAATTAATAGACTTTTTGGAGCAGTTTCAGGTTTACAGGAAAAATGAGTAGAAAGTTCCAATATACTCCTTCATCTTCTCCCCAACGTCCCCTATTAACATATGCGCATACATGTGGCACATTTGTTAAAACTGATGAGCCAATATTGATATATTATTATTGTCTAAAGTCAAAAACTTATATTGAGTCACGCTTTGTGCTATGCATTCTATGGATTTTTGACAAATGTATAATGACATGTATCCACCATTACAATATTATTCAGAATAGGTTTACTGCCATAAAAATCCCCCTAAGCAAGAGGGAAGAGATATGGGAGCATATGTATATGTATAACTGATTCACTTTGTTATAAAGCAGAAACTAACACACCATTGTAAAGCAATTATATTCCAATAAAGATATTTAAAAAAAAAAAGTCTAAAAAAAAAAAATCCCCCTAAACATCCCCCATGCTCTACCCCTATCATTTAAAAATTTTCTGTGAATTTTAGGAAAATTTTAGTCTCTTTTGAACAAATCATTGTGTGGCTCCTTCAAAGACCCTATAGTCTAGTGTTCTTGGGTGTGCGGTACCTTGTCTTGGTCCTATATGGGATTAGCTCAGAGGAGAAGCTTTTGCCCTGGAGCCAGTGGTGGGCCAGAGGCAACTCACCAAGACCTGTGAGACTCCATCGTATGCATCTCTTTCCAACTCTGAGTTCAGTGAGGTCAAGACGATAGTCTCAAATCTGCCAGGATAGAGGTATTTACACCATGGAAATCAGCAAATACAACAAATCAAGTTTTTTCCCCACCAAGAGAGCCAGACATTAAACATTGACCAGCACACCACTTCTAGAGTTCTCCCATCACCCTTCTTCATGGCTGGGAAATGGTGACACTACAGCACTTGCCTGGGATCCGGAGAAGGAAGCCGTAGGTTGGGCATGGCTGGGTCAACTCAATAGTTTGTGTCCTCGATGACTTTGTAGGGCAAAGGCCATCCTGCAAACCCTAGACTGCTCAGCTGTTTACTTACATGAGAGAGAAAGATAAACTTGTATCTTTTCTGAACTACTCTATTGTGGGATCTTTTTTTAATAGCAGCTTGTCTTGTACCCATTTAATACAACCTGCTTATTTCTTGCCTGTTTACTACTGTTCAACACTTCCTCACCTACCCCCACCCCAGGTTTAGAATGAGAATATACATACAAGATGCATCTATTTTACCCTCTGTAATCCATTTTCCAAAGAGAAGTACGAGTGATCTTTTGTCAGATCATGTCAGTCTTTCACTTAAAGCCTTCCTCTGGCTTCTCATTGGACTTAGAATAAAGCCCAGACTCTGTACCATGATATTGCCCCTTTCTACTCCATCAATCTTGTCTTAGGTCTTCTCCCCCTCACTACCAGGTTCCATTATGCTGGGCTGCCTTCTGTTCACTGAACATGCCGAGACTGTCTACCTGTGGCACCTTTGCACTCACCATTCCCTCCACTAAGAATGATGGCTGATTCCTTATCACTTAGTTATCAGCTCTTGGAAGTCTTCCCCTCTCATTGCTTTTTTTTTTTTTTTTAAACATCTTTATTAGAGTATAATTGCTTTACAATGGTGTGTTCTCATTGCTTTTTGTTTTTGCACCTGATTTTATTGCTTTATAGCATTTATCATCACCTGAAAGGATCTTGTTTATTGATTGGGTTACTTGTTGATAATCTGTCTCTCCCCAGCTAGAACTTAAGATCCGTGAAGGTAGGCATACTTCTGTTTGATTCACTTTTAGGCACCATGGGTATGCTGGTGTACAACCACTGTGGATGCTCATTTATCAAGTGAACACATGTTTATCCAACAGAGCAGAATCAGCCTTGTTTCTTTTCTGTCCTCAAAGGGCTTATGATCAATATGCAGGTGCCCTTGAAGCCAGTCTGCCAGCCCCATTAGACCACTTCCACATGGCACAATCGTGGGACAGTCTGCAGGGACAAACTCCACTTTACAAATCAAGAATTAATTACAACACCAAAGCAACCCAATGCATTTACATAAATTAATTAAGTTTAACTTAATTTCCAGCTAGACTGTAGTGCTTTTTTCCCCCTTTGGAAATTTTCCACTTCATGAGGAGGTAAAACAGAATAATTGTTCAGATTTTCATCAAGAAGTTTGTTGGAAACCAGGAATGGTTCTGCAGCTATTGATGTCAGAGTGGGGAGGGAGAGAGGTGAATGATTTTTCTGAGCCCATATCTAGCCCAACTCTGTTGACTTTTTCCAAGTGTCTTTCTTGGTGATGCTGAAGGGGTCTTCTTGCTTTCATCAGCTAGAAATGGGAGCTGATCAGCTAGAATGTGGAACTGCTGGCAGCTATTTCAAAGAAAACTCATCTTACATCTAAGACTTCCACTGAAACCTACAGAGCCAGGCTTTGAAAAAAGTGAAATGTCTTTAGAAATCTCTGCACTGTCTTTATTCCAGGGTTACTGCCAGTCTCTGGCACTCCAGGCTCAGATGCACAGGGAAACCTCCCCTTCTCCTGAATCAATGGTGCCTTTTCCATTAGATGGAAGATCCCCACAAAATGTGCAAAGAAATTGCCTCTTGCTCTGTTGACTTCTCTCAGGAAAGGGAAACTTTCCCCAGCCCTCTCTGAAGCTGTCACTGAGAACAGGACTGGAGGGGTGGATTTGCCAAACGGCTGTCAGAGCTGACACTGAAGGCAGTGTCAGCAGGGAGCCTGAGTTGCCTTTGGTGACATGATCTTTTCTCCTGCGCATCCCCTCGGGTTCCCTTCAACTCTTCTGAACCAATGACACAGATCTCAAGCTCCAAGAAACAGCTAAATTACTCACCAGCTGATTCTTCTAGTAATTGGTGAGAATGAGCGGGAGATATCTTTTAGGGCCTGCCTGAACCCACTTATGGAAATAGGAGGCAGGTGTATGGAGTTTGCTTCAAGGTGGGCTTACTCAGGGAGGAGTTTGCCATGAGCAACATTGACATGTAAATTTCTCTCCTTTCTTACCAGCTCCTCAGCATAGACCTGTTTCTCTCACTGGCAAACCAGTGAAAAGGGCTCTCATGAGAAGGAACCAAGGAATGGGAGAGTCCACTGTTTAGAAACTTCAAAATAAGTGCTCTAACTTTGAATATTCATATTGATGATTTATGTTACTGTTTGCAATAGAAAGTCACTGAAAATAATAATGCAACAGTGTTTTATAAATATTTAGACATTTCAGACAGAAGTCTATCCCAGCTTAGTATTCTAAGTTGGGGATGGTAAGCCATTGGTATTGGGTTTCACTTCCTCTGCCTCTGCCAGAGCAGACATTGCTGAATGATCACAGCATTCTTTCTGGTTGAACTGAAATGCAGTGGGAGAATCTTTCTGAGCACAATGTTCTCAGCAGCCCCTATAATTGATCAGAAATGTCATGCAAAATGAAACCCATTTGCCATCCCTGTTCCTAGTTAATGAGGTCTACTCTATGTGTGTGAGCCCAGGTGCCACCTGGGATGGCCTCAACTGAAATGCTCTCATGTTTTTAATTTCAGTTCCAGACTCATTTTTTTCTTTGGAGACAGTCTCCTGCCCAAAGTGAATCAGCCTTCTTGTTCTTCCTGCTCATCAGCGTTTCTCTCTGGGCTCACTTGAGTGTGGATCAAAGGGCAGCTGTGAAACCTTGTTGGGAGCACCTCTTCCTGTGGCCTTTAAAAGTCAAGTCCCGAAAGAAATGGGTCCTCCCAAAGACAAGAGCATTGGAGGCTGGGTCTGGACCCAGCTTCCTTAAGGAATCTGTGGTGCATAAATCTGGCCTGGAGCCATTTTCTTTAAGGTTCTCACTGCAGTGTCCCATGACTGATCTTATTTCAGGGAAGTGTATGTGTTCTCTAGCAAATTACAAGGAAGGTCTAGTTCCTGAAATCACCCAAAGGCCAATTAAGGTTTCTTGGGGCCTTTTCCCTCAGCTGAAATGTCATCGTAAATGACTCTCCAGTGCAGTGGAGGGCTGATGTTTTATAAGCCAATACCATGTTTGGAGTGATTAAAATCTTCATCTCAGTCACCTGCCTGACCAACGACTAATAGCCATGAAACAAAAGGATTAGAGTCCATTCATATCCATTAAGAAAATGACTGGAAACACTACTAGTTTGGGCTCAATGGGGCTTAATCTGATTTCAGGAAGAAAGAAGAGATGTACAGTTAAAGGAGAGAGGACAGGCAGAAAAGAAATCCAAATGAGAATTTTTCCCAGAGCCCAAGGCCTTTTTGCTTTGTTTCTTTCCATGAGGATGAAGTAATTGTCAAGTTATCCCTACTATGGTCGACTCTGAAAGGGTAGAGAGGAAGGAGAAAACACTAGCAACGCCTGTCCTTGGAATTTGAGGCTAGTAGGGGAGAAATACCACATATTGAGGAAGCAGCCAGAGAATTGGCAAATTCATGTCAGCATGAATTTAACATCTTTAACATCTTCTAGGTGCCTGGCACTCTTGGAGAAAGAAGAGAAGGAAAATGAATAGCGATAGTTGACATTTACATGGGTCTTACTATGGGCTTTGCATTAAATGGTTTACATATTAACTCAGTCTTCACAACAACCCTATGATGTGTATACCACTACTATCCACATTTTGCAGATGAGGAAACTGAGGCCCAAAGAAGTGAAGAAAAGTCACGCAGTCAGCAAGTGGAGGAGCTGGGATTTGCCATGGATAATCTGACCCTATAATCTGAGGTTTTAAACATTATTCTATGTTGCCTGCCAAGGAGATGGGGTATTCCCCACCCTTGAAGATTTTCATTTTCCCTGGGGCTATTGGGCCTGGGTCTGTGGAACAGTTAGGCTAGAGGCAGAGGATGGAACCATGGAGGCAGGGAGTACAGAATGATGTCTCCAGGAAGGGGAGGGGTCTGAATTGACCTTTGGACATAGATGTGCATACATGAAGGGACTCTCTGCACAGAGAAGTAGAGAAGGTTCTAGACCAGGAAAAGAGCAGGAGCAGAGGTGACCAAGAGCATAGCTGCAGTTAATGGCTAAAGGGTTTGCAGCTGCCCAAGGAAGGGGACTCATTAGATCAAAGGCTGCTGTTCACGTGGACAGGGGTCATGGCGCTGGGCACTGGGGACAGAGCAAAGACTTGGAATCTGACAGATTAGGTTTAAATTTTGATTATGCCACATGATCCTCAAGTCACCTTAAGGAAATTACCTAACATCTATCAGTGGAACTTCTATTTCAGTTTCACCAAATGCAAGATAGGAAGAAGGGCTATAGAAGAATAAGGAGAATCATGTGCCTTGTAAAGAATTCATTTATTTATTTCTTTAAAAATATTCACTGAGTACCAATTACATGCCATATGTTGGGCTAGATGTTGGAACAATAAACAAAAGAAACATGAGGGCTGCCCTCCTGGAGCTTGCCTTCTAACTGGGGAAGCAATAATAAATAAACAGACAAAATAATTTCAGGTTACCAGAGGGGGTTGAAGAAAACACAGGGTTAGGGCTGAGTGGAGTTAATGGCTTTGACCGTGCCAAGGACAGTGTGTGTCAGGTAGGAAGCAATTGATACATGGGAGCTTTCATTTTACGTAATATCAGGTGGAATTCAACATATGAGAGGAGCCCATGGTGTCAAATACTCTTTGCTGCCTACCCAGCAGGTATTTCTCTTTTCTTTCTTGCTTACAGACCCCAATTTAATCTATGATTCATCTTCCAGCATAGGGAAGAATCCCAGCCAATCATGGCAATCCCACTCACTTTGCCAGGGGCTGGTTTAAGGGAAATCATGTGACTCGGTTCTGGCTGAGATGTGAGGGGGCTTCTGGGTGAGACTCCTCCTTGCTCTAAAAATGACCAACCAAACAAAAGGCATATAGAGAAAACAAGCTGTGCTGTCTCTTCCTGATGCTTGCATATGAATGTTGAAAATGCAGTAGGCTTCCTGGGGCCATGAAGGAGCTGGCCTAGAGGGCAAGCCAGCATGCTGAGTGTAGCAGAGAAGAAAGGGGAAAGAATATGGGTTTATAATGCTTGTTGGGAGGGACACTGAATTCATTGCCTCGGAGCCACCCCTTACCTCTTAGGTAAGATAATGCTGTGGTACTTACTGTTCAAGGCGTTTGGGGTTGGATTTTCAGCAGCCAGAGCTGACGGATAGAGGCACAGCATAGTGACAATGAGGGGTCTTAGGAGCAGGCTTCTGGTTCTTCCTCAGGGTTGGTGTGGTGATAATAGGAGAGGAAGAGAGTTCAACTCTGTTATTGATGTGCAGCTTTGGAAGATCCAGCCCCAGATTTAGCAAAACGACCCTGAAAGTCAAGTAGGGAAGTCCCTCCTGATCCCGTGGCCTGCCAGAGTGTCTCCTGAGGACACTGCTCTTCAAGTGTGGGCGTGCCTACTCCTGGGACCCCCACAGGCAAGGCGCTGAAGGCACAGGAAGCCCGGGTGGATGTGCTACAACTTCAAGAAACTACCACTTCCTACAAATATGTGGGAAGAAGCTCCAGAACGGACCTTTATAAAGATAGGGATCATAGTATATTCACTGCTCTTCCCCCAGTGCCCAGAACAAGTCCCAACAAAGAATAGGGACTCAACAAATATCTGTGGAATTAATAAAGAAGTGAATTGAAATAAACATGGATATGTTTTAGAACTGCACAAGCATGGCATGAATTTTTTAAATCCAAACAGGTAAGTATACCAAGAGTGTGTCTTTATATTTTCTATCAATAATGACATTTGTTGAAAATATTTAAGGAGCTCTCGCCTGGGAATATCCAAATGGACTTTAATTTGAGCATTACCACCTATCATTAAGACCATGTCTTAATCCTTTTCCCTGGAGCACGTTTCTACACGGACAGTACCCAGTTCTCCAGGACAGCTGAGGGTTTTCCAGGAGCCAAATTAGCATCCTTCATCCAGGATAACTAGAAGGAAATAGGCTCTTGAATGGCACAGCTGGGTGGCCTTTGCTAGTGCAATTGTTCTCACCTAATCTGGTCTCCCAGCGCTTAGAGACTCACCCTCTATCCTGCAAAGCCTGGCCAGAAGCCCGTTCAGTTTTCCTCGCTGCCTTGGCCCACAGTGAGCTGACTCACATATCTCATAATCCGCATAATGTATTTCTTATCTATCATAGGCATTAAAACATCAAGTGGCAGCACAGGACAAAACCTGGCAGAGCCAACATCCTGCTTCCCCAACAGAATGTACGCTCTACCAGGCAGAGGTCACGCCTTCTGCTTTTTCATACATCTCTGGGTCAAGTCCTGGTGATCTCACTTACTACTATATTCTTAAAGCTTTTTGAGCCTCAGTTTCTTCAGCTGTAAAACGTGTACTACACTAATAGTTCCTTCAAAGGGTTACTGTAACTATTAATGGGGAAAAAAAATGTAAAGCGTCTCCTACAACATCTAATACTAGTTGGCAATCAAAGGTTACTTTCCTGTTATTAGGCTGTGGTACGTGCTCCATCCCTGTTCAGGGATTTATTGAATAATCCATCCTCTGGTAGCTGAGAGCAGACTCTGCCCTCTCGCTTCATTGGGACGGTGGTTTGAAACATAGAGGTTCTCAAACCCGCTCTGAAATTGTCATGGAGGAGAAGGCAGTGGTTTCAGGAATGGAAACCCAAGCGTAGCTGGGCCAGCCTCTGCTCTCTGAGGTGCTCACCAGCCGCCGGATTGACAAGAGCCACAGGACAAGCAGGAGGCGAAGCGCACAGCTCTCAGGGTGTCGGAGCTGGCAAGGTCTGCACCTGAGCGGTGTCCTGTGGAAAGTGAGGTTACCAGGAGCCCACGGAGGGTTGCGGGACGGAGATGCCTGAGAGCCACCAGCCCT
Organism: Eschrichtius robustus; assembly: GCF_028021215.1. Taxonomy (NCBI): domain Eukaryota; kingdom Metazoa; phylum Chordata; class Mammalia; order Artiodactyla; family Eschrichtiidae; genus Eschrichtius; species Eschrichtius robustus. The sequence goes on from NC_090830.1 coordinate 120,815,133, forward strand.
CTGGAGGGAACGTGGCTGACCCACAGCAGGCAGTTCTTTCTCTTTGATTGACCTTTGTTACTGATCTCACTATGAGAGCGTTTCAGTAAGGATCAGGCAGGAGACTCATGCTGGGTCCGATTCGGCTGTCTGCCCCGAGACACAAATAAAACTACTGAGATGCCAATAGTCAGGAAGTCATTTACTCTTCGCTCACTTCTCCAGCCTGGGCCAGTGGTGACCACCAAGGTATTGACCGTTGCCGAAGTCCAGTTGCATCAAGCCTACGTAGAGGATGAAGGCGGGGGATGGACCACTGATGCTGGGTGATTCTTTAGAGGCCCCTGATGCCACCTCCTCATTGTACAGAGGGGGAAACTGAGGTCCACAGAGAAGACAGCACTTGTACTGTCACATGGCCTATGGATGTTGAATTTGAATCTGATTCTCCATCTTATGCTCTTTCCAGCCCTAAATGTAGTTAGAAGCCCATTTCTGCTCTGGAAGACAGAAAATGGCCTCTGACCATAAGAGCTGATCTTATACAACCAACCCAAGAAAAACAGAAGGCTTCAGCATGTCTTTGGCCTGGATCCACAGAGATCCTAGGCCAGGAATGGATGGCTGGATTAACTCTTACTACCTTCCCAGCCTTAGCCCTTTGGAGCTTTCTTGTAACCCGTGAGGTTTGTAAACCCACACATTTGATTCTCTCCTGTAACGTGGTTTTCACAGGAACATGGGCCAGAAAGAGGTTCACACGGAAGGTTTAATTAATACTAGAAATAATGATAATAATGTGATCGTTAACATGCCATGCTCACAGGGTCAAATGCTGTTCTATGTCCTTTGTGCATATTAACTCATTTAATCCTCACCACAATCCTGTCCAATCAGTTTATAAAGGAGGAAACTGAGGCATAAGAAGTAATGAGCCAGGCTTCCCTGGTGGCGCAGTGGTTGAGAGTCTGCCTGCCAATGCAGGGGACATGGGTTCGAGCCCTGGTCTGGGAGGACCCCACATGCCGCGGAGCAACTAGGCCCGTGAGCCACAATTACTGAGCCTGCGCGTCTGGAGCCTGTGCTCCACAACAAGAGAGGCTGCGATAGTGAGAGTCCCGTGCACCGCGATGAAGAGTGGCCCCCACTTGCCGCAACTAGGGAAAGCCCTCGCACAGAAACGAAGACCCAACACAGCCATAAATAAATAAATAAATAAATAAAATTAAAAAGAAAAAAAAAAAAAAAAGAAGTAATGAGCCCAAGATCACTCAGCTCGTCAACCGTAGAGCCGGGATTTGAATTTGGCAAGTCTGACCTCGGAGCCCCTGCTTTCTCCCACCGATGCCTTACTGACCCAGTTGCAGCAAGGGCCACTTTAGAACATGGCGGCACTGTGATTATTATTTTTTAAACCATCGATTACAAATTCTGTCTCCCTGTCCTCAGGAGCTCGAGGTGGAATGGGCTCAGAAAGGCAGCAACTTCCCTCCCCCATGTCCCACCCCACCCCTCACCCCCTCACAGCCGGAGGTAGTCACCTGCCCCAGCACCGCACTCTTAGACGCTCGCCTGCAAAGGCAGACGAAGTCAATACTGAATTGAGCTTTCATATTCCCTTCGGGTAAAATTTGCAGATTCTCACTTGTACGGTGAAAAATCGCCATTTGATCTCTCTCAACTCTATGAATCTTGCCAACTGGTCTCCGGAAAACACTCAGGTGACAGGAAATAAATAAAAGGGAGCCCACTCTTTCTCTCCAGAGGAGGGGTTAGGAGGAGGGAATAATTCATCAAGGTCTCCATCCCACCACACACACACACACACACACATACCCACACACCCACACCCACACCCAGCACTCCACTCTGCCAGAGGAGCATTCACATTGCCTCTGAATTATGTGCCTTTGATTAATTTCTAAGGAGAAAGATCAGCTTTGCCAGAGCTTATGTTGTGTCTTCTCTAAATCAGAGCAAATAACATTCCTTCTCCCAACGTTGCTATTAGAATGAGATATATATTTACCTAGAGAGGCTGCTCCTGAGAGAAATGCAGTGAAAAGTTTATGCTACAGACAGAATAATCTGCCCTGCTGAATGTGATTTGCTGCAGAGGGCTGTTTGGGGTTTGGATAAATGAGAAAGATAAACACGATGACTGCTGGTGGTTTTCAGTAACCTGATTACTGCGTGGGAATAGATCTCTCTCCCTCTTTCTGTGTCTCTCATCCTCTCAGCTTGTGAATGAGCCAAAACCCAAAATTTTCCAAAATAGAGGACTGAGCTGGTGAGGCCCTGACATATGCCCACATCCAGGTCGTCCCACGTGTCCATGGGCACACATGCATGCACTTAACACACACAGCACACGTGCACAGGCATGCGCACACAGTGGCATTTGGACCTCAGCTTGGGCAGCCTGGTGGGCAGAGGGGTAAGACGTTTCCCGCCACGGTCATCTTTCCTCCAGCCAGAGATAGTGCGCATGGGGCCCTAAAGGAACTACCAATATACTGGCAGGAAGCAGTTTGTCCCACAAGATAAAGCTGTGAAATTCAGACCAAGTAAAAGGAAATTCAGCTATAAACCCCTTAGGTGCTTGGAGTTTTACTACTTGTGGTTTTAGGCTATGGAATAAAAGTATTCCATGGGTGTAGCTGGCTTTGCATTACTCCTGTGTATTTTGCGGATCAGAGTCAGAATTGGAAAGAGGAATCAGGAATTCAAGATTCAGGCTCTATCCTCTGTTTGTTTAACATTTGTGAAGCTCTCACTTACGAAAAAGGCTGTCCTGGGTCTCCGAGGAGGAATCAAATATAGTCCTTGCTCAGGGAACATCAACGCATGACCCCAAGTAGACTGAACATAAGCCCAGTAGGTAAGTAAGAAGTACCAAGTGAGAGGCACAGAGGGAAGTTGCTGTGAGAGGCATCACTTCTGACTGTGGAAGGAGGCGAGGGGACTGGCACCTTGCCCTTGAGTCATGTCGTGGAGGAGACGTAAGATTTGGACAGAAGCTGGTGGAGGAGGGAAAGCCTTTCTGGCAGAGAGAATAGCATAATTAAAGATGGAGAGAGAGGAAAGTAGGGGACGTGTTTGGCGATAACAAACAGGCTATTCTAGGGCATTGGGCACATGTGTGGATGTAGAAGAGAGGAAAGTGGGTGGAAAATAAAATATCTTTTCTGTGTTCTCTTTGCTCCCTGTCTTCAACCACTTCCTCTTCAGTACAGTGTGATCATGCTGCAGGTTGCAGTTCTGAAACCCATTTTCCAGGAAGCAGTCGCTCTCACCAGGTATCAGTAAGGGCTCTGCGCTCAGGACAGAGCATCAAAGTGAAAGGTTCTGGAGGACGCCTCGGGGAAGAAACACATCTTCTACCTGCCTCCCTGCTGCGTTTGCCCAAGTTATTTGTTCTGCCTGAACTCTTCCTCCTTTCCCATCACGATTTGTCTAAATTCACACTCATCCTCCAAGATGCAACCCGAATGCACATTTCACAGGAAGTTCTTCCTTCCTATCCCCAGCCAGAAGCAACTACTCTTTCTCTGGAACCTTGAAATCCTGTGTTCCTCTGGGATGTTATTGGAACTCTCCTGTCAACAGTGGAAAATCCCAACCTATTAGTTGTACCCCAGCTCCCAATTCTGTATGGTCTCTGTGTGTCTATTCCTGTACAAAGTTCTTATTATGGATCTGAAGTCAACAGCCAAACTGGGCTTAATCAGCATAAACTGTCTAAAACAGAGAAGATTAAAGGGTCAAATGTTAAATCAGCTTTGAAACTTTGAATCAGCTCATCAAAAAAGTGGCCAACAGTGTGAGAGCAAGACAGCATTATTCCAGCGCCTCTGCTCGGGGTCTGGGAAGGGGCCAGTCAGTTCTAAAGCCCAGCATCCTCCAGGGAGGCATTGAGAAAAGGACACACCACCACCCGGAATACAAGACATCCTCAGGTGTCCCTATCAGTGGATTAGAAGGCACAGCTTCTACAGCCCCAGCCTGGGTGCTTCCAGCTGCCTCAAAACCAGACGAATCACCTTCTCTCTCCCCAGACCTGGCTTCCTCTCTTGCTTCCAACAGCAACCCCACGCATATAGTTGTGCAGTTCAGAAAACCAGAAGGCATCCTCAGCCCCTTCTCTCTTTCACCCTCCTTTTCTAGTCTACCATCTAGTCTGGTGATTTTCTGTACATCATTTAACTCCATGCTTTCTTTCCACCTTTTTCTACAGTGCCCGACCAAGCCATGACCACCCCTTCCTGGGTAATTGCAGTAGCTCCTAACTCTTTACCCCGTGCTGTCTGGCCTCCCTCATGTCCATTCCCACACGTCAGCTAGTTTGATGTCAAATCTACAGCTGCTTCCCAGCCAGCCAGGGACTTGCACTGCTGTCAGCTGGGGTCCAGTCATGCAGCCTGGGAGGTCATGGCAAGGAATTTGGAACCATTTCACCTCTGCAGTCTCATCTTACCTGACTCTCGACTTGTCTCTCTGAACTTCAGATGCCATGGCCTCTCCCCACAGCATTTGCAGATTGCCTTTCTCTCTGCCTAACACGTGCACCCTCCTAGTTTTAGTTTTAGCTTTAGCTTTGCTTAGTTTTCAGTGTAATTGTCATTTCCTCAGGGAGGTCTTCCTGTATCCAACAGACTGGACCATGTCCTTCTCTGATGGGCTCTGAAGTACCCCGTGCTTCTTGCTCAGCACTTTTTTTTTAAAAAAATTATTTTATTTAATTTATTTATTTCTGGCTGCGTTGGGTCTTCGTTGCTGCACATGGGCTTTCTCTAGTTGCTGTGAGAGGGGGCCACTCTTCGTTGCGGTGCGCGGGCTTCTCATTGCGGTGGCTTCTCTTGTTGCAAAGCACGGGCTCTAGGCATGCGGGCTTCAGTAGCTGTGGCTCGCGGGCTCTAGAGCACAGGCTCAGTAGTTGTGGCGCATGGGCTTAGTTGCTCCGCGGCACGTGGGATCTTCCTGGACCAGGGCTCGAACCCGTGTCCCCTGCATTGGCAGGTGGATTCTTAACCCCTGTGCCACCAGGGAAGCCCTCGCTCAGCACTCTTAGCACTGTTTATAATTAGACATCAAGCAGTGACAAAACTGTATCTTTCCTACTAAACAGAAACTGCCTCAGGAATTGAAGGTACTGTGGCTGATTTCTCATTATTGTATTCTTGGGAGATGGCAGAGTTCTGAGCACCTAGAGGTGTTAATGCATATTTATTGTGAATGAATGAATTTGTTGATAAATTAATAAGCAAATGAACCACACGGCTATAAGTAAGGACCAGAAGCAGCTAGTCCCTGGGAAAGCTTCTTTATAAGTCTAACAGTAAGGCTGGTCTCTGATTTGTTTTCTTTTTTCTAGAGCTCTCCTGGCCAGCAGAATGTCACTACTGCAAAGAATATGTACATGTCAAGCCCTGGACAAGGGACTGGCTCCAATTTGGGGGGTGTGGGGTCATCTTTTGGGAACAAACCCCTCCCTGGATATTGGGACCTGCATTTTGTGTGTCCTGCCTCAGACTACTAACCTCTCTTCTGAGAAACCTTCCCATGTTTATATCAGTGAAGTCTAAGAGAGTTGTGGCCAACTTTCAGTATTATGAGCTTTCTAGACTTTGCCTTAGAAAATGGCCTTCTAACTTGTCTTCTTGGCTTCAGTTTCTACAAATACCAACCACCCTGATACTAATGCCATTTGCATTCTCCTAAAGCAGAACCTTCAATCTGTTATTCTCTTGAACAAAACCCAACAGTGTCCCCTCTACCTATAGGGTGGAGCCCAAGGGGTATGACTGAGAGCAATTTAATCTTCATCTAAAGTATGCTTTTCTTCAAATATAAAATGATCTTTAAGGTACTTCCCAGCCTCATAATGTTATAATTCTGACCCATGAGTGTGGCACTTAGGGCTCTTTCTGGCCTCATCCTACTTCCCCAATCCAGTTGTAGCCAACCCTGGATCCCAAAACACACCTACTGCTGGGGGTGGTGTGAGGGAGGGGGGATGTCTCTTCTACCTTCTGGCCCTACAACTTCCCATGTTCATCTTTCCCTGGCAGAAGTACCAAGGCATAATTCAAATAAATCCTTGATGTGTGCTTCTATTACATGATATCAGGCCTCTGCCTTGGTTAGGATAGGCTAAGTTATGCTGCAGTAACAAATGCACCTCAAATTGTAGTGTCTTAACACAGAGCAAAGGTTTTTTTCTCCTCCATGGTACACATCCAGTGCAGTTCAGCAGGAGGCTCTTCTCCTCAAAGAAACCTAGGAACGTAGGCTGACAAAGGCTCCATAATCTAGAATATTTCTGGGGAAAAAAAGAACAGGTAGAAAGTTGACGTGCTCTTCTTGTTTTGGTCCAGAAGTGATACTCATCACCTCCACTCACAACGTATTGTCCAAAACGAGTCACAGAGCTCTGCTTAAATGCAGAGGGGCGAGGAGATGTGGGTAGCATCTAGATATTCCATGATCAGTAAATGCTTCTGCCAAGGCAAGTAAAACATTAGTGCATACTAAATTCTCAATAAAGCTCTGCTTATCGTGGGGTGCAGTGCCAATTGATTTTCTTTCAATTCTGAACACAAACAATGTTTTATGCCTGGAGATCTTTTTTTTTTTTTTTTAAATGCTGTTATTGATGGCATTTGCCTTTTTTTTTTACATTATTTAATTTTTATTTATTATTTATTTATTTATTTATTTATTTATTTATTTATTTATTTATTTTTGGCTGTGTTGGGTCTTCGTTTCTGTACGAGGGCTTTCTCTAGTTGCGGCAAGCGGGGGCCACTCTTCATTGCGGTGTGCAAGCCTCTCACTATCACGGCCTCTCTTGTTGCAGAGCACAGGCTCCAGACGCGCAGGCTCAGTAATCATGGCTCACGGGCCTAGTTGCTCCGTGGCATGTGGGATCTTCCTAGACCGGGGCTCGAACCCGTGTCCCCTGCATTGGCAGGCAGATTCTCAACCACTGCACCAGCAGGGAAGCCCTGGAGATCTTATTAATTGACTGAAGGCCAGACTTTGGCCTTGCCTTGATATTAGCTCTGTGTTATGTTTGTCTCACTTTCCTTACTAGAAGATAAATGGCTTTAAAGCAGGGGCCCTTTCCATTATTAATAAATAACTTCCTCAAGCAGCAGGGTTAGAGGAAAGTGCTCTGGGTATGAGTGGAGCTTTATCTATGGCAAGCTGCATGATCTTGGGCTAATTATTTAACCTCTGAAGACAGAATAACCTTGAATTTCAGAGCAAGGGTACAGAACTTCCTTTGTTTACAGACCAGCTCTGTCACCCACTATATGTACAACTCTGGGAAACAATCTCTCAAAGCCTCAGTTTTCTCATCTGCACAGTGGAGATAATAAAGTATCTACCTTATAGGGTTGTTGTAAAAACAATGTGTGCAGACTTCTTGCCTGGTGCCTGGCACGGGTTAAGCACTTAGTGTTAGCGCTTAGTGAACCCTGGTTTCCTCAACTATAAAACCAGCATAATGACTCCCTCCATGCTTATCCCATGGTATCCTTTGGGCACCAAATCAAAATGAGCAGAAGTTAAAAGCACATGGTAAGGTGTCACATACTATTAGGTGTTTCTGCTGTTATTAGGCAATGCAGATATAAAAGAAACAAACCTCTAATGCAGGTTTGGACACGGAGTAGGTGACTAGCAGATACTTAGTGAAATGAACTAAATATAATCAGTAAGAACAGGCGGCTTTTCTAATTGTTTGGCACCAGATATACCCCCATGAATATTCCTGTTTGCATTTCAGGTGGAAAGTTCTCAGCACACTTCCAGGGACATACAGGGGTGTCCTTCCTGGTGGCTCAGGGTGTCCTCCGTGGCCTGGGAAACTTCAGCTCCCTCACTCATATGCCCCATCCATCATGCTTCTTTCCCCCTGTGCGGGTGGTAGTTGAACCAGTGGCCCTGCTGCTTGCTTGGTTGCGTTCGTATCATTGGAGAGAAACTAGAGAGAGCTAGTTGCACTTGGAAAGGGGAAGGATCCATTCTCTCTCTGGTCCTACTCGTTTTTCACTTTAAGGCAAGACAGAAGGAATCATATTTCTTTCTGAAGTCTTTATTTTCCTTGTTAACTGCCTGGCTGGGCAGGGTTTAACACTGGCATGCTCATTTGGTCAACCCTGTTTCTGTTCCTTTATTAACCCTGGCTCGGTGTTGGACAGTTGAAGTGCTGGCGCCTTCAAGATCAGAGCTCTCAGGTACAGTCACCAGCCCAGGACCAGTACGTTGGTTTGGAATCTTGTCTTCTCATTAGTTTGATGAACCTTCACCACTCATCCTACAAGGAACTGTGAGGGACGTAGAAAAGCGTTAGAGGTGGCTGGGGGATGGCATCATGGGGAGGGATGTGGGTAAGAGTGTTGTCGCTGGAGTCCGATTTCCTGGGTAGGAAGTGTGGCTCCATCAACTGAGGACATTTCTGTACCTACTTACGCTCAAGGGTCCCAGGTTGCTCATATTGTTGAAATAATGAATATAAAGTACTTGGCTTAGTGCCTGGAAGGAAGGAGGTAGGCAATAAATTCTCACATTGATAATGATTATTCAGTGTTAGACTGTGGATTGAAGAGCACCTGTTATGTGCCAGGAGCTGTTCTGAATGCTTGGAATGCATCAGGGAACAAAACAAAAATTGCTGTCCTCATGGAGCTTGCATGACAAGGATGACGATAAAGTTGAAGATAAAGATAATGATGATACTGAAGACGGTTCCTGTCCTCCGGGAGCTTAAAATCTATTGGGGGAAATAAAATGAATCCCCATGTAGCCATGGCCTTACCCTGTGACACCTGCAGCCCAATGAATTTCTCTCGTACTGCACAGTAGGATCGTTGGGGGTCCACAGAACGCTCTATTCATCTCTGGACCTCCACTGCCTAGTTTTCTGAGTGTACTAGTGAGTCTCTTGTATTAAATTTTCAACCTCATGACAGGGTGTGGCCTGTCATGGGTGAGAAGTATGGCTCAGGGAGGCCCTGTTAAACCAGAGAAATATGACAGGGTGATGGAGGACAGAGATCATTCGTTTATTCATCCATTCGTTCAGAAATATTTCTCAAGCACCTAGGAGGTGGCAGGAACTGTGTGAAACACTGTGAGGGGCACAGAGATGGATGAGGCACGGTGCCGGGTCACACTTCACCAGAGCCAATGATACGCATGGGTGGCTATTTCCCTACGGTCATTGTGAGGAATCTCATGCCTGCATTTCCAGCCTTCATCCCCTTCCTCTGCAGTGGGAGGAGGCGAATGGCTGCAACTGAGGGAAGTGTGTTTGGGCAGAGAACCACCCACTGCAACACAGACTAAGGAAAACCAGAGGAAACTGTTCTGTCCTCCGCGGTCTGACTGGGAACAGCATTAGCAACGTCAGTGTCTCTAGAGAAGAAAATCAATTACGTGAATGACTGAACTGTAAGTCAGTGAGAAAGGTTCCACACCCGAGTCAATACCTTCTACAGCCGATGCTTTGAGAGTTCGTCATGAAAAGAGAACATTGATGTTGCAGCGATTTGAGGATTAGTTGGTCACCCTTAGATGCTGTATTTGTTTCACACCTGGTGTCACCTTGTCAAGGCCCTGCTGTTAAAGACAGGATGAGTTCTCTGGGATGGAGATGACCTCCTGAGTGATGGGCATGTGAAGAAGGAGGAGAAGGAGGAAGAAGAAGAAGAGATAATGACACTTTAATAGCGCTGTCTATTCTGAGGGCTGTTATATGTGGTCCTCCAAACAACCAGTAGAGTGGACAGGAAAGGTTATGTATCTCTTAGTTTCAGTTTCCTCAGTTGTAAAATGGGACAAGAGACTTAGCCAAAGTCTTAAAACTAGTAAGTGTCAGAGAGGAGTCTAAAACCCAGGACTCCAGGATCCAAGTTTAGTGCCTTTCCCGCCATACCAGCCAGCTCACTACTTGTGACATAGACTTGAGTAAAGAAACTTCTGGATGAGTAGATGGTTTCTCTAGAACACTAGTTCCTTAACAATGTTAAAGGTATTACACACACACACACTCACACACACACACACACACAGAGGCATTTCTGTCAAATAAGTCAGTGGTCACTAGAATGAGGAAAGGTAAATGGGCTTCATTGCTGCAGGACTTCTCAGTGCCTTGATAGGCTCAAGGGACTCCTCGAGACTATTCAAAACAGGGAGAAAGGATACAATTCCATTCCATTCCATGCTTTCTTCATGGATTACTTGTAAGGACTAGTTTTCTAAGAAACATGCTTACAGAAACCCTGCTTTGATTTGTAATTTTCTTCTTTTTCTTTTTTGAAAATTTTTTTGAAAAATTAAAAAAAATTAATTTATTTTTGGCTGCGTTGGGTCTTGGTTGCTGTGTGCGGGCTTTCTCTAGTTGGGGCGAGCGGGGGCTACTCTTCGTTGCAGTGTGCAGGCTTCTCATTGTGGTGGCTTCTCTTGTTGTGGAGCACGGGTCTAGGCGCGTGGGCTTCAGTAGTTGTGGCATGCAGGCTCAGTAGCTGTGGCTCGCAGGCTCTAGAGCACAGGCTCAGTAGTCGTGGCGCATGGGCTTAGTTGCTCCGTGGCATGTGGGATCTTCCCGGAACAGGGCTTGAACCCTTGTCCCCTGCATTGGCAGGCGGATTCTTATCCACTGTGCCACCAGGGAAGTCCCTGTAATTTTCTTCTTTAGTTCCCTCTAAAAACCTCAGAGAGACACCTGTATGAACCAAGGGAGACTCAGGGAATGGTAGCCCAGTGATTAGCGGCAAATTTGTTTCTGGCCTGGGTGACCTTCACATCCAGCCCTCTGTTCTTACACAGGTCTGTACTTCAAAGGCCTCATAACCCCAGGAAAGGGCTGACCTGGTGGTCAGGGGGCTCTGCCACCACCCTGAGGTGTGACCTTAGGCAAGTCAAGTTCCCACTTTGGACCTCAGATTCCTGTCCTGTAAAGAGTGCATGAGTCTAACCAGGACACTTTGTTAAGATGCAGAATCTTGAGTCCCACCCCAGAGGTTGCCATTCAGTACGTTTGGGGTGAGGCTTTGGAATCTGTATTTGTAATTGTCATGCCAAGTGATTTTGGTGTGAAAGCCTGTCTACACTAGGGCCCTGAAGAGATTTATTCAAACCAGTGAGGACCACAGAGAGACCTCTGAACATATGGAAGAGATGAGGAAGTCAGCCTTACACATCAAGTGATGTCAGGTATACACATCCAGCTTACCGCCTACCTTTCTGAGAAGATGGCCATCCCCCATCTACATCTTCTTCTTACCTGGGATTTACTATTCTCTTTTTATTCATCTCTAGTTGGTAATTACTTACAAACAGCTCTCTTGGGGAGTGGGGAGGAATCCCTTTGTTTATCTACATTTCACTCCCTATTACAAGGCGTTAAAAAAACCCCATAAATTGTATCACACTTTTAAGTGTATATGCTGGAAATACCACCAGGGTGGTAAAAACCCATTTATAATCTGCTTAAAACCTGTTTTGAAATGATGGGTTCTAGAAGAGAAGTTGGTCCTTTAGAAAAGTTTTTCTGCTACACTGAAAGTTACATAATCCCAAGCTCTGTTTGGAGGCGAGCTGCCAAGAGTTTGGGCTGCTAAAAGAACAATTATTTTCCAGTTTCACTTCAAACCAGACATGGATAAGAAACTTTAAAATTAGGAAGATTTTCAAGTGAACATAAATTACTTTGGTAATCAAATGTAAGTTATTATAAAAAGGTTTAGAGAAATGAAGTAGGATTGGGAGTCTGAGAGTATTGAAATCCTTCCTCCACTGGCAAACTGGCAGAGGAAGTTCTGATTATGCAAAAACTGTGGTGGCAGTTCCCACTCCTGACACCAAGATGGTTGTCCTTCCCAGTTTTCACTGCTGTCAGAGGGAGAGGCAGTAGAAACAAGCAGAAGGTGTACAGATATACTTAGTGTCTTGGGCTTATTTTCTAGTTACTTGTGCTCATATTGTATACAGGCTTTTTACCTTACTTTTCCACGTGACATTATAACACAGCAGCTTACCCAAGTTGCTACAAATCCTTATAACATCATATATAAAATTTCATTGTTTTCCATCACACTAGTACACTCTAAATTCATTTAGCCATTACCCTTTTATTGGACATTTTGGTTATTTCTATTTTTTTCTCTTGTAGAAAAAAAACAAATTGCAATGAACTTTCAGTGCATAAAGAGTTTTCTGTATTTAGAATTATTCCCTTAGGAGAGATTCTAATATAGATTGAATTCTGGTACCACAGCAGTGTAATTGTCCTCAATTTTTCTTTATTTTTTCAAAATGCTTGGAAGAGCTTTCGAAGACAAGCTGGTCTGAAATTACCTCCTGGGAGGGGTCTGATTTCAAAATAAAGATTTATGAAAAGAAAAAAAAAATCTATGCAAGTCTAGATATAAAATCAGAATGCTACTAACTACTAATTGATCATATTTATGGTTTAATAAGAAAACTATGAATGGAGTTCTGTGTGTTTAATTCTTTAAAGCTTCTTTTGCGTATATACCATCTTTTCACTCATTTGAGTTGAAAGCATCACCTGAATGTTTAGCCACAAAGTCTAATTCATGGTAGTAACAGTGATATATTTCAATATATTCATGTTAGACATGAAAATACTCTGAAAAATTTTCATGTTGCTGTTGTACCCATCAGGAGAGTTATTGGGCTATTATTTGACCGTTGTTCAAAATGAAGAAGCAAAACACAGCTTGGAGGAGGGACTTGTTTTTTAGTTCACAAGGCTAAGTAGAGGCAACACTGATGCCTGGGGCTGTGTTTCCTGATTCCCAGACCTGTGGTTAATGGGAATGCTTTTATCACACGAATGTAAATCAGTCTTCATCCCTCCATTTATCTCTACGTGCAATAAGTGGCATAATGATTGTACCTAAGAGGGGGTCAATACCTAGATGCTGGAAATAAAGGGATTAAAAAATGATTCTCTGTTCTCAAGAAACTACCATTATAATGGGAGAATCATAAATGCCAATAGATTACCTACAATTTGAGTATGTGTAACTCTGTTATGCAGTTCAATATTGAGGGCGCACAAAAGGGACGTAACTAACAAGCAGAGAAGTTGGGGAAAGCTTCTCCAAAGCAAGGACATCTGAAATCATCCTTAAAGGAAAAATATGTTTACAAGCCAGGGATTAGGTGTGTGTATTGGGGAAGGACATTCAAAGCGGAGGGCGCAGGAGGAGCCTAAGCAGAGAAGCGTTAAGGGTCATAGACTCTTCTAGGAAAGGTGACATCAATTCAGTGCCATTGGGTCTGAAGGCTTGGAGGGTGGATGAATGGGCGACAAGGCAGGAGGCACCGGGCAGTAGAGGATGTGCAGGTCATTGTAAGAAGCTTGGACTGAGAGCACCGGGCACCGGGCAAAGGGAGTCAGGAGTGTCTTGCAGGTTACGTCGTGTGTGTGTGTGTGTGTGTGTGTGTGTGTGTGTGTGTGTGTTTGAGAGAGAGAGACAGACAGAGATAGAAAGAGAGAGAGAGGGACTTCCCTGGCGGTCTAGTGGTTCAGACTCCGACACATGTAGACGGGAGATCATTTACGAGGCCTTTGCAAGGAGGCAGGTGAAGGATGAGGGTCCAGCTAAGGCAGTGATAGCCAGGCTGGAGAGAAGAGGCCACATGTAAGTGATATTGACAGAATCGAGCTTTAATTAAATGCGGGGACTAAAAAAGAATCAGCTACTTCGGATAATTTTAAGACTTCCAGTTAGGGAAAGTGGGGGAAGAGTAGAGCTGGAAGATGCAAGAAAGAGAATCAGTTGGAGGGAAGAAAGATAAGAAAGTGAGTTACGTTTGGGATGTTTGGAGGGAATCCAGGTAAAGGCGCGGCAGTCGGAGATGTGAGCGGGGCAGTTAGAGCAGGGCACAGAGATTTGGAAGTTGGAGCAAATGTAGTTTGGTGTAGTTGAAGAAGGAGAGGGTGGGGTCATCCAGAGAGGACAGGCAGAGGGAATAAGAAAACAGGAAGGAACCACACCTGGGAAATGCTGACCTTTGCTAAAAGGACCCAGCAATGGAGCCTGAGAAGGAAGGGGAGAAGAGGCAAGAAAAAGCAGCGATTTGGAAACAAAGGGAGAAAAACCTGTTCTTTCTCTGCCTGAAAATTTCCTACCGGAAAGAGGGTCAGTATAACCCAGTTAGGACTCTTTTTCCAGCAAGTGCTAAACTGGACAGGACACCGGGCCCACAACCTGCCCTGGGGAACCTAGGATGAATGTCGTCCTACCTTGACAAGAGCAGACTGAGGTAGCCGGGGTTGCCCTGGGGAAAGCGTCTCAGGGAGCTGCTGCAGAACTTATTTGTCCTCATTTTCTAAAGCAGGTTGGGGGAAAAGATTAAAGAAGGAAAGAAAATAACCGCACATGGTCACTGGCTCCCTGATTGGTGCTACATTTATTTCATCTCCTTTAATGATTTCACCACCCCTACAAGGGAGATGGAGGTGGTATCTGATTGGGGAACCTCTTCTTCATCCTATGTTTCAGGTTCCATCACAGACCTTTCCAGTCTCTCTTTCACACTCCCATCCCCAAGAAGCTGCTTCCTTTTTCCAATTGGTTGGGTGCTAAGGGTCTGCACACCCATTGGTCCATCATTCTTTTCCCAGGTGGTTTAAGACCATAGAGTGTCTGTTTCCTCTTCTTGTTCTGGAAGTGATCTGATCCTCTGTCTGATCCCCACTATTCTCTTCTTTGTTGCCAAGAGTAACCTTTGGGGAAGGTAGATGGTTATGAGTATCTATTTTGCCTGAATTTGGTTCAGTTTTTGGAAAAGGGAAAAATATTAGAAATATTAAGAATTACTGGCTGTGGATTCAGACTGCACTCCTGAATCCCGATGTCCCAAATCCAGTTATTAAGGTGATGTTGACAAACCCACCCCCCCACACACAATTTGACTCATGGCTATTTTTTATTTTATTCAGATTCTTATTTGGAGGAGGAGAAAAGTGTTATTTATTGACCTGTTCAAATCCCAACATATGCTTATTTTACATATGAGGAAATTGAACTCACTCACTTTATAAATGTCAGAGCAGGAGTTAAAGCAGAGTTTAAACCCAGAGAGTCAATCCAAACTCATTGTCGTATTTCTGTTTCTCCATGCTGCCTCTTCAGGTTGACATTATGCTGACAAAAAGAAAAAAAAGTCTCACAGTCAAATTATGTGATCCCACTTGCAATGATTCACTTAAGCCAGCTTTTGATGTCCTGCCTGCTCCCAGGCTATCAGTTCAGGAAGTGTTCTCTGGTCCATTCCCACGAGGTATATTCTGAGATGGTCTTCTCATCGGCTGTGCTGGGAAAGAACTGACTATTGACACGGCAGACACTCTTCCTTTCCCTAAAGATTCCACTTCTTTGGATGATGCCAACTTTCCTAATGGGGAACAGGAAAAGGGTCCAGTTTCTCTGCAGGACCATTCAAGCATTTTCCCAGGGCAGGATGATCCTTGGGAAAGTTACAGGAATTTCCCTGCAGGTTCTATCGTGCTCTAGGCTACAGAGAATTCTTGCCTGTTTTTCTCTTACCCTAACCATCACCTCAGCAACCCCTCCCTGCCGCCTAACCAAGCAAGGGCATGCATGTGAGAATGCCTTGCACTTACTCCCAAAGTAAGACTGTATTGCTTCATTGGTCCTAACAATCGCTCTGCAGGTTCATTTTCCCAAGTGAGGAAACTGAGTCGTGCAGAAGTGATGAGCAGTGTCCCAGACATAGATGGTAACCAGACATAGATGGGGACTAAGCTAGTGTAAAACATGGGTCTGGGTCTCTCTTCTTCTGGAGCTCTTTACCCTATAAGAGTGAGTATATGTATTTAAAAAATTATATCTCAACATATAAAAAAGGAAAAATAGTAGAAATGACTTGGAAAGAGTAGAAACTGGGAGGTCCTCATACTCGGCTTCCCCTTTACTTCCTGTGGTCTCCTCCAAACCCCTTCTATAGCATCCACTGGTGCAGATTAGATTCTGAGTATGTATTTTCTGATTTTAAAGTCTGGATGTTTGGACCAAGAAAGAAAAGTCGTAAGACTGAGACTTGTGGTATGCTGGAAATGTATTTAGACCAGTCTCACCAATTTTAGGTTCAAAACACTATCTTCTGTCCTTAATTGAGGCAAAGTGGTGTAGTGTGAAAAGTATGGAATTTGGATTTAAAAGACCCAAGTACAAATCATGGCTCTGCCACTTACCTACCATGTGGCTTTTAAAAACATTTTTTTATTGAAGTATAGTTGATTTACAATGTTGTGTAATTTCTGCTGTACAGCAAAGTGATTCAGTTACACATATATATTCTTTCTTTTAATATTCTTTTCCATTACGGTTTATCATAGGATATTGAATGTGGTTCTCTGTGCTATACAGTAGGACCATGTTGTTTATCCATTCTATACATAACAGCTTACTTCTGCTAACCCCAACCTCTCACTCCATCCCTCCCTCAGCCCCCTGCCCCTTGGCAACCACAAGTCTGTTCTCTATGTCTGTGAGTCTGTTTGCTGTGTGGCTTTGATGGATCACGTAATCTCTGAGTCTCAGCATTCTCATTGGTGAAATGGGCTTACATCCCCTCAACCTCACAGAGCCATGGTGAAGAGCATATGACAGGACACATGTGAAAGCTTTTTAAAATGTTATTTATTTACATGTGTGTGTTATTTGCTATTGTTATGGCCACTTCTGTCCTTTGAAGTGGCTGAGTTGCAGATATTTACAGGTGTCACCTTTCATTAAGTAGAAGCTAGCAACATTAAGTTGGCATTCCAGTTTACATTTTCCAAAGAAACCTTGGAAAATAGTTAACAGCAGCCACAAGCAGGTGGAGGAGGTTAATGGGTATAAAGAAGCTGTCGCTGACCGAAGAAAAGAATCTGTTGGGTTTCCATGGTTACTGCCTTTTGGATATTCAGAAATCAGAAGTACTCTCAACATCTTTGAGGCAGCAATGAGGTTCACAACTGAAATGAGGTGGCAAAACCCACCAAGTATAGACTTTTTTTTTTTTTGGCTGCGTTGGGTCTTCGTTGCTGTGTGCGGGCTTTCTCTAGTTGGCGGTGAGCGGAGGCTACTCTTCGTTGTGGTGCGCGGGCTTCTCATTGCGGTGGCTTCTCGTGTTGCGGAGCACGGGCCCTGGGCACGCAGGCTCAGTAGTAGTGGCACACGGACTTAGTTGCTCCGCGGCATGTGGGATCTTCCAGGACCAGGGATCGAACCCGTGTCCCCTGCATTGGCAGGCGGATTCTTAACCACTGCACCACCAGGGAAGTCCCTAGACATTTAAAAAATATCCAAATTCACCCTGTGAGTTGTCATCTGTAAAAGATACATGCTTTGAGAGCTGTGAGGCACGTTGAATTTGGGACTGAAATGACACACAGCTGGTAGCTTGTTGATGGGACAATATTGAGCTGAGCTTGGCCACTGCAGAGACTCAATCAGTGGGTCTCAAAAGCCTTCTGGGCACAGGTGCTACCTTCCCACTTAGATCACGGTGAGGGCTCTAAGGATGGAGATGTGGTTGGAGATTTGGGTAAGGAGTAAGGCATGGTCGGTGAGCTGCTGAACAGATACGAGCTTGGGAAGCTCCTACTCATTCTGACACATTCTTTTACTTTGCTAAATCTTTAAAAAATAATCGAAAGTCAACAACCTCCAGCCAATATGATGTCACAGTTGTACATCTTGTTAAGAAAATTTGAATATACATAAGCCAAAAACTAGTGAATAACTCTGCACACTCTCTGCACTGCTTTGAGAATTAGATCAGTGTCACATCAAAAAATATTTTTATTTTAAAACAATAAAATTTAAAGTAATAAAAATTTAAAATATAAAAATAATAAAATAAGACATTTTGAAATAAAAGAAATCGTGGATGAAATCCCCCTGTTCCTCCCATGCAGCTGGGGCATAGGAGAAAGGTGTTGACCTGGAATTTTATATGAGATGATCAATGTAACTTTTTAATTTTATTTCTAATGGCTATATTTTTCTTGGCTCACTTCCATTTTGCAAACGCTTGAAGTACAGTATATTTGATGTGGAGGTAATAGGTAAGGATTCAGTTAGATTTAAAATCTACATTGTAGATTCCTTGGCATCTTGGCACTTGTTCAAATGAAAATGTATGGCAAAATGTGTTTTTCAAAGTGAGCTTTTGAAGGAACAGAGACCTGAAATGTAACGTATCTTGTGGAGAACAAATGGTTTAACAACTTTGCAAATTAATAAAATAGATTTGTTTCTTGATTATTAGGGGCTCCTCATTAGGATGGTTAAAAAAAGAAAAGGGGAAAGAAAAAAAGAAATCTCAAACCATCTACAGATGCAGGCAGACAGGTCAACTTTGGACTCTCTGAAACTATTTTAATATCTTACTATTCAAAGCATGATAGGAGGACCAGCCACAAAGAATCACCCAGAGTTTTGTTAGAAATGCTGGATCTTAGGTCCCACCCCAGACCTTCTGGACCAGAAGCTTCATTTAGCAAGATACCTAGGTGACTTCTATGAACATTACGGTTTCCTTGGCTTTGGTACTTTCAGTTCTCAGGGCTGAACTTTGGGAGCAATCCTAAACTAGATGCCAGACTAGACCTCTTGAGTCCTAAGGAGCCAGACCACTGATATTCGGAATGATGGTTTAGTTCCCAAACACACGGGAGACATAGTTCTGTGAGTGACCAACTGTCCTTTTGTATAAACGACTGCCTCTGGCCCAGGGCTATGGGTGAATCAGAGCATGTGATTTATTGGACATATATTTAGAAAGAAAACGATTGCCAAAAGAAGGAGGGCGTGGGGCTTCCCTGGTGGCGCAGTGGTTAGGAATCTGCCTGCCAATGCAGGGGACACGGGTTCGATCCCTGGTTTGGGAAGATCCCACATGGCATGGAGCAAATAAGCCCATGTGCCACAACTACTGAGCCTGTGCTCTAGAGCCTGTGAGCCACAACTACTGAGCCCAAGTGCCACGACTGCTAAAAACCACGTGCCTAGAGCCCATGCTCTGCAACAAGAGAAGCCACCGCAATGGGAAGCCCGCACGCTGCAAGGAAGAGTCGCCCCTGCTCGCTGCAACTAGAGAAAGTCCACACGCAGCAACAAAGACCCAATGCATCCTAAATAAATAAATAAGAACAACCTTTCTTTGGCTTAAAAAAAAAAAAAGAGAAGAAACATGAAGAAACAATATCACTCATATCTGTTTTTCATTATAAAGTAATATTGCTGGTTTACAGGCTTTCTAGACTCCTTAGGGTATTCTATTGCCAATCTGAGGGTTTTTTTCTTTTTACATATTTAGAAGCTATTTAATAGAAATGTTGCTGCATGGGAACAAAAATATTATTCTCACAAAATGTTCCCATTCAATCAGTTGCCACATATTTTTGTTCCATGCGACGCTTCATAAACTAACAGTATCTGTAGGCAATGCAATTGACATAGCATCAGAGGAGTAGATTTATATGTTTAAAGTGGGTATATGATTTCATGTCCAGGGATTTATTTTTAGACAAAAGATCCTTGATTTAAAAAAAAAATTTTTAACATCTTTATTGGAGTATAATTGCTTTACAATGGTTAGTTTCTGCTATATAACAAAGTGAATCAGCTATATGTATACATATATCCTCATGTCCCCTCCCTCTTGTGTCTCCCTCCCACCTTCCCTATCCCACTCCTCTAGGTGGTCGCAAAGCACCGAGCTGATGTCCCCTTGCGATGCAGCTGCTTCCCACTAGCTATCTATTTTACATTTGGTAGTGTATATATGTCAATGCTGCTCTCTCACTTCGTCCCAGCTTACCCTCCCCCCTCCCTGTGTCCTCAAGTCCATTCTTTACGTCTGCATCTTTATTCCTGTCCTGCCCCTAGGTTCATTGGAACCATTTTTTTTTCTTTAAGATTCCATAGATATGTGTTACCATACGGTATTTGTTTTTCTCTTTCTGACTTACTTCTCTCTGTATGACAGACTCTAGGTCCAACCATCTCACTACAAATAACTCAATATTGGGTTTTTTTATGGTTGAGTAATATTCCATTGTATATATGTGCCACATCTTCTTTATCCATTCATCTGTTGATGGACACATAGGTTGCTTCCATGTCCCGGCTATTGTAAATAGAGCTGCAATGAACATTGTGTATGTGACTCTTTTTGAATTATGGTTTTCTCAGGGTATATGCCCAGTAGTGGGATTGCTGGGTCGTATGGTAGTCCTATTTTTAGTTTTTTAAGGAACCTCCATACTGTTCTCCATAGTGGCTGTATCAATTTACATTCCCACCAACAGTGCAAGAGGGTTCCCTTTTCTCCACACCCTCTCCAGCATTTATTGTTTGTAGATTTTTTGATGATGGCCATTCTGACTGGTGTGAGATGATACCTCATTGTAGTTTTGATTTGCATTTCTCTAATGATTAGTGATGTTGAGCATCTTTTCATATTTTTGTTGGCAATCTGTATATCTTCCTTGAAGACATGTCTATTTAGATCTTTTGCCCATTTTTGGATTGGGTTGTTTGTTTTTTTGATATTGAGCTGCATGAGCTGCTTGTATAGTTTGGAGACTAATCCTTTGTCAGTTACTTCGTTTGCAAATATTTTCTCCCATTCTGAGGGTTGTCTTTTCATCTGGATTATGGTTTCCTTTGCTATGCAAAAGCTTTTAAGTTGCATTAGGTCCCATTTGTTTATTTTTGTTTTTATTTCCATCTCTCCAAGAGGTGGGTCAAAAAGAATCTTGCTGTGATTTATGTCAAATAGTGTTCTTCCTATGTTTTCCTCTAAGAGTTTTATAGTGTCTGGCCTTACATTTAGGTCTTTAATCCATTTTGAATTTATTTTTGTGTATGGTGTTAGGGAGTGTTCTAATTTCATTCTTTTGCATGTAACTGTCCAGTTTTCCCAGTACCACTTATTGAAGAGGCTGTCTTTTCTCCATTGTATATTCTTGCCTCCTTTATCAAAGATAAGGTGACCATATGTGCGTGCATTTATCTCTGAGCTTTCTATCCTGTTCCATTGATCTATATTTCTGTTTTTGTGCCAATACCATACTGTCTTAATTACTGTAGTATAGTCTGAAGTCAGGGAGCCTGATTCCTCCAGCTTCATTTTTCTTTCTCAAGATTGTTTTGGCTATTCGGGGTCTTTTGTGTTTCCATATAAATTGTGCAATTTTTTGTTCCAGTTCTGTGAAAAATGCCATTGGTAGTTTGATAGGGATTGCATTGAATCTGTAGATTGCTTTATAGTTATTTTCCCAATGTTGATCCTTCCAATCCAAGAACGTGCTATATCTCTCCATCAGTTTGTATCATCTTTAATTTCTTTCATCAGTATCTTATACTTTTCTACACACAGGTCTTTGTCTCCTTGGGTAGGTTTATTCCTAGTTATTTTATTCTTTTTGTTGCAGTGGTAAATGGGAGTGTTTCCTTAATTTCTCTTTCAGATTTTTCATCATTAGTGTATAGGAATGCAAGAGATTTCTGTACATTAATTTTGTATCCTGCTACTTTACCAAATTCATTGATTAGCTCTAGTAGTTTTCTGGTAGCATCCTTAGGATTCTCTATGTATAGTATCATACATACACAGTATCATCATCTGCGCACAGTGACAGCTTTACTTCTTCTTTTCCGATTTGGACTCCTTTTATTTCTTTTTCTTCTCTAATTGCTGTGGCTAAAACTTCCAAAACTATGTTGAATAATAGTAGTGAGAGTGGAAAACCTTGTCTTGTTCCTGATCTTAGAGGAAATGGTTTCAGTTTTTCACCATTGAGAACGATGTTGGCTGTGGGTTTGTCATATATGGCCTTTATTATGTTGAGGTAAGTTCCCTCTATGCCTACTTTCTGGAGGTTTTTATCATAAATGGGTGTTGAATTCTGTCAAAAGCTTTTTCTGCATCTATTGAGATCATCATATGGATTTTCTTCTTCAATTTGTTACTATGGTGTATCACATTGATTGATTTGCGTATATTGAAGAATCCTTGCATTCCTGGGATAAACCCCACTTGATCATGGTGTATGATCCTTTTAATGTGCTGTTGGTTTCTGTTTGCTAGTATTTTGTT
The DNA here is from genome assembly GCF_028021215.1 of Eschrichtius robustus. Classification (NCBI taxonomy): domain Eukaryota; kingdom Metazoa; phylum Chordata; class Mammalia; order Artiodactyla; family Eschrichtiidae; genus Eschrichtius; species Eschrichtius robustus. Next base: position 120,837,282 of record NC_090830.1, read on the forward strand.
GAGAATTTTTGTATCTATGTTCATCAGTGACATTGGTCTGTAGTTTTCTTTCTTTGTGACATCTTTGTCTGGTTTTGGTATCAGGGTGATGGTGGCCTCGTGTAATGAGTTTGGGAGTGTTCCTCCCTCTGCTATATTTTGGAAGAGTTTGAGAAGGATAGGTGTTAGCTCTCCTCTAAATGTTTGATAGAATTTGCCTGTGAAGCCATCTGGTCCTGGGCTTTTGCCTGTTGGAAGATTTTTAATCACAGTTTCAATTTCAGTGCTTGTGTTTGGTCTGTTTATATTTTCTGTTTCTGTTCAGTCTCGGAAGGTTGTGCTTTTCTAAGCATTTGTCCATTTCTTCCAGGTTGTCCATTTTATTGGCATAGAGTTGCTTGTAGTAATCTCTCATGATCCTTTGTATTTGTGCAGTGTCAGTTGTTACTTCTCCTTTTCCATTTCTAATTCTATTGATTTGAGTCTTTTGCCTTTTTTTCTTGATGAGTCTGGCTAATGGTTTATCAATTTTGTTTATCTTCTCAGAGAACCAGCTTTTTGTTTTATTGATCTTTGCTATGGTTTCCTTCATTTCTTTTTCATTTATTTCTGATTTGATCTTTATGATTTCTTTCCTTCTGCCAACTTTGGGGTTTTTTTGTTCTTCTTTCTCTAATTGCTTTAGGTGTAAGGTTAGGTTGTTTATTTGAGATGTTTGTTGTTTATTGAGATAGGATTGTATTGCTATAAACTTCCCTCTTAGAAGTGCTTTTGCTACATCCCGTAAGTTTTGGGTCATCATGTTTTCATTGTCATTTGTTTCTAGGTATTTTTTGTTTTCCTCTTTGATTTCTTCAGTGATCTCTTGGTTATTTAGTAGTGTATTGTTTAGCCTCCATGTGTTTGTATTTTTTACAGATTTTTTACTGTAATTGATATCTAGTCTCATAGCATTGTGGTCAGAAAAGATACTTGATGTGATTTCAATTTTCTTAAATTTACCAAGGCTTGATTTGTGGCCCAAGATATGATCTATCCTGGAGAATGTTCCATGAGCCCTTGAGAAGAAAGTGTATTCTGTTGTTTTTGGATGGAATGTCCTATAAATATCAATTAAGTCCATCTTGTTTAATGTATCATTTAAAGCTTGTGTTTCCTTATTTATTTTCATTTTGGTTGATCTGTCCATTGGTGAAAGTGGGGTGTTAAAGTCCCCTACTATGATTGTGTTAGTGTCGATTTCCCCTTTTATGGCTGTTAGCATTTGCCTTATGTATTGAGGTGCTCCTATGTTGGGTGCATAAATATTTACAATTGTTTTATCTTCTTCTTGGATTGATCCCTTGATCATTATGTAGTGTCCTTCCTTGTCTCTTGTAATAGTCTTTATTTTAAAGTCTATTTTGTCTGATATGAGAACTGCTACTCCAGCTTTCTTTTGATTTCCATTTGCATGGAATATCTTTTTCCATCCCCTCACTTTCAGTGTGTATGTGTCCCTAGGTCTGATGTGGGCCTCTTGTAGACAACATATGTATGGGTCTTGTTTTTGTATCCATTCAGCCAGTCTATGTCTTTTGGTTGGAGCATTTAATCCATTTACATTTAAGGTAATTATCGATATGTATGTTCCTATTACCATTTTCTTAATTGTTTGGGGTTTGTTACTGTAGGTCTTTTCCTTCTCTTGTGTTTCCTGCCTAGATACGTTCCTTTAGCATTTGTTGGAAAGCTGGTTTGGTTGTGCTGAATTCTCTTAACTTTTGCGTGTCTGTAAAGGTTTTAATTTCTCCATCAAATCTGAAGGAGATCCTTGCTGGGTAGAGTAATCTTGGCTGTAGTTTTTTCCGTTTCATCACTTTAAATATGTCCTGCCACTCCCTTCTGGCTTGCAGAGTTTCTGCTGAAAGATCAGCTGTTAACCTTATGGGGATTCCCTTGTATGTTATTTGTTGATTTTCCCTTGCTGCTTTTAATATTTTTTCTTTGTATTTAATTTTTGATAGTTTGATTAATATGTGTGTTGGCATGTTTCTCCTTGGATTTATCCTATGTGGGACTCTCTGTGCTTTCTGGACTTGATTGACTATTTCCTTTCCCATGTTAGGGAAGTTTTCAACTATAATCTCTTCAAATATTTTCTCAGACCCTTTCTTTTTCTCTTCTTCTTCTGGGACCCCTATGATTCTAATGTTGGTGCATTTAATGTTGTCCCAGCGGTGTCTGAGGCTGTCCTCAATTCTTTTCATTCTTTTTTCTGTATTCTGTTCTGCAGTAGTTATTTCCACTATTTTATCTTCCAGGTCAGTTATCTGTTCTTCTGCCTCAGTTATTCTGCTTCTGACTCCTTGTAGAGAATTTTTAATTTCGTTTATTGTGTTGTTCATCATTGTTTGTTTTCTCTTTAGTTCTTCTAGGTCCTTGTTAAATGTTTCTTGTATTTTCTCCATTCTATTTCCAAGATCTGGATCATCTTTACTATCATTACTCTGAATTCTTTTTCAGGTAGACTGCCTATTTCCTCTTCCTTTGTTTGGTCTGGTGTGTTTTTACCTTGCTCCTTCATCTGCTGCATATTTCTCTGTCTTCTCATTTTGCTTAACTTACTGTGTTTGGGGTCTCCTTTTTGCAGGTTGCAGGTTTGTAGTTCCCATTGTTTTTGGTGTCTGCCCCCAGTGGGTAAGGTTGGTTCAGTGGCTTGTGTAGGGTTCCTGGTGGAGGGGACTTGTACCTGTGTTCTGGTGGGTGGGGCTGGATCTTGTCTTTCTGGTGGGCAGGGCTGCAGTCGGTGGTGTGTTTTGGGGTGTCTGTGAACTTATTATGATTTTATGCAGCCTCTCTGATAATGGGTGGGGTTGTGTTCCTGTCTTGCTAGTTGTTTGGCATGGGCCATTCAGCGCTGGAGCTTGCTGGCTGTTGGGTGGAGGTGGGTCTTAGCATTGAGACGGACATCTCTGGGAGAGCTCTCGCTGATTGATATTATGTGGGGCTGGGAGGTCTCTGGTGGTCCAATGTCCTGAACTCGGCTCTCCTACCTCAGAGGCTCAGGCCTGACACCAGCCCAAAGCACCAAGACCGTGTCAGCCACACAGCTCAGAAGAAAAAGAAAGAAAAAATATAGATAAATAAAAATAAAATAATATAAAATAATTAAAATTTAAAAAATTATTAAAATAAAAAAATTAAAAAGTAATAAAAAAAAGAGAAGAGAGCAACCAAACCAATAAACAAATCCACCAATGATAACAAGTGCTAAAAACTATACTAAGATAAACATAAAAATCAGAAACAAGTCAGTTGCAGACAGCAAACCCCAAGTCTACAGTTGCTCCTGAAGTCCACCGCCTCAAATTTGGGTTGATTCGTTGTCTATTCAGGTATTCCACAGATGCACGGTTCCTCAAGTTGATTGTGGGGATTTAATTCGCCGCTCCTGAGGCTGCTGGGAGAGATTTCCCTTTCTTTTCTCTGTTCGCACAGCTCCTGGGATTCAGCTTTGGTTTTGGCCCCGCCTCTGGGTGTAGTTCTCCCTCAGGCTTCTGTTCCTGCCCAGAAAGGAGGGGGTTAAAGGAGCAGCTGATTAGAGGGCTCTGGCTCATTCAGGCTGGGGGGGGAGGGAGGGGTACGGAATGCGGGGTGAGCCTGTGGTGGCAGAGGCCAGTGTGACTTTGCAACAGCCTGAGGTGTACCATGTGTTCTCCTGGGGAAGTTGTCCCTGGATCACAGGACCCTGGCAGTGGCGGGCTGCACAGGCTCCCAGGAGGGGAGGTATGGATAGTGACCTATGCTTGCACACAGGCCTCTTGGTGGCTGCAGCAGCAGCATTAGCATTTCATGCCCGTTTCTGGTGTCTGAGCTGATAGCCGTGGCTTGCACCTGTCTCTAGAGCTCATATAGGCGGTGCTCTGCCTTCTGTGGGCAGACAGGAAAGGAATCCCCTCTCCTCGCGCACCCTGAAACAATGGTCTCTTGCTTCTTAGGCAGGTCCAGACTTTTTCCCGGACTCCCTCCTGGCTAGCCGTGGCGCACTAGCCCCCTTCAGGCTGTGATCACGCAGCCAACCCCAGTCCTCTCCCTGGGATCCGACCTCCAAAGCTGGAGCCTCAGCTCCCAGCCCCCACCCACCCCGGTGGGTGAGCAGACAAGCGTCTCAGGCTGGTGAGTGGTGGTCGGCACCGATTCTCTGTGCGGGAATCTCTCCGCTTTGCCCTCCGCACCCCTGTTGCTGCGCTCTCCTCCGTGGCTCCGAAGCTCCCCCGCTCCACCACCTGCAGTCTCCGCCCGCGAAGGGGCTTCCTAGTGTGTGGAAACTTTTCCTCCTTCACAGCTCCCTCCCAGAGGTGCAGGTCCCGTCCCTATTCTTTTGTCTCTGTTTTTCCTTTTTTCTTTTGGCCTACCCAGGTACATGGGGAGTTTCTTGCCTTTTGGGAAGTCTGAGGTCTTCTGCCAGTGTTCAGTAGGTGTTCTGTAGGAGTTGTTCCACATGTAGATGTATTTTTGATGTATTTGTGGGGCAGAAGGTGATCTCCATATCTTACTCCTCCACCATCTTGCAAGTCCCCCAATCATTGATGTTTAATTTTTAAAAAACATACAGTGTTAAAGAGGAGTTCAAACTAAATTCCCCAAAAAAGACTGCAGAGGAAGTAAATTTATTCATTCACTTTATTCACTCATCAAATTTACTGATTTTTTTGCTGGAGATACAAAGATGAATAAAACATCGTCCATGGCACTGAAGAACTCACCCTCTAGTGGCAGAGAAAGTAAGAAGACACCACAAGGTGATGAGAGCTTTCAGAGAGTACATGTGGGTGCTCTGGGAGCACACAGTAGGGGTTCTTAGTGAAACTGATGGGTGGGGCAGGAGCTGAGGGAAGTCTTCACGGAAAAGGTGACCTCTAGGTGGAAGCCATGAAGCTACTCCCTCAATTCCTTCCAGTCTTTTCTCTGTATCAGTGAAGTCAGCTGACCATCTGTATCAAGAGCAATAGTCACTCCAAACACTGTCTTCCTCCCCACGCTTTTACCCTGCCTTGTATCCTCCAGGGCACTTATTACCACCCATAGTCGCCAGCCTCCAAGACAGACTGAAGATCCCTCTATCCTGGTATCCATGCCCCCAGGTAGTCCCCTCCCATATTTGATCATGGTTAAGAACGATATGGCAGAGGCAAAGGTATGCCGCTTCCAAGGTTAGGTTATAAAGGATACCATGGCTTCCATCTTGACCACTCTTTCTCCTGGGTCACTCATTCCAAGGGAAGCCAGGTGCCAGGTTGTGAATAGATCTCCGGGGAGGTCCACATGGTGAGCAACAGAGCCTCATGATGATGCCACATGAGTGAACTTGGAAGCAGATCCCCCAAAGCCAGACACATCTTCAGATCCACCCTCATGACAACTTGACTACAACCTCATGAGAGACCCCAAGCCAAATCACCCAACAGTCTCCTGACTCTCAGAAGCTATGAGATAATATATCTTTGTTGTTTTAAGGTACTAAATTTGAGGTAATTTGTTACACAGGAATATCTAACTAATATGCCATTATAAGTTTACTTATAGTACATTATAAGTTTACTTATTTACTTGTTGTCTCTCTTCCTCCATAGGCTGTGACCTACGTGAGGAGAATCACTTTGCTTTGTTCACTGCTATACCTCTAGTGCATGGAACCCAACCTAGATCACAGTAGGTGCAGAGTATACATTTGTTAAATGAATGACCAAAACCTGCTGATGCTCATTCTAGTGATTTGAATGAGGATTCATCATGTTTCTATGTATATGGGAGGTCCTCAGGATGGGAAGAACTAGCTTTATTTCTCTTCTGATCTAACTGGTTGGGTGTTTTGTAAGTGAGGAACCCCACAACTAATAGAAAGAACCCAATCAAGCTCTCCAGAGAACAAAAGCAGAGGCATAATTTCAGCTTTCATGTTTCACATGTTTTCATTCAGTGACAATGCACTGGATAACTGACTTTTCCTATTTGGGTTTTCATCTAGCCAGTGACAGCAAACCACTGTTGGAACTGGCCATCAACACAAAGTAGTAATGGAGCACCAGAGCTGGCTGCTTCCAGGGAAATATGGTCCCTGAATTATGAGCCGAAACAGACTCCATGGAAACCAGAATCCAATCCCTCTCCTCTAACTGCCCAGCCTTGGGTCCGGTAGGGCTAGCGAGGGCCAGAGTTCCTCAAAGCTCGGGGAACGCATGGGCCAAATCTAAGCCATAACTGTGGGAACCCAAAGGCCAAGAGTCCAAAGGAAAACATGGAAACTAAAGAAGCAGGGTGATAATGGGCAAGTTGAACTGACTAGGGACTGGGCAAGACAAAAGCAAACCAGGAATGCCTAGGTCAGTCTTAAATCCAAACTTTCCATAGTCAGTAGTTCTTAACACTGCCTTCCCAATAGAATCACCTGGGGCAAACAGTGCTGGTTATTAATGCTTATTTCTTATCTCAAATTCACCCTTCTATGCTTCACTTTGAAATGCTAGGACTGGGATTCAGCCAACAGTATTACTCCTTTATCAGCTCTGCCAACAGGGGGCGCTAAAGGAGACTGAAATGATGGACTATGGAGAAAGGATTTTGCTCTATCCCCTTTGCTTTCTGTTCCTATCAGTGTCACCCTGGCCACAGCCGTTGGTTCTAGTAGCAAAAACTGGTTTCAGTTTCCAGTTTTGCCACAATCCCAGAACCATTTGTATCTGAGATACAAGCTCTAGCAAACCAGGTACAAGCTCTTCTGAAGTCTGGGTTTCATTCAGCTCCTCTGAGCTCAGACACCAGCAACATGTGACAGCACCCACTCCTCCCAGAGGTCAGAGTCTCAGCACTGCAGGGACCCTCCTCTACACTCTAAGTTTTAATAGCCCTGACTTCATTCCTTTGTTTCCCCCACCTGTAGCAGTAGTAGCTGCTTCCTGCATTCCTCAGTAACTGGTTAAATTTTTAAAAAATTATTTTAATTAAGTTCTTTGTTTCTGGTTTTTGCATCCTGAAAGGACCCTGATTGTAGGCACATAAAAATATATACAGTCATCTGGATTCTCCCATAACCAAATGTTGATTTAATTCGTCTGCTGTGATCAGGCACAGGGCATCTTAAAAGTCCACAGGTGACTTTAATGTACAGACAGGGAAGGGAACCACTATACTAGAGTGTTCTTGTGGACCTCTGTGGAATGGTCCAGCTGACTTAAAGATAGAGGGTCAAAGCAAGACTCTGAACTGTCCCCATTCTAAACAATTCCTTCAGCTGCCTATACTCATGTTTAGCAGAAACCACCTTTTTAATTTGATCGAGTCCACTCATCCATGGAAAAGTAAGGGTCCTTTGGCTAGTCACACATCCTACTCCTTAGCAGATGGTACCAACCATCTGGAGGGGTTCCACCCTTTGGTTTCCATATTCAGAATGTCCCTGGACTTCAAAAATACCTCTGGATATCCCATTCTGTGTGGAATCAACTGAGGCAGGAAATTACTAAATGACTGTTTCCCTGTCACTAAAAGCAAAACAAGGGACAGCTCTTGGGTATATGCAAAGGTCCCAATGTTCACAGCAGCATTATTTACAGTTGCCAAGATATGGGGGCAACCAAAGTCCCCATCAACAGATGAATGGATAAAGAAGATGTGGTATATATATACAATGGAATACTACTTAGCCATAAAAAAGAATGAAATTTTGCCATTTGTAGCAACATGGATGGACTTGGAGGGCATTATGCTAAATGAAATAAGTCAGACACACAAAGACAAATACTGTATGATATCACTTACATGTGGAACCTAAAAAATAAGACAAACTAGTGAGTACAACAAAAAAGAAGCGGACTCACAGATATAGAGAACTAACTACTGGTTATCAGTGGGGAGGGGGAGAAGGGCCAATATAGGGGTAGGGCAGTAAGAGGTGCAAACTATTAAGAATAAAATAAGCTACAAGGATATATTGTACAACACAAGGAATATAGCCAATATTTTGTAATAGCTGTAAATGGTTGAGTAAACTTTAAAAAAAAAGGTCTTTAGAAAAAAACAGCAACAAACTTGCATTAGCATTCAGAGAATATCCATCTTACATAGGTTCTTTGTGTGCAAATTCAATTCCCTAGCTCCTGATTTTCATTAAATAGTTCATGTGTGTGGGGAATATTGTCAACATTACGAATGGGGTTTCTGTTTAATTCCTTTATATAATTTATCACAAAATAAACTCCCAGAAAGGCATTCTGACCAACTGGATGGGACCTCACAAAGAAGGATGTGTTGTTTCTGCAAAGGGAATGATTTCAATTTCCAACAAGCAGGAGCTTGGGAATGTCTGGATCTGGTGACTTGGCAGGAAGAATTATGGAATGCAGTTAAAAGGATGTTCCCAGCACAAAGGCTCCCTGTTTCAGGTTTCTGCATAATGTATCTCCTTGAGTCAGACAGGGAGATGTACTTCATGAAAATTACCACCTTCCCTCTGAATGAACTTTTGTCTGCTTGGCTGTCTTGCACCAGACCATGGAATGATGCTGATCTCAGATGGCATACATCTCAACAGATAGGAAGAGCATCCCCCCGCCTCACCCTTTCTCAAATAACCATACAACAGTTCAGAATAAAAGGCAATGAAAGAGAATAAACAGACTCACAGGAAATTGGTAAAATAACAAAAGATGTGCATACACACAGACTCTAAATCATGCCACATGACACATTTTTTGACCGGCTTCTGCTCTCATCTCTCAGGGAGAAGCCTAGACCCAGCACCTGTTCTACTTGTTATTTCTTTAAGAAAATGAGATTTGAGGTATAATAGGCTATAAAAGAAGTGTGTTTAGCAAAACCACTTACAGCCTTTCAAGTACTTCTAGTTTCTGTTATTGAGAGAAACTTGGGAAAAATACTATCCAGTAAAGGAAAAAAATCTTGAAATGAATTGGGGATAGGAGGACATTTCTTTGATCTTCAAAAAGCTTTCTTTGGTTTGTTTGTGGTTTGGGAGAAGTAGCCTTAAGTAGGGTAAGGTTGTAGATTTCTAGAGATAGGAAGAGTGGCTGAACAAATCATTGATTTGAACTGTTGCTTTGGTGCCATGAATGTCAAATTAATCAGGAAAGCTTCCACCATGTTCTACTACTCAGAAACCTTCAATGACTCTTAAGTACCCACAGGAAAAATCCTTGGATTTGGATCCCACCACAATTTTGTACCAACTTCCTTTTTTCATTTTGGTCACTTGGAGCTATGCCATGAAAATGTTCCATTTTAGCCTAAGGATTCATGTCTTGCATTAATAATTAGGAGCACTCTTTTTCATATCTCAGCTCCCCGTGTAGTAGCAACTGTGCCATCTTGGATGAGTTCCTCTGCCTCCTAACCATCCATCCCCTCCTCTGTAAACTGAGAATGATAGTAAGATAGATCTCATAAGGTCATTGTAAGGAATGCATGTAGGTGACCAGTAGGCCCAGTCTGTATGCGGGACTCGGTGCTAAAATGGGAAAACCCCCCACACGCTGGGATGAGTTGGTCACTCTATACAACTTATTGTAAATGAAACATTTAGCACTGTGCCTGGTGCATAATAAATGTGATGATAGCAATCATTATATATATTTACTTCCTCTTTTCTAAACATGGCTTGTATACCGCCTCTCCAGGCCTTTGTCCCCTCCCTCCCCCCTGCGCCACATGCCTGCCATTGGCATCTCTTATCATCTCGCCTTTGCTTATCAAAATCCTATTCATCTCATTTCCCTGACCAGACTGGACACTAGTGAGGGTGGGGCCGTCTTACTTAGACTTGTGTTTCCTGCAGCTCTTGGCAGAGTGCCTGCCATGTGGTCAGGGGGTGACCCATACATGTTTGTTGGTATATTAACTAATGTCTATTCTTCACCTTAGGAAAAAATTCACATCAGTAACTATATCAAATGAGCAGAAAACACACCTGCCTGGAAGGTATTTGTTGCCTAAGAAGTCAACTCATGCCACAGTGGAAAGATCTAACGTCAAAGTGTCAAGTAATAAATTTATAGTTGCTGTATATTCACTTTCACAATTGCTATCGAGATGTTTCAATATTTCCTCAACCATCACACTTAAAAGGGACAGACAGGGGCTTCCCTGGTGGCACAGTGGTTGAGAATCTGCCTGCCAATGCAGGGGACACGGGTTAGAGCCCTGGTCCGGGAGGATCCCACATGCCGCGGAACAACTAGGCCCGTTAGCCACAACTACTGAGCCTGTGCGTCTGGAGGCTGTGCTCCGCAACCAGAGAGGCCGCGAAAGTGAGAGGCCCGCACACCGCGATGAAGAGTGGCCCCCGCTCGCGCAACTAGAGAAAGCCCACGCACAGAAACGAAAACCCAACACAGCCAAAAATAAATAAATAAATAAATAATTAAAAGAAAAAAAATTAAAAAAAAAAAAAAGGGACAGACATATCATTCAGAGGAATCAGACTTTCTTTTTAGTTCCTTGTAAAATAGCTCAAGGAGTTTTTGTCGGCATCACCAGGAGAAATTCTGACACTGCAGGGTCATGCTTTTGCACTCAGTGGAATGTTTTAGAATGTTCTTTTTGGAAGAGATTGTATTTTGCTATTTCCTTTGTGTAAATATAACACTTAATTACCAACACAAAGAAACTATTCTCTGAGAACTAAATTGCTTATTAACAAAAGATTTGAAATGGACTTGAATTTCAAAAGGAAACAGAAGAAATTGAAGACATGTATCTTTAAACAATAATTACACAGTTGAAAATCATATACTGGACATAATTTTGCAGATTCAATTTACTTGTTATTAGAGGAAAGATAGAAGATTAATCTTATAAATTGAAAAGTGTCTGGATTTGTTTTTTTCAAAACTTGACTTAAAATGTGATACTTCAAATTTGGGAGTTGTGGTCCTTATTCCACATCTCAGCTGGCAATTGTTTGGAGAGACAAGTCCACTTCTATGGTGACAGTCTCAGAAAAGTTTAAGAGCAAACAATCTTTTTATTTTACTTATGTCTTTCCATCCATTACAATTGGATCCCTGTGGAATGCTGATTATTCAATTTTCAGAATCATGCTTATTATATTTTCCATCTCATTTCAGAGTTCATCGAATCTGAGACCCAACCATAATATGCAGAAGCAATTGCTATTGTTTTCTCCCATTAATGCAAGCATATGTTATTCTCCTCTGCTCCGATTCTTAAAATACAATTCACGTTAATAAGATCTCTAAGTCTGAATTCAGAGTGACTGACGGGCTCTGAATGTGATATAGAGGGTTGGCAATTCATATGAACAGGCCTAGGGGAAGAAGAGTTTAAGGTCATCATGGTTTTGTCCCACTAGGGCAAGACAACCGGGTCATACAGGCTTGCAAAGCTTATTTAATACCAAACATTTCCTCAAAGGAGGCAGGTAGCCACAGGCTCCCCGGGCCCAGGAATCCTGATTAGAGAATCTGTAGCAGTCATCAACCACAGAAGATCTAAATAACCAGGGCCTTCTATGATCTGGAACAACACCCCACTCCCCTCCATCCCCACCCCTGCCCAGCCGCATACACATGCACCCATGCTCTATTTCAAGATAAAGAGGTAAAGCAGAGGAAATCAAATAAAACAAAACAAAAGAACAAGAAAACCCCACGTAATAAAAAAAAAGAACAAATTTTTGTTACGCTGAATTAAACAGACATTTAGTGTAATTGACACATTTTTCAATAATGTATGGCAGGATTGAGTCTTTGATAGCAAAAGAGGTATTACAGAATACTGGTTAAGAATGTGGGCTTTACAGTTGGACAAACCTGGTTTTAAACCAGGTCCTGCCACTAATTGGCTCTGTGGTCTCGTGAACTAAGTAGACTCTGCATTCAAAGATTAAAACTGATTGCACATTTCTGCCATTGCTTTTTTTTAAACCATTATTTAAAAAATAATTTTTAGCTTTTCAAAATTATTCTTTAAAATGGTAATTAATTACCTTCAATCCAACTAATTCTATGCAACTATTATTTTCATTTTTGCCTCCTCTTTCAATTTGTATTCATCTACAGAGTTATACTGATATGGTTGCAATCACAATTCCCATATTATTTGGTAATTTTTCTCTCACTTGATACTTTAGCTTAAACATTTTCCATGTATTTGAATCTTTCTAATTATCATTTCAATGAATGCATTATCTTTCTTCATAGTCCACACACCATAATTTACTTAACAATTCCAGAATGCTGCACGTAGAGATTGCTTCCAATTTCTTCTTGCATTGTATTGATAATGTTGTTAACTAACATCTTTATGCATACTGCTTTTTTTTCCCCCTGATGAGTTATTGACTCAAAGGGGAAAAAAAGCCCTCATGTATTCTGAAACTGACTGCTGGAGTCTGTGAAACAATATTTACGTCCTGGAAATATGGCTTTGTGTAAGCTGCAGAGTTCCCTTCGGTTTCCAGCTAGAAAGGAAGGCTTGAGACCCAGTTCTCATCAGCTGTCCCTTTTGAAGAGACCTTTTGAAAAACTGTCCAATGGCACTTGGGCAAGCCCATTTATTTTAGCGTTCCTCTTTTTTCTTTTAAACACTGTGTTACAGGAGTTTGAGGGCAGAGTAACTAACTTTTAGATAATCAGGTCCTCATAATGCCAAATCCAGGAGGCAAGACAGAGTAACCGCCCTCCACCACGTCAGTCCCTTACAAACCCGTGTTTTCCTGTAATAGTGCTGCTTGAATAACCACCCATTCAATTCCAAAGCAAAGAGAGAGCCATTTCTGTTTAAATGCAGTACATCGGACACTGCAAATATGACACTCCAAATCAGAAAGAACTATGAACAATTTCAACCACATTTAGAAACACCCTTTTTAACAGTGTAGCAAATGTTGCCAATTTCAGGCCCAGGGTAATAAGTCCCTGAAATCTGTATTGTTTTAAACTACAAGTCAAAAATTAATTGAGTGATTTTCATTTTTATGGGAAACAAGAGTTATTACAAAATGCAAAAATAAATCAAATTAAATGAAATTCCAGCCGCACCTACAACGATGATTTAAAGTAGAAAGTCTGGAAGTCTGATGCTATTTACCAAAGGCATCACCAGGCTTGGGCGGCTGAGCAAGTGTAGACTGAAAATGTCTCACGAAGCGCAATTTAGGTCATTTTTATTCATTGTGTTATGCAGAGTCATAGACCTCAGAAAAACACACTAATAAAACATCACACTCAACTTAATGGTCTCCCCTCATTCGGCACCATAATGATAAATGAAATGCCATTAGCATAAGGCAAGTCCATTTGTTGTAGTCTGTGGAGCCCAGGACTGTGACAGAATTGGAATGCAGAGAATTGACTCTTCACAGTTCAAAGAAAAAATAGACCGTGTTTCGTAACCCCACGCCAAAGCCCAGATGGAAGTCCAAGCTCTGAGAAGGATCGGGGTCCCCAGGCTGTGAACACGGAGTGCTCAGACCGAGGTACGTGGACCGGAGTGTTGCTTGGAAAGATTTTTTAAAGTAGCGTTTGAGAAAGACCAGAAAAGCAGAAAGCTGGATGCTTCCAAGGGAGTCTCCCTTGCTCTGCAAAGATCCTTTATTCAGTCATTATAAAAACACCTTTGTGTTACGTTCCTACCATGGGCCAGGTATGCTGCTGAGCCCTGGGAATACAGATAGATAGAAGATAGACAAGATCCTGCTCTCCTGGAGTTTACATCCTTGAGGAAGACATTAGGATAAACAAGTTAAAAATGACAATTTTATAACACTTTTCACTGCCTGGAATTATTTAACAGGATAAGGGATGGGTAGGCTTGTTAGATTTAGCAAATAAAAATATAGGAAACCCAGTTAAATTTGAATTTCAGATAAACAGCAAATACTTTTTATTCAGTGTAAATATGTCCCAAATGTTGCATTGGATGTGCTTACACTAAAAATGATTCATTATTTATCTGAAATTCAAATTTAACTGAGCATCTTGTATTTTATTTGACAACTCAAGGAGTGGGTAGTTGGGTGAGTGCAACGTGAAATAGGATGGTCAGGGAAGGTCTCTAGTCCAAGACCTTTTCAAGTTGTGAGGAGCCTGCCTTTTAAATGTCTATGTGATAATAACAAATAGCAAACACACATACAGAACTTGCTTATGTCAGGCACTGCTCCAGGTACTTTACATATTATTACCTTAGTTAATCTTCACAACGCTGTTTGACAGATAAGAAAACTGAGGAACAGACAGGGTAACTAACTCACCCAAGGTCAGTTTAGTAAGTCCATCATTGGAAGCATTCCTTTCCTCCTTCCTTCCTTCCTTCTTTCCTTCCTTCCTTCCTTCCTTCCTTCCTTCCTTCCTTCCTTCCTTCCTTCCTTCCTTCCTTCCTTCCTTTCTTTCTTTCTTTCTTTCTTTCTGTGACAATTTAGCTATAAGGCTATTCTTTTTTTAAAAATTAGTATAGTTGATTTACAATATTATGTAAGTTTTAGGTGTACAACATAGTGATTCACAATTTTTAAACATTAAACTCTGTGTATAGTTATTATAAAATATTGGCTATATTCCCCGTGCTGTACAATATATCCTTATAACTTGTTTATTTTATACATAGTAGTTTGTACTTCTTAATCTGCTATCCGCATCCTGCCCCTCCCTTCTCTACTCTCCCCACTGGTAACCACTAGTTTGTACTCTATATTTGTGAGTCTGATTCCTTTTTGTTATATTCACTACTTTGTTTTATTTTTTAGATTCCACATATAAATGATATCATACAATATTTGTCTTTCTATTTCTGACTTATTTCACTAATCATAATACCCTTAAGGTCCATATATATATATCACATCTTCTTTATCCATTCGTCTGTTGCTGGACACTTTCATATCTTGGCTATTGTAAATAATGCTCCTATGAATATCAGGGTGCATGTATCTTTTAAAATAGTGTTTTCATTTTCTTTGCATATATACCCAGGAGTGGTATTGCTAGATCTTTTGGTAATTCTATTTTTAGTTTATTGAGGACCCTCCATACTGTTTTTTACAGTGGCTGCAGCAATTTACATTCTCTGGTGGCACAGTGGTTAAGAATCCGCCTGCTAATGCAGGGGACATGGGTTCGAGCCTTTGTCCAGGAAGATCCCACATGCCGCGGAGCAACTAAGCCCATGCGCCACAACTACTGAGCCTGTGCTCTAGAGTCCACATGCCACAACTACTGAAGCCAACAATGTACAAGTGTTCCTTTTCCTTCACATTCTGACCAACATTTGTGATCTTTTTGATGATAGCCATTCTGACAGACGTGAGGTGATATCTCAGTGGTTTTGATTTGCATTCCTCTGATGATTAGGGATGTTGAACTTTTTTCATATGCCTGTAGGTCATTTGTATGTCTTCTTCGGAAAAAAGTCTATTCAGGTCTTCTGCCCATTTTTTAATCTGGTTGTTTGTTTTTTGGATGTTGAGTTGTATGAGCTGTTTATATATTTTGGATATTAACCCCTTATCAGTCATATCATTAGCAAATATTTTCTCCCATTCAGTAGGTGGTCTTTTTGTTTTGTCAATGGTTTCCTTTGCTGTGCAAAAGCTTTTAAGTTTAATTAGGTCCCATTTGCTTATTTTTGCTTTTGTTCCCTTTGCCTTAGGAGACAGATCCCCAAAAAAATATTGCTACGATTTACGTCAAAGAGTGTTCTGCCTATGTTTTCTTCTAGAGGTTTTATGGCTTCTGGGCTTAGATTGAGGTCTTTAATCCATTTTGAATTTATTTTTGAATATGGTGTTAGAAAATGTTTTAGGAATTAACCTGCCTAAGGAGGTAAAAGACCTATACTTGGAAAACTGTAAGACGCTGATGAAAGAAATTGAAGATGACACAAACAGATGGAAAAATATACTGTATTCTTGGATTGGAAGAATTAATATTGTTAAAATGACCATATTACCCAAAGCAATTTATAGATTCAATGCAATCCCTATCAAAATACCATGACATTTTTCACAGAACTAGAACAAATAATTTTAAAATTTGTATGGAAACACAAAAGACCCCAAATAGCCAAAACAATCTTGAGGAAGAAAAACAGAGCTGGAGGAATCAGGCTCCTGACTTCAGATTACACTACAAAGCTACAGTAATCAAAACAATATGATACTGGCACAAAAACAGACACATAGATCAATGGAACAGAATAGCCCAGAAATAAACCCACACACTTATGGTCAATTAATCTATGACACAGGAGGCAAGAATAGACAATGGAAAAAAGACAGTCTCTTCAATAAGTGGTGCTGGGAAAACTGGACAACTGCATGTAAAAGAATGAAATTGGAAGCATTTCATTTTACCAAAATCATGGAGGTTTTTCAAGACACTCTTCATTCCAGCCAGCCGAGGAAGAGACTGTCTTCTCCCCGTTAATAAACACTTCCTGCTCCTGCTGATGACATCTATAGGGTTATTTACCAAACTAATAGCACTTTTTATTTTAAATCACTTTCATATGCATTTTTCTTGGACCACCATCTAAACCCTACGAATTAAACTTTATCATTTTCTTCAGTTTACAGATGAAGAAACTGAGGCTTGGAGAAGTTAAGTCACACATGTGATCGTGATCCCATGGTAATAAGCAACAGAACCAAGGCTTGACCTTAGATCTGTAAGATCATCCTCCCGGCATCAAGCCTGCATCTACCAGCTGCTCAATAAATACAATTTGAATTGCATTGAATATAGTGTGCTTGTAGTGTAAACACCTGACAATTAGCTTTTTTGATTGTAATGTAAGCACATGATATCAAGCTTTTGATTGCCAAGCAACCACTTCAAAGACATCTGTCTGGAAAAAAACACATTGCCACCTACACAACTAGATAAAAAGCCAAGCCGCCCCATCTGTGAAGTTCTCCTTTTAGAGAGCGCTGGCTGACCTAGATAAGTGACCTTTTGACTGCCTGCTTTTCCCTTCCTATGCTTCAATTCCCGATCTTATGTTTTAAATTCACCAATAAAGAGTGAACCCACGAAACCCTAGGCACCCCAACCTCGACCCCAATAAAGGCAGGACCCAAGGTCCACACTCTTTTTCTCTCTACCCACGACCTCACTGTGTGGCCTTGGGCGTGTCCTGTACCTTCCAGGACTTGTGAGTAGTTAACCTTGTCTTTTCAAAGCTTCCTGATTGTTGTTGCTGAGGTGTATCTTGCTATCATAATAAGAGCCACAAGGGTTGGTCCAGCCACAACACTGGCTTTGGTTGGGGAAGTGCCTCTGGGGGCTCCCACAGGTAGTATGGGGCCCAGGTGAGTGCCCACAGTCATTTCTAGCCAATAGCATCACTATCAATAGGCTGAGACCGACATAAAACAGTGCTTCAACAGCTCTTCGCTAGGTGTTTTCTTTGCAGAGGGGCTGGGTATTTCTTTGCAGAGAATATGGTGTTGGCCCCGTGAAGACCAGTTGCTCAAATGACTTCACAAACTCAGATGCAGGTGGTCCAAAGGGCTGGATGCCCAGACCTCCCACAGAAGTTTAAACATGTTAGGGCAGAAGTGGTACTGTTACTAGTTTTATACACATGTGAATAATGTAATCCCCTGCCCTTTCTCAACCAAATGACTTTAGGGCTGCGAAGTATGGTGCCGAGAAAATCACCCAGATGTGAGGCTGGATTTATGTCCATCATTAGCCCAACTCCTAAGGCGATGAGATCTGTGATGATTGTAGCCCTTTCCCATTTGCCTCCACAGATGTCAGCCTTGGTCTCATGTGGGATGGGTTAGCTTTTTGGTCACTGAGGAAAATGCCCTTGATTTGGTGTGGCCTTTCTGGGTAAACCCCTTTTTGCAGAAGAGCCATTTTCTTTGCTTCCCTATTGGATTGAGTCAGTGGCTGGATTTCTTTCCCTCAGGGGCCACTGTGATTTCAGCAGCCTAAGGAGGTCTTCTCCCCAGGGCAGCAGTACTGTTCTTGGCCAGATGTGGATGAATGAAGAGTCTGAGGGAAGTCTGTGGAGTGGTTGGGGCAGAAGGTGGGACCCCGGGCCTTTAGAGGGGGTGGGATCAGTGATTCATAGATAGCGAAATGGGGTTGAAAATCCAAAGTCCCCTACCCCTGCCTGCCCCTACTCTACAGCCTGTGGGTTGAATTGCAATGTGTGGGATCCTTTAGTCTAAGAACCACAATGATAATTGCTTTCTCTTGCACAGATCCTGTTCCATCGATCATCTGGTGTGGTCCCCACAAAAGCTCTGGGGCGAGCAGGGGTGGGGTGCTGACCCACATGAGATGAGGATTCTGAGGGGCAGGAAAGTCACGAGACTTGCCCAAGGCCTTGCAGTACGTAGATCACAGACAGTGTTCAAAGGTAACTGTTCTAACTCCCAGTTCAGTGCTGTTCATTTCTACTTTAAAAAGGTGATTGCAGGTATGTGGACAGGGGGCGATTGTCTCAAGTCACACGCTCACGCCTGCACTACAGAACCACCCGGCACTCCCCACAAGCATGCCCTTCCCCCCTTTATGAGTTCTCTGTGCAAATGGCACCAAGCTCTCACCCCAAATCACTCCCCCTTTCCTGCCCCCAGCCCCAGTCTTGGATTTTGAAGCTCTTATGGTACCTCCATTCCGGAAAGCTTGGTCAACCAGCCCCAGGGTGGCAATCTTGGTTGAATCTTCCTCATGGAGAGAAACTCCCCACCCCCGTTCTGATCTGCAGTGTGGTGGACACCTCTTTTCTGCAGGGATGGTGGACAGAAATGCCAGATGCTTGATGAGTGGTGGGCATCTCTTGTAAAAGGTAAAGGATGCTGGCTGGGTCTGCTTTGAATAAGTGTTTACTGTTGATTTAGAAAAACAGCACGGGCTAAAAATGCAAACATTTGGGGTGTGAGCCATAGGCCAGTGCAGAAAAAAGAGGCAAAGACTTGAGGTCATGTTCAGGCATTTATCAGAAATGTGAAATGTCAGGTAACACTGCATTAGCTGCTGAGGGCAGAGGGAGGAAAAGAGAAACGAATCAGAAGACTGCGAGGGTAGAAAAAGCATTAGCTTTAGAGTAACGGAGGCTTAGGTTTGAGTTGAGGCTCTGCAGCATATTGGCTGTGTCATACAAGTCACCTGACCTTTCTCAGGTGGGTTTATCCTCATTTTACAGATAATTGTTATGAATATTCATTCACTCAACAAATACACTGAGTGTCTACTATGTGCCAGGCTCTGCTCGATGAAGCGAAATACAAAGAGAAGATACCTCCTTCAGAGAGCTTACATTCTACGCAGGAGAGACAGACTAAAGAAAAACAGGATATTATCAGGCATTGGTGGGATACAAAAATTAAAAGGCTGATGTGATAGAGAATGGCTGGGAGGTCAAGAAAGGCTTTTCTGAAGAGTAAATATCAAGAAAGCTGCCATCCAGGCCGAGGTCTGTGGAGTAAGTGCTAGGCAGTCAACAGCTAATGCAAAGACCCTGGGGCTGCAGAAGGCTTAGGGGGCGGCAGGGTGCAGCAGGAGGGCAGGGCAGGGCTTCGGGGCATGAGGTCAGAGCAAGGGGTTTGGACTAGATTCTAAGTGTGATGGTAGCTGTTGGAGTGTCTTGACTAGGAGTGTAACCTGATCTGATTTGCATTTTTAAAAAGATCTCTCTGGCCACTGTGTGAAGAACAGATCATAAGCAGCAGAGGCAGAGAGCCTGACTGGGAGGTGATTGCATGGTGGTGACTTGGTCGTGGTTGTGAAGACGGAAAAAAATGGACAGATCACGTTTGGAAGATCAAGTCCCCAGGACATGCTGATGCATTGGATGTGATGGTTGAAAGCAGAGAGATCAAGGATGAAATCTGAGTTTTTTAGTTTAAACAATTGACAGTTGATGATGCCATGCATTGAGGAAATAATGTATGTAAAAGCAGTCCCGAGCCGCAGTTCATATCCATGTGGATGACTGAGTGAGTGGGCTGAGTATCAGGGGCAGGGAGGAGACCAGACACACCCGAAAGGAAAAGCTACCCAGGTGCCATGAGAACACATGTAGAGACGCCTGCCTCAGGCTGGCTGAACATGCCCACTTATTACTGCAGCCAGGCTCCATTCCCTACAGCCCAGGACATTAGGCAAAATTCTATGGGGAACTGGGAAATAACCTGATTAATGAGAAGCAGGAGGGGGAGGCGGGTTTCTGGTGCTAAGGGTCCAGCAGAACATAGCCATGCACATAAATAATGTTAGGTGGAGGCTTTCCCGGTACAAAGCAGACGATCTCTGCGCCTGTATGGCTAACTCACACCCTTCTAGTGGCGATAGGAAAACGCCGAGCTCCAAATGGAGGAAAGCAGTCACATGACTCTGGCTCATACTTCCAGGTCCTCCTTCCATCTGAGCCCTGCTCTGAGGTGCAGCGGAGCAGCCTGTGGAAGCACATTAGAGTCAGAGGCTGGACTCATCCGGAGAGACTGACCTTCCAGCCCCAGCTCGGCTCTGTGCTGGGCAAAGTACTAGATGTTTACATCTTTTCTCACATTCAGTCTTTACTACAACACTGTGAGATGAATGTTATTATCCCCACTTTATTAATAAGCAAACTAAGCCTCAGAGAGGTCAATTCATTTAGCCAAGGTCACACAGCCTGAGTGCACGGTTTTACTCTCATGGAGTTTCCAGCGGATCATCCTGTCTTATTCCTTATTGAATCCCCGCGGTCTTGCACACAGCAGGGACTCAGTAAACATTTGTTGAATGGATAAATAGTGGCCCCAAAGCTTGTGTTTGATCACAAAGCCACACCGTTCCCTTTGAAGTGTAGATTGAAAAACTGCCTTCATCCCAAGTTTCTCTATGTGATAACGAGATAAATCTGCTCCCTGGAAGTCCAACTCACAGGTCTTAGAAATGTTTAGAAAGACAGACTGCCTGGGGGCTCATTCTCACTGGTCCCCCCCACCCAGGTGAGTCACTCAGGGGTGATAAGGTCTTACGGGAAAGGCAGGTTGAGCTCACTAGTTTCCAGAACTCACCAGGAGATTGGCACCTGCAGCCTTGGTGTTTATATACGGATTACATTTGATGGCACGCTGAATTGGCGACTAATTACAGCATGGCCAAATAAGGTACTTTAATTGTAGCTTCTTTAATTCCAAGGAGAGCTCCGCTTGGAAAACAGGAGGATGCATCGGATACAGATCTGCTTGCTCTGATACCTAAGCATGGCTTGAAAAACGAATTACCAGGAAAGTCAGTGGTTTATTCCATCAGCTTCTGATAGGACACTGCTTTGTAACTGCTGGGGAAGCTTCCCAAGGGAGGGTCTGCTTGCAATCTTTGCAGCCTGATTACTAAAGCTGGTGGCCCAGCCAAAGCTGTGGGCACACGTGGGTGTGCCGGGAGGCTGACCCTGGCCTGGGTTCAGCCTTCTTGCTTCTTCTCTCTGGGAACAGCTGCCCAGCTGTCATGGACATTTCTGGAGAGCTTTGCTCAGTCATCTTGAAAGGCAGACTCTGTGCTGTTTTCTGTTGGAAATCATTTCCTGATCTCTGCCACCTCTTGAACTGTACAAATCCAATTCAGAGCTTTTTGAATGGAGCCTTCCTGGCATTTACAGATCCTTTGACCAGTCTTCTGTGTTTATGTAATGAAATTCCTCCTGTCCCCCAGCTGCTAGGCTATGAATGTTTTAAGGAAAACTAGGTCACTTTGGTGGTAAAGTTGATTGTTGGTAAATATCTTACTTAAATCACTTTTAACTCTTTCTACAAGATGAATTTGGGAAGGCCATGAATTTCAGCCACTTTTTTTTTTTTTTTCCATAGTAGCCTTAAGACCCGAAATCAGTTACTTTTAGATTTCCATTGAAGACAAAAAAGTCTTTCCACAGCCGTGGCTCCTTCTTGTTCCCTACTCTTTAATGTAATATTTCCTCCAAGCAGAATTATTTTGGAGTTCTTTTGGGACTTTTCTACCTGTCACTATGGTTGTAATGCCAGTAATGAGAAAACCTTACCTACAATGTCAGACAATTTCAGGTAAGTGATCTCACTCCCTCCTTATAACCAGCTCCGAAAGGCAGTCAAGGCAGCTATTGATACTCTCATATTGCAGTTGAGCTCAGAGAGGTGAAATCATGGCTATGTCATCCAGTCAAGACAAGGGTCTGCGTTACCAAATGCCATCCCGAGACTCTTTTCTACAACGCCTGTCAACACCTTGTTTTAAAAACAGTACACTGTTTCTCAGCAGCCCACGGTGTGTGCACCTCAAGCCAATGTTCAGAGAAGGCCTCCAGCTGATTCTTTGTGTTTCATTTTCAAACATGTATATTGGGTGAGAACCTAGACCCATCTAAATGAACAAATATCTATTAAGTGCCTATGTGTGCCTTGCTCTGTGATGGCATTCAGAGCATAGAGAGACGGTTGAGAGAGTAGAAAGAATATCACCTATGGATTTAGATTTTGGACAGACCTAATTCAAATCACAGCACTTCCGGAGACTTTGAACAAGCTACTTAAACATTCAAAACCTTACCATTAAATGAGATAATGTAAGGTGGCCAGCACCTTGGAAGTGCTAAATTAATGGTAGCAATGCTTTATGCACAACATCTCTTTAATCCTTACAATACTCCTTATGAGGTAGGTATTATTCTTATCCCCATTCCATAGATTGGTAAACTGGGGTGATCGGCCAATGGTTATACAACTGCATTTTGCCCCCAAACACAGCTGGGGCTCTTAATCACTGTCATGAACTGCTTCTTGTGATTAAGACAGGGACCGTCCCCTTGTGCTTGTTGTAGGTATATGACACTGTGGCATAAGTTGGATTAGGGGGAGGGATCTCTGTCATTTAGACTCATTCCTGCCACATACTGGTTGGGAATAGAGGGTGAAGGAAAGAAACAATATTTGTCACATTCACTGACTCCTATTTACTGAGTGTATGCTGATGCTGGTACAGCTGGCCTTCCATATCCGCAGGGTTCCGAATCCACGTATTCAACCAACTGTGGATTGAAAATATTAACTAACAAAAGTCCAGAAAGTTCCAAAAAGCTAAACTGGAATTTACTGCACACTGGCAACTATTTACATAGTATTTACATTGTATTTACAATTATTTACATAGCATTTACATTGTATTCGTTATTATAAGTAATGAAGTGATAAAGTATAGGATAGGTTATACGCAAATGCTAGACCATTTTATATAAGAGACTTGAGCATCAGCGGATGTTGGTATCTCAGCTGGGTCCTGGAATCAGTCCCCCATGGATACTGAGGGAAGACTGTATAATGATTAAAATACAGCTTCACTTGAAAACAGGCCTGAATTCAGAGCTCCTTTTGTTGTTGTGTGTTTTTCAAGTAATAGACTGAAATCCCAACTATCTCCTGAAGGGTGGTTGAAAATTCCGACATTAAAACCCAGGCCCTCTTGCTAAGAAAGACTGAGAACCACTGTCCCAGGGCACTTCTTTTTCAGGTGAACCATCTAGACGGGGAGCTGTTACCTTCTGGGAGAATCACAGGTGCCTTTGAGAATCTGATGAAATTTGTGTGTGAGAATTCTCTCCACACACAAAAAGGCTATATGCACACACCCACACACAGCTTTTCATCCAATTTCAGGTAGTTCACAGATATCTCCCCTCCCCCAACTCCCCAGGCCATTTCCAGACTGGAATTTGGAGTCCGCAGGTCTGGGGTTGAATCTGAGTTATCACTTGCTTAACTTGTCTGAGGTTCAGCAGCCTCATCTATCCATCTGGGTAGGAGTGAGGATGAAAGTAGGTGACCCCCAAGAAGAGTCCGATGCCCTTACCTGCTTAATATGCACCAGCCCAGCACCCGGACAGCTAGACAGGAAAACAACCAAAGAACTAATGCCAAAAGGCCACTCCCATGCAAAAGGGAGACTCCCATCCCCAAATGAGCTCCCACTCCCTGAGTAAGTGCCATTTAACTGCTCATTATTTAGGCTTTTTTCATTACCCTCAATAATACACACTTTGTGGAGCCCTTACGTGAGTGTGGGCAGGGCTATAGGAGCGACCTGTAAATGTGAATGGCTCCCCGGACCAGCTTCCCTCTGGCTAATTGCTGGTGGGGATTGATGAGCCAGCAGACCCCCACCCGCCTTTCCAAGCTGAGCTGAAGCTGCCACGCTGTGCCTCCAACCCTACTTGGTCCTGCCCATTTCCACTGAGGCAGGGAAACTGCCCACCCTGTTGCCTGGGCTACACCTTGATTTAGAGCCTAGGAGGGCACTTTGCAAGGGAGGGTGGGGGAAAGACCACCACCCCGTGGGCTCTGAGGGCTTTAATACCTTGCTAGAAAAACTGTGGTCTGTAGACCATGGGGGCTTATTAGAAATGCAGAAGCTCCGGTCCCACTCCAGGCTTAGAATTTGCATTTAATAAGATCCCTGGGGGTGATTCCTGTGTGTGAGAAATCTTGGGAAGCATGGAGGAACAAGGCTCTAATAAAGGAAGTCCCTCCCTCCACGCTTCCCCAGGCACTCGGAGAACTTCAAATGTCCCTTGGGGAAGATTTGACTCTAAAAATAATGCAGTAGGAATAATGAGTACCAACACGTTTCCTGTGTTAATGCTGTACAATCCACAAAGCGCTTGGGTGCCTGCCGGACTGACTGTTACGTGCTTTTATTGCAGCTCCATCCTCCTTGCTAAAATCCATCCCGCCTCTATTTTCCTGGATGACATCTGTTTTAAGAAGAAAACACTTGTGAGTTTGAATCCCGGCTCTACCATTCACCGATTTCATAACCTTTTGTAAGCTCCTTATCCCTCTAAGTCTCCGGATTCCCATCTATAATGGGAATGATGATAATTACCTTCTTCCTCGCAGAACTATTGTTAGGATGAAATAGGAAAATACACATGTGACACTTAGCTCAGCACCTGGCCTCTGGTGAATCCTTGATAAATGGCAGTTCCATGGTTTTGTTTCTCTGGTTGCTATTCTTTGTGTAAATTCCCACAAGACCCAGCTCTGCAAGGGCAAAAGCTGAGGTTGTCTTCTAACTGCCCAGCATGCGGTAGGTTTCTTAAAATGGAATGAATGCTTGATCTTCACAACACCTAGCAAGGTGAGCCAGGCAATATTTTCCCCATGATATGCCTTAATAGTCACAAGAACCCTGAGAGCTAAATTTTATTTCTCCCAGTTTGTAGATGGTAACCTGGGGGTTCTGCGATGGTAGGAAATTTGCCTGGCATCACACAGCTAGCTACCATCTCAGGCCATGTGTCCCCCTTAATTCTTTAAGGAAAAGAATTTATCATCTACCCAAGTCCAACTTGCTACCCTGAAAACCTCTCTACAGAATATTGTTTCCCAAATTCTAGTCTTTGACCCGCCGCTTGCACCATCTGGGGCCCGTCTGATTACCACCCATGCTATTTATTTTCTACTTTACCATATCAACTCACTTTTTTTACTTAAACGAATGTATTTTAAAATGAAACAGTGGAAATCTAGCATCACTTTCCAATAATAGACAGTAACAATAACAGTACATACAATGCAAACAAAACAATGTTTTTTTAATTCTAGGCAGACACTGTTGCCGGCAAAAGACTGCGCGCGAGGGAGGCCTTCGTTGTCTTCCTCCAAAGTGAGATTAATAAGCGATGGTTAGTGCCAGTACGTCCTTGACATCTAAGTTTGCTTTTTGACATAATTAGAAGGATTGGGAAACAAAGAACAAAGCAGCGAAAAGGAAATGCACTTATCACCATGTGATTCAGTGCGATTTAATGCTCTTAAGGTATCAATAAATCATTTCATATGCCCCCAGGAGTTCCATTGCCTGGGAAACACCATTTTAGTACATGCTATGCCATTAGATGCTATTGTTACCCGATAGCATCTATGGTTATCCAGTAGCATCTAATGACATCAAGAGAGGTGTCTTCCAAGAGAGTGACATACCCCAACTCTACGGAGACAGAAGGTCCTGCACTCGGGACTCTCCCAGACCTTGCTTTGTGTATCTCTTTATTCGGCTGTTCATCTGTATCCTTTATCATATCTTTTAATAAACTGGTAAACATAAAAAAAAACAAAACACAAAAAGAGAGAGATATGTCTCGATTTCCCAAGCAGTCAGTCTAGCACACAGGTAAAGGATCACGGAATCTGGAACAAACTGCCTGGTCTTCTATCCCAGCTTAGACACTTAATAACCATTGACCTCGGAGATGTTACTTTACCTCATTTGCCTCAGTTTTCTCATCTGTAAAAAGAGGACACTGATTGTAACTATCTCAAATAAATGTTGTGAGGAGTAAATGCATAGTGAAGCCCTTTAAACAGTGTAAGTGCCATATAAATAAATACTAGTTCTGTTGCTGCTGCCACTTCTGCCGCTGCTGATGTTTTGATGTGCTGGGGCCAGAAGATAGCAAGTAAGTCCTTGCCTATGATTCATGTCATAACTCTTCACCTGCTTGAGGAGTACTGTCCAGGTTTCTTCCCCTCCTGAGTCCCCAGGCTAAACAGTCTCCAGTGCTGGTGTCTCCTCGAAAAGAGAGGAGCTGGGAGGGAAGGGTTCCTAAGGATGGCGATGTTTCTCGGGAGGGAGCCATAGGCATGGCTTCTGCTGTGTACCAGGCACCTGGGCATGCTGGCTATGGACTCTCTCCCATAAACCTGTGCTGTTGGTGCTATTCTCCAAATAGTTCCTGTTCCCTGCCTTCCATGAACAAGATAAGAAATTAGGTGTATCCATAAGAAATTAGGTGTAGCCATGTGAACGTGATTTTCTGTGGCCAGTGAAATGTAAGTAGAAGTGATGAGTGTCAGAAGAGGCAGAAACTTTCAGAGCTAGGGGGTGAGTTGCTACCTCCCCTTTTCCCTGCTTCAGTGACCATGGGAGTATGGAGTTCTAGAGTAACTATGACTTGAGTGAGAGCTCCCAGCCAACACATGATGGAAAGTGTGGCAGAGAAAAAAAACTTTATTGTTTTAAGCCACTAAAATGTTAATACTCCAGCAAAAACTACCCTATCCTGGCTGAGAAAAATCCCTAGGTGCTGACACATCTAGCAAGAATTTGCTGTCCTTGAATCCAAACTAGAGCCTGAGTCCAGATTTCAATTGGGGGGCAGGGTGGGGCATGTAGTACCTATAACCACCCTGACTTTTTTACCTCTGTCTCACTTCTTCTCCCCGATCAGGATCTAATAAAGAAAGTGAGGAACTTAGACTCAGAACCCTTCCTCAGCTGCCATCTCCTTGCAGAACTTGAGAAACTGTTTCCCCTCTGGATCTGTTTCTTGCTGAACCTCTGATTCTTGCTGAATCTCAGGGAAAGAGAGAACACCGTAGTCATTGTCTCAGCCTCCTTTTTGCCATCTGAATCTCCTTTACCTCATCTCCTTATCTAGCTTGTGCCTGAGAAATTCTAGAAACAGGAAATTTACCAGCCTCATCACTAATGAACATAAATCTGGGCTATGAGATGTGTGACTTCCTATGCTATTGGACTGAGCACTTGACTTATCTGAAAGGTGAATGATTTTGAAGATCCTTACTTTGTACGTTGATCATATAATTTATCATTCAACCAGGACATGTTTAAGAGTGAAAGGGAGTAATAGTAACAATTATGCTGGAACAATAGTTTTAAAATGGAACTCTCTTGGGCAAACCTGGATGGACGGTCACTTGGCTTCTATGATTCTATGGCCACCAGCAAATGGCACAAATTAAATTCCAGGGGTAAGACTGGGTCCTATCTTTGGTGACTAACCATGACTTCTGGTCTACCCCTCCCCAAAACTGTCGACAACCAGTCTCCTTTGGATAATCTCCCATTTTCTAACCAACTCTCCTGTGAGAATTTTAGTACCAAAGCCATTTCCGAGGGAAAGCATGTACATATAGCTATCATTTCAAGCAATTTCCCCCATAGGCGCTTCATATTCCTAACTACTATCTTGATCAGATGCATATTTAATGCCTTCTGATGGAGACACAGATGCAAACTGCTCAACCCTTCCTGGAGCTTTAGAATGCTGCCAGGTCCCAGTACAGTTGCTGTGAGAACTACCGGAATGCCTGAAGCTACACTCTCAGTGTCCCCACAAGACCCGGACTCTCAGGAAACTTACTCGCAAGGTAATAGAAGAAGATGCAGTGCTTATTAAGTTTCCTTCTGCAGGCTGTTTGATTGCATTTCTGCCCTGGGCATAGGCTTATTTGCATAGCTGACTTATAGCTTTAATTTGAATATTACAGTTACTTCACATAAACCATTACCTTGGTCTCTTTTTGGATTTTTCTTTTTTTAACAACCCACTCAATACCACATGAAACTCAATGAGGCCAGGAGCATCTAATATGAGAAGATTAACCTTCCTCTTTCCAGTGGGACAGATGAATATGGAAGGTGGAGAACAGAGAATGAACAAACTGCTAAGTTTCAGAAATGCTTGTTTGATTCCTACTCCAGGGCAGCCTGACAGTGACACACAAGTCAAGCACATTCAGCTTTAAGAATCTTTGATAATTGTGGTTTGTTTTTATTGCTGCTTCTCTAAGGGACACTTTCTCTTAAAGGTGCCTCTTCTCTTTGTTTCCAAAAAAATAGCTAAAATTTACTGAATGCATGCTGTATGCCAAGCACTGAAATACTTAATCAGATTACAATAGCGCAAAAGACAACCTTGTCCCGGCCCTCAGGGAGATTATACTCTTGCCAGACAAGTCAGACATCAAGAAAGAATCACACATTTAATTAATTAATTAATTATTAATTTATTAATTAATAATTAATTATT
Source organism: Eschrichtius robustus (assembly GCF_028021215.1). Lineage (NCBI taxonomy): Eukaryota > Metazoa > Chordata > Mammalia > Artiodactyla > Eschrichtiidae > Eschrichtius > Eschrichtius robustus. Next base: position 120,866,085 of record NC_090830.1, read on the forward strand.
TATGCCAAACATCTACTTTTTCCAGTCCTTCAGAGGTCACAGCCTCAGTATATAGTGTGCGTGTGTGTGTGTGTGTGTGTGTGTATCATATGGTAACCAAAGAGAGGTTTCTTTTTTTTTTTTTTTGGCCCTGCCACATGTCTTGCGGGATCTTAGTTCCCTGACCAGGGATCGAACCCACGCCCTTGGCAGTGAAAGTGCGGAGTCCTAACCACTGGACCGCCAGGGAATTCCCAGAGAGGTCTTGATCTCACATCTCTTCTATGTGGGGCACTTGGAAGTTGTTTTTTAACATATGATATTCTGCTTGGTTTCTCCCAGGTCTACTGTGGGACCCTGCTCAATTTACAGCTCTTCCTTTGGAACTGGGAGAAATGTCTCATTCATAGGAGGCTATGCCCTCTCGATGTATATTAGAGACCAGATTATCCTTTTGCTGTGCTGAGTCTTTTCAGTCTTCCAGTTTACATTGGTATGGATTTTTTTACTGAAGATTTTCCTGAACATCTATTTTTTTAGATGATAAAAAAATACGGTATTATGGCTATTTAGATGGCTTGTGACAGATCAATACTCTCACCAAGAATGGTAGGAAAAGTTGGATAAAATTTTTAAATATAATCTATTTGAAAACACTTGGGAGATTCTAAGGTTACAAGAACTTGAGAGGTCAAGATGCAGGAATGTGAGTCTGACATAGTTATTCCCTTGAGCCATTTACCATTTTTTTAAAGCTTGTTGTGGGGTGGGGAGAGAGAGAGGGCTTAAGGAACATAGCAGAATGTAGCTGAAAAGCTAAGTGGCACTTTCAGCAATCTAACATTACAAAAGAGATAACAAATTGAAGTTCAAGACCCTCTAAGGGTGAGGAATCAAGGAAAATACCCAAGGACTCTTCAAGAACTACAAGATAAAAGTAGCATTGAATCAAAGCTAGACCAAGCCTTACAAAGTCTAAAACCGAGCCTCACAGAAGTAAATCCCCTCACTGGATTGAGGTATTATGCCCCTACTCTAGCTACCTGCCAAGAGGATAGGGTGAATATATTCGCAATTAGTCAACTGGAAGGAATTTTAATAGAAAGCATCCATTCAGAGCATAGAAAAATAAAGCATAAAGCATAAAAATGGGATAAGAGGCATATACGGCATGGCATATAGTCTAACATTCATGTAATTCAATGCACAAAAAGGCAGAAAGGAGAAAATGGGGGCAGAAACAATATTTAAAGAGAGAATGACAGAGAATTTATCAAAGTTGATTAAAGACATCAAGCCATAGTTTCAAGAATCTCTACTAACCCCAAGCAGGATAAAATTAAATGAAAGCACATATTGTAGATACAAGACAGTGAAAAACTGCTGAAGACTAAAGGAAACAAAATATTAAATGTGATCAGGAAAAAAATCACCTTTTAGGATCAACAATGCATGACAGCTAAGGTCTCTACTGGAACAATGGAAGCCCCCCAAAACAGAATATTTTCATCTTGTTCCTTTGTCTGGAACATATTTTTCTACTGTCTCACTTTTTTCTAAATTTCTATTTGTATTTTTACGTATGTGGAAGGTTAGTCATGTTTCTCCACGTTGGAGAAGCGGCCCTCTGTAGGGGACGTCCTGTGTGTCCCAGCAGTACACTCCCTCTCATCACCCAAGGGCCAGGATCCAGCTGGTCCCAGGGTAGGTTCTGGTCTGCGTTTGCGGACTCGGTTCCTCCGGCTGCCAGATTGTAGTGAATAGTTTTCTTCCTTCTGGTTTCTGCCCCCTGGTGGGGAAGGCTGGAAGCTTGTGCAGGCTTCCTGGTGGGAGTGGCCAGGGCCTGCCCACTGGTGGGTGGAGCTGCATCCTGGCTCTGGCGGGGAGGGCCGTGTCAAGGGGCGTGTCTAGAGGGCTGTCTCGGGAAGTCTTTAGGCAGCCTGTCTGCCGATGCGTGCGGCTGTGTTCCCACCCTTTTGGTTGTTTGGCCTGAGGCTTCCCAGCACTGGAGCCTACAGTGGGCGTTGGCTGGGGCCGGGTTCTGGCCCCCAAATGGCGGCCTCCAGGGAAGCTCATGCTGATGACTATTACCCAGTACCTCTGCCGCCAGTGTCTTTGTCCCCACAGTGAGCCACAGGAGACCCCCTGCCTCTCCAGGAGACCCTCTAAGACCAGCAGGTAGGTCTGGCCCAGGTTTATATGCGGTCAGTGCTTTTGCCGTGGGTCTCTGTGCCTGAGAACTTGTGTGCGCCCTCCAAGAGTGGAGTCTCTGTTTCCCCCAGTCCTGGGGAGCTCCTGTGCTCAGGCCCCATTGGCCTTCAAAGCCGAATGCTCTGGGGGCTCCTCCTCCTGAGGCCAGACCCCCAGGCTGGGGAGCCTGACGTGGGGCTCAGAACTCTCTTGCGGGAGAACTTCTGCAAATAATTGTTCTCTAGGCTGTGGGTCGCCCACCTCGGGGGCATGGGGTTTGATTATATTGTGAGTGCACTCCTCCTGCCGTCTCATTGGGTTTCTTCTTTATGTCTTTGGATGTAGAGTATCTTTTTTGGTAGGTTCCAGTCTTTTTAATCTATGGCTGTTCAGCAGTTAGTTGTGATTTTGGTGCGCTCATGAGAGGTGAGCTCAAGCCTTCTACCCTGCCATCTTGTCCCAGTGGAAGAATCTGAGGTTGGGGCAGGAGCAAGGAATAGAGCAGGTGAAACCACACAACTCAGATTGGGACTTGAGCCCACTGTCTTTTAATTGAAATTACACACCTGATCTCAGGACTTAATGAAGCTCAGGTTCTTTATGTCTTGTTGCAGAAACAAGTCGGTAAGAAACAAAGTGATAAGTAAGAAATGGATTTATTTAGAGAGATACACATTCCAGAGACAGAATGCAGCTCGTAGGTGAGAACGGCTTTCGGAGGAATACACTCCACAGAGTGTGGGCCATCTCAGAAGGCAGGAGGCCCCAAGATACAGGGTGATTAGTTTTTGGGGGCTGGGTAATTTCATAGGCTAATGAGTGGGAGGATTATTCCAACTATTTCGGGGAAGGGGCAAGGGTTTCCAGGAATTGGCCACTGCCCACTTTTTGGCCTTTTATGGTTAGCCTTGGAACTGTCAGGGCACCTGTGGATGTGTCGTTTAGCATGCTAATGTATTACAATGAGCGTATAATGAGACTCAAGGTCTACTGGAAGTTGAGTCTTCTGCCATCTTGGGCCTAATTGGTTCTAACCAGTTGCGTTGTATCCTCAATGCTATGTCATTCTTTTAAAGGTTGTGCCCTGCTGCCATCTTCCCTCTTGTTTCACAGGTACTATCTGGATATTGCTTGACACTTTACAGACTGTTCTCAATGGATTTCCCTTCTTTGCTGAGCTTCAAATCTTCCAAGATCTTGGCAGCTGGGAAGTGAAAGGCAGAGGGAGGGAGCACGGGGCATGAGCAGCACCTGGGTGTGTGCCCACAGGGGTGGCTGCCTGAGGGACCCGGTGATGCAGGACAGGCCAAATTAAAGATCCAGGTTCTTGTTCTACCTGTCTAAATGAATTTGGACAGGGAATGCAAAGGAGTAACATACAGAGACTGAGACATAGAGAGAAGCAAAGAAGCAATTTATTAAAGGGCCAAAGTGAAAGTATGCACTCAGAGAAGAGTATGGGCAACCTTGCCAGTGAGGAGCACCTCTAGGGGTTTTCTCACCCCCTTTTTATTTCATTTTAATTCCTTGACAGGGTGGAGGTTTCTTAGATTAGGGGTGGAATATTCATTAATGGGAAGGTGGAGGCAGGGCTATGATTTCACCTGTTTACATCAGCTTCCTTTCTTGAGCGCTGGGCTCCTGAAGCCATTGCACATGCACTCTAAAAGCTATTTTCCCTTAAATTTTCCTTTACTAGTCAAACGCCACACGTGGAAGGCCTTACAGCAATCATTGCAGCCTGGGAAGTTCTGTTGCCATGCTCTGCTGGTTTTATGGCCAGGGTTCCCTATTCAGGTGTCTCTAGTTTAATTTATGTTCTTGTTGCTGACGCCATTCCTCCATGTTCATGATCTCATTAAGTGCAAAACAAGGGGGTGGCTTTGCCTTTTGCCTAATGTCTATGTATGAGAAGGCTGTCCTTGGGTCTAGCCCTGTCTTTCCTGCCTTACTGGGCCCAGAATAGTACTTTCAAAGTGCTAAGGGAAAATAACTGCCAACCTAAAATTCAATATCCAGCAAAAGTATCCTTACAAAGTGAATGGAAAATTAAGAAATTAACCTTAGCAAACAAAAACAGCAAAACAAACAAAAGTTTCCAACATACTTAAAAAAACTAGATGAAATGTGTAGTAAATATAAGAAGCCAAGGATAATTAGAATCTCTAAACTAGAGTAAACACTCAAAGATGACAAAAGAATGCACAACCAAGAAGCTAATAGAGGAGGGAAATGGAATTAATAAATGCTTGGTTAATCCTAAAAAATGTAAGAAAGGGAAGAAAAAAACATAAAACAGGTAGAAAAGACGATAAATATAAATCCAAATATATCAGTAATTATGTATAATGCTATAATGTTATAATAATAAATCATTCATTATATTATGTTATATATATTAAAATAAATGATATAGACTCATTAGAAAAACAAAGAATGTCAGACTGATAAAAACAAAACCAAACAACTATATGTTGCTTACTAGAGACATACCTTAAATATAAGGACATAACTTAAAGGATGGAAATTTTATATATGTGCATATATATATACATAATATATAAAATGGGTGTAACTCTACTTATATCAGACAAATAGGTTGTCAGACAAGAAGGCATCCAAAATATAGTTGACCCTTGAACAACATGGGTTTGAGCTGTGTAGATCCACTTATATGTGGATTTTTTCACTAAATCTGTACTACAGTACTACACAATCTGTGGTTCGTTGAATCTGTGGAAACAGAGCCATGGATAAAGGTCATGTTTTCAACTGCATGGAAGGTTGGGCCACTAACCCCTGTGTTCCTTAAGGATCAGCTGTATACAAATAGCTCTTAAAACTCAACAGTAAGAAGAAGAAAATCCAATTTTTTAAAAATGAGCAAAATATCTGAACAGACACTTTACCAAACTAGATATACAGATGGCAAATAAGCATATGAAAAGATGCTTAACATCATATGTCATAAGGGAATCAGAAATTAAAACAATGAGACACTACTACATACCTGTTAGAATAGCTAAAATCCAAAGCACGGACGACACCAAATGCCAGGGAGGATGTGGAGCAACAGGAATTCTCATTCATTGATGGTGAGAATGAAAAAAATGCTATTTTTAAAAAGTTAAACATAGTCTTATACATTTCAGAAGTTGTGCTCCTAGATATTTACCTAAATGAGTTGAAAACTTATATCCACACAAATATCTGCACATGAATAGCAGCTTTATTCATAATTGCCCCAAACTGGAAGTGACCAAGATGTTAGACTGATAAAAACAATCTATTCAGTAGGTAAATAAAGTGTGGTGCATCCATTCAATAGAATATTATTTAGCAATAAAAATAAATGAGCTAGCAAGCCACCTTAAATGCACACTGCTAAGTGAAAGAAGCCAGTTTGAAAAGGTGCCAGCATGGTCGGATTCTGGTGATAATTCTCTTCCTGGCTTGCAGATGGCTGACTTCTTGCTGTGTCCTCACATGGTGGAGAGAGAACTTGGGTATCTCTTCCTCTTCATATAAGGGCACCAGTTCTATCAGAACACATCTTATAACCTCATTTAACCTTAACTACCTCTTTAAGGCTGTATCTCCAATACACTCACATGGGGGTTATAGCTTCAACCCATGAATTTGAGGAGGACACAATTTAGTTCACAGCATCTGCATATTTCGTGAGTTAGCAATTCCACTCCTCAAACGTACCCAGTAGAAATGTGGCACCAAAACACTCATGCACTTAAGTATGTTCATAGCAGTAGTTTTCATATTAGTTACAAGTTGGAAACAACCAAATAGTGCATAAATAGTAGTGCCATTAAATTATTTGTGGTCATTGCTACAATGGTATTCTACACAGTAATTAGAATGAATGAACTACTGCTACAGGCAACAACATAGACGAATCTCACAAATAAAATGTTCAACAAAGGAAACCTGACCCAAAAGAAAACGATAGTTCCACTTATACAGTGTTCAAAAACAGAAAAAAAATTAATCTGTGGTGGTATAAGTTAGGATAATTATTATCATGTTTTAGAACTCTAAAGATATGATTCAATTGAATCATGATTTCCATAGTTTCCATTACATAGGCAGCTGTAAAATTTAATACTCCTTTGGAGTTAATGCTTTTTTCTCTTTCTACTTTTAAGATTTTCTCTGTTTTTCATTTTTGACAATTTGACTTTGATGTTCCTCACCTGTCCACTATGCTGTTCTGTTTTTTAAAAAATAATTCCTTAGTTTGTCCTGTTTTTCCTTTCTTCCAGTTAAATAACCCTGTCTTCTCTAGATCCAGTATTCTCTTAAATCTATTCATCAAGTTTCCAATTTTATGTCCATTTGATTCTTTTTTAATAGATTCCAATTCTCTGATGAAATTATCTACCTTTTTTCAGTTTTTCTTTATACTTTTGAATATATTAATAATAGTTATTTTGAAGTCTTTGCTCACACTCATAGAGTAGATCCTCATTATTTGTGGATTTCTTTTGTGAATCTGCTTACTTTCTAAAATTTATCTGTAACCCCCAAATCAATACTCACAGCACTTTCATAGTCATTTGTGGATATGTGCAGAGGGTGAAAAGTTTGATTCACTTGGTGCACACATTCCCAGCTAAAGTAGAAAAAGTCAGTGCTCTGCCTTCTTGTTTCACCTCTCATACTGTAAACAAGTGTGCTTTTTGTGGTTTATTTGCTATGTTTTTTGCATTTTTGTGCTTTGGCGACGTAGCTATTTCACGTGGCCCCCAAGCATAATGTTAAGGTGCTGTTTAGTGTTTCTAAGTTCAAGAAGGCTGTGATGTACCTCATGGAGAAAATAGGTATGTGATACAAACTTTGGGCACGAGTTTTAGTGCTACAGGTTGTGAGTTCAGTGTTAATAAATCAACAATATGATACATCTGGGAAAAGAAAGAGGAAATTTGGTAATCCATATGTGAAGCCACTCCAGAAACTGCTAAATAACATTGATAGTACATGATGAAGCTATGGAAAAGAAGCTAAAATTGTGGACCCAGAAGTATAGTGAGCAGCACTATTGTGACACTGAATACCAATGAAATTTACTGTCACATTACTCAGGGTCAGGAAAATGTGAAATAGCTACTCCTGGTGGCTCACACATTTCAACACGCTATATGGCATGAAAAATGTCAAACTTGTGGGCAAGGCAGGTTCTGCAGATAAGGAGGCTATGGAAGAATTTTAAGACACTTGCTAATTGTTATATAGGAAAAGAGTTACACGGAAGAGCAGGTTTTCAATGCCAGTAAGGCTGGCTTGTTTTATAAGGCTATTGTCCATCAAACCTATATAATGCAAATGGCATTTTGATTGAAAAAAATTACCAGAGGCTGGAAAGGAACCTATCCGCATATTTTCACTTGGAGAAACAGTTCAGTATTCAGTACTCAGTGTTCATGGCAACTTTATGGAACAGAGCTACTACACGTAATGAGAATTGATTGTTTCTGAATCCTCTGTGGATCTGCTTTTATCATTTGTTTTCCCCCTTGGCTATGTTACATGGTTCTGTTTCTACATGCACAGTAAATTTTAATTAAATACCTTAAAATACTGTAGAGTTCCAGATGATGTTATCTTCCACAGGTAAATTTACCCTATCCTTTGATAGGCAAATAGTGCCCATCGAAGGGGCTAATCTGGACTTCCCTGGTGGCACAGTGGTTAAGAATCCTCCTGCCATTGCAGGGGATACGGGTTCGATCCCTGGCCCAGGAAAATCCCACATGCCACGGAGCAACTAAGCCCTCGCGCCACAACTACTGAGCTCATACTCTAGAGCCTGTGAGCTGCAACTACTGAGCTCTTGTGCTGCAACTACTGAAGCCTGCACACCTAGAGCCCATGCTCTACAACAAGAGAAGCCACCGCAATGAGAAGCCCGCGCACCGCAATGAAGAGTAGCCCCCGCTTGCCGCAACTAGAGAAAGACTGCACGCAGCAATGCAGACCTGACTCAGCTAAACAAACAAACAACAAAAAAAATGGGGGGGGGGGATGTTAATCTCCTTAATCCAGCCATAGGTGCATGGTTCAGGCTGGGTCACAGTTTTGTTAAGTCCAAGTTTCAGTCTGATTCCTTCTTGTTGTGGCCATCATGAGTTTCAGTTGAGAGCCTGACTTTCCTTCAACTCAGCAACAGCAGAAAATTTTGCTCCAATCTCTGGAGATTTGTGGCTTGGCAGTTTTGATTCCCCACCTTTGAAGCTTCAGAATTTGGCAGATATACTGACAAGGAGACTGGTAGTATGTTCGAGGCTCCTCAAGTCTTAAATTTTGTCACTTCAGCCTAATATAACTGCCAAGACTTGCTGTGCTACTTTATCTGTCCCACAGAAGTGGCCCTCTGCCAGAGGTTAAGCCTGGATTTGCAGACTTTAGAGGTGCCCAGATCAGCAAGTGCCCCGGGAAAAGCAGTTGCAGGTAATCAGTGTTGCCTCACCAGGGCTGCCATAACAAAGTACCACAGACTGGGTGGCTTAAATAACATAAATCTTTTTTATCACAATTCTGGAGGCTGTAGCCTCAGATGAAGCTCTGCCTCAGATGAAGGTGTCAGCAGTGTTGGTTTCTTCTGAGGCCACTGTCCTTGGCATGTAGAGGGCTGCCTTCTCACTGTGTCTCCACGTGGTCTTCCCTCTGAACGTGTCTGTGTCTTAATTTCCTCTTCTTATAAAAACACCAGTCACATTGGATTAGGGCCCCCCTAATGGCCTCATTTTAACTTAATCACCTATTTAAAGACCCTATATCCAAATACAGTCACATTCTATGGTACTGGAGGCTAGGACTTGAATATGTGAATTTTAGGGGGACATAGTTCAGCTCATAACAAGGACTTTCTACTCCTGTCCATAGTTCTCAGGACCCTTCCTCATAATGACATTTTGTTTCTTAGGCAGTGACAGGCTATGGGAAATTCCACTGTACTTTTCTGATTTGGGGCTCAGGCCTTTCTACTCTTGCTCTATGCAGCTTCAAGATTCAGCAAATGTCTTAAGAGAAAAATGTCATGTGTTTGAAGCCCCTGAGTGTTCCATTTTTGTCACTCCCTCCCTGTGTCTGCCAGAAGCTCTGTCCCACCAGTTTTTCTGCACTTGTCTCAGCATCAGTGCTCTTCCCAGGCCAAGTACAAATTAGCAGCCTCTGGCCCATACCCAGAATTTGCAAATGCCTTCAGGGGCAGCTGCAAAGCCTAGCTCACCTGTGCTGTTTTACCCTTTGGAATCTCACTCTTTCCAGTCCTCATGCTTTCTGCAGCTCTCTGATGCCTTTAAATGCATGGCTTTTGCAACTAGCCTATCAAGGTTTTCTTATTTTCCATGGGAATGATGGTTTGTACGAATTTTTCTATCCTTTCATGAGGCCAGGTCAGTGGTTTCCTTTAAGGAAGGGATGGGTTGTGACTGGTAGGTGATACGCAAATAGTCTCTGACTTAACCTGGGAGTTGAAGTTACAGAGGTATATTCATTTTAATAAAAATCATTGAGTTGTATACTTAGGTAAATACGTTCTGCCATGTATATTATATTTCCAATAAAATGTGTATTTTTTAAAAAGGCAAAGACAACACACAAAAGGAAAACATAAAGTTATGTGCTGAATACAGTTTTTTCAAAACTCAGTGGAGAAGTAGCTTTCGAGGCAACCCCTTCCTAAAGGGGTTCCGGTTCTTCTGTCAGTTTCTCTGCCCTTGGATTCCTACTCTTTCTCTATCTTTCCCTGTGAGGAACTCCACCCCCCTTAATGTGAGGTGATTTGCAACCCAGTTCCCTCTGTCTTATTCTCATTGTACAATTTCCGAAGGCTGAGTCCTTGTGTCAGGGATGGTGTCCTAGAAATTTGGCAGGACAAATGGAGATAGATACCTGTTGACATTCCAGTATGGGGAAGGAAATTGGAGGCTCTAGGTCTCACAGGCTTGGGTGGAGGCAGATCATATCCTCCTGCACGGTTTTCCTGACAAGATGTTTTGCAGATACATCTGCTTAATTAACTTAGTACGTGTTGATCCATGCACATACCTACATCTCTGAGGACATTATTAGTTCTCAAGGACAGTACATTCTCAAGCCATGAAAGGAAGAAAGTAACTTCTCCAGTACCTGTAAGCTGCATAGCCTTTCCTTTCCCATAAAGTTAGTAAATCCAATTATTATTCTTTCCTCCTTCCAGATTGAGACCTTTGGGGCCTGCTGGAATAAGAAAGACAACAAATGCCCCTTCATAAAGGCGCTCTCAGTTACACAAAGAAAAACTGTGAAATGCCTAATCCAGAAAGAGGTCTTTTCCCCCCACTCAGTCTCCATTTGGGGAAAGGGGTGAGGTTTAGTTACAACTGTAGTAAGTGCAGCACAAGAGAAATATGAAGTGTCATGAGAGTGAATTAAAAGGGGTGCATTAGTAGGAGACTGTCATGTTGGGCCCATTTGTGACCTCCATCTCTGCTCCCATGGCCACTGTTCATGTGCCCATCAACCCAGTTCAGGGGTGGTTGAAGTAGAAGTCTGGCTGATGTCAGTGGCTGAGTCATTTAGTCTACTTGGATGCTCGGGGCCCCTTCTGTGGTGCACGCTTTCTGGTTGGCTTCAGTGTGAGATGCAGATTTCTTTGGGTCCACACCAATAGGTCCATCCACATATCTCTACTATGAACATCCTTATTTTTTTTTTTAATTAAGTAATTATTTATTTTTGGCTGCGTTGGGTCTTTGTTGCTGTGTGCGGGCTTTCTCTAGTTACAGAGAGTGGGGGCTACTCTTCGTTGTGGTGCACGGGCTTCTCATTGCGGTGGCTTCTCTTGTTGCGGAGCACGGGCTCTAGGCACGTGGGCTTCAGTAGTTGTGGCTCCCGGGCTCTAGAGCGCAGGCTCAGTAGTTGTGGCGCGAGGGCTTAGTTGCTCCGCGGCATGTGGGATCTTCCTGGACCAGGGCTCGAGCCGGTGTCTCCTGCATTCGCAGGCGGATTCTTAACCACTGTGACACCAGGGAAGCCCCATCCTTTTTTGTGTGTGCGTTACAATGACATAAGAAAATATATTTTATTTTTTATGCTATTTTTTTGAATTTTATATTTTTAATACAGCAGGTTCTTATTAGTTATCTATTTTATACATATTAGTGTATATATGTCAATCACAATCTCCCAGTTCATCGTCCCCCACTTCCCCGCTGCTTTCCCCCCTTGGTGTTCATACGTTTTTTCTCTACATCTGTGTCTCTATTTCTGCCTTGCAAACCGGTTCATCTGTACCATTTTTCTAGATTCCACATATATGCGTTAATATATGACATTTGTTTTTCTCTTTCTGACTTAACTTCACTCTGTATGACAGTCTCTACATCCATCCACGTCTCTTGGACATCCTTATTATCAATCTTTCTGATTTTTTCCTTCCATGCTTCTGAGCAGCCATCCAAGAAATATATTCTCACCTTGAGCTACTTCTTTTTCCACACAAAGTAGATAACCAAGTACACTGATCACAGTTTCACCCAATGAGATTTTCACACTTCACTGTGTTTCAAGGCCACTCCTGCAGTGTAGCCATTGCCCATTATTTGCATGCACCCACATACCAAGCTGACCCACCTGTATTCTAAGCTTGGGTTGTAGCTGGCTGTATAGGTCCTTCTCTATGGCCATAAGTGCAGCTCAAGGGGCCAGTCTTCCAACTGTGGTGGGTAACGTGGGGCTTTGGACTGCTTGCCTGTGAAGATTGTTTGTACCCCTTCTCCTGTTCTGTCTGACTCAAACCCAGATGTATCATTCCTATATTATAGATGGACTGCTATGGCGTCCGAGTCTATGACTTGTTGCGTCTAGCATAATCTAGCTCAGAGTGGACAGTTATGGACACATGGTCATTTGATGCCCCATGGTCAACCATTCCTTCTCTACCAGGACCCAATAACGTGAGAGGAGAAGTTTCTCCTAATGTATATAAGTTTCACTGCAGATGTCATGGCCATGTTCCCAAACCCCAGGGGCCTGAATTGTGGTTTTCCCACTGGTGCCTTCTATAAAATCCACACAGGACCATTTCCCCCCCTGTAGATGCATCTGATCCCACAGGGTCTGTGAAGCCACATGGCTCAGTTTACAGGAATGTTTGTATTGCAGCCTGGATGTGCTGCAGGGCTCTTTCCTGATCTGGCTCCACTCAAAGCTGGCATCTTTCCATGTCATCCAGTATACAACTGGAGCAATGTGCCTAGGTACAGAATGTATTTCCTCCAGAAATCAAAGAGGTCTACTGGATGCTGTGCTTCTTTGTGGTAGGTGATATAAGATGAAGCCATTTGTCTTTTACTTTGAAGGGATATCCTAGTATACTCCTGACCAGTAGACACCCAGAAACATTTCTGAAATGGAAGATCCCTGAAATTCATAGGGTTTATCTCCCATCACCCCTAGCAATGTATCTTACCATTGCCTCTAACACTGGTACCACTTCTCGCTTGTACTGCTCAATCAACATGATGACATCAATGTAATAGATCAATGTGACATTCTGTAGGATATCTCCAAAGTCCAGATCTCTTTGGACTGTATAATTACAGAGGGAAAGAAAGTTAATATAGGCTTAGGGCCAAACTGTAAGTGAGTATCATTGTCTATCCTTCCTCTGCAGAAGATAAGAACTTCCTTTAAACTACCAAAAAGGCCCTCTGGCTCTCCCACTCAGTCATTAGCTATTTTTTGACCACTTTTAGTTTCTCTTCATCCGCTGCAGGCCATCAGTACAACTTATTGGCGTCTAACCAACTCTGCTGTCCTTGTACGCAGTGGTTTCCCCCATATCTTTGAAGTGCCTGAATTATCACACTGGCGAGGGCATCCTTCTCCATCAAGATGTTTTCTCAGGTTGCCTTGGTGAATCTTCTGCAGTTAGGCCACCACCTTGTGCCAGGGGCTATTTGTATCTCATGTCCCACTCAGGATGAGATCCTCATTACAAGCTGGGTAGTGAATGTGCCCATCCACAAGCTTTCTTGGGGATGAGATTTATTGGAAGAAACAACTGTGAAGCATAAAGAAGAAAGGAGCAGCAGAGGGCAGATTAAGCCTTCAGACCATGATACAGGGCTGACATCTGAGAAAGGAGAGGGGAGAAAGGAGGATTAAGACAAAAGAGTGTTAGACACTGAAGTTCTGGCCAGACCCATGAGGAGTCCCTGAGCAAGGTTGCCCATTAGAAGAATCCTTGCCTAAGGCCATGCAGCCAGTAATCTTGAAGTTGAGATTTGAGCTTGGAGTCTCCAAAGTCCACGTTGTTCTCATTCCATACCTTATAGCATACCATAGCTGCTATAAGTTTTCATCTACTAGTTAGAACGGGCAGTCCTCTGACATTTAGGGCTTCTCCCTGTGGTTTCCACAGGGACTGGACTCAAGGTTGTATCTTTTTTCAAGTTCTCTAGTGTCCATCAAATCCTGGATCCTGTGGATTAACCAACTCTGCCATGTATTCAGCTCTCCTGGTCTCCTGCAGTCAGGAGACTCTAGAAAATTTAGAAAAAGAAGGTTGAGAAACATGAGAATGGTTCAACCCCAGGTTAGTGATAAGGACTGAGCTGATTCTGAGGAAAAGAAATAATATGGAACTTGAGTTTATATTCTCTATTCCAACACACACACAGATACGCATTCCTATAAACATCTCTGCTCATTCTTTACTCAGTGAAGTTAGGCTCTGGCAGCATTCTGAGTGAGGGTAGGTGGTTCTATAGGGTCTAAAGGTTCTAAATCTCTCAGCACCCCTGTAGGATGGAAATGATGTCTTCAAAATCACAAAATAGTTACAGATGTGGAAATTGGGGTACAAATTAGACATATTAAGTAACTTGCCAAATCCACCCAGCTACTCAATGATGGATCTAAATTCTAGCACAAGGGAAATAATCATCAATAAAGTGACCCCAGCACCTACTCTCCTAAGACTATCTCCCTTCATATCCACTGCACACTTCATGGAAGGTGGTTTTATAGAGAGGAAAAAGCATAAACTTTGGAGTTAGGCAGGCGTGGGTTCTAAATGACTGTCAATTTCCAAACACGTGTCCTCGGGCAAGTTAAGTTCTCTGCCCTCAATGACCTCATCTGTAAAAGCGAGTTAATTATACCTAATCTATAAGATTGACAAAATATTTAAATTTGTGCATGCAAAGGCAGCTAGTACAGGCTGGGTACGTGGTAGGGGCTTAACAATATTCATTCCCCTCTTTGGAAGAGATTGTTTTGATGGACAGATCCCCCTCCTCAGTCTCCCAAGGCAGTGAGCAGCTTATCAACAGAGGCCTTCCCTGACCTCATTTCTCAAGGTGCCTCAGTGAATCTGAGAAACTGAGCCCTCACTGTGTGTCAGCCTCGAGGTTGCCATTTGGAAGGCAGTTGTATCAGTAGCTATTAATTTCCTCATTCCTGGCTTTCCTGTTAATTATTCTGAAAATGTACTCACATTCTGTCAACAAGACTGCTTGTGAAATGGTAGCCATTTTTCATCCTTAATAAAGTCTCCTTCCTGCCTTCTCCCTTCTGTTTCACAGTTGAAAACATCTTAATCCTGGAGAATTGAAAGAATATGGGAAAACAGAAAGTAGAGAGCTCCTTTCTCCACTCTCTCTAATCATAGTTACCCCCCAGAAGAGGAACTGACCTCTCCTTTATCCCCGGGTTGCAGGGACTTAACATTCTCTGCCTTGTTCGATCTTCACACCAAGGTTCCATGTCAGCTCTGATTAGGTTATTCCCACTTTGGACGTGAAGAAACTGATGCTGAGAGAGGTTACCTCCTTTGACCAAGATCACACAGTAAATTTTATCAGAGTCAGTATTTGAGCCCAATCTGTTGGATATTAAAATCCATGTGTGTGTTAGATATGTGTCATTTCAGCTTAAAATCACACACACACACACACACACACACTTCTGCACACACAATTTACTACCTCCTGTTTCTGGTCTATTATATAGAGAAGAAAGCACCCCCCTTCTCTGTCAGCTTCTGTTCTCCATGCTTGAAGCCACTGTCTCCCACTGATTCCAGTAAATGCTCAGGGAACAGTAGTTGTGAATTAGCCTTATTTCTTTGCAGACAAGAAAGGTGTTGTGTTAAATACAATCTAAAGCATCTTCCAGGTCAGTGGGCTAGCTCATAAACACTAATAACATTATTTTAGGATGATTAGAAGAATCAAAACCTCTTTGTGGGTGGAGACCACATCATTTACTTTCTCTGGATCCCCACAGAGCTGAGCCCTCATGAATTAATAAAAGACAATAAATCAGGGAGCATCATGGCGCTGAGAAAGTTCTTTGCAGAAGATGAGGGGACTCATCTCACCTCTGCCACTGAGTTGCATGTGACTTGGCTTCACTGAGCCCCAGTTTTCTCATCTCTAGAATGAAAAGTTGAGCAGGACAGCCCTCCAGGTCTCTTAGTCTCTGTCTGTGGCATTCAGCCATGCCTTTGGGACTATGATGTCTTCTAGCCATGTCTCTATGCTTGGGGACAGGCTACTGCATGAGTATGCATCTCTCTCACCAGTCATTCCCATTGGAGGGCAAAAACCCCTTTCCTTTTTTCCCTTTTCTGATAGCGCAAATTTTAAAGGCTAGAGGAGCCTCTTCCCCCATTTACTCTTTTTGCAGATAAATAAGTTCTTCTAAACAAAGAAGATGAAGTCTACTCATTTTGAAACATCTTCCCCAAAGATAACAATATATATTACTTTTCCTAAATATTTCAGAATCCTATTTCTGAGTGGGATTCTGAAGGTTACTGCCAAGTAAGCCTTCCTTCAAAGAACTCTAATGGGCAAGGTTGAGTCAATACTGCTTCAATCAGAGTAAAGTCTATTTTGGGGTTCGACTGCAGAGGAAAAAGATGTTGAGAGGCAACCCTTAGTTTTCCTTGTGGTTTCAGTTCTGAAGGTGAAGGAATTTATTGCTGGTGTCTTGAGGCCATCTTTGTCACAGCTGAGAATCAACTTCCTGACCAGTTAAATGAGCTTTGATTACTAGGAAAGAATGCAAATGTCTCTTAAGTGCATCTAACTGTTTAAAGAGCCTTTGATCAGACATGGAGCCAAACTCTGAAAAAGAATGCAATATATCAAACACCTCTTCTTCCTGAAGGGGAGAATAAGGGATGATTCCTGATATACATCATGAAGGTGTTCTCTAAATGGTAATGAGGCATCACTAGGTAAATGCTGGCTGGAATTATTGGGAAACAAAACATTTCCATGCAGTTCAATCCAAGGGCATGGATGACTTCAGGGAAGAGAGACTAATCTGAAGACAGGGGTACCAAATATACCTAGTAAGGATAAAGTGCTAGGGAAGAAATTCCAGATTTGGTTAGATGTGGTGAGCCTCAGACTGGGTAGAGGCTGAGAATATCATGCCACTTCCCAGAACAAGCAGAGAAAGATGCTTCTACTTAATCTCCTACTTTACTGTTCTTGTCCCAATCTTTTGCCAACGTACCATGAAGAAGAGTAACAGTAGAAGAATCTGGCATGACATTCCTGTCAATATAGGAGCCAAACACAGGAGGCTCACTGTGTGAAAGGAAGGCCCTTGCCCCAGGATGGCTCTAGGACCCAGTGTCTTGTGCAGGATGCAACCTGCACAGCCGTGCATGGCAGCCCTGGATCCTCCCAGTCCCTCAGAGGTGCCATGTTTCTCTTGAATTAGACTCTTATACCAGCCTGGAGCACTCTCTACCCCTCCTCCTGGCCTGCTGCACATTCACCTCTCAAGCGTCTGCTTAGACATCGCCTTCTTGAGCTGCGGCCTGGATTAGATGCCTAGCTTAGGTGTCCCAGCCTTACCACTTGTAACTGATTGCAATTGCCTATTCCTTGGATCTTCCCTGTGAGTTGGGAGCGTTTAGAGACCACTGATGGTGTGCTTCTCTCTCTTCAGGGCTATCCACAGGGCTGGGCACAGAGGGGACACCTGGTAAATGTTTGTTGCAAATTGAAGGGAAAGGGGAGGGGAGGAGGGAAGGAGAAAAAGAAAAGGAAGTAAAGGGGAGACAGAGAGAAAGGAAGAGAGAATGAGAAAAAGGAAAGAGGATGTGGGAGGGGGAGAGAGAGACAAGAAGAGACAAGTAAAAAGGAAGAGAGCAAAGGAAAAGGAGCGAAAGAGGAGGGAGAAATGGGGAGAGAGAAAGAATAAAAAGAACTTGGTTGCCCAGGAGGTGATACGGGGCTTCCCTGCAGGCCCTGCCTGTCTCAATGGCCTTCTCCTTCACCCCTTCTTACCTTCATCACCACACCCCATTTAATTAAAGTCTGTGTCTCCAACAGAACTAGTTTGGGCCAAACCTTTTCACCTCCGAGAAATGTGGCAAGCCAGGGCCCTGCTTCTCTCCTCTCCCAGAACTATGTGCTGGGGTTTCCATCAACAATGCCAATGTCCAAAGTGGGGCAGTGGGCTCAAGCCAGCTAAGAGCCCTGGTCATGAGGGTCTCCTCATTCGAGTTTAGCAAGATCCCTCTAATCCATGGAGAGCTAGGAGGCTGCTGCAGACTGTGTGGGCTGCAGAGTCAATTGTTTTCCAAGCTTATTGAAAGCAATTCCTTGGGGAAATATCCTCTTTCTGCCAGAGCTGGGCCTCTCTCTGGGGCCTCCTGTTTAGTGGTATGTTTTGGAAAAGGGTTTAGGGTCAGGGGTTTCCTATCAGGCTGATGAAAGAGAAATTCTCTTGGTTGCTGGGGGGTTGAGAATTACATTTAAGTTTTCATTTAAACTTGGGACTATTCACCTGCAACAGCATTAGCTGGGGAGCTTGTTTAAAATGAGCAGTCCCAGGTTCCCAACTCCATAGATTCTGATTCAGTGGGTTTGGAGAGGGCCCTGGGATTCTGCCTATTGAACAGCCATCCTCCTCCTGCATAAGTCTCATGCAAGGCCTCGGGGCCTTAGGAAGGGCCTGGCCCGGGGGGAGGCTGTGGTCTGGGAGCTCTCAGCGCAGTGACAACTCGGTGGCTGACTTGGGTCCCACAGGAGCAGGAAAGGGGCTGGTGGAATCTCCAGCCACGTAGTGTCTGGGGAGGGTACACCGACCATTTTTCATTCGGTGGGTTTAGAGTTCTCTGTCTGCGCCTTAGTGTTCTCTTCTTCTCTGGGACTGTTCCTTCTCAAAGAGACACTGTCTCTGGGAATTGGGCCACTCCACATCCTCCTTACCTTCTAAAGCGACTTCACGGGCCGGGGGCGTGGTCGGATGCAGCCGCCTCCCCCTGCGGCCACAGATGGAGGTGTGTAAAGTAACAGCTCCACGCTGAGCCGGCTTCTCCCAGGGAAGCTCACAGCTAGTTAGACGCTTTGCTGGGGAAGCGGGGGAAGGTGGTCGCGGGCTAAGATGCTGAAGATCCCTCTGGTGGTGCCTGAATGTGCACCGGCAAGGACAGGCTGAGCGGCGGGGCGGAGGTGGCAGAGAAGGGTGGGAGGGAGGCAGGAGCTGAATCCCTGCATCCTTATCCTGTCTCAGCGGCTAATTAGCTGTGGGACGTGGGACCATGGCTTCCATTTGCTCCTGCAAAGTGAAGAACCCGCGCCCGGTGAACGATCAGTGTTGAGTTCCTTTGTTCCCCACACGTGTGTTCTCAGTGCTTTTTCCTGTTGCTTGTTTTCTCCTATCCCACATGCTCCTCCCCCCCACCTTTGTTTCCTGTTTCCCAGAGACTGCCGTTGAATTAGCGAGTTCTTTTAAAAAATAACTCTTGAAAAGTCGTGTGCCCTTCCGCAGACAGAGTATTTAGTCAGTTCTTTATTGCTTCCCCTCTTTACAAAAACCAAGTGAGGTGACAGAGAAATCGGATCAACCGTAAGACCTTGACTCTGGCAAAGAGAGCAGAACATGCTTTCAAGGCACTCCCTGCGTGGTCTGCACCCTTCCTCCAATGTGTCTTCCTCTCTGTCTGCTCCTGCCGCCTGGGCCTCCTCCCTACCTCTGGCCTCAGTATTTTCACTTGCTTCCCTCTCCTCTTCCAATGGCACCAAGGTTATCCGGCTCTCTTGGTTCAGTTGGGTCTTAGCTCAAAGGTTTCCTTTTTAGAGAGCTCTTCCTTGATGTCCGCGTCTTAACAGTTCTCTCATTGCTCTAGATTCCCCTACCCTGCTTCATTTTTCCTTCAGTGCACTTGAACTTGTGATTCTCAAAGCACATTAGAACCATTTGGGAAGCTGGTTAATCATGTGGATTCCCAAGCTTCAGTCCTTGATTTTATTGGTCTGTGGTGGAGGGTCTGGTAGTTTTTTGCAAAGCTCTCCAGGTAATTCTTATGTGGAAACGGGGCTGAGAACTTCTAAGCACTGTTTTTGGTTTCTGTTTGTTTTTGATTTTGAGATATAATTGACATATTAGCTTCAGGTGTACAACATAATGTTTTGATATTTGTATATATTGTGGAATCATCACAATATGTCTAGTAGTGTGTGTCACCATGCATGGTTACAATTTTTTTTCTTGTTATAAGCATTGTTATATATTTGCTGTTTGTCTCAACTATTCCAGTACACAGTAGATTGCAATAAAAATGGCCACAAATACTTCCCCAAACTGTAACCATGCCATTTGCTATGTATCTTTGAAGCATCTTCCATCAAGAGATGGAGTATCCCTTACAATTGGGCTGGCCTTGTGACTGCCTTTGACCCACAGAATGTTACAGACATGACACTGTGGAACTTCCGAGGGTAACCTACTGGAGGAAGGGCAGACAAAAGCCCTCTAGACCAAGCAGCTGGTAGCTAGCACCCCCTTCCAGATGGGAGTCAAGCCGTCTTAGACTATTCTGTCCTAGTTGAGGTACGAAACGACTACAGTCGCGTGAGTGACCCCAGATGAGACAAGCAGAACAGCCAAGCTGAGCCTGACCCAAATTGCTAACCTGCAGAATTTAGAGAAAATAGTTATTGCTTTAAGCCATTAAGTTTTGGTGCTACTTGTTATGGAGCAATAGATAATTAATACAGAACGTAAGCTTCATAAGGGCAGAGACTTTGCGGTTTTGATGTTGTTATTGTTGTTTTTTCAGTACCCTATCCCCATTAGCTAGTTCAGAGCCTACACAGGCACATGGCAGGTGCTCAATAAATGTTTTCTAAATGGATCAATGATATCTGACAGGGCTTTACAAAGAGCTGTTTTGCGCTTTGCTAAGAGTCCAGTTGGCAGCATGGGACACTTCCCTCGGTACTTAGAATCAGCTAGTGAGAAAGAATATGATTCCTCTCTCCTCTCCCAAGAAATCTCTTAAACTGCTACAGTGAGACTCTTCTTTCTCAGTGGGTCATTTCATAAGAAGGTTGTGTAACATAAATCTTTGCTGATTTGGGAAACCTGTTTTCTTTTTAAGTCCTCAGATTAAACATTCCTTAGTTCAGAGGTATTACAGAAATTGACTGCTTCCTCCAGTCTTTTCCCTGAGAAGAGCATCAAGGTAACCAAAGGTGTGAGGACCCTGTCCTGAGCAGGTGGTCCAGTTGGTGGTGGAGCTGGGGGCAGTGGAGAACAAGGTAAATACTGAAAAACTGGTAACTGGCTGGTGACACTCATTTAGTTCCAGTTCCTGTTATAAGCAGACTGGGTGTTTTGGTAATAAGCCATATTCAAAAGCCAAAGGGCTGTCATTATAAGTCCCAGTGGGAAGAGAGACTAAGAGAGGGATGATGGGGTGACCTAACCTAGAATTGTGTGCTGAGCCAGTGAGCTGGGTTCCCCGGGAAGCAGACCCTGAAACTGGGATTCGGGTGATCTCAGGAAGCACAAGTAGGGAAGTAGGGATGTGAGAGAGGAAAGGGAATAAAAAAGGACGTGTTAAGGAGTAGATTACTGTGTGGGCAACTGTAGTTCAATCCTGCAGGGAACGCTGGCACATGGTGGAGACTGTGCTTCAGACTCTCCCTGCTCCCGGAAGCAAGGAAGCTGGCGGCGACATCTACCTACTTCAGGCTGTTCTGTGTAGGAGCCTCCCCTGCACCTCCGGCCAGAGTGATCCCTTAGGTAGAGCATGACGGGGCTGAACGTGGTGAGCTCAGGGGGCGTGAGTGGAACAGTGACAGCCTTGACTGTAAGGACAGCTGTTTCCAAAAGAGTCCATCCTGAGCAGCACAGCTCCTGAAGGAAACCAGGTAGCTGGTGGGTGGGATCTGCCGGCCCTGGGAAGTGTTCATCCAAGCTTTTGCCCCAGTCTTCCCCCGATGGCTACTTTCCCTTCCTTCTCAAGGTACCAATTCTGCCCCAGGGTTCTAGTCCTCAGGTCTTTAGAGCTGTCTTAGGGCGGCAGCACTGGGGGAGAGTGGATTTAGGAGGACGCAGTGGCATCATCATATCTGATCTCTTATTGAGCGCCACCTGTGTGCTAAGCAAGGATCATGTCATTTAATTCTCAAAAACATCATGAGAGGGATGTTGTCATGAGACATATTTTGAAATCTGAGAGAACAGGCACAAGGAGAAAAAATAATTTGCCCAAATCCCACAATTAGATCAATTCAAATCCCAGCTCTGTCCCCGGATCCCACCACACTCTTAACGTTGCCCGATATCGCCTCCTGTAATAACAGGAGATAACAAAAACCAGGAAAATGACAAAAAGTTAGAGGTCAGACGTGAATTTGTATCCTGGGGCACTCTCTGAGTATCTGATGACTTTGATCAAGTCATTCAGCTTCTCTGAAACTTAGTTTTCTCATCTATAAAATGGACTTAAGAATGTATCCCGGTGGGATGTGTGGGAGGGGTAAATGACAACGTGTGTTTTGGTGGCTGGCACTAGGAGGCCCTCCACAAAAGTGTCCTCTCTTCATCCTGCTATGGCTCAGCCTTTGGTCAAGGAAACAGCTTTCTTATTCTCCTCGGTGGTGCTTTGGGGGGCACCCCGAGTCTTGCCCTGATTTTGTGCTGCTTTGTGTTTCTTTGCACTCAGAGTTCACGTAGATCTTACTTCCTAGCTAGGCGGTGAGCTGCTTGAGGCAGGAAACTAAGTTTGGCCTCAAGTTATTGTTGTCCTTGTATTCTCTAGAACATGGGGCTAGTGCGGGGACCCAGTTAGTGCTTGATAACGACTGCTGATGCTTCTTTTGGTTAATAAGGACATTAAATAAGAAGAATTTTGAATATAGAGAAATGTACAGACAACACGATTCAGGTATCTCCGGAGGGCATTTTCTATCAATGCTGAGCTCCGTACTAGCCCTCAACCTAAGTGTTCGGGGCTTGTGACCAGCAACAAGGACTGTCACCAAGCTGGACTCTTGTCATAAAGTTTGGTCTTTGCCATCAACTTAATGAGTTTCCCCAATTTTCCTAGAGCCAGCAGCTTCGTCAGTAGGGGTACTACAATAAAATGGATAGCAAGCAACATTTTTTGAGTGCACTATGGTAAATACTTTATAGATAATGCCTTGTTTAATGCATACCCAAATCCTAAGATATAGGCAGTATTACTACAGTTGAGGCAACTGAGGTACAGAGAGGGTAGGTAACTGGCCCAAAGTCACACAACTGGGAAGGGGTAGAGCTTGATTTGAAATATGTCTTTCCTACAGTTTTTTTTTTGTGGGCTCTGCTGATATTAGGCTCTTAAACTCTTCCTTTTCCATTCTTCTATAGCTACCCAACCTCCTCCCCTCCTGTTGGGTGACACATTCAATCCTGTAGGTGAAAATGGGAGCTTGCAGAGCTGGTAGGTATCCAGGCTTCTTAGGATGACTTTGCAGATCTTTGATCAGAACCGCTGGGTCAGCTACTAACTGACATTATTGTATATTCATTTATTTGCTTCTTTTCTGTCTTTCCTTATTAGAACGTGAGCTCCAGAAAATGGGTTCACCACTATATCCCACTGTGTAGAACAGTTCCTGCTACACAGTAGGTACTCCATAAATATTTGTTCAGTGGATGAATCCATTGTTTGTTGACTTCATAGCTTAATTATCAGAGAAGCCATCTTGTTTCTAAGCTATTTGGAGGCACCTCACTCCTCCCTATTCTCTTCCTGAAAATACACCTCATCACTACACTGTATCCTCATGAGATTATTGTGCTTAACTGGTGAGATCATATATGTGAAAGCATAAAGCACTTTAGATGTGTAATCCTCATAAAAGGGTCCTTATACGGCCCAGGCTGTATGGAGCTGTGATCTGAGAACCCAGTCCAACACATAGAGTATTATAAAATACTCTATTTGTGTACAAGTAAAATTGTACACAAGTACAATTTTTACTTGTGTCCCTTGAAGAACATTAAAGTTGATCCAATTCATAATCTATAGCAATGTTTCTGGAAAGTGTCTTGTCTCTCCTTCTTAAGTCTTTCCCACTTGCTGTTGCTCTGGTAACCCCAAAGTCTCTCTTCATGTCCAGCCCATTTGGCTTTTCTCTTTTCTTCCTCCCTCACCCCTCCCAGGGCTCTATTATGTGGACTGTCTGAACCCAGTTGTCTAAATCTTCTGATCTTTCCTCTAGCTTCTCTGTCACTTACAAGCTGTGTAACACCAGGAATGCAAGAGACTGTTTATGCATCCGCTTTCTTGTATGTAAGGTGGGCATTTAATCCTGTGAGGAAAGTACTATGATGATTACTGAGTTCAACCTTATAAAATGCTTAAAACAGTGCCTAGACATGAAAAGATGCTCAACATTGCTAATCATTAGAGAAATCAAAACTACAAAGAGCTATCACCTCATTGTAGTCAGAATAGTCATCATCAAAAAGTCTACAAATCATAAATGCTGAAGAAGGTGTGGAGAAAAGGGAACCCTCCTACACTGTCAGTGGGAATGTAAATTGGTATAGCCACTATGGAGAACAGTATGGAAGTTCCTTAAAAAACTAAAAATAGAGCTGCCATATGATCCAGCAATCCCACCCTTGGGCATATATCTGGAGAAAACTCTAATTTGAAAAGATACATGCACCCCAATGTTCATTGCAGCACTATTTACAATAGCCAAGACATGGAAGCAACCCAAGTGTCCACAGACAGATGAATGTATGAAGAGGATGTGGTACGTATATATACAATGGAATATTATTCAGCCGTAAGAAAGAATGAAATATTGCTATTTGCAGCAACATGGATAGATCTAGAGATTATTATATGAAGTGAAGTAAGTCACAGAGAAAGACAAATACCATATAATATCACTTCTATGTGCAATCTAAAAAAAATGATACAAGTGAACTTATTTACAAAACAGAAACAGACTCACAGACGTAGAGAACTAACTTATGGTTACCAAAGGGGAAAAGGGAGGGGGGCATAAATTAGGAGTTTGGGATTAACAGATACGTACTACTACATATAAAATAGATAAACAACAAGGTCCTACTGTATAGCCCAGGGAACTATATTCAATATCTTGTAATAACCTATAATGGAAAAGAATCTAAAAAAATGTATATATATATAACTGAATCACTTTGTGGACACCAGAAACTAACACAACATTGTAAACCAACTATACTTCAATAAAACAAAAACAAACAGTGCCTGGTACACAGTAAACACTCAATAATCTTAGCTGCTTTTGTTGTTATTACTAGCAGTAGTAGTAGTAGCAGTAACATCATCTAACTCCTAATTGCACACCACTAAGTATCTGAGAATCAACTGACTAAAATGGAAACTCTGGAGACAGCAAAGGGAAGGTATGAATCTTAGTGGACAAGGTCAAATATCTCTCTTTTTGTTTCATATATATATGGGAAAGTGATGTATAGGAAGAGGTGGAGAAAGTGGAAACTTCATTACAAAATCCTGCACCTGTCAACCAGACGCCAAGTATTATAAGCATTTAGATATTAGAAGAATTCTCTTTGCACTGAAGTCCATGGTACCTATTTTCAGTTTTGTCTATTCTTAAAATGATGCCTCTTTTTTTGAACCAGCCATCTTCAAGTATTTTAAATTTTCATCTGACACCACCTTGAGACTCCCTGCTTGTACTGTCTGACCTTCTCTTTTGATTTTCTTCTCCCGTTTTTATAGCTTTCCCACAGATCACAGTGTTAAGTCTCTCAGCGACTCTTCTGAAGGTCTCTTCTTGGCAATTTTCTTGCTACGTGATGCCAAAAACATCACTGTAAGCCCTCTGTGGCATTGGGGAGAGGCAGGATGAGGCCAGTTCAGTCTGTTTTCTTTTCACGTATGTTTCGCATTCCAGCAATGACAGGGCATGGGGTGAACTGCACGGAGATAATTGCTGGAACTGGGGCAGCCGCTGGGGTCCTCAGCTCTCCGACCACACCCGTGAAGCCCACCAGAGAACTGGTGCGATTGCTGTGTGCGTGAGGGAGGGCAGGGCTAAGAGACCTAATTTGGTCTGAGCCCAGGGTGGAGACTAGGTGAAGCCTAATTTGGAAAGGACTATAATTGAGTCCGTCTGGGCTCTGTTTGCAACGTATAAATTGGAAGCAATTTAATAAAATTTAGCATTTCAGGTTTAAAAGATATAGTCAGGAAAGGGGCTCGGATTTTTGCGTTATAAGCCTTGAATATCCTTTTTCTCTATTTATAGGTTTTCTTTTTCCTATCATATTTTTCTCATAACACAAATATGATCTGATTTAGAAAGAAGGGGTCCTGATTTAAGAAAATCCAAACTTACAAATAAGGTAAAATCAGGAAGTGTTGATTTGCTTCTTCATTTTAGTCTAGATTTTAAAAAGGCTCTTTTAAAGTTGTGAGCTCTCCTGGGTGCCTTGCCTATCTGTCTCAGAGCATTAACTTTCCGCTCAAGTCTTGCAGGAGTTTGGGTGATGTGGAGGAAAGAATGGAGAAACTGAAAGCTAAGGCAGTGGGAACCACTGCCAACAGAAGCTCAAGGTGAAATAAAGATGCAAATGTGTCTGAATTTTAACTTAATGCAAAAGGGAAACACAACAAGCTCCCAGGGGGAATTGAACGCACATCCTTGTTAGCCTTGCAAGGAGAGGCACAACCTTAAGGCTGGTCCCTGCTAATCTGGTAAACTTTCAGAGACACGTTGTCTGGAGGTCTGGGAAGCAGGTGGGAGCAGATGGAGGGGATGAAGGTAGAGAGATAGTTCTTGGTGAAGTGACCCAAGGACACCCAACTAAATCCCTGTCCAGGGTCATCAACATAATGGGCAATACCATCCCTCCTTAACTGGACAATTTCCCAGGTATCTCCTGACCCTTTCACTGCATTGTCACGCCCAAGAGGCAATAGAGGGATGTGTTTAAAAACTCAGGTTCTGTAGCCTGTCAATCTGGATTTGGGTCCTGCATACATAGATTACGGTTTGTATCACCTTGGGCAAGTCATTGGTAAAATGGAGACACTAAATACCTCACACTGTTCTTTTGAGCCTATAAAGCACTTACCACAGAGCCTGGTACTGGGTAAATGCTGCCATTATTACTTTTATTATTATTAATTTTCCCTGGAACACATAAGAGGATTTCTCTTTGAAGAGTGGAAGTTTCCAAGACTGTTTCTAAGTATGGACTTGGCTTGCGATCCCATTTACCTCAGCTGGTGCATCCCTGGAAATCTGAGCTGCAAAACCCCAGTTCCTCAGTCTGCATCTGCCTTTTGCAGGAAGAGGATCTCTGCTGAGATAATGGTGGCTTCGCTGCCACTGGATGAGAAGCAGGTGACTCACCCTAGTCATCGGCTACTCACTCACTTTCACCAAAGAGGAGCTGGGCACCTCGCACATAGTCTGCCCCATGATGGGGCCGGGCCAGGGAGTGAGCTCAGTGGGGTCAGAGCTGAACTTGGGAAGCCCAGCCTAGGAGGAGCCACTCCTTGTCCACAAGCTGAGTTCTCCACGTGTGTTCCCACCTCTGCTTGTGTCTGTACTAGAGTCAGACAGACGAGGCCACAAGTCCACTTCCTAGATCTTTGCAAGTCATGAGGTCATCTGTGAAATGAAGCTAATAATGTCATTTACCTTAATGGCTTGTAATGAGTATCAAATAAGATCTGGAGCAATGTAAAAATTCAGTTAATAGTAATAATTATTGTGTTGGTCCTTCGGCTTAGAATTCCCCCTCCCCTCCCCTCCATCCTTCCCATCCTCCCTGTCTGGCTTGTCTTCCCTGGATGACACTGGTCACAGTGAACACCTCTCCCCTCACTTCATTCCATTCTCTTTGTGTCTCTCATCAGTATGTGTGGAACTTATGGCAAAAGTACTCTTGTCTTTTGCTTTTACTATTGTAAACATTATCAAAATTTATATTGTGAAAATATTCATTAAGTAATGAATTTGTTCATTTATTCAAAAATATGTATTGAATATCAGCTGTATATGCACACTTCCGTATGCTGATGATCTGGCAATAAACAAAACAGGTAAAGCCCTACCTTCATGGTACTTGTTATAGGGGATGAGAGAGACACATGCACACACATATAAAAGTGGCTGCAGAGTTACAGAAAGATAGACAAGATGAAAAGGCAGAGGGCTATGTACCAGATGAAGGAACAAGAAAAAACCCCAGAAAAACAACTAAATGAAGTGGAGATAGGCAACCTTCCAGAAAAAGAATTCAGAATAATGATAGTGAAGATGATCCAGGACCTCGGAATAAGAATGGAGGCAAAGATTGAGAAGATGCAAGAAATGATTAACAAAGACCTAGAAGAATTAAAGAACAAACAAACAGAGATGACCAATACAATAACTGAAATGAAAACTACACTAGAAGGAATCAGTAGCAGAATAACTGAGGCAGAAGAAAGGATAAGTGACCTGGAAGACAGAATGGTGGAATTCACTGCTGCGGAACAGACTAAAGAAAAAAGAATGAAAAGAAATGAAGACAGCCTAAGAGACCTCTGGGACAACATTAAACGCAACAACATTCACATTATAGGGGTCCCAGAAGGAGAAGAGAGAGAGAAAGGACCAGAGAAAATATTTGAAGAGATTATAGTCGAGAACTTCCCTAACATGGGAAAGGAAATAGCCACCCAAGTCCAGGAAGCGCAGAGAGTCCCATACAGGATAAACCCAAGGAGAAACACGCCGAGACACATAGTAATCAAAGTGGCAAAAATTAAAGACAAAGAAAAATTATTGAAAGCAGCAAGGGAAAAACGACAAATAACATACAAGGGAACTCCCATAAGGTTAACAGCTGATTTCTCAGCAGAAACTCTGCAAGCCAGAAGGGAGTGGCATGATATACTTGAAGTGATGAAAGGGAAGAACCTACAACCAAGATTACTCTACCCGGCAAGGATCTCATTTAGATTTGATGGAGAAATCAAAAGCTTTAGAGACAAGCAAAAGCTAAGAGAATTCAGCACCACCAAACCAGCTCTACAACAAATGCTAAAGGAACTTCTCTAAGTGGGAAACACAAGAGAAGAAAAGGACCTACAAAAACAAACCCAAAACAATTAAGAAAATGGTCATAGGAACATACATATCGATAATTACCTTAAACGTGAATGGATTAAATGCCCCTACCAAAAGGCATACACTGGCTGAATGGATACAAAAACAAGACCCATATATATGCTGTCTACAAGAGACCCACTTTAGACCTAGGGACACATACAGACTGAAAGTGAGGGGATGGAAAAAGATATTCCATGCAAATGGAAATCAAAAGAAAGCTGGAGTAGCTATACTCATATCAGATAAAATAGACTTTAAAATAATGTTACAAGAGACAAGGAAGGACACTACATAATGATCAAGGGATCAATCCAAGAAGGAGATATAACAATTATAAATATATATGCACCCAACATAGGAGCACCTCAATACATAAGGCAACTGCTAACAGCTATAAAAGAGGAAATTGACAGTAACACAATCATAGTGGGGGACTTTAACACCTCACTTACACCAATGGACAGATCATCCAAAATGAAAATAAATAAGGAAACAGAAGCTTTAAATGACACAATAGACCAGATAGATTTAATATATATAGGACATTCCATCCAAAAACAGCAGATTACACGTTCTTCTCAAGTGCACACGGAACGTTCTCCAGGATAGATCACATCTTGGGTCACAAATCAAGCCTCAGTAAATTTAAGAAAATTGAAATCATATCAAGCATCTTTTCTGACCACAACGCTATGAGATTAGAAATGAATTACAGGGAAAAAAACGTAAAAAAGACAAACACATGGAGGCTAAACAATACGTTACTAAATAACCAAGAGATCACTGAAGAAATCAAAGAGGAAATAAAAAAATACCTAGAGACAAATGACAATGAAAACACGACGACCCAAAACCTATGGGATGCAGCGAAAGCAGTTCTAAGAGGGAAGTTTATAGCTATACAAGCCTACCTCAAGAAACAAGAAAAATTTCAAGTAAACAATCTAACCTTACACCTAAAGAACCTAGAGAAAGAAGAACAAACAAAACCCAAAGTTAGCAGAAGGAAAGAAATCATAAAGATCAGAGCAGAAATAAATGAAATAGAAACAAAGAAAACGATAGCAAAGATCAATAAAACTAAAAGTTGGTTCTTTGAGAAGATAAACAAAATTGATAAGCCATTAGCCAGACTCATCAAGAAAAATAGGGAGAGGACTCAAATCAATAAAATCAGAAATGAAAAAGGAGAAGTTACAACAGACACCGCAGAAATACAAAGCATCCTAAGAGACTACTACAAGCAACTTTATGCCAATAAAACGGACAACCTGGAAGAAATGGACAAATTTTTAGAAAGGTATAACCTTCCAAGACTGAACCAGGAAGAAACAGAAAATATGAACAGACCAATCACAAGCACTGAAATTGAAACTGTGATTAAAAATCTTCCAACAAACAAAAGCCCAGGACCAGATGGCTTCACAGGTGAATTCTATCAAACATTTAGAGAAGAGCTAACACCTATCCTTCTCAAACTCTTCCAAAAAATTGCAGAGGAAGGAACACTCCCAAACTCGTTCTATGAGGACACCATCACCGTGATACCAAAACCAGACAAAGACACTACAAAAAAAGAAAATTACAGACCAATATCACTGATGAATATAGATGCAAAAATCCTCAACAAAATACTAGCAAACAGAATCCAACAACACATTAAAAGGATCATACACCACGATCAAGTGGGATTTATCCCAGGGATGCAAGGATTCTTCAATATACGCAAATCAATCAATGTGATACACCATATTAACAAATTGAAGAATAAAAACCATATGATCATCTCAATAGATGCAGAAAAAGCTTTTGACAAAATTCAACACCCATTTATGATAAAAACTCTCCAGAAAGTGGGCATAGAGGGAACCTACCTCAACATAATAAAGGCCATATATGACAAACCCACAGCAAACATCATTCTCAATGGTGAAAAACTGAAAGCATTTCCTCTAAGATCAGGAACGAGACAAGGATGTCCACTCTCACCACTATTATTCAGCATAGTTCTGGAAGTCCTAGCCACGGCAATCAGAGAAGAAAAAGAAATAAAAGGAATACAAATTGGAAAAGAAGAAGTAAAACTGTCACTGTTTGCAGATGACATGATACTATACATAGAGAATCCTAAAACTGCCACCAGAAAACTGCTAGAGTTAATTAATGAATATGGTAAAGTTGCAGGATACAAAATTAATGCACAGAAATCTCTTGCATTCCTATACACTAATGATGAAAAATCTGAAAGAGAAATTATGGAAACACTCCCATTTACCATTGCAACAAAAAGAATAAAATACCTAGGAATAAACCTACCTAGGGAGACAAAAGACCTGTATGCAGAAAACTATAAGACACTGATGAAAGAAATTAAAGATGATACCAACAGATGGAGAGATATACCATGTTCTTGGATTGGAAGAATCAACATTGTGAAAATGAGTATACTACCCAAAGCAATCTACAGATTCAATGCAATCCCTATCAAATTACCAATGGCATTTTTTACGGAGCTAGAACAAATCATCTTAAAATTTGTATGGAGACACAAAAGACCCCGAATAGCCAAAGCAGTCTTGAGGGAAAAAAAATGGAGCTGGAGGAATCAGACTCCCTGACTTCAGACTCTACTACAAAGCTACAGTAATCAAGACAATATGGTACTGGCACAAAAACAGAAACATAGATCAATGGAACAAGATAGAAAGCCGAGAGATTAACCCACACACCTATGGTCAACTAATCTATGACAAAGGAGGCAAAGATATACAATGGAGAAAAGACAGTCTCTTCAATAAGTGGTGCTGGGAAAACTGGACAGCTACATGTAAAAGAATGAAATTAGAATACTCCCTAACACCATACACAAAAATAAACTCAAAATGGATTAGAGACCTAAATATAAGACTGGACACTATAAAACTCTTAGAGGAAAACATAGGAAGAACACTCTTTGACATAAATCACAGGAAGATCTTTTTTGATCCACCTCCTAGAGTAATGGAAATAAAAACAAAAATAAACAAATGGGACCTAATGAAACTTCAAAGCTTTTGCACAGCAAAGGAAACCATAAACAAGACGAAAAGACAACCCTCAGAATGGGAGAAAATATTTGCAAACGAATCAATGGACAAAGGATTAATCTCCAAAATATATAAACAGCTCATTCAGCTCAATATTAAAGAAACAAACACCCCAATCCAAAAATGGGCAGAAGACCTAAACAGA
Organism: Eschrichtius robustus; assembly: GCF_028021215.1. Classification (NCBI taxonomy): domain Eukaryota; kingdom Metazoa; phylum Chordata; class Mammalia; order Artiodactyla; family Eschrichtiidae; genus Eschrichtius; species Eschrichtius robustus. The sequence continues at coordinate 120,897,929 of NC_090830.1, forward strand.
CATTTCTCCAAAAAAGACATACAGATGGCCAAGAAGCACACGAAAAGCTACTCAACATCACTAATTATTAGAGAAATGCAAATCAAAACTACAATGAGGTATCACCTCACTCCTGTTAGAATGGGCATCATCAGAAAATCTACAAACAACAAATGCTGGAGAGGGTGTGGAGAAAAGAGAACCCTCTTGCACTGTTGGTGGGAATGTAAATTGATACAGCCACTATGGAGAACAACATGGAGGTTCCTTAAAAAACTAAAAATAGAATTACCATATGACCCAGCAATCCCACTACTGGGCATATACCCAGAGAAAACCGTAATTCAAAAAGACACATGCACCCGAATGTTCATTGCAGCACTATTTACAATAGCCAGGTCATGGAAGCAACCTAAATGCCCATCAACAGACGAATGGATAAAGAAGTTGTGGTACATATATACAATGGAATATTACTCAGCCATAAAAAGGAACGAAATTGAGTCATTTGTTGAGAAGTGGATGGATCTAGAGACTGTCATACAGAGTGAAGTAAGTCAGAAAGAGAAAAACAAATATCGTATATTAATGCATGTATGTGGAACCTAGAAAAATGGTACAGATGAGTCGGTTTGCAGGGCAGAAGTTGAGACACAGATGTAGAGAATGGACATATGGACACCAAGGGGGGAAAACTGCGATGGGGTGGGGATGGTGGTTTGCTGAATTGGGGGATTGGGATTGACATGTATACACTGATGTGTATAAAAGTGATGCCTAATAAGAACCTGCAGTATAAAAAAACAAACAAACAAACAACAACAAAAAAAAGTGTCTGCAAAATAGGTGTACAGTTTAAAGAATAAGAATAAGGCAGGCCACTAATTTGAAAAGATACATGCACCTCAGTATTCATAGCAGCACTATTTATAATAGCCAAGATATGGAAGCAACCCATGTGTCCATCAACAGACAAATGGATAAAGAAGTGGTATATATATTCAATGGAATATTACTCAGCCATAAAAAAGGATAAAATAATGCCATTTGCAGCAACATGGATGGACCTAGAGAATATTATGTTTAGTGAAATAAGTCAGACAGAGAAATATAAATACTGTATGATATCACTTATATGTGGAATCTAAAAAATAATACAAATGAATGTGTATAGAAAAACAGAAACAGACTCACAGATATAGAGAACAAACTAGTGGTTACCAGAGGGCAGAGGGCAGAGGGGAGGGGCAAATTAGGGGTATAGGATTAAGAGATAGAAACTACTATATATAAAATGGATAAGCAACAAGAATATATTGTACAGCACAGGGAATTATATCCATTATCTTATAATAACTTTTAGTGGAGAATAATCTGTAAAAATACTGAATCACTATTCTGTATACCTGAAACTAACATAATACTATAAAACAACTATACTTCAATAAAAAGAGAGAGAGAGAGAGAGAATAAGACAGACCACTTGGCACCTGCCCCTCAAGTGAAGACATAGAATGTTTTTCCCCTAGAAGGACCTATGTGTCCCTTCTCAGTCACACCCTGTTCTAGTTCCCCCAAGCCCAGAGGGACCAATCATCCTGGTTAGTATGTTAATCATGTCCATGCTTTACCTTACAGTTTTACCACCTACATATTGAACACTCAATCCTATTTTAATTCAGTTTTGCATGTTTCAGTGTCATATGGATGTATTATATGCATTTTTCCTGTGACTTCTTTCACTCTACATTATGCTTTGGAGTTCACTGATACCTGGGGTTGTAGTTGACTCAGTTGTCACTGCTGGGTAGTGTACCATGTATTGCTTTCCCACACTGAATGTGTACATTCTATTATTGATACATATTTGGGTTATTTCATTTAAAAACATCACTTTCATGCTGCATTGGCCATTCTTGAAACTGTCTCCTGGTTCCACATGTAAGAGTTCTTGCAGGAGTGCAAATTCAGTGTTGTTTTTCATCTACTTGAAAATTTCTAGAGGATGGGGCCTCTTCCTTTGGGTCCTTATTGCTGCCTCTCACAGGGAGGATGGTCAAAGTTGGTTTAAAGGACAGGGATAGGTGGATGCATGCAGTTCAAATCTGTGTTGTTCAAGGGTCAACTATAATTCAAATAGTTTAAAGACAAAATGAAGTTCCCAAGTATCTCAAAGTCACTATCGTTGGTAGGAAGCTGTGGGAATAAGAAAAACAGCTGAAGGAAAATCTATTTCTTGCTGATATGTCAGCATAGGTTACCAGGCTAAATCAGGAGCAGGTTTACGTACATCAACTGATTCCTTACTGTTGGGCTACTCAAAAAGATCTTCATATTTCTCTAGGTCAAGAAGGGCAACACCAGGAATCCCTTTCCATCCTGACACCCAGAGGGAGAGCCTCAGAGTGCCTTATGCCCTGGGTACTAGACTGGGGTTTCTGGCTCCAGCAGTGGCAGCAGACTGCAGGCTTCAGGCAGCTCAGAGGCAACGAAGCCATCTGTGCAGCCAGGCAATAAGGACGGGATTACAGGGATTGATGGGCTGTGCAGAGAAGGCCTCTGGCAGAACAAAGTGGGATCTAGAGTCCTCGCCAGGTCATGCAGAGCATCTCACATCTGTGATCCAGGTCAGACAGGGCTGCCAAAGTTTGCTGTCGCCATGGCTGTGCCAGCACAGAGGAAAGGAGCCTGGCTTGCTGGCTGCCTGCATCCAGTGGAGTATCCCATCCTGAGGTTTAGGGCAGATAAACTCTAAAGTCTTCGTTGCCCTTTCAGAGAGGCCAGCAAATCCTTTCCTCCCTGGAATGGGATTTCTTCAGGGGAACTGTGGCCCTGGTGTCTCACCGTAGGTGACATCCACTGACCAGGCTAGCAAGAAGACTGCATGTTGGCTCAGAGGGATTTTTTTTCCCACTTCGGAGCTTAGAGGATAGGTCAGAAAAGCCCTTCTTGATCTCAGAGTATCTTGGGAGCATCACAGATGGGATATCTTGGCCTCACAGTTGCTCTTTAAGCATTTGCCCCGTTTGGAATAAGCAACAACAGAACAGCTTGGCTTTCAAAGGACAGCCAAAGCCTGGTGGAGAGGTTCTCCAGATGGTGGCAAAGCAGCCAGCAGCGATCCCAGCATGGGGCTCCGGTGGCTCGAGCAGCTTGGATATGCCAGATCACAGCGCATCAGGAACCCCAACCTCCTGTTGCCTCTGCTCTCTGGAAAGTCTGGATGAGTTCTCCCTTTAGGATGGAGGAGCTTCTCTGGAGCCTTCTGAGGCAGCTGTAGAGAGGATGGTGATACTTACTTCATCAGATGATCCAGGAAAAATCATCTTCAATGAGAGAGGGAGCACTGCTGCTCAGCTTCAAGGCCTCCTTGGCCTTCGGGTCTGCTGTCTGTGGTGTCTCCCTTACTCCCAGAGCTCTGCTTAACAGGGCTTGACTCCCTCAGTCCAGAATTGCCCTCCCCCAACCTCTCCCCCACTATGAGGCACCAGTGAGGACCTCAGCACCCAAACTCCCAAGCCTTCTCACTCCAGGGAAAAGCCCTACCGTGATGCCCTGAGGCTGGTCCTGCAGGAGCAGTTAATGCACGCCGGCATCCTTAGTCTTGTGTGTTTGACCTTGGGGAGTAGGTGGAGCGTGATCTTGGTGGTTACAGAGCATGGTGAGAATCCTGGCTGTGCCACCTCCTAACGATGTTTCTTGGGCAAATCACTCAGTGGTACAATAGAAAAAGACTCATGAGCTTCTTAAGGTGTTGTGAGGATTGAATGAGATTTTTCTAGAGAGAGAATGGGAGAAAGAGAGAGAGAACAAGCTAAGCACAATGCCTAAGTGCCTAGTTGGTTGTAAGTATTTGAGTAGAGGAAGCCATTATTATTCTGATGGAAAATGCTTAAGTGCACAAGTTTTTCAAAGGTTTTAAATAATTTCAAGAGAACTCTAGGTTAAGAAGTCTGAGTACAGATCATCAGATCCAATGACTTTATTTTTTCAGATTAGGAAAGTGTGGCTAAACCCCAAGAGAAGTGACCTCTCCCCATGGTTGCTTAGCCACTTAGGAGCAGAGCCAGAGCGGGGACTGGGACTCCGGTCTCCAGTGCTCTCTCTCTGGCTGTTTGCCTTACAAGGACCCAAACAGGCCTCACAGTATCACCTACCATCTGCTAAATGAGAGTGGTTGGCAAGAGATTCTCCTTACACTGCAGGGAACAGGAAATTGCTCGATTCATTTTCTTGTAGACAGTGGTGAAAATCTCATTCAGGAGAAAAATGGGAGTGTGTGGGCGATCAATCTGATGCTCCCCTGATATTGTTAGTCCTTGTAGAGGACAGCCTCAGTGTAATGCTTTCAGCTCCTTTGGGCTCCATTAGTGCTGGACATCTTCTCTTTGTCCCTCCAGATCTGCTCTCCATCGTCCCTACCCTACTCTCTGCCCTTGGAGGCTGACCTGTGTGGACCACACCAACAGGCTTCCTTGCCCTTTGGCTTATGGTTCAGTTCAACCAATCAGGAGCCCCAGCAGGAAATCAGAGAGAGGAAGGAAAGTGAGAAAAGTGAATGACCCTCCTGCTTCTCTCCGTGTGAAGTCGCCTCCATCTAGCCATGCCACTCCACACAAGGTCACTGCTCCTTACATGGTGACCTTTCCTAGATGACTGTCTCCTTCAGGACTAACGTAACTCTTCCTCCCCTTGTCCCTTTGGACTTCTTAGGGGTGGTGACTCTCTTTTCTTATTAACCTTGGGATGTTGTACCATCCTTTGTGATTTTCTTATAGCCTGTCCATGTCTTTGTAAGTACTCCCTTTGTAAATGAACTATCCTTGGAATTATCCTGAGTGTACCATCTACATTATTTTGGGACTCTAGCTGATATACTGGTCATCACCTTGTGTCAAACCAAGATCCAGCTACAGTCCCCCAGGTGATGACCTGTGTTGGTTAGGAAGAAAATTCCATATAAAATAACACTTGTCTTTCTGAATGTGCCTCCATTCTCGCTATATCTTCTTTGTTTAGCCCTCTTAGGAAGCTGGCTAGAGCTTTGTTGATGATTGGAATGGGGTCTGATTTATCTTCCATGCTGGGGGAGAAGAACATGATATCAGAAGGGATAGGTAAAGGTGAATAGGGTGGGGGACTTGGTCATCTGGTCAACCTCAGGCTCTTTTTTTATCTTGTGAATTTCATGGGGCTTCTTTTGGGTTCTTGACATGAGCTGAGCTTCACAAAAGCAACCTGAAAAGCCATTAAGTACAGTGGCTTTATAACCTAACCCTAACCCTAAACTCAATCTCGGTAGTTAAGAAAACTGAGTCCTCAAGATACGAAGACACGATCAGTTAAAATATAAACCCTCATTATAGTTGGTAGAGTGAGTTGATGGTGAGTCAAGAAGCTAACCTTGAATCTACAATCATTGAACTTTTTGTTCTTTCTCTACTTTTTCTTGCTTTTGTCCTCCATGAAAAACTAGATGGTAAGCTCTTTGAGGACAAGAAATATGTTTTTAAAAACTAATTAATTAATTTTTGTATTTACAAGTATTTGGCACCTGCTATGTGTCAGACACTAGTCTGGACACTGGAGAGGCAATGGTTACTAAGAAAGATATGATCACTATAGTTAAAGGATATACAGTCTAACCCAAGGCAAACTATGGCTGTAGGCTGGCTGGCTGTTTTGCTAATAAAGTCTTATTGGAACACAGAAATGCCCATTTGTTTACTAGTGTCTATGGCTGCTTTTGAGCTACAAGGCAGAGTTGTGTATTGCAACAGAGATTTTATATCTTGCCAAGCCTGTAATATTCACTGCTTAGACTTTTATAGAAAGTTTGCTGACTCCTGGCTTACCCATATACCTTCCCAGTACCTGGTGAAGAGGTAGCCACACTTTTTTTCTCAACAAATACTTCATGGTTAGATTAACAGATTATTCACAGCTGAAAGCATCACCATTGTTCAGATAGTAGGAAATAATCCTTAGTGGATTATTTTTAATCTTTGCATCTTAAAAAATTTGCTGAAATTTCTAGATGTTGTTGACATATGAACAATTTTCTTGCCTTTTTTTGGTGGATCAGTGTGAATTCAATACACCTATGCAACTGCGCAAGAAGTTTCAAAGGGGAAAATATTCTCTTGCATGGGGGAAGGATTGAATAGAACCTTGATTGCTACCATTTCAGAATGTGTCATCTGGTTTTCTGCTGCTCTTAGCCTTCTCTAAATGCACTTGTGCTGTGAAATTTTTTTCAACTTTTTGTTCATAAATGCTCAAAGAAAAGCAATGAACTCAGAAGTCCCTCTTAACCATTTCCTTCTCATTGGTATTTAAGAACACAAATGTGTGGCTGGGGGATTCTCTGGGATTGTGGCACAGTTAGAAGGAAGAAGGTAAAAGCCAGTGTCCTTGGCATGGTCTGGCAGGGTCCATTCTCTGTGCGACATCTCTGAATAACACCTAGATTAACATTTAAATAGGTGCAAGGTGTTCTCTTTGACTCCTTGTAGGTTTAGGATGTTTATCTTGTTCTGGGAACTGTGTATTGTACTGAGTATTATTAAAATTTGAAAAGAAAAGAAATGTAACTGATTCTCCAAATGAATAGTTGTTTTTTAAATTAAAATTAGAATACTAATGAAAGAAGCTGTGGCATTCCCTAAAGATAAGGGAAGGGCAATGTTGTAGATAATCTAGGAAAAATAAAGGAAAAAAATAAACAAGGATAGGTCTAGGCACATTGTAGGAAAAGCTGACAATTCTTATTTTGAATTACTCAGTGCCTAGAACTGGCTTATACATACTCTTCTGGAGCACGAACACAAAATATTGTGAATGGAAATTTCTCCAGTCCAAGAAAGACTTATGACCTCTGATCATTTCAGTTATTATTTAGTATGATCAATTCAATTCCGAAGGAATTTACAAAGGTCCTCCTGTGTCCTAGGTACTGTGATCATCCTAAGAAAATATAATAATGATGCAGTTAATAATTTAATTGCCATACATAGTATAAATGGGCTGTAAAATCCAGTGAAAGGTGGGATTAATGAGAGACGGAAATAATGCAGAAAATGTTTTGGTACTGGATTAGGTATTAGAATAATAAGAGAGGAGGCTATTTCAGCAGATAGGACTTAGTTGAACAGTTATATGTGGTTGGATTATAGAAAACCAGCTCCTAGTAAGGAGGTAGGAAAGGTCACCCAAGATTTTAAATAGTGTGATATTGTAGACAATGGGGAGCCATTAAGGTTCTGAGGAGTGGATTGGGATGCGTGTAGCTTCTCTCTAAGATTGAGATGGTAGCTGTGTATTTGATGGCTTGCAGAGATGAGAAATTGGAGGTGGGGAGGCCACTTAGATGCAGATTACAATACTTCAGGTGGGGACAAATGTGATTATAGAAATGAACTTTCTCTGGAGATACCCTAGGCAGGCTTGGCACCTGTCAGAATATGAGTGAGAAGGAGATAAGAGTACATGACTAAGTGTCTGATTATGTGGAAGTGATTTACAGAGAGGGCTTCGATATGGAAAGACATGTAGTAATGTGTGTCCCAATCAGATTGCAGCTAAGACAGACACACTAATGAAGATAAATTAGTTAAAAAATAAACACATTTCCAGACCTTCTCTACCTGATCTATGTCTGCTAGGCTCTTTAGGACCTAATTCAAGAATGCCCCCCTTCCAAGAAGAATTCTCTAGCTGCAGAACAGATCTTGCTTGCATTTTTTTAAGCAATTAAAGTATAAGCAATTGTAGAAAAAGGGCAATGTCTTTTTTTTAAAAAAAATTTTATTTATTTATTTATGGCTGTGTTGGATCTTCGCTTCTGTGCGAGGGCTTCCTCCAGTTGCAGCAAGTGGGGGCCACTCTTCATCGTGGTGCGCGGGCCTCTCACCGTCGCGGCCTCTCTCGTTGCGGAGCACAGGCTCCAGAAGCGCAGGCTCAGTAATTGTGGCTCACGGGACCAGCCGCTCCGCGGCATGTGGGATCCTCCTAGACCAGGGCTCGAACCCGCGTCCCCTGCATTGGCAGGCAGATTCCCAACCACTGCGCCACCAGGGAAGCCCAGGGCAATGTCTTTTATGCCTTTGTTATTCACTAAATATTCTAGTATAGTGCCAGGCCTGCAATGAGTGATACTATGTGGGTGCAGAATAAATCACCCAGATAGACAACTTATGAAACAATAGGTCATATACACATCAAAGCTAGCTGCCTAGAATGGTGAGATGTGGAGAGCAGAGGTTTTCTGGGGTCAGGGAGATAACTGTCAGATCTATCTGGACATAGCTCAGGGGAGTTCTTAAAAAAATTCAAGAGTCATAACAATGGTGGAAGAACGATTCTTAGGGGATTGGGAATGGTGCCTGGAGGGGTTCATGCAATGATGACATTGGGGTGCTTTAAAGCTGCATAAAGTTGAAGTGCTGACAGATTTGAAATGTAGAAAGAAACAACACAAATGGGTTCAATTCTGGTGATTTTAATCAAAGGGGAATGATGTTTATTTATCCGTGGGTTAATGGGAAAACAATTTGGAACATTAAGAAGTGGTAGAATATGTTAATTGGGGCTCTCTTCACAAAGTGCTTTTGGGGGGCTCTATAAAAGATGTGACTAAAGATTGTGAGACTTTCCAAAATTAATTATTTTCCAATACTGCCTGTGAGACTAAAGCCACCCCTCCACACACACACGATTGCCTTCATTTGTGGGATACAAACTATACAAAGACTACTAACCTTAGACTGTAACCTTAGCACACATACCACTTAATGTTGAAATATTAGAAGCATTCTTATTAAAATCAGGAATAAGAGAAGTATGGCTATTCAGATTGCTACTATTCAACGTTATATTGGAAGTTCTAGACAATACAATAATGGAAAATAAGCAATAACTACTAAAAAGAGATACAACTGATATTTGGAATTGATATAAAAACCTAAGTAGTTGTCAGATATTTTGAATCTTCTATTAGAACTCAAGAAACTTCGGCAAGTTCAGTGGATACTATCCATCTATCATCTATCTAAATATCTATTTCTGTACATTAGTGATAGAAAGTATACTTTTCTAATACGAACATGAAGAAAACTATAAAACTTACTGAGGGATGGAAAAGAGGACTTGATGAAATAGAAATACGCCATGTTTGTGTTTAGGAAGACTAAATAAATTCTCATAAATTAATCTAAACATTTAGTGCATTCCCAATCAAATTTCTATTGAACTCAACTAATTAATTCTAAAGTCCTTGTAGAATAGGAAATGTATAAGTAAATCAATTTTTTTTTAAAAGGAAAACAATGATGGGGTTATGTCTTGTTAGACATCAGAATATACTATAAAAGTATAGTAAACAAGATATTGTATTGGAATGGAAATAGAGTTTTTAAAAAGTTCAGTGGAATACAAAAGAATCCAGAGATAAACCAGAGATAAATATATCCTAGAGATAATGCTCTGCAAAACTGAGAAAAGGCTTTGGGGGCAATTGGCCAGCCATTTGAGAAAAAAGAAAATTAGATCCATATCTACAAGTGTGCAAAATTCATTCCAGATAAATTAAAGATAAAAATGTAAAAGTATCATTATAAATAAGAAAATATAGAAAAGAATTAAAAGTAAATATTGGGGCATGGAAAATTTTAAGTTAGACACAGAGGTTGATTAATTTGACTCTATACAAATTAACAAGACATTAAGTTAAAATTCAATACCATATATGTTGCAAACACTTTCTTTCAGTGTAGCAGGTAAATACTTAAAATATATAAAGTGTTTCTATTAATCAATAAGAAAAAAGATAAAGAGTCAAAGAAATATAAGCAGGTAATACACCGGAAAAAAATGCAAATGGCCAGAAATATATGAAAAGACATAAAACTTATCATTAGAGAAATACAAATTAAACAACAATGAAATATCGGGGGGGTTTTCCCCATAAATTTGGAAAACAAGGAGGAAAAGAAGTAGGAGGATAGGAGAAGAAGAAGATCGTGAAGATTTTTCTATACACTGTTGTTGGTGCTGACATTGATTGACACAGCATCTTTTGGAGAAAAAGTTCACAACGTTTATCAAAATTTAATATGTATATCCTCTTATTTGGCAATTGTAAAACTAAGGATTTTCCTAGAAAAATGTTCCCATGAGTACACAATGCAATGTATATATCGCAATATTGTTTATTATAGTGACAAACTGAATATGACTAAATGTCCCATTAGTAAGGTACATTTAAATGAAATATACCACATCCATTCTATAAAGTATTGTGCAGCAATGAAAAAGAATGGGATATCTGTATATACCGTCAGACATATACTCGTTTGAAATAAAAAGCAATTTATAAAACAATTTACAATTGAATGCCCTTTATGTAAAAAAAAAAGCAAACAAAACAAAAAATATCTAATTCTAAATTGAAGCCTACATACATATGAATGTATAGAATAAGATCTGGACATACATATACCAACATACATAAAATTATTTCTGGAGAAAACTGTGAGATTGGTGTGGCAAAGATGATCTTTTTGTAGAATTATTTATTTGTTTGAATTTTTATAAGAATGTATGAATTGACTAATTGTATGATTAACAATAATAAATTAATTAAAAAATAAAATAAAAATCCAAGCACACAAGGGTACAAGATTATGGCTTATGCCTACAAAGAGCTTGATCTAGGTGTTTTCCTTACATTATATAATTGTGCATTCCTCCTTTCCAGCAAACATCTTATTAATTCCCCTTTTAGGATTTATCCTTGGAAATGTCAATGCCAGAGACCAATCCATTAGCTAATTAGGTATATTTCTAAGTATACAGTTACTTTAAGGGATAACATATGTTGCATCTAACATCCAGACCTTGGCTAATGTGTAGTTCATTAACGCAGGTCCGACTTGCATTCAATTTTATGAAGCTATAGGAGAGCTCTTATCTTTAAAAAAAAAGATTTAAAAATCTTTTTAAAGATTTTTAAATCTTTTAAAATTGCTATAAACTTCAGCTTTTCAGGGATTTGAATTTACTGTCCCACACTAGCTTTTCCCAGATTTTTAACATCCTGAGTTCTCTATATAATATTGATCACATCACTGAATAGAATCTAGCCTTTAGCCAAAAATGATGGAAAATAATTGGGCTTTTAATTTAACAATCAAACAAATAGGCCAGAATGAGCACACCTAAAAACTACTTTTGCTCAGCATTACATTTTCTCTGCAAAATAGAAAAGTTGTGAAAAATCAATAATGGCAAAGCTTATCTGAGGGAAAGGATATTTTTGTATGGATGTCTATTCTAAAACACCTCCTAATTCCCTTTCTGTGGGCTTCACCAGAACTGGCAAACCAGGCACAAACTGTCTGTAGGACTTTGCTTTTGTAGTCTTTGGAAAATCTGGGTTTTGAATTTTGAAAGAAAAAGGAAAGTAGGTAGAGTCAACTGCCTGAGTTTGCCCAGTCACATCTTTGTGCTCGCACAGGTTCAGTTTGTTCAGCCATATCGTTGAGCACCTGCTGGGTCCCAGGCAGAATACTAGGAACTTGGGTGTGAATATGAGTCCCACAAGGCCTTCCCCTTGGGCTGCTCATACTCTCATGATCACAAAGATGGATTATAGAGGGAATTACTGAGTTGCATAAACCACTCCACTTATTCAACAAATATTTCTTAAGCCCTTATGTGTCAGGCCCTGGGGATGAGTTCACAATCTGGAGAGGATGAAAGACAATGAAAGCATGAATATATTGTGTGAAACATGCTGGGATGGTACTGGACATAGAGCATCCTAAGAGGAGCTTAAGACGAGTAGCAAATCTGTCCCCTCGGGGGTCAGGACAGGCTTCTTTGAGGAAGAGAGATTTAAGACATGCAACCAGTTACTTGAAAGATGAGTAAAAGTTTGTAAACCAAGGAATGAGGGGTAGAGGGATTATGGCGGGTATGACCTTGTACCAAGCACTGTGATGGGCCCTGGGGGTTCCCGCCCTCACAAAGGCTTGTGTCCGCATTTCCATCTCTTTCCAGCCTGTCTGTCTCTTTCTTTTGCCTCTGGCCATTATTTATCCCTGACTCCTAAGCCCCATTCCCCAGATGCTCCCTCACTTGTCCAGTACAGCAACAGACCCTGGACTGTCTTCTCCCTCTCCCCATTTCTACTCTTAGTGACTCGTTCCTCCTTTCCCACCTCATCACCATTCAAATGACAGCAAAATAACTGACATCACCCCACGTTTAGGTAATTTCTTTTTCAGATGCTGATTCTTGTGTACTAATCCATGCCTTTATAAAAGCAAGGGTGCTTATCTTCCAGAGGCTGCTCTGGGATGCTAAATCATCAAAATAGCCCCACTTACTGTCCTTGCTTTCATTAATGACGACAGTCAGGAAAACCTTCCCCTTCCCCACCGGCAACCTTGTTTCTCCTGTGGCCTAATAGACACTGTCCCATTTGCAGTTGAATTTGGCATAAATTTGCCCTTTTTTTTGGAATTTTATTTTATTTATGTTTTTATACGGCAGGTTCTTATTAGTCATCCATTTTATACACATCAGTGTATACATGTCAATCCAATTCTCCCAATTCATCACACCACCACCCCCACCTGCCACTGCTTTCCCCCCTTGGTGTCCATACGTTTGTTCTCTACATCTGTGTCTCAATTTCTACCCTGCAAACCAGTTCATCTGTACCATTTTTCTAGGTTCCACATATATGCATTAATATGCTATACTTGTTTTTCTCTTTCTGACTTACTTCACTCTGTATGACAGTCTCTAGATTCATCCACGTCTCTACAAATGACTCAATTTCGTTCCTTTTTATGGCTGAGTAACATTCCATTGTATATATGTACCACATCTTCTTTATGCATTTGTCTGTCAATGGGCATTTAGGTTGCTTCCATGACCTGGCTATTGTAAATAGTGCTGCAATGAACATTGGGGTGCATGTGTCTTTTTGAATTATGGTTTTCTCTGGGTATATGCCCTGTAGTGGGATTGCTAGATCATATGGTAATTCTATTTTTAGTTCTTTAAGGAACCTCCATACTGTTCTCCTTAGTGGCTGTATCAATTTACATTCCCACCAACAGTGCAAGAGGGTTCCCTTTTCTCCACACCCTCTCCAGCATTTGTTGTTTGTAGATTTTCTGATGATGGCCATTCTGACTGGTGTGAGGTGACACCGCATTGTAGTTTTGACTTGCATTTCTCTAATAATTAGTGATGTTGAGCAGCTTTTCATGTGCTTCTTGGCCATCTGTATGTCCTCTTTGGAGAAATGTCTATTTAGGTCTTCTGCCCTTTTTTGGATTGGGTTGTTTGTTTTTTTAATATTGAGCTGCATGAGTTGTTTATATATTTTGGAGATTAATCCTTTGTTGATTTGTTTGCAAATATTTTCTCCCATTCTGAGGGTTGTCTTTTCGTCTTGTTTATGGTTTCCTTTGCTTTACAAAAGGTTTTAAATTTCATTAGGTCCCATTTGTTTGTTTTTGTTTTTATTTCCATTTCTCTAGGAGGTGGATCAAAAAAGATCTTCCTGTGATTTATGTCAAAGAGTGTTCTTCTTATGTTTTCCTCTAAGAGTTTTATAGTGTCCGGTCTTACATTTAGGTCTCTAATCCATTTTGAGGTTATTTTTGTGTATGGTGTTAGGGAGTGTTCTAATTTCATTCTTTTACATGTAGCTGTCCAGTTTTCCCAGCACCACTTATTGAAGAGACTGTTTTTTCTCCGTTGTATATCCTTGTCTCCTTTGTCATAGATCAGTTGACCATAGGTGCGTGGGTTTATCTCTCGGCTTTCTATCTTGTACCATTGATCTATATTTCTGTTTTGTGCCAGTACCATACTGTCTTGATTACTAGAGCTTTGTAGTATAGTCTGAAGTCAGGGAGCCTGATTCCTCCAGCTCCGTTTTCTTCCCTCAAGACTGCTTTGGCTATTCGGGGTCTTTTGTGTCTCCATACAAATTTTAAGATTTTTTGTTCTAGTTCCGTAAAAAATGCCATTGGTAATTTGATAGGGATTGCATTGAATCTGTAGATTGCTTTGGGTAGTATCGTCATTTTCACAATGTTGATTCTTCCAATCCAAGAACATGGTATATCTCTCCATCTGTTGGTATCACCTTTAATTTCTTTCAACAGGGTCTTATAGTTTTCTGCATACAGGTCTTTTGTCTCCTTAGGTAGGTTTATTCCTAGGTATTTTATTCTTTTTGTTGCAGTGGTAAATGGGAGTGTTTCCTTAATTTCTCTTTCAGATTTTTCATCATTAGTATATAGGAATGCAAGAGATTTCTGTGCATTAATTTTGTATCTTGCAACTTTACCAAATTCATTGATTAGCTCTAGTAGTTTTCTGGTGGCATCTTTAGGATTCTGTATGTATAGTATCATGTCATGTGCAAACAGTGACAATTTTATTTCTTCTTTTCCAATTTGTATTTCTTTTATTTGTTTTTCTTCTCTGATTGCTGTGGCTAGGACTTCCAAAACTATGTTGACTAATAGTGGTGAAAGTGGTCATCCTTGTCTTGTTCCTGATCTTAGAGGAAATGCTTTCAGTTTTTCACCATTGAGAGTGATGTTTGCTGTGGGTTTGTCATATATGGCCTTTATTATGTTGAGGTAGGTTCCCTCTATGCCCACTTTCTGGAGAGATTTGATCATAAATGGGTGTTGAATTTTGTCAGAAGCTTTTTCTGCATCTATTGAGATGATCATATGGTTTTTCTTCTTCAGTTTGTTAATGTGGTATATCACATTGATTGATTTGCGTATACTGAAGAATCCTTGCATCCCTGGGATAAATCCCACTTGATCATAGTGTATGATCCTTTTAATGTGTTGTTGGATTCTGTTTGCTAGTATTTTGTTGAGGATTTTTGCATCTATATTCATCAGTGATATTGGTCTGTAATTTTCTTTTTTTGTAGTATCTTTGTCTGGTTTTGGTATCAGGGTGATGGTGGCCTCATAGAATGAGTTTGGGAGTGTTCTTTCCTCTAATTTTTTGGAAGAGTTTGAGAAGGATGGGTGTTAGCTCTTCTCTAAATGTTTGATAGAATTCACCTGTGAAGCCATCTGGTCCTGGACTTTTGTTTGTTGGAAGATTTTTTTTTTCTATTTATCTTTTAACATATTTATTGGAGAATAATTGCTTTACGATGGTGTGTTAGTTTCTGCTTTATAACAAAGTGAATCAGTTATACATATACATATATTGTTGGAAGATTTTTAATCACAGTTTCAATTTCATTACTTGTGATTGGTTTGTTCATATTTTCTGTTTCTTCCTGGTTCAGTCTTGGAAGTTTATACCTTTCTAAGAATTTGTCCATTTCTTCCAGGTTGTCCATTTTATTGGCATAGAGTTGCTTATAGTAGTCTCTTAGGATGCTTTGTATTTCTGTGGTATCTGTTGTAACTTCTCCTTTTTCATTTCTAATTTTATTGATTTGAGTCCTCTCCCTCTTTTTCTTGATGAGTCTGGTTAATGGTGTATCAATTTTATCTTCTCAAAGAACCAGCTTTTAGTTTTATTGATCTTTGCTATTGTTTTCTTTGTTTCTATTTCATTTATTTCTGCTCTGATCTTCATGATTTCTTTCCTTCTGCTAACTTTGGGTTTTGTTTATTCTTCTTTCTCTAGTTCCATTAGATGTAAGGTTAGATTGTTTATTTGAGATTTCTCTTGTTTCTTGAGGTAGGTTTGTATAGCTATAAACTTCCCTCTTACAACTGCTTATGCTGCTTCCCATAGGTTTTAGATCATCATGTTTTCATTATAATTTGTCTCTAGGTATTTTTTGATTTACTCTTTGATTTCTTCAGTGATGTCTTGGTTATTCAGTAATGTATTGTTTAGCCTCCATGTGTTTGTGTTTTTTACGTTTTTTCCCCTGTAATTGATTTCTAATCTCATAGCACTGTGGTCAGAAAAGATGCTTGATATGATTTCAGTTTTCTTAAATTTACTGAGGCTTGATTTGTGACCCAAGATGTGATCTATCCTGGAGAATGTTCCATGCTCACTTGAGAAGAAAGTGTAATTGGCTGTTTTTGGATGGAATGTCCTGTAAATATCAATTAAATCTATCTGGTCTATTGTATCATTTAAACCTTGTGTTTCCTTATTAATATACTGTTTGGATGATCTGTCCATTGGTGAAAGTGAGGTGTTAAAGTCCCCCACTATTATTGTGTTACTGTCGATTTCCTCTTTTATAGCTGTTAGCAGTTGCCTATGTATTGAGTTGCTCCTATGTTGGTTTCATATATATTTATAATTGTTATATCTTCTTGGATTCATCCCTTGATCATTATGTAGTGTCCTTCCTTGTCTCTTGTAACATTCTTTATTTTAAAGTCTATTTTATCTGATATGAGTATTGCTACTCCAGCTTTCTTTTGATTTCCATTTGCATGGAATATCTTTTTCTATCCCCTCACTTTCAGTCTGAATGTGTCCCTAGGTCTGAAGTGGGTCTCTTGTAGACAGCATATATATGGGTCTTGTTTTTGTATCCATTCAGCAAGCCTGCGTCTTTTGGTTGGAGCATTTAATCCATTTACATTTAAGGTAATTATCGATATGAATGTTCCTATTATCATTTTCTTAATTATAATGGGTTTGTTTTTGTTGGTCCTTTTCTTCTCTTGTGTTTCCCACTTAGAGAAGTTCCTTTAGCATTTGTTGTAGAGCTGGTTTGGTGGTGCTGAATTCTCTTAGCTTTCGCTTGTTTGTAAAGCTTTTGATTTCTCCATCGAATCTGAATGATATCCTTGCTGGGTAGAGTAATCTTGAATGTAGGTTCTTCCCCTTCATCACTTTAAGTGTATCATGCCACTCCCTTCTGGCTTGTAGAGTTTCTGCTGAGAATTCAGCTGTTAACCTTATGGGAGTTCCCTTGTATGTTATTTGTCGTTTTTTCCTTGCTGCTTTCAATAATTTTTCTTTGTCTTTAATTTTTGTCAATTTGATTACTATGTGTCTCAGCGTGTTTCTCCTTGGGTTTATTCTGTATGGGACTCTCTGCATTTCCTGGACTTGGGTGGCTATTTCCTTTCCCATGTTAGGGAAGCTTTCAACTATAATTTCTTCAAATATTTTCTCTAGTCCTTTCTCTCTCTCTTTTCCTTCTGGGACCCCTATAATGCGAATGTTGCTGCATTTAATGTTGTCCCAGAGGTCTCTTAGGCTGTCTTCATTTCTTTTCATTCTTTTTTTTTTTATTCTGTTCCGCAGCAGTGAATTCCACCATTCTGTCTTCCAGGTCACTTATCCGTTCTTCTGCCTCAGTTATTCTGTTATTGATTCCTTCTAGTGTATTTTTCGTTTCAGTTATTGTGTTGTTCATCTGTTTGTTTGTTCTTTATTTCTTCTAGATCTTTGTTAAACATTTCTTGCATCTTCTCGATCTTTGCCTCCATTCTTTTTCCGAGGTCCTGGATCATCTTCACTATCATTATTCTGAATTCTTTTTCTGGAAGGTTGCCTATCTCCACTTCATTTAGTTGTTTTTCTGGGGTTTTATCTTGTTCCTTCATCTGGTACATAGGCTTCTGCCTTTTCATCTTGTCTATCTTTCTGTGAATGTGGTTTTTGTTCCACAGGCTGCAGGATTGTAATTCTTCTTGCTTCAGCTGTCTGCCCTCTGGTGGATGAGGCTATGTAAGAGGCTTCTGCAAGTTTCCTGATGGGAGGTACTGGTGGTTGGGTAGAGCTGGCTCTTGCTTTGGTGGGCAGAGCTCAGTAAAACTTTAATCCACTTGTCTGCTGATGGGTGGGGCTGGGTTCTCTCCCTGTTGGTTGTTTGGCCTGAGGCAACCCAACACTGGAGCCTACCCAGGCTCTTTGGTGGGGCTAATGGTGGACTCTGGGAGGGCTCACGCCAAGGAGTACTTCCCAGAACTTCTGCTGCCAGTGTCCTTGTCCTCATGGTGAGACACAGCCACCCCCGCCTCTGTCGGAGACCCTCCAACACTAGCAGGTAGGTCTGGTTCAATCTCCTATGGGGTCACTGCTCCTTCCCCTGGGTCCCGATGGGCACACTACTTTGTGTGTGCCCTCCAAGAGTAGAGTCTCTGTTTCCCCCAGTCCTGTCGAAGTCCTGCAATCAAATCCCGCTGGCCTTCAAAGTGTGATTCTCTAGGAATTCCTCCTCCTGTTGCCGGACCCCCAGATTGGGAAGCCTGACGTGGGGCTCAGAACCTCCACTCCAGTGGGTGGACTTTTGTGGTATAAGTGTTCTCCAGTTTGTGAGTCACCCACCCAGCAGTTATGGGATTTGATTTTATTGTGATTGTGCCCCTCCTACTGTCTCATTGTGGCTTCTCCTTTGTCTTTGGATGTGGGGTATCTTTTTTGGTGAGTTCCAGTGTCTTCCTGTCAATGATTGTTCAGCAGTTCTGGTGTTAACTTTTTAAGACCTGGGTGCATCTCTGGTCCACGTGCAATGTGGGTCAGAGTGTTGGGAAATTAACATCCCAGGAGCTACCCTCAAAAAGCGGGGGATAGGAATTGACAAATACTGCATTTGCTCACCCTGCACTGGGATACTCTTCAAACATGTCCCACACAGTCTCTCAGAAGGTCTCCAGTAGCATTGAACCTGTTACCCACAGTGGTCACCTGCTCAATTGCACACCCTACTGGCTTTCCTTCCCCATCTTGCTGATCCACTTCCTCCCATCCCTTCCTGGAACCATCTTCTAAATGCTAAGTCCTGCACTTCTTAAGGGCTACACTTCACTAGGGAAAGCTTCTGAGTTTATTCTAATAACCTCATGAATAGCATCTATTATACTAAGGAGTTTTCCAGAATCTTTACTTCTTTGATGAGCAGACCTCCCAACCACTCTTCTCACACTCACCCCCTCCCAATTAAAAAAAAAATACATAGTCATATATATCCATATCTATCTCCTGGAATTTGGCATCTGTTTCATAATTATTCAGGAACATGACTCAGCAGTTTGGAAGGAGGTTGGATGAGGGGAGGAAATTTGCCCTTGTCAGAAGAGAAGAGAGGGAGAGAAGGAGTGAGGAACACTAGGAGTTCTCTGGGCAATGTTTTCCCAGTTTTCTTCCTATGTGTCAACTAAACATTAAGCTCTTCCAGACTGGTGGCTGTACTATATATCTAACTGTCCCCAAATTGCATCAAACATAAAGCCTTGCAAATAGTGGATTACGAACTATTTTTGTTCATGATGATAAGAAAAGTAGAGAGAAAAATCCTAAGTAAAAGAGATAAAAATATGTGTGGGAGGAAAAGGCAAGCGCTGATGCTGACAATTTAGGTCACAATATATATATTTTTTAATAAATAGCAATACCCAGAAGTGGGGTTGCTGGATCATATGGTCATTCTATTTTTCATTTTTGAGGAATCTCAATATTGTTTTCCTTAGTGGCTGCACCAATTTGCATTCCCACCAGCAGTGCAAAAGTTTCCCTTTTCTCCACATCCTCACCAACACTTGCTACCTTTTGTTTTTGTTTATCATAGTGATGGAGTTCAGGACATACTACCCCAACATATGATACCTTGGCATATTCAATATTTCAAGCTGAAAGAATTTGAGAAATGGCATGGGTAGGAAGGATTTTCTGACCTTCCCGTGAAGCAGGCTATAAAATCCTCATGTGACAGGTGCCCTCTTATACTCAGAGAAGCAGCATCCTTATCTTCGAAGATAAAGGGACACAGAGAGGAATCTGACTGAACGGTCTTTACTAAATTTTTCCCAGTTTACTATACTTAGCTCACCTTTGTCCTTTATGATATGTTTCCACAGCTGTTCACCAAACCTAAGCAGAAGAACACTCAGGTTTAACCATTTCTTTAGGTCTTCGTTTCCTTGTGAAGGTTCCCATGTCACATAAAACTTATTTAATATAAATTTGTATGCTTTTCTCTTGTTAGTCTGCCTTTTGTTACAGGGGTCCCAGTAAAGAACTTAGAAGGGTAGAGGAAAAAGATATTTTTCCTCCCCTACAATAGCCATCCTAACAAGTATGAGGTGATATCTCACTGTGGTTTTGATTTGCATTTCCCTGATGATTTGTGATGTTGAGCACCTTTTTATATGTCTGTTGGACATTTGTATGTCTTCTTTAGAGAAATGTCTATTCAAGTCCTTTGCCCATTTTAAAATAAGGTTATGTGATTTTTTTGCTATTGAGTTGTAGGAGTTACTTATATATTTTGGAAATTAACTCCTTATCAGAGAATGGTTTGCAAATATTTTCTCCCATGCCACGGTTGCCTTTTCACTCTACTGATTGTTTCCTTTGCTGTGCAGAAAGTTGTTGTCCTACGTATCTATTTTCACTTTTGTTGCCTGTGGTTTTGGGGTCATTCTCATGAAATTATTGCCAAGACCAATGTCATGAAAATTTCCCCCTATGTTCTCCTCCAGGAATTTTATATATTGGGGTCTTATGTTTAAGTCTTTAATCCATTTTGAGCTGATTTTTCTGTGTGGCGTAAGATAGGGTTCTAATTTCATCGTCTTGCTTGTGGTTATCTTCTTCTGGGTATGTAGTCAAAAGAGTCAAAATCAGGATCTTGAAGAGATACCTGCACTCCAAGCTTCATTATGACATTTTTTTACAGTTGCCAAGATATGGAAACAATCCAAGTAATATTCTATTATATGTATATACTGCATTTTCTTTTTCCTTTGATGAATAGATAAATAAAATATGGTATATACATACAACAGAATATTATTCAGCCTTAAAAAAGAAGGAAATCTACCGTTTTGTGACAACATGACTAGACCTGGGAGATAGTATGCTAAGTGAAATAAGTCAGTCACAGAAAGACAAAAACTGCATGATTCCACTTATATGAAGTAAAAATACTCAAGCTAATAGAAGCAAAAAAAATAGAATGGTGGTTACCAGCAGATGGAGGGAGCAGGAAATAGGGAACTGTTGTTCTGTGGGTATAAAGTTATAGTTTCACAAGATGAATAAAGTTCTAGAGATTTGCTGTACAACATCCTGTCTCTAGCTAACAATATGGTGTTGTGCATTTAAAAATTTAAGAGAGTAGATCTTATGGTAAGTGTTCTTACCACACACATACAAAAGCAAAGGTATGCAAGGAAATTTTTGGAGGTGATGTATATGTTGATCACTTTGATTTTAGTGATGATATCATGGGATTATGCATATGTTCAACTCATCAAACTTTATGCATTAAATATGTGTAGATTTTTTTATATCTATTATACCTCATTAAAACTATAAAAAATAGTTACTATTTTTTTACCAGTAACAACAGACAGGAAATAGTAAGGAAATATTAACCTAAACTTTGATGTAAGTACAAATCCTGTGAAATGGACATTCTGACTCCCAGCTGGGAACGTAAATGGGTATTATTTTAATGCTTTGGAGGGAAAATGACAATTAAATCACATTAAATTGTTTATGTTCTTTAATCTCCATAGAATTATGTTTCTATGATTTATTCTATGGAAATGTTTGGTTAGTATTAGTATTGAGAAAGTATTACCAGTCCTAAAATATTTATTTCAGTATCACTTGTAATAAGCAATATTAGAAATAATCTGAATGTTCAACTCTGTGGGAATGTTTGAATAAATCAGAGAATATCCACCTGATTATAAATTGTGTAGGAGAGTGGGGTTAACAGAACCCTGAGGGCTGAATTCCACAACATCTCCTCCTGCAGGGAAGTTGCTCTCGTTTCTTTAATCATACAACTCTTGCCTAATTAGGTCATTGTGGTTTCTAACGATGGCTGTAGCATTGTGCCTGGAATATGGTAGACATTTCATAAGTGAGAGCTACTATTATAGTGCCATTAATATTCATGAAATCTGGATAAAAGCAAGGAGAAGTGCTTATGCTATGTTAAAAGTGAAATAGTGTTGCATTTCACATTAAAAAATAACAATTGTAAATAGAATAAAAGTACTGAAGGATATGCAAAAATGTGAAGAGTGAAAATTTATTATTAATAGAACTATAGTGATTTGTGTTTGTCTCTTATATTATCCAATTTTTAAAAATTTTATTGAAGTGTAGTTGATTGACAATGTTGTGTTTAATTTCTGCTATACAACAAAGTGACTCAGTTAAACATATCTATATTCTTTTTCATATTTTTTTCCAGTATGGTTTATCACAGGAAATTGGATATAGTTCCCTGTGCTATATGGTAGGATGTTGTTGTTTACCCATCCTATACATAATAGTTTGCATCTGCTGATCCCAAATTTCCAATCCTTCCCTTCCTCACACCACCACCCCCCAACAACTGCCCCCAGCAACCACAAGTCTGTTTTCTATATCTGTGAGTCTGTTTTTATTTCATAGATACGTTCATTTGTGTAGTATTTTAGGTTCCACATATAAGTGATATCATATGGTATTTATCTTTCTCTATCTGACTTCGCTTAGTATGGTAATTTCTAAGTCCATCCATTTGCTGCAAATTGCATTATTTCATTCTTTTTAATGGTTGAGTAATATTCCATTGCATATATGTACCACATCTTCTTTATCTATTCATCTGTATGATGAACATTTAGGTTGTTTCCATGTCTTGGCTTTTGTAAACAGTGCTGCTATGAACATAGGGGTGCATGTATCTTTTCAAATGATAGTTTTGTCTGGGTATACGCCCAGGAGTGGGATTACTGGATCATATGGCAACTCTATTTTTAGCTTTTTGAGGAACCTCCATACTGTTTTCCATAGTGGCTGCACCAACTTACATTCCCACCAACAGTGTAGGAGGGTTCCCTTTTCTCCACACCCTCTCCAGCATTTATTGTTTGTGGACTTTTTGATGATGGCCATTTGGACTGGTGTGAGGTGATACCTCATTGTAGTCTTGATTTGCATTTCCCTAATGATTAGTGATGATGAGCATCTTTTCATGTAGGCCATCTGTGTGTCTTCTTTGGAGAAATGTCTATTTTGGTCTTCTGCCCATTTTTTGATTGGGCTGTTTGTTTGTTATTGAATTGTAGGAGCTGTTTATATATTTTGGAAATTAGGCCCTTGTCAGTTGCATCATTAGTAAATGTTTTCTCCCAGTCCATTAATATTTCTTTAATAAGTATACACAATTTTAAAAATAAAGACAAACCACTTAGTTTTTTGAAAATAATCAATTCCTACATTTTCTCATCCTTTGGACAGGTGACCTTTCTGTGTATTCATTAAATTAGTGCTACTGGTAGAAGAAAAACATAAACTGTAGGGATCTATTATTATGGGTGGTAGAAAAGGCACAGAACTGAGAGTTGGGGGATTTGGGTCTCCTCCTGCTCTGTGACCTTGGAAAAGTCACTCAACTTCTTTGACCTCTACTTTTTCCTGGAAATGGGAATAACAATTCTTGACAGATCATCTCATAAAATAACAAGAACATCATTCAAGATTCAATAAAGACTTTGAAAACTGTAAAGCTTTAGAAACATACATTACCTTTCTGTTTCAAGTTTTTACCTCTTTAAAGCTTGAACTCTGCCCCTTTTACTTCTTCTTTTTGTGGATGAAGCCAGTTGAGTTGGATACCAAGATTCATCATGAATCACACCCACGTTCATCCTTTTTTCTTGTCTCTACCTTTTACAAAGAAAATCAATATATAGCTGTCCCATAGCATTTGGTTTCACTTTCTTCTTCTTCCTAAATGAATTTCAACTAGACACATCTGCTGTCATGTTAGGAGTTACTAAGCTTGATGTGACTTTCTCAGTTTAGATATTTAGGCTGATCAACTCTTGCTTTTTGTATCATTTGCTGTCAACTGGTCTTACAAACCAAAACAAAGAGGCAGAAAAGGAGACAAATTTCCAGTGCCCCAATAGCCAAAGGAAGACATTACCCATGAACTCAGACCTGTCCAGGCAGGAAATTGCATTTATGTCATGGGTAAAGCAGTAAATAGCACACTCAATGACTGGACGATCATTTCCAGATGTAGTGTTATTCTATCCTTCCCTGGTCAAAGCTACCAAATAAGTCATCTTGAAGTGCTTGTCATCTCTAGAAGCCAGGCACATAGCTTTGCTCATCAAAAAAACATATGTCTTTATTCTTTAAAGGAATTCTCATGGCCACCTCAAAGATACTACATTTTGGGGAACTTTGAGTGTTATATTTTCATTTCTTTTGCCTGGTACCCCTGCCTCCTCTTAATAGCTCTGCTTACATGAATCCTCACTCTTTATCCAGGTGAATCGACTGATGTCACCTTCTCCTAAGTGAAATTATAGTTTCCTCCATCTTTGAATCCTCAACTGAGACAGATAGTCTATTTCTAAACTTTGTTTAGAATAAGTGTAACTTTTAAAATATTAAAAATCTATCATATAAAAAAGTTCCTGTGTGTGTGTATAGATATATAAAAACATTATGCAAATATGTTTGTATGTATATATATTATACATATATGCATAATGTATTTATACATACATATTATATACATATGCATAATGTATTTATATATGTATATATATTTATATATATATAAAACATATATGTCTTTATATACATGACATTTATATTTCTTTGAATTATCACTTAGAAAAGAGGCAGTTATGTCATATTTGAGTCCTTATGAAATCTCTATGTTAAAATGTTTGTCCTTCTCCTGGTTATTTTATTTTGAATAACAGACGATTGCTTGGGGAAGACAGGGCATCTCAACCTTGGCTACATATTCAGATCACCCAGAGAACTTTCAAAAATGCCAGTGTCCAGGCTGCATCCCAAAGCATTAAATCAGAATCTGTGGAAGTGGGTTCAGGCATTAGTGTTTTTTTAAATGCTCTTTGGGTGATTCCAATTTATAGTTATGTCTGAAAATCACTGTTAACCTGAAACAACCTTAGTGCTGGCACTTGATTTTTATAAAGGTCATCTGATGGAAGCAGGGATTCAACACAGATTTAGTGAGTATTCCTGAGGGGAAAGTCTCCACAATTGCAAATGGTGGCTATCATTATTTTAAAAAACCCCAAAACTTTTAAAAAGTCATTTTGAAAAGATACATCATCATTATAAGTTGTAGGAATCTCAAATATATGTCCATAGGGTACATGAAAAGCACATTCTTATATTATGCTAGTTGGTCTGGTGGCATAGGATAAAATTTTCAGTGGCAGAATTATGCACGGAATCAAAAAGTGCTATAGTTGAAGCAACTTAGCAGTGAATACGGTGCAAGAAAACTTTGTTAGATGATTCAAAAAGGGAAACTAGTGATGATTAAGATGCTGACATCAAAGTTGCACAGGAAAAGTTTGAATAAAATTGTCCCATGTAATTTGAGTGTAGAAAAAGTACTATTTCTGGATCACTGTATTAGGTAACATGAATTTAAATAGCTATTGTAAGTAAAATTAAAAATGACGTACTGATCATTTCAACCATCTCTCAAAGCACTTAAAGATTAAAATTCACCAAAAAAGTTGTCAGTGGGAAAATGGAAGCATTGCCTTATATTCGGGGCCCCCTTATTTTGTTGCATTCAGGTTTTCATTTTTCACTTGCTAAAATTAAGCTCCTTAAGGATGGAGACTATCTCTTACTGATTTGTTTTTACACATACCCAAACACAGATACAGGTTTTGTGGGAACAGAAGCGTATCCAACTTTGGTAGCCTTTTAAAATTTTATTTTATTTTTTAATTTTTTTAAGACTTATGCAGATTGGAGTTTTATTCACTGCAATGATTCATTTTTTAAAATTAATTAATTAATTTATTTTTGGCTGTGTTGGGTCTTCGCTGCTGCTCGCAGGCTTTCTCTAGTTGCGGCAAGCGGGGGCTACTCTTTGTTGCGGTGTGCAGGCTTTTCATCGTGGTGGCTTCTCTTGTTGCGGAGCACGGGCTCTAGGCGCGCAGGCTTCAGTAGATGTGGTGCGTGGTCTCAGTAGTTATGGTGCACGGTCTCAGTAGTTGTGGCTCACCGGCTCTAGAGCGCAGGCTCAGTAGTTGTGGCACATAGGCTTAGTTGCTCCGCGGCATGTGGGATCTTCCCGGACCAGGGCTCGAACCCATGTCCCCTGCATTGGCAGGCGGATTCTCAACCACTGTGCCACCAGGGAAGCCCTGGTAGCCTTTTTTTAGAGAGCAAAATACAGAGTGACCATGAGACGTTATTAGGACTTCTCCCAAGACCATGCAGGTGAGGGGAGTTGAGGTGTAAGCCTCATGAGCTTCATGGGAAATTCATGCCTGCATCTATTCTAGTGCCTAGCACCAATGTCTCGCTAACCAGGCAAGGGCATTGCACAGATATTTAAGTTGCATTGCTTTCCTTACTCATACAGTCTATGAAATCCTAAGATGATTTCAGAGCATCCCTTGTTGGTCTCTATTTTCTAAGAAAGCAGAAGCAATTTCCTGCTCTGGAGCAGGGTGGTCGGGTAGTACGATGCTGGTGGAGCATTAGATGGCAAAGATGAGTGCAATTTCACCTGAAAACTGAGCTAGGACAAATGTGGCAAATCATATTTGAGCCTTGGAGCTCCTGGGATGGAGGCAGGGAGGCATGAAGCATCTGGCAGTATAAAAATAATGTGGTCCAGCAGAGGGCTTTCCTTTCTGGAGATTCCTATCTCTTGTAGACTCAAATGGACTTATTAAAAAGTTTAAGGATTCTTATTGTCAGCTAGGGGACGGATGAATTCTGCGTGGACACCCTGCAGGCAAGGGCACCATCTCCTTCATCTTGGTGTCCCTAGCACGAGTCTCACACTGGCTGGCTGGTGCTAGAATGTTTATTTAAATTGCAGCAGAAACTTGAAAGTAGTCAGTGAAGATGGGTTCAGTATGAATAATCAGGTTCTGCATTTTAACATGGCACATAAAATTCATAGTTTGGCATTCATTTCCTTATTCTCTCTCCAACCTGGAATTCCACTGACGAGGATGAGGTAGGAGAGTAAATAGGCCCTGAGAATGAGCTGCCCAGGTAGGATTGTAGCCAGACTCCAAACTCAGGAATACTGAGTCCGTCTACATTTTCTGAGCAGGAGAATTGGCTGAAACTTCAGAAAAGTTTTTTCATTTCACTGTTTGACACTTGGAGCCTCTTGGTCTTTGGATAGAAATTTACATTTCCAACTCAATAAACTGGAAGTGTAAAGAAAGAAAACTTTCCAGTCTTTCATACACATTAGACATTTACCTAAAGTTAGTATCCGAAGCAGCTTAAAGATGACTAAGGATTCACTCTGAAGATAAAAGTGACTGAGAGGACGAGCTGGTGAAGGACTCTGCGTCCCAGAAAGAGGGAAAGGGGCAGCTGAGAAGCAGCAGTACTAGAAGAAAGATCAAAACACGTGGCATGGAGAGCAGCAGGAAACAGTGACACTCAGATCCTAGGAGCCCTCTCGACATTTCACAGCAGTTCTGAAGCCAATTTGAGCATCCTCTTGGGAACAATCCTTTTGAGAACCTCAACATGAAAAGAATACAAGTGTTCTCTATGCTGGAGAAGGACAGAGACTTTCGGGAGGTCTGGCATGTATAACGTAAATCCCACGATTGTCATTCTGGTGCAGGCAGAGAGAGTAGTAGCAGCTCGAAGGAAATGGCTGAAGTTTGGGTTCTATTTCAGTCCCAGGCGATATGAAGTCTTAGAATTTCTGTTTACATCACTTTCTAGTAAGGATGACTTTAGGGGGAACTTCCGTGGTCTCCTTCTTGGAGCTGAAGTAAACATAAAGTCAACACTGGAGATTTCCCATATTATCTATCTCATCTGCTCAGGCAGGGACTCCTTGACGAATTCTATAATCTTGCTTTCGTAAAGCTGCAATGACAGTGACAGCTGCTTCAAAACCCTTAGTGACATTTCCTGGAACACAGACTGCACTCTGAGTTGAAATTTCATTTGACACATTTTAGGCCTGGTGGTTTTCAATGAGGGAGAAAAAAACACATTGTTAAATATTACTGCAAAATTTCACTTTGCTTAATGGGCAATAAAACAATACAGTGTGTTCAGGTGGCTCAACCTTCTGGTTTGACCATCTGGCCTGATGAAGATACTCAATGTCCCTTGTCTTTTGCTGGCTTTCCTTCCACTATCTACTGATGAGTAGGTGGCTGTCAGCATAATTAGCTCCTGCTTGAAACCTGCTTAAAAGAAATGTAACCTGATTAAAAGGTAGAAATTCTTTTCTACCTTTGAAAAGGTATCTACTGATGAGTAGGTGGCTGTCAGCATAATTAGCTCCTGCTTGAAACCTGCTTAAAAGAAATGTCCTAATACATATCCAACGATACCCTGGCAGTCAAAATAAAACAAAACACCACAATAGAAGAGACTCCACCTGGTCAAGAATGTTGGCCTTATTCTTATAATTTGAAAAGATACTTCAAGAATATTGGTATTTTCTATTCAAACAAAATGCTCAAAAGAAATAGCCACTCATTCCTTCTTCTCCTACAACATTCTGGATTTAAGGTTTAGGAAGAAGCACTGATGTTTCAAGGAAGAGGACCCAGAACTATCAAAAAAGGAAAAATGCTATTGAAAATCTAGAAGAAGATACAAAAATAGTAAATCTGTCCTGCATAGACTGATGGACTCTTAGAATTTCCAGAGAAGACTGACAACAGAAAACAAAAAGTGAGTCACTCTATAGAAAACTTATAGACTGTTTTGCCCCAGAGGATGGGGTATACATATAGAAACATAGTCATTTTGAGGGTACAAGCTAAAAACATTTCTCAATTTTTCCTTTCTCTTCTCATGATAAGGTGGCTTTGATCATCTTATCTTAGGCTTTTGTAGAGCTTATATGAAAATGAAGGAGTAGATAGCAAGTGAATAATGATTTTTGTTTGGAATCTCTTCTCTAGACACAGTTTGCTTTAAAACAACACACACACACACACACACACACACAGAATGAAACTTCCACTTGGAGGTTCATGATGGTGTAAATGGTACCAAATTAGTCCTCCTATTATAAACAACCGAAACACACAGATACACAAACAAAAAATTGAATGACATATACAGGGCAATTGTTTTCAGGTAGTGGATAACAGGCATGGAAAACCGCAATCCCTGAAAAAAAGAAAACTTACAAGGTGAGAATTCAGGGCAGCTAAAAGAGCTGTATTCTATAGGGTAAGACGTCATAGAGGAGAAAGCTGCACGTTGGGGAGCGGTGGTGGTAAAAGTTTGTTTGCATAGGGGTTCCTTGTGAATCCTTGGTTGAAGACTAGGCTGCATGTGTGCAGAGTAAGATTACATGGAGGCATATGTAAACGTGTCTGTTAATGGTGTTGAGAAGAGACCAGAGATTCTAGTTATCAGTCAGTGCTGGGAAACATTGGAGGTTCAGCCCAGTTAGAGCGGAGAAACCTCGTTAGCACTCCAGCATCCAGTTAAGACATCAGAAAAGTCTCACCTTAAAAGTAATGGCCGGGACTTCCCTGGTGGCTCAGTGGTTAAGAATCCACCTGCCAATGCAGGGGACACAGGTTCGAGCCCTGGTCCGGGAAGATCCCACATGCCGCAGAGCAACTAAGCCTGCGAGCCACAACTACTGAGCCCGTGTGCTGCAACTACTGAAGCCTGTGCTTTGCAACAAGAGAAGCCACCGCAATGAGAAGCCCGTGCACTGCAATGAAGAGTAGCCCCAGCTCGCCGCAACTAGAGAAAGCCTGCATGCAGCAACGAAGACCCAATGCAGCCAAAAATAAAATTAAAAAAAAAAAAAGTAAGGGCCATATTTTAAAATAAGGCTCACTCTAGATCTGCCTTAACTGAATCTAAAATAAAAGACTAAAACAAAATTAATAGCACATTAGGAACTTTTGGAATAATATTGGACACTTTATCAAACATGTAAGTAGAGTCTCAGCAGCAAAGAAACTTTGAAGATTAGTGGCCAAAGATTTCCTATATTTGTTGAAAAACATTGGCTTATAGATCCATGATGCTTGGGGGACCCACAACAAGAAAAATACAAAGAAAGTCACACTTAGGCACTCAGACTCAAACAGAAATTAAAAAATAAAGAGACAAAACATCTTGAAAGCAGTCAAAGCAAGATACATACAGGAGAATAGTAAGAGTGAGAGCTGACCACATTAGAAACAAGAGAAGTAGGAAGATAAAGGAATGACATTTTTTAAAGGCTGAAAGAAAAAAACCTGACATCACATATTCTATATACAGAGAAAAAAATCCTTCATAAACAAGGGTGAAATATAGATATTTTCATAAAAATAAAAGCTGAGAAAATTAATCATCACCAGACCTGAAAGATATTCTTCAGGCTGTCATTCCACCATCTTCCTGAATAATCTTAAAAAATGGCTATGTGAATGAATGAATGAATGAATTTAATGACGTCACAGGACACAGTCATAATACAAAAATCAACTGTATTTCTATATATTCACAATAAACAATTTAAAATAAAATTTTAAACAATTTAAAAATTGTACCATAAAAATATCCAAGTATGTACAAAAACTCTAAAAAATGCAATACATTGCTGAGAGAAATTAAGAGTAAAATAAGTAGAGAAATATATCATACTCACGGATTGGACAATACAGTATTGTTGTCAATTCTCTATATATTGTTGTGTAGATTCAGCAAAATCACAATCATAATTCTACCAGCCTTTTTTTTTTAATTGACAAGCTAATTCCAAAATTTATATAGCAATGCAAAAGAGCTAGAATAGCTAAAATGACCTTGAGAAGGAAGAAGGAATTGGAGTGCCTACGTTATCTGATTTTAAGACTCACTACAGATCTACAGTAATCAAGGCAGTGTTATACTCGGTAAACATGCACATTTAGTAAAAAAAAAAAAAAAAAAAAAAAAAAAAAAAAAAAGTAGTAAAATTAAAAAAAGAATAGGTAATCAAACAGCTCATGAGATACATGTAGAAATCTAGAAAATTAGTTCCTTTCTCTAATATAAATCATGAATAAATTTAGAATTTGTGAATTCTGACAGTGTAGGCTTTGCATTCCATACATTAAATCTTTGGAATGTAAGATTGCTCTTTTTGGGTTGGGAAGAAGCAAAGCCCAGTTAGGAGTGACCAATGGATAGGGAAGAAGGAAAAAAATTCCGTTGTGATTTTAGTACTTTAAAAACAGAACAAAATATAAAAGCATGGTTTGTATTATGAGAGTCAATAAAATCATTATTGCAATGATCTACAAAAAAAACAAACAAAATACACATTTAGATCAGTGGAACATAACAGATATTCTAGAAATAGACCCATATATATGGTTAGTTGATTTTCAACAAAGGCACTAATATAATTCTACACAGAAAGAAAACTTTTTATTCCTATGGGAAGAAAATGAACCTCAAACATGCCCTCACACCATATAAAAAGATTTATTCAGAATGGAACATGGGGACTTCGCTGGCGGTCCAGTAGTTAAGACTTCATCTTCCAATGCAGGGGTTGTGGGTTCGATCCCGGGTTGGGGAGCTAAGATCCCACATGCCTAGAGGCCAAAAATCCAAAACATAAAACAGAAGCAATATTGTAACAAATTCAATAAAGACTTTAAAAATGGTCCACATCAAAAAAAACTCTTAAAAAAAAAAAAAAGAATGGAACATGGACTTAAATGTAAAAGCTAAACAACAAAATAGATAAAGTTCAAAAGTATGATGAATCATGATATAAGACAGTACATATTATATTGTTTCATTTATATAAAATGAGTAACAGGCAAAATAACAGGCTAAACATTCAGTGGAGACAATTTAGAATAGCAGTTGCCTATGGTGGTAGTAGGCATTGACCAGAAAAGGACACCAGGAGGTTTTCTGAGATGATGTGGAAATATTTTGTATCCTGATTTTGCTAGTGGTTGCATAGATTTATATATTTGTCAAAGCTCACCGAATTGTATATTTCAAATATAGGCTTTTTATTGTTGTAAGTTGCATCTCAGTAATGTTGATTTTAAAAGGCTGATTTAGAAAGTTCCCTGTGGAGGAATATAAGCGGACTTTCTTTCCGCAAAGCTTTTTGACACTTCTAAGTCCATCCTATATTGACACCAGAATTCATTGAGATCATTGAGCTGAATTCTGTGTTCAGTGTAGTTTTCCCAACACACTGTCAATGACTGTTAACAAAATAATAGAAAGACAGATTTACAGTGGTTCGCTGTTAGAAAAACAAAACGTTGTGAAGAACCCAGTGGCACTGTGTTTATTTGCTAGAAATTATTGATAAGCATTTATATTGACCCAGTGCTGTGAAATGCAGTGTAATACTTTTTATTAGATGTTTTCTATGGCTCCTCTTTGGTGGAAACAGAAAAGAGAGATAATTGTGTTCTAGAAATTCCAATAAAAATGTAGTCATAGCATAGAGTTATACCGTGATTGTAATATAGCCCACAGCAATATGAAAAATGGCCCTTGTAAGCTAATTTGATACCACAAGAAAGTATGGAGGCAAAATGTGTTCTAGTTGGTGAAGTGATATGTAACAGGGGGTGGGGGGCAGGTTGGGAGTGGCTTGAGGGAGTTATTGCTTCCTGATAATGTCTATATTATCCTCTTTGTTCATTGACTTTAATTTTACCACTCACCTTTTGTTTCCAAATGATGGAAATTAATCATGGTGGCTGGAATTGTCCTGTGGTCGGTGGCTGGGCTGTTTGCACTTGAATGTCAAGTCAATTCCCACCAAGGCTTAGGGAGAAGTGGATTTAGTGACAGATCCATCATCTTGGGAACAGACAATGGCAAATGACAGTAACAACCAATAAAAAGCTCAGTTTAAAAGGTTTCCTTTTAGAGAGGAAATGGGAGGAAAAAGCAGGTTGCTTTTTGTTTATTATGTGAAATATTTGCTCAGGTCTCCAAGTATAGGGCAGTACAGAGTTCTGTAGTTGTAAATGGCTGATGCTGAGTGAATCTCAAAAAGCAAGTATTCAGGTTGGCTTTGGTAAGGGAGAAGGTCAGATGCTGACTTTGCAGGTTATTTGCCTCATCTCAAACTCCGAAGCCTGGAAAGCAGGCCAGGATTGCTTTGGAAGAATGGCTTGCAGCTGAGATTTTTCTGGCACTCAGCACTGCAGTTCATTTGACCATTTGGACAGAGAGGTTGCTCAGTTGAAGGAAGATAAAAAATTTCAGACTCTTGTAATGAATAATTCTTCAGAGGCACCCGTTTGCCCCTCAGTGGGGTATGAATATTTTCATAGCTGTGTCTTGGTTAATTTTCAGGGGGATAAGGGTTAGGTGTGTGGGGATATGATCTGGGCTTTGCCCTGGAGCTGGTTTCTCTGCATTGTTTCTTGGATCCAATTCCTATGAATATATTAGTATGTGTTTTGAGAGAACGGATAGCATGGTGAATAAATATGAGGAACAAGCTCCAAACTTCTCTTTTTTGGCCTGTCATAAAATAAGTTGGCACATAAGGCTCTCTTTCAGAAGTCCTGCAGTAGAGAAATCTGTTCCCTTACTTCTTGTCACCCTTCCTGAAGGCCGCAATATCTGTGATGATCTTTCATCTAATACCTGGGCTCTTTAGTTTCTTTCCTTTTTCTTTTTTAAACTTTTGGCTGCGTTGGGTCTTCGTTGCTGCGCGTGGGCTTTCTCTAGTTGCGGTGAGCAGGGGCTACTTTTCGTTGCAGTTTGCGAGCTTCTCATTGCTGTGGCTTCTCTTGTTGTGGAGCAGGGGCTCTAGGCGCTCAGGCTTCAGTAGTTGTGGCTCGCAGGCTCAGTAGTTGTGGCACATGGGCTTAGTTGCTCCATGGCATGTGGGATCTTCCCGGGCCAGGGATCGAACCTGTGTCCCCTGCATTGGCAGGCGGATTCTTAACCACTGCGTCACCAGAAAAGTCCCTCTTATTTTCTTAACCTTCAAATCTCTAGTGGTCTTTTTTTCTACTCTGCCTCATTTTCTCATGTTTAAACTCTTTAACTCCCTATTTCAAGCATGTCATTCTCTGACCATCACCTCCTAGCCTTCCAGCTTGCCTACTTCATAACACTGACTCCAAAAATTGTAAATGAGGCTGTGTTATTAGTGGTACCGTGTGGGCTTTGGACCTGGTCTGTTAGGCTTCAAATTCCAGCACTGAACAGCGGTGGGTGTGTATACACGTTCCTTAACCTTTCTTTCCTTCACTTTACTCACCTTTAAGAGTAAACAATAATAACTACCTCTCAGGGTTATTGTAATGATTCAATACGTTAATTCATACAGAATGCTTCAAACAGTGCCAGGCATGAGGCATTTGCTCAATAAATGTGGAGGCCACATCAAGCTCTCCAATCCATGGAGCTAACTGATACTTCTCACTCCCCATAACCTCCCTACTGCATGTCCTTACTTTCCTCCTTAAATAGTGTAAATCCCATTGTCCATCTTTATAATTGGTTGTTTCCAAACATCTTAATTCCCTCATTCTATTATTCCTAATATATATGTACATATGTAGCAAAGCCCCAAGCTGGTTAGAACCAACTACCAACTTACTTTATGACTTCACTTGAACAAGCTGGATTGCTGGTGGAAACCACCAAGAGTGCTGACTCTATTCAACTGCAGTTCATGACCCAACATCTCTAATGAATCCTTAACACCACTTGGCAATCTAACTGCACTTTCCTATTTCCAAATTATCTATGTCATACATGCTCCTTTCTCCTCTCACCTTCCATTGCTACCATGGACTATTCCTTGGCTGATGACCTCACTTCTTGGATCACTGTGAAAGTTCCCTCCACCCGAGGGAACTGCATCTTCTTTTCCACTACCAAATCCACTGCTTCACTTGCTTCTGTACTTATACTCTCTCTTTTCTGTTCTCAAGATTCAGAGGCCAACTTTGGCACTTCAGCTTGATTGACCCCACTCTGGTCTCCTTAGGCACTTGGAACTGTAATGGTTCCGTGTCTTTCCTATATCATCAGTTTCTCTCTCTTGGATCATTGTCATCATGGAAATGGTCTAGTGTTTCTTCTTTAAAGAACAGTTTAAAAACTTCCCTCAAAGTCCCAGATGGGTTTCCTGGTGACCTCTACCAAATATTAAAGGAAGGAATTATACCAATTCTCTACACTCTCTTTCAGAAGATAGAAGGACAAGGAACACTTCCTGACTCATTCTAGGAGGCCAACATTACCCTAATATCAAAACTGGAAAAAGACATTACAAGAAAGAAAACTACAGAGCAATATCTCTCAAGAGCATAGATGCAAAAATCCTCAACAAAATATTAGCAAATCACATCCAACATTGTGTAAAAAGAATTATGCACCATGACCAAGTGGAATTTATCCCAGGTATACAAGGCTCTTTCAACTTTTCAAGAGTCAGTTAATGTATGCAATCATATCAACAGGCTAAAGACAAAGAATCACATGATCATATCAATAGGTGCAGAAAAAGCATTTGACAAAATCCAACACTGATTCATGATAAAAACTTTCAGACCAACTATACTCCAATAAAATTAAAATATTAAAAAAATCAACTATACTCTAATAAAATTAAAATATTAAAAAAAGACTTTCAGTAAATTAGGAATAGAAATGAACTTCTTCAACTTGATAAAGATTATCTACAAAAACCCTACAGCTAACACTATACTTAATGGTGAGGAACTTGAAGATTTCCCACTGAGATGTGGTACAAGGCAAGCTTGTCCCCTAAATCATACTGGAAGTCCTTGCTAATGCAATTAGACAAGACAAGACAAGAAAAAAAACAACAATGAGATATCACTACATACCTATTAGAATGGCCCAAATCCAAATATTGACACCACCAAATGCTGACAAGGGTGTGGATCAGCATGAACTCTCATTCATTGCTGGTGGAAAGGCAAAATAGTACAGCCACTTCAGATCGTTTGTGGTTTCTTAGAAAACCAAACACACTTTTACCCTATGGTCCAGCAATTGTGCTTCTTACCCAAAAACGTTGAAAATTTATGTCCACACAAAAAACCAGCACATGGATGTTTATAGTAGCTTTATTCATAACTGACAAAGAGTGGAAGCAACCAAAATGTCCTTCAGTAGGTGAATGGATAAACTGGTACATCCATTCAATGAAATGTTTTTAGCACTAAAAAGAAATGAGCTTATCAAACCATGAAAAGATATGGAGGGATCTTCAATACATATTACTAAGTGAAAGAAGCCAATCTGAAAAGGCTACATACAATATGATTCCAACTATATGACATTCTGGAAAAGCAAAACTATGGAGGCAGTAAAAAGATCTGTGGTTGCCACAGGTTGGGCAGGGGCGGTGGGGGGAGAAGGACAAATAGGCAGAGCACATAGGACTTTTAGGGCAGTGAAAATATTCTGTATGATATAGTGATGGACATGTCATTCTATACTTGTCCAAACCTATAGAACATATACCATCAAAGGTAAACTACAGACTTTGGGCAATTATGATGTGTCACTGTATGTTTATCAGGTACCACTCTGGTGGGGGATGTTGATAATGGGGGAGGCTGTGTGTGTGAGGGGCAGGGGTATTTGGGAAATCTCTGTATCTTCCTCTCCATTTTATTGTGAGCCAAAAACTGCTCTTAAAAAAAAAAAATCATTTAAAAAAATCTAAAACTTCCTCCACCTACATTCTCCTCTAGCTACTGTCCTAGTTCTCTGTTTTCCTTCACAGTACAACTGTTTTGTACCTTGTATTAAGAAAAATTTCAAATATACAAAAAGTAGAACTATAAAATGAACCCCTATGTACTCTCCATACAGATTTAAAAGTTATTAACTTTTGGTCATATTTCCTTCATTATTATTATTTTTTTTCATGAAGCAGTATTCATTTATTTCAACGTTTACAAAAATTTACTTTATTGAAATTCAGTTGATATATAATGTTCTGTTAATTTCTTCAGTATAGCAAAGTTATTTATGTGAGACAGTAACTCTGACCAGGATTGTTAGAGAGGAGAGGGGATTAGACTCCACATTCCACTCTCCTTGTAGGGTGTTGTTCTTTACTAAACAAAAAGTAGAGAGCCAATGCTACATTCCTTGGACTTTACTGCAACATGGGTTTAGATGTAAATTGGTTCCACCCTTTAAATGGACTCATATAAGGTTTGGTATTCTTCAGCTTATTGAGAGTCAAGAGCCATTTGCAGTGGAGGCAATAATTGCATTGGCTTGATTATGGATTCTTGACACTTTAATTAGTTTAAGAACTAAACTAATTCTTTTTTTTTTTTTTTCATCTCTACCCATGGTTATTTATTTTCCTCATACCACTTACAAGGGGCTAGTTGTGGGAAGAGCTGGTCTGCTGGACTCCTCTGCAGCTGGCGAAAGGGTGGGGCTGCTGAGAAAGATTTGAGGAAGTGAGAGATGCAAGGCACTTCTCCCATCTCTCAGAGGGGAGGGACGGGAAGTGGGTGGTGGGGAGAGTGGGGAAGGATACAGGAATGTCCAGATAGGGATTTGGTGGAGTGGTTAAGAGATTAGTGTGTCTGAGCTTTCGTCCATTTGTTCCCTTGTTCACCCACTTGACACATCTTCCTTGGGCACCCACTATGTGCTGGGCACATCCTTCATTATTTTTTGCTTTGACACTTTAAAGCAAATATCAGACCTTATGACATTTCATTTGTAGATATTTCAGTGCATCTCTTAAGTGCATTTTCTTACATAACCATGATTACATGATCATACCTAACACAATTAACAAAAATTCCTTACTATCAACTAATACCCAGTTTAGATTTGTATTTCCTCAATTATTCCCAAAATATCTTGTTCTGTTGGTTTAGTTGAATAACAATCCAAACAAGGTTCCTACACTGCATTTGATTTTTATCTTTTAAATAGAATTCAGTCTTAAATAGAGTTCAGCCTAGAGCATATATATATATTTTCTCTATGCCATGCACTTGTTAATGATATAGGTTGGTTGTCTTGTAAAATGCCCCACGTAGTGTAATTCCTAAGAGAACTCCACTCCCTCATCTGCTCTTTTCTCTTGAACTCCCTCATTGGGTTTCCTGCTCCCACATTCCATGAAGACAACTCCGTGAGGTACATGTTAACACAACCAGTAGGCATGTCTCTTTCCTCACTTGATGTCTCAGCATCATTTGACAGCTGACCATCTCTACTTCTTGAAACCCTCTCTTCTCTTGGTTTCTGGGATCCATACTGTCCTATATTTCCTCTCATTTCAGGCATAGCTCTTCCTCAGTCTCTTTTCTGACTTCTGCTATGACTGACCTCTGAATACTGGAGTGGTCAGTATTTAGAGCTTCATCCTGTGTCTCCTCTTTTCTTTTGCCCTCTGTGCTTAGCTAATCTCTAGCCCATGGCTTTAAATATCATCTATACAGTTAACTCCCAAATCTATGTCTTTTAGCCCTGATTTCTTCAAAATTCCTGAGTTAAAATTTCAACCTCCTACCTGAATTTACATATAAATGTTTAATGAGTATCTCAAAATTTAACTTATCAAAAGCAGAATACAACTTTTCAGTGTCCTCTCCCCCCAAATCCTCTTTTTACCCAGTTCTTTCAAATTTCAGTAAATACTACCATAAAATATTCAATTTCTTAAGCCCCAAATTTAGGAATCATCTTTGGTTTCTCTTTTTTCCCTTAACTCTCACTTTCCATCCTTTAGTAAGATTTATTGACTCTATCTCCAAAACATACCCCAATCCTGCCCTCTTTTTTCCATCACCACAGATACCATCCTAGCTGCTGGCACTGCCTTTCTTCTCCAGATTTATTTCTGCACTCCCAACTGGATTTCCTGCTTCTACCTCTTCCCCTAGTCACTTCATCTTTCCTACAACAGCCAGGGTAACAATTTTAAGAATATAAATGAGAACATGTCACTTTCTTGCTTAAGCCACCCCCCCCCCAAAATGGCTCCTCCATCAAATCCATAATAAATCCAGGTTCATTACTCTGACCTACCTTTGTGTCCTGGTATCCTACCTTTCTCCTCCCCAGCCACACTGAGCAGGAATCTGAATGTTGGAGATCAGGAACATCAGCCACATTGGCAAGGGTGGTGAGAGAACTTCATAAGCCCATCGTGATGCTTCAGCTACGCCCCTTCTGACACACACTCTTTACATTGACAGGTGCGTGCGTTCAGGCAGGGGCACAGATGGTCAGCTGCAGGCCACCCCAGCAACATCACTTTCCCTTTATCCTTTCTTAAAAACACTGCTTCAAACAACAAAAAAGACAAAGCTCTTGTTGTTCTCTCTTGGCCCCCAGTTCTCTTCTTCTTCACTGAACTCTTCAGCCTGTAATTATGTCGTCAATTCATGTGTTTCTGTGTGCATCACCTGTCTTCTCCATTAGTCTCTAAGTTCTAGGAGGAGAGGGTTCATACCGATTCTGAAGACCATTCTCTTGCAATGTATAGCTCTGTGCCTGATACATAAATATTTGTTGAATGAAAAATGCATGAGTGTAGTCCTGTGTGACTCAACTAATTTCTTTGCTCTTATTGAAAATCTTGTGCCCACGTGTGTCTTAAGAATGTGCAAGAATCTGAAGTAGATGAAGGGATGTTACATGTGTGCCACGTGAGGATTAGTGAAGATCATTTTGGAAGAAAATCTGAGAAAAACCACATCTCTTCTTCCTCTTTCTCCTGATAACAAAATAAGATGATGTTCCACAGGTGGATAGGAAAGTCTCTATTCCAAAGGGTCATGGGTGGCTAAGTGCCAAGAGTTTATCTTTCTTTTGTCGTTGCTGTTTAAACAGACCTCAGGTGCATTGGATTCATCAGAACTCACAACACACTCTCATTGTTGGTTCATGCCAGGCCAACTCCAATCCAAATTTTGTGTTCATCTTTCTTTTGCTTTCCTTTCTATGTTGTTCTGTTAAATCCTTATGCATGCATAAAAGCATGTATTTTATTTAGTTGGTTTTTAAGTTTATATAAAGTGTGTCACACTGTTTGTAATCTGGGGCTTTCTTTTTATTAATATTCCTATGATTCATCCAGATTACTGCTTGCAACTGTACATCTTTTCACTGCTGTATTATATTTCATTGAGTGATTATAGGATGTTTATTCATCCATTCTTCCACTGATGGACATTTGGGTCAATAATATTACTGTCATAAATACAGCTATCCTTCTGAGCTTGTCCTTGACCTCCAGAATTCAGTTAAGCCAATATCTTTTAGGTTTTCATGTAGTGAGAAATGTGCTAGATACTATGAGAGATGCCAAGCTGTGTAAGAAATGTGCCTGTCCTTTGCGAGTTCACACTGTGGAGACAGAGTCACAGAGAGCAGAATTTGCTAAATGCTGCAAAGGCACCTCACCATAGAGTCAGACAGGGTAGAATAAGAGATTTCACTGCAAGTTCTGGGAGGTTTGAATGTTGGATCATGGTGAATGCATGTGAACTTGATAGGTGGAAAGGGGGGACGGTTGAAGAGGGAAGATATTTCAGGAGTGGGAATAATGGGAGGAGTACAGAGGTAGGAAAATATACAAAGAATCTGCAAGACAGTGATATCCTTGGGGGTGGTTAAAGCCTGAGTTACAGGACAGACAGGGTGCATTTCAGGAAGGGGAAGTCCAGAAAGGAGGAAGGGAGGTAGGATTTCAACCTTGGAAGCTTTAAAGGTTGGGAGGAGGAGCTGAGCTTTTATTCCATCTGCAGTTGAGACTCATTGAAGGGGACAGGGTTGGCCACTTTGGTGGCTCTGAGGGTGTGCCTGGGTGGGGCTTGGGGGGGTGGCTCTTGATGGGTCTGTGTCCTCTTTGGGACCACTTACAGTTACGCTAAGCCAAGTGTGTACAGTAGCTGGGAGATGCTGTGGACATTCTCTTTGCTTTCAGTTTCTGTACTCAACTCTCTTCCTTGATATTTTCTATAGAATTTGCAGGTCTGCTAGGAGACCAGTCTTTGCAGACAGAGACAAGATTTTTGAATGTTCTATGTTAGGTCTAACACAAGGTTTGTTCTCTAAAAATATTGCGTGTCTTAGCATGGTTTTTTTCCATAAAAAAAGAATGCTAAAGAGAAGGGAGGATTTTTCTCTCTTGTTTATTTTAAAGATTTCTCTTCTGGAAGGGGACCCCTTTAATGTGCATGCCATGTTTCCATGAACAAAGGAAAATTACACCTGAGGGGGAATGCAAATCTCTTCTTGCTCCCTAGCGCACCTAGGTTCCCACACACTCCCATTGTACCTACCATCTGGATGACCCCAAATTGTTTTCTTTCAGTGACATTTGTTTATGTTGAGAGAAAGAGAGAGATGCGTATATAAATAATACGTAAGTAACTTGAAAGCATTTTGAGAAACACTATATGCCACTTGCTCTGTTCTGGGGTTGGAGGCTTTTCACTTTCATAGGAAATCCTGCCTTGGTCTCATTAAAGATGCTGGACTGGGAAGCTGACTCCCAGGACAGAGCCTGCAGGGGGAACCCTTTGTCCCTAGTTGTCTAGATTCCAGCTCTAAAGTGTTTACGTCTGCTTTGGACTATTTAAGAAGTGAGCCAGGGGCAGAACACGCAAAGGCTCAAAGAAGTGACTGAACCAGAAAAACTGTGAAATCAGGGCAATCTGTAAATTAATACCTTGAGCTGAGATGGTTTAAAAGCAGTGACGTGATCTGATCTAAAGAGGGAAAATGAAGTAGTGTTCAGGGCTCCCGAAAGAAGTAAGCTCTGTAGGCTCAAAATCATCCTGGGGCCAGGCACGGGCCTGACCTGTTTCTCGAAGGTGTTAGGTGGATGTTGGCTAGTTCCTTTGGCTTAAAGGATGAAAGCATTTCAAGGGAAAAGGCTAGAAATTTTCCAGTGATGTCCAGAGGATGAGAAGAATAGCCATGTGGTTAAAAAGACAGAACTGAAAGACATCTATGTCTGGGTGTGCTGTGGACCGGGTGGAGGGGGTGGTGACCCTGGGCATTTTGTGTAAGCGCTCTGTGCCTCAGTCTCCTCTCTCCAAGGAAAGGATAAGCATGCTGACATCATATTTCTTCATGCTACCAAATATTATTTATTTATTGTTCTTTTCTCCCCTGTAAATATAAGCTCCACAAGGACGGGGACTTGGGGTGTTTTATATACTGCTGTATCCCCAGAGCCCAGAACAATTTAACACTGCGTACATTTATGTTGAATGAATAATAAATGTGTAAATAGGGTTGCCCTTTGGGTTAAATGAGCCCACTTTTTTTGTGTCTGCATAAAAAGATCCAGTAAATTTATTGGATTAACCTTTTGCCCTTACTTAACTCATTTCAGCTGCGGAAGTGGCACAGATTCTGGTTAAATACAGGGAGAGAAGATCTCTATTTGCACTGCTTAATGGTAACTGTGAAGTCTCTGATCAAAATTGAGGACAGGGACCCAACATTTTCTAGCATCATCCAGGGAGACACATGTTTCCATTTCTCTTGAATCCCATTCACTCATAGCCCAGTCATCTTTTTCTTTTTCTTTTTCTTTTTTTTAATTAATTAATTTATTTATTTTTTGGCTCTGTTGGGTCTTTGTTTCTGTGCGAGGGCTTTCTCCAGTTGCGGCAAGCGGGGGCCACTCTTCATCGCGGTGCGCGGGCCTCTCACTGTCGCGGCCTCTCTTGTTGCGGAGCACAAGCTCCAGACGCGCAGGCTCAGCAGTTGCGGCTCACGGGCCCAGTTGCTCCGCGGCATGTGGGATCCTCCCAGACCAGGGCTCGAACCCGTGTCCCCTGCATTGGCAGGCAGATTCTCAACCACTGCTCCACCAGG
Source organism: Eschrichtius robustus (assembly GCF_028021215.1). Lineage (NCBI taxonomy): Eukaryota > Metazoa > Chordata > Mammalia > Artiodactyla > Eschrichtiidae > Eschrichtius > Eschrichtius robustus. The sequence goes on from NC_090830.1 coordinate 120,940,724, forward strand.
GAAGCCCCCATCTTTTTCTTAATCACATACTCTGCTCAGTCGTGCTTCTCACTTTTGCTCTGACTCTGCATCCTACCAAGAATCGTTTGCCTTCTTTCTGCCCTTCCAGGTCCTAACCCTCTGGCAGGACCCATTTCACTCTCGCCCCCTCTGTGAGGTCCTCCCTGCTACCTCCCGCCTCTGGCAGCTTCTCCTGACTTAGTTCTGTTGGCATACATTCGGTGCAAAACATACACTTTCTGGGTCCTTCAGGACAGAGCGGCACAGGCCACGAGGACAGAGGTCTGATCTACTTGGAATGGAAACTCTTCTGTTGACTAGCACAGTTGAATTCCTACCAAATGCCTAGCTCTGTGCAAAGTGCTGGAATAGAGACTAACAATGTTTTAGGGCCAACTTTGGAAAGACCAAACACAATGAGACCTCTGCTGCTTTAGGTTTGGCTTAAAAGAAAGAGAGGAACTTTAAGTCCTAGAGACTTAACCCTTATTATCTGGATCTGTGTGCATCTTCCTTTCTCTGTTGCAAAAGCTTTAGTGATAGTCCAGACAGGTTGTGAGATTTCCTCACATACATGCCAAGGAGCTTCTGCCACCTGGTGTGGTGAGAGGGCGTTATAGTGTGATGGGAAATGGGAGTTTTTACTTTACCTTGTGGACTCTATGAATTTTCTAACGGTAGTCAATTCTTCTTTTCAAAGTAGTGTAAATTTTTCGATGTAAAAATTACATAGAATCTCAATATATAAATAGATAAAAAATGAGCTGCTGCTGGTAGTGTATGTTCTAACGAAGGTTGGAGATCTCAGAGTCCTGCCTTTTTAGCCTTCCTCTTTTCTTCAGAATTTTGTTAACGTTCTTTCATAGAACTTAGAGGTCATGATCCATAGTGGAGAATGCAAGACTTTAAAAAAAAGATCTGCAAGGGCCAGGCGGTGGGGTACTATTATTATTATTTAGATGACCTCTACAATCCCTTCAGGGAAAAACAAACTCACATTGAATGAACTCTTTTTTTATGCCCAGTCCTTTATACACCTTATTTCATTATGTCTTCACACTCACCCTATGAAGTAGGCTTTGCTATCCCCATTTCACAGATGAAGAGAATGAACCAAGAGACATTCAGGATTTTGCCAGTCACTATCAATGGTTGAGCCATGATTCAAACCTGGGTCTTTCTGACTTCAGCATCAGAGCTTGTCTCACCACTTCCAACCCCAAAACTCTGTTTCTCCTGGAATGGGCGGTGGCAAAGCTACTCTCAAGAGCATGGAAGACAGAGGATATTTTTAAGATCACAACCCTTCCTATTAGTCTCTTTTGTTCCCTGGTCTGTGCCAAATCTGAAGGCAATTTGTTTGGTAAAGAACAAGCCCAGGGTCACACACACACACGGTGAGTGGGACACTGGGCAGTAAAAAAAAAAAAAAAAAAAAAGAGCAAAGAGGGAAAGAGAGGCTCTAGGACTTGCCTAAGGTTAGAAGATCAGCACCAAAGGACATTCGACTTCCTACCTCAAAACTTTGGTCATAAGATTGACTCCAGGGAGAGTCCCATGTTTCTGGGAAAAAAAGTGGATATTTTGCCTTCACCAGAACCTGATGGTTTATACACGTCCCAGAGATGGAACCCATGGGCGGCCTGGAAGATAGTCTCCTGTTAGAGCTGGTCATCTGCCAAAGACACTCAGGGGATGCAAAGCCCAACTCTGTACTATTTCTGCTCTCCAGACGCTCATGTCTGCCAAGTATGGAAGCTGTTCTCGCATGGGAGCCCTGAGCAGTGGCATCAATTGGGGCCTCCAGTAATGCAATCACTTTTAATCAGCGTTTAAGGAGGATATAAACAGCCTCAGCTTACCACAGTGGCTGAGAGGCAAGTACACATAAACCTCCATTACTCAGACATTTAAAAATCAATTTCAAATAAAATGTCCAGGTGATGGAACTAAAGGTTAGAAGGATCAGGGTGTGTGCAAAGGCCTGGCATGTCTTGTCAGTGCAATGGAGGCAGACAGCTCCCATAATGCAATGAAACTGGCCGGCTTGGTGCCCTGAGGGGTTAAGGGGAACAGGTCTTATCTCCCAGCCCCTCCCAAAAGCAGAGGAGGATTCCAGTGACAAAGCGGAGAACAAAAGACAGCCTCTTCAATAAGTGGTGCTGGGAAAATTGGACAGGTACATGTAAAAGTATGAAATTAGAACACTCCCTGACACCATGCACAAAAATAAACTCAAAATGGATTAAAGACCTAAGTGTAAGGCCAGACACTATCAAACTCTTAGAGGAAAACATAGGCAGAACACTCTATGACATACATCACAGCAAGATTCTTTTTGACCCAGCTCCTAGAGAAATGGAAATAAGAACACAAATAAACAAATGGGACCTAATGAAACTTAAAAGCTTTTGCACAGCAAAGGAAACCATAAACAAGACCAAAAGACAACTATCAGAATGGGAGAAAATATTTGCAAATGAAGCAACTGACAAAGGATTAATCTCCAAGATTTACAAGCAGCTCATGCAGCTCAATAACAAAAAAACGAACAACCCAATCCAAAAATGGGCAGAAGACCTAAATAGACATTTCTCCAAAGAAGATATACAGATTGCCAACAGACACATGAAAGAATGCTCAACATCATTAATCATTAGAGAAATGCAAATCAAAACTACAGTGTGATATCATCTCACACCGGTCAGAATGGCCATCATCAAAAAATCTAGAAACAATAAATGCTGGAGAGGGTGTGGAGGAAAGGGAACCCTCTTGCACTGTTGGTGGGAATGTAAATTGATACAGCCACTATGGAGAACAGTATGGAGGTTCCTTAAAAAACTACAGATAGAACTACCATATGACCCAGCAATCCCACTACTGGGCATATACCCTGAGAAAACCATAATTCAAAAAGAGTCATGTACCAAAATGTTCATTGCAGCTCTATTTACAATAGCCAGGACATGGAAGCAATCTAAGTGTCCATCATCGGATGAATGGATAAAGAAGATGTGGCACATATATACAATGGAATATTACTCAGCCATAAAAAGAAATGAAATGGAGGTATTTGTAATGAAGTGGATGGAGTTAGAGTCTGTCATACAGAGTGAAGTAAGTCAGAAAGAGAAAAACAAATACAGTATGCTAACACATATATACGGAATCTAAGGAAAAAAAAAAAAAAAGGCCATGAAGAACCTAGTGGCAAGACGGGAATAAAGACACAGACCTACTAGAGAATGGACTTGAGGATATGGGGAGGGGGAGGGGTGAGATGTGACAGGGTGAGAGAGTGTCGTGGACATATATACACTACCAAATGTAGAATGGATAGCTAGTGGGAAGCAGCCGCATAGCACAGGGAGATCAGCTCGGTGCTTTGTGGCCACCTAGAGGGGTGGGATGGGGAGGGTGGGAGGGAGGGAGATGCAGGAGGGAGGAGATATGGGAACATATGTATATGTGTAACTGATTCACTTTGTTATAAAGCAGAAACTAACACACCATTGTAAAGCAATTATACTTCAATAAAGATGTTTAAAAAAAAAAAAGCGGAGAACACAAAAGTGAATTCTGCATGCCCAGACAGTGTTGGGAATGGTATCTTCATTGCATTGTATAGTTGTGAAGAGGAAATGTAGCCTTAGGCTACCACTTAAGCCCCCTTCCACCCTAACCTGGCCTCCATCTGCACTACCAGATCAGATATATTACTCTTTCTGTAGATGATCTCGACTCTTTTTGCCAGTCGTCTCTGCTTGTCATCCCCGTCTACCTGCTGGTGATTTAGCTCCATAGACTTTTTTTTTTTAATATTTCAGCTTACATTTTTTTTTTTTTTTAAACTTTGGGTTTATTTTATTTATTTATTTATTTATTTATGGCTGTGTTGGGTCTTCGTTTCGGTGCGAGGGCTTTCTCTAGTTGCGGCAAGCGGGGACCACTCTTCATCGCGGTGCACGGGCCTCTCATTATCGCGGCCTCTCTCGTTGCGGAGCACAGGCTCCAGACGCGCAGGCTCAGTAGTCGTGGCTCACGGGCCCAGTCGCTCCGCGGCATGTGGGATCTTCCCAGACCAGGGCTCGAACCCGTGTCCCCTGCATTGGCAGGCAGATTCTCAACCACTGCGCCACCAGGGAAGCCCGCTCCATAGACTTTTACTGAGCAGGTACCATGGGGCAGACACCCTGCTGAGCAACACGGGGACACAAAGGTGAGGACATTATAGTCTTTGCTTCACTTTACAGGGTAGAAGAAATGAGGCCAGCTCCCTACCTGATCAGGGTTTATAGTCCTGTCAAACCAAGTCACTTGCATCTTTAGACATGGCAGGCTCTTTGTCTCTCAGAGTCTCGTGGAGAGAAGAGAGCCCTGCGGATCAGCTGCTTAGCCCTTCCTTTGATTCTGTGCATTCAAGATGTTTGTTCCAATTATTTTCTTCTTCTTGTTATTTGCTAAAGCTGGTAGGAGTCAAACATCTGTTCCTTTCAACCAAAGAAACAACTCATACATAAGATAATACCATTAATACTAATGATCATAGCTAGCATTTAATGAATAAGTATTAGGCACTAAGTATTTTGCTAAACCCTTGCACTATCTTTTTTGACGACCAGAACCACCCTATGAGGTGGCTTTTGCTATTACCTTAATTTCTCCATTTTGTAAGTTAACATACTTTATAGGACTGTTGCGTGGATTAAATGAGCTACAGTATAGTAGTGAGTACCAACATGGTTGGCTATCCAGTACTACCATCCCTATTTTAAGAATTATCACCATTCATGTTGTATTCCATGCCATCCCTTGGAGTTGTCAAAGTATAATGTTCCCAAAGGTAAAAACATGACTCATATGAAATAGAATGAACATGAATCAAAAATCTATTCACTTTGTCAATTCATGAGGAGATCATTAGGATGGCAAATCTGGTTCAAAGGAGAATCAGAGGAAGGGAATTTATGGAGTCAGTCTATAATAGATTATAAAACTGCTTAATGTCTTACAGAGCAATAAAGCTGTAGACTTCTGGTTATGTTTTCTACCTTACAGAAATTGACCAGTCAGTGGACATATAACTTCAGAGTATCTGGGCTCTAATCAAATACTAGTAAATAGCAAATTCAAATACAGGCACATTCTCCCAGGTCAGGGATGCAGCAATTTTTTTAAAGGGCTAGGTAGGAAATATTTTTGGCTTTCTAGATCATATGAGCTCTTTTGAACTCTGACAGTGTAACACAAAAACTGTAGCTAATACATAAACAAATGGACATGGCTGTTCCAATAAGCCTTCATTTACAAACGCGTATGGCCGAGGCTCACAGTTTTGCCAACTCCTGTCCTAGATGATTAAATAATACTTGATGAGCCAGTTAAACAATGGCTAAGGGTGACATTGAGGGCACATGCAGGTATCCTATTGCTTTGTCTCTAATTTTTGGCTCATTTTTCTTAACAGCATTAAAATGTGAACGGGGCCTCCTGGACTTGCTGATGCAGTGTTCCCACCCACCCCGGCCATCTGCATGGATACATCAGAGCCCTTATGCTTATTCAGGTGGACCCCATTCTCCCCCTGCCTGTCCTCATCCGTGTTGTCTAGACCACGGTTGGCACCTGACCCAATCTCCAAAACTGAAATGGGACTAAGTGGTTCCTACCCCACGCTGGTTGCTTTCTTGAGGGGAAGAGATATAAACTCTGGAGCTGATGGATGCAGTAATCTTCTGCCACCTCAACGGGAAAGCAAAGGTTAGAAGAAACCTACTCACTGCCTCTCTGTGCCTCAGTTTCACTATCCACACAGTGGGGGTAATAACGGACCTACTTCCTGGGGTGTAGTTTAGTATGATAATGTGGGTAAAGCATCCAGCTTAAAGCACCATATGTGCACTGTAAAAATGACTTCTCTTGTCTTTGATTCCTCTCCTAGTCTTGCCTTCTCCAGGTGACTCCAGTGCTAAATAGCTTTAGTATTGATACAGAAGTTATGCTGATACCACAGCCCTGCCTCCCTCCTCAGTGCCCTTTCTTCTTGACACTGATGTTTTATTTCACCATTGAAATCTAACCTTTGACGTTACTTAAACTGCTTCTTGTAACTTCGTGCTTTACAGTTGAGTAACTAAGCTGACTTCTCTGTTTTCTTCTGTGAGTGAGGAAGAGCAGAGAGGACCAAGCATTGGCTGAGCAGGAGTTGGGCTGAATGCTTTAAATAGATTGTTTCTAATCCTCACAACCACCCACTTTTAGGCATACGTTATCCCTATTTTATTTTTATTTTATTTTATTTTGTTTCCCCCAAAGTCAAGTTTATTGAAGTGAAATTTGTAAAGGCAAAAATCAAAATTTTGGGTGGACAGTTACATAAGTTTTGACAAGCACTTTTTTTTTCCCTTGAAGGACAAGTGTATTAATTTATTCAGTGAATAATTATTGTACCAGGCATTGTACTTAACAGCATAGTTCCAGAAGCTGCCTATTAGTCTGATTCTGCCTTCGCTGGGGAACCTGTCATCTGCTTGTGCAACATCACTCATGGGCCTCATCAGACAAGTTGGACAAACAATCACTTATGTAACTACCATCACCCCAAAATATTTCCATGTGCACCTTTGTGGTCAATCCTTTATCCTCCCCTTTAATTCATAGCCCCTGGAAACCTCTGATCTGATCTCTGCCTTTGTAATTGTGGCACTTTAAAAATGTCATATAAATGGAATTTTGCACCTGGCTTCTTCCGCTTAGAATAATGTGCTTGATGTTCATCCATGTTGGAGCAGGTATGTAGTTCATTTCTTTTTATTCTTGAATAGAAATCCACTGTATGGATGTACAATAGTTTTTTTTTTTTTAATTGAAGTATAGTTGATTTACAATGTTGTGCTAATTTCTACTATACAGCAAAGTGACTCAGTTATACACATATATACATTCTATTTTAAAATATTCTTTTCCATTATGGTTTATCCCAGGAGATTGGATATAGTTCCCTGTGCTATACAGTAAGACCTTGTTGTTTATCCATTCTAAATGTAATAGTTTGCATCTATCAAGCCAAACTTCGAGTCCATCCCTCTCCCTACACCCCTCCTCCTTGGCAACCACAAGTCTGATCTCTATGTCTGTGAGTCTGTTTCTGTTTTGTAGATAGGTTCATTTGTGCCATATTTTAGATTCCACATACAAGTGAAATCATATGGTATCTGTCTTTCTCTTTCTGACTTACTTCACTTAGTATGATAATCTCCAGGTCCATCCATGTTGCTGCAAATGGCGTTATTTCATTCTTTTTTATGGCTGAGTAGTATTCCATTGTATAAATATACCACATCTTCTTTATCCATTCATCTGTCGATGAACACTTAGGTTGTTTCCATGTCTTGGCTATTGTGAATAGTGCTGCTGTGAGCGTAGGGGTGCATGTATCTTTTTGAATTGTAGTTTTCTCCGGATATATGCCCAGGAGTGGGAATTGCTGGATCATGTGGCAACTCTATTTTTAGTTTTCTGAGGAACCTCCATACTGTTTTCCATAGTGGCTGCACCAACTTACATTCCCACCAACAGTGTAGGAGGGTTCCCTTTTCTCCACACCCTCTCCAGCATTTGTTGTTTGTAGATTTTTTTCTGACCAGTGTGAGGTGATACCTCATTGTAGTTTTGATTTGCATTTCTCTAATAATTAGTGATGTTGAGCATCTTTTCATATGCCTACTGGCTATCTGTATGTCTTCTTTGGAGAAATGTCTGTTAAAGTGTTCTGCCCATTTCTTTATTGGGTTGTTTGCTTTTTGAGTTGTATGAGCTGTTTGTATGTGTTGGAGATTAAGCCCTTGTCGGTTGTGTCATTTGCACATGTTGTATCTTGTATCCTGCTCCTTTGCTGAATTCATTTATTAGATCTAGTAGTTTTTGTGTGGAGTTCTTAGGGTTTTCTATTATGTCATCTGCAGATAGTGAAATTTTTACGTCTTCCCTTCCAGTTTGGATAACTTTTATTTCTTTCCCTGTTTGATTGCTGTGGCTAGGACTTCCAATACTGTGTTGAATCGAAGTGGTGAGAGTGGCCATTCTTGTCTTGTTCCAGATTTTAGTGGGAAGACTTTCAGCTTTTCACCATTGAGTATTATAGTTGCTGTGGGTTTGTCATAAATGTCTTGTTATGTTGAGATATGTTCCCTCTATACCCACTTTTGTATGAGTTCTTATGAGAAATGATGTTCCTCAAAACCATAATTGATGTTGTTTTGTCAAATGCTTTTTCTGCATCTATTGAGATGATCATGTGGTTTTTGATTTTTCTTTTGTTAATGTGTTATATTGATTGATTTGTATATGTTGAACCATCCTTGTGAGCCTGGGGTGAATCCAACTTGATCATGGTGTATGATCTTTTCTATGTGTTGTTGGGTTTGGTTTGCTAATATTTTGTTGAGAATTTTTGCATCTGTATTCATCAAAGATGTTGGCCTGTAATTTTCTTTTTTGGTGAAAATCTTGCTGGGTAGAGTATTCTAGGTTGCAGATTTCCCTTTCAAGACTCTGAATATATTTTGCCACTCCCTCTGGCCTGCAGTGTTTCTGTAGAGAAATCAGCTGATAGCTTTATGGGGGTTCCCTTGTAATTAACTCTTTTTCTCTTGCTTCCTTTAGAACCCTCTCTTTAACTTGCCACTCTTATTATAATATGTCTTGGTGTAGGTCTGTTTGGGTTCATCTTGTTTGGGACCCTCAGTGCTTCCTGTTTCTGGATAATGTTTCCTCTTTTTAGGTTTGGGAAGTTTTCAGCTATAATTTCTTCAAATCCATTTTCAATCCCCTTTTCTCTTTCTTCTCCTTCTGTAATCCCTATTATGTGTCGATTGGCATGCTTTATATTATCCCATAGGTCTCTTATATTGCTTTCATTTTTTTTTTTTTAATTGGCTTTCTGTCTGTCTGCTGTTTGGATTGGGTAATTTCCATTATTCTATCTTCCAGAGCACTTATTCTTTCTTCTGCATTATTCATTCTGCTATTCATTGCTTATAGCTCAGCTTTTGTCTCAGCAAATGAATCTTCTAATTTTTCTTGGCTCCTCCTTATAGTTTCTGGTTCCTTTTTACAGTAATCTGCATTTCTGTCCATAGATTTTCTCAAGTCCTTCAGTATTTTCATTACCTCGTTTTTGAGCTCAGTGTCTATTAGACTGAAGAGGTCTGTTTCACTGTTTGTTCCTTCAGGGGAATACTCTTGGTCCTTTAACTGGGAGTGGTTCCTCCGCTTCTTCATTTTGCTTATATTCCTCTTACTCTGTGAGTTTAGGAGAAGAAATTATCTACTGTAGTCTTGGAGGGCTATTTATATGCAGGAGCATCCCTGCGTAGGTTGTGTGGGTTTAATGTTGGCGTGAGGGCTGTTTTTGGTTTGGATGCTTGCCACCTCCTTCCTCGCGTGTGCTGGCTGTTATCTGCTTGATGGGGGTGTGCAGGTGCGTGGCCTGCACATACTCCCGGAGAGGCAGGGTCAGTGGTTGGCGCCCAGTCATGGGACCCTTGGTGGCAGAAGCGGCCCGCGCCCACCTCTGGAATCTGAGATGGCAGCAGCAGTTTGCACCAACCCCCGGAGCTCGTGTAGGCAGTGCCCTGCCACCTGAGAGCGCGCAAGCAGAGAAAGCCCCTCCTACGGTGGGCATGCCCCTCTCCTTGTGTGCCCCCCCCCCAACAATGGCGCCTTCCCTCTCTGGCAGGCCCAGGCTTCTTCACGTACTCTGTCGGGTGTGGCGCACCACACCCTAGCCCCCTCAGACTGTCTCCATGCAGCCAACCCCAGTCCTCTCCCCGGGTCTGACCTCTGAAGCCCGAGCCCCCACCCCGCCCCGGCAGAGGAGGGTCTCAGGCTGGGGAGTGCTGGGTAGCACTGACCATCTGTGCAGGTCTCTCTCTGTTTTGCTCTCTGCAGACGGGTTGCTGTGCTCTCCTCCAAGGCTCTGAAGTTCCCACTCTGGCTGATCTCCCTGCCTGTGAGGGGACTTCCCAGGGTGTGGAAACCTTTATTCTTTCACAGCTCCCTCCTAGGGGTACAGGTCCCGTCCCGATTCCTTTCTCTCTTTTTTTTTCTCTTGTCCTACCCAGTTACATGGAGATTTTCTTACCCTTTTGGAAGTCTGAGGTCTTCTGCCAGTGTTCAGTAGATGTTCTGTGAGAATCGTTTCACATGTAGATGTAGTTTTGATATATTTGTTGGAGAAGGTGAGCTCCATGTCCTACTCCTCCGCCATCGTGATCCGATCCCCTCTATCCCTATTTTATAGATTAAGAAACTGAGGATCGGGGAGTGTGAAGTCACCAGCCCAAGACTGTAGTCCTAGGAAGTGTTTGGGGGCTGGGATTCCAGCCCAGGCCTGACTGACTCCAAATATAAGGAGTGGTTTTATCCACTACTCTTCAAAGTACTTTTCACTTGGCTGCTATTTTGCCTCTAACCGCTTCTCCTCCTTTGGCAAAACTGATCCTCTGTGGCCTGAATGATGGAAACAAATAAACATTATTTGGTGCCTAGAATCAAACAAGAAGCTTTTAACATGCTGTCCTTGAGTACTTCAGCAGCTCACATCCCATTTTTCATTTTTGGGCAAGTCAGTAGGCAATATCTCCATCATGGGGTTCTCACTTCTGGGCATGTGCTCACTGGTAATCTTGCTGGGTTCCAGAGAACTCTCGTCTCTGCACATGACAGGAATTCAGAGGTCAGACTCAGATAAAAGCAGGATGCATAGCCAGGTCATTCTACAAAGTTTATGTCCATTCTTAGCCTTTGCAAAGTACATATCCGTATGTCTGTTCTTGAGAGGACCATGCCCCAAAACAGCCAGGACCAGCCACTGTAGTAAAGAGAAACAGCAAAGCAGGGGAAAAAATGAGGTGAACATTCTGTAGTTGATACTTTTTATTTTTGGCTGCCAGGCATTGTACCATCTGACCTGTTTTTAAGAATCATGGTAGCTTGATATCAGGGTCCCTCCTCCCTCCATCTCCATTACAGAACTTGGTCCCTCTTCTAGCTCCATGATGAGTAGCACATGGTCATATGACCTAAACTGGCCAATCAGATGCTCCCAGTCAGGACACTGACTATCAAGAATGTGACATATATACAGGTGAGGTCCGAGATTAAACATGGTAGCTGTGCAGGAGCCTAGCCAGCAGTGTCAAGGCTGGTGGCAGCAGTCCAGAAAGACTGTTCCTGTCACAGGATTTTAATGGTGCCCAACCTCCCTTGGTTTCTGCCCATTTTCTGAGCTCAGCTCTCCAGGCTCTCAATGTTGTGAGCTATCTAATAGTTTTTCTAGGAAATTCTTGTGCAATTTAAGGTAGCCTAATTTGGTTTCCAGAGTTGGCACCAGTGTATCCTGAGTGATGTACTTCTCAATGTCTACCAGGGAGGCCTGGGCTCTGGTGCATATAGCCATCCCTGCTCAGAGCACATTCCCCCAAGAGGGGCTGTCAGAGTTTCTATTCAGCTGGAAGAAAAAGACAGACAAAAATCCTTCGAACTTCATGTATTTATAACCTCTTGGCACTAAGGGGTTACATTGGCCATTACTCTATTTTTATTAATCCACTAATCCAAAATAAATGTGCATATAAGATCCCAGCAAGCACTTTTCTTCCTGCCATCAAAAGTTCTAGTAATCTCATATCAAAGCCCAAGTTATTTCTTTCATAGGACTTGAAGAAGATTCACAAAATGAATCAGGTCAAATTTCTACTCTTGTGGTCATTAAATAAGCAAAAGCCAAACTATATAGTGCTTTTTTTTGTTCCAGCCTGTCCTAGATGCTGTGCAAGATGTGTTAAGAGTACAAAGTGATCGGGGAAACTGACATATTTTGGGAAACTTATGCTGTTGCACTTATTCCTCAGCTCCTTGTAGTGAGGGAGATACTACTACACCCATTTCTCAGTGGAAGAAAGAAACTCACACAGACAAGACAACTTGCTCAAGCATAGGCCTGGTAACTGTGCAGCTAGGATTAAAAGTGACTCCAAATCCATGTACTGTCCACTCTCCCAACTTTGCAAAAACTTAAGCCATTGTCATTGGTGCATTCAAGCAGACGGGATCATTCCAAAAAAGGAAAAAAATTTACTTATGTCAAATAATGCAAATGAATCATAGGGATTGTTTTAATTAAACCAAATTTTGTTGCAAAAGAATTATTTTAACAGATATACAGAGTGCCTATCACGTGGTAGGTAACAAAAAAATGTATTTACTTGGGTTAAGTAATTTCTGACTGGTTAAGAGGGAAAACAGTAATAGATGTAGGAATAAATAATCTGGGCTTTTGTGTGGTATTTTTGATACTTTTCTGTTTATTTTGCTGCTTGGCAAAAATGAAAGTCCAAATTCTTTCTGGGCTGTTTCATAACTGATAGGTGAACTTGGCCTAATTGTTGATCCATAGCGAATGGTTAGAAAGACCAATACCCTCAGGGTTAAATTTCCCAACTTTTGTTGTGGAAATATTTAGTCAGCTAAGGATCTCCTCCATCCCCTGCTGTTAGCTTTGGCAAAAACTACGCCCTTTCTGCTTAAAGGAACACAAAAATAATCTTCAAGGGGGACACATACCTGTGTGAAGCTCCCAAAGAACTGAAATGAGGATTTCACAACACGGTGGAGGGAATTTAAATTCCTCGCTGAAAGAAAAATGAAAAAATAACCTGTAAACACAGGAGTGCACAGACATGATTGGAATGATTAAGCAGACAATAACCTCATATCCAGAGAACCAAAGGACTAATTAGAAATCTTAAAAATGTGATCTCGGCCAAGTAATGTCTAAGTAGCCTAAAGAAATTTTTATTTGAGGCCAGTCTCATCCATCCATCATCAATCCATCATCCACCTACCCATCCATTCATCATTCATTCATCTCAATATGTATTGGACTTATACTGAGGAAAACACAAAGATGTGAAGACAGGCTGTTACCTTCAAGGGGCTTAATGGAATCCATGCAGTCTGTTCTTTGTATGTTTGTTTAGCTAATATTCATTTAGCATTAACTATGCAACAGGCACTGTGCTTAAAAAGCAGGACAAATATCCCATTTAATTTTTACAACCATCCTATGAGAATATTGTTATCACCATGTTACTTTCAGGAAACCAAGGTATGGAAAAGTTATATACCAGTGTATACATATACAGTAGCTAGTGGTGGATCTAAGCCTCCAACCAAGTCCATCTGACTTAAAAGTCAGTGTCATGCTTTTAAGTATTGGGTTATGATATTAGTTTACACAAGACACAAAGTCAGGACAAGAACAAAGTCATTGTCCAAAGTCTGGCAAATAGTGATAGTTATATTTTTAGAATGTGAAAATTATAATCGTTATGTGTTTGTGTATGTATGTGTTTCCTGGAGTGTCCTAAGAGTTTACGAAGAAGCGTGCTATATAGGCAGTATTAGTGAAGAATGTATATCTTGCACCCAAATAGCTCACCTTTAGTTGTCAAAAGCTGACAGGCCCTCCATTTGACAGCTATTCCATTTGGCCATCAAGGGTTTTCAGTCTTTATGCTATCAACAACAAGATTGTCCTATTAAGCCTCAGAACTCTTAGGAGTAGTAATAAACATATTTAACAAGTTCTCAACCACAAGATTAGTTGGGATCCTGACCGGAGAGAGATGGTATGGTGGTACACCCAGCTGGGAATTATTACAAAGTTGTGAGCAAAGTTAAGAGGAACCAATAAGGGCTGGCTAAATACCCTGGCATTAGTAACAGGGAGGTCTCCTTCCCACCTCCTCCCTTTGCTCCCCGGGGATGAGGGGGAGGAAACCATTCCTGGATCCTTGAGAGACCTATAGTTGCAACTCAGGCTGCAGATATGGAAGAGGGCTGCCTACCAGATGTTGGGTGGCCTTGGGAAGAGGAGCTCAAGCAGCAGAGAAAGAATGACAACGAATACACCAACCTCTCTCTCCTCCTGCCCTCCAGTATCCTAATGTTGTCTCCATTGGCCAGTGGACAAAGTTATGTGGGTGAAATAGTCCAAAAGTGTCCCCTCCCAGGGCATAAAGCAGGATGGGGAAGGGTGGGGAGAGGATCTGGAAAGGCAGATGGAGATGGTCAGCACAAGGGCTTACAGTGGTACCATGGGACAGAAGTATTATAATTTGTCTCTAATCACAAAACAGCTTGCAAATTACTTTCTTTTGTAAATTAAAGAGATTCAACATTATCCATGCAATAACTTTCTCTTACTCACTTGCATTTAGATTTTCTTTTATGCTTGTGAGAGAAAAGGGAGGAGTTACAGCTACCTAGTGGGCTGGGAATTATTCATAACCCTTCATACCCTCAGCAGGGTGTGTCTAATATGTGAATGCCACCCATCAGGTGTGTTGTGTGGGGAAAAGATGGAGTACCGTTGCTTTGAGTCAATCAGTCAGCCCTATGACAGGAAGGGGTACCTGAATAGACCCCTACCCGGCTGTGTTAATCAGACCCCCTCCCAGCCACTAGTGATGGAGGAAAGGAGGGAGAGTGGTGTTTGTGATCAGGAAAGAGAGTGTGTGATCAGAACATTGGGAAAGGGGAAGTGGCAGAAAGAAGGGACAAAACTTAAAATGCAACGATATTAACATTTTGCCTAGAGCTGACGCTCCAATGATAAAGAAGCCTCTCTCTCCCACCCAGGAACATGAAACCAGTTGTAATGGTAGGAAAAGAGTAGCACTGCATCTTTTCGTTTGTTTCTGGGCAGAGGATGGTATCGTGCGCGCAAGCGTACGCGCACACACACACTCACACACAAGCCGCCATTATCATTAGCGGAAGGTAGAGAGAAGATTGCTTGAGGAATGATTCTTTTCCTTATCTCAGAGTCGGCCTGTTAGTAGAGGGCATGCTGAGTGGGGGTGACAAAAATCTCCCCCTGGGCTCTGAGAACAATATGTTTCCAGGGCATTTGAGAGAAGGGAACCCCAAAGTGCTGTAGCTATGCTCATGATTATCTATTTATTTCCCTGTTAAGAAATTGGCTCTCATACCTTATATCTGGCTGAACATTAAGTATCTTCTTGAGGCAATTTTGAAACTGTCTCTTTCTCTGCACACACATAGAGCTATACATGGTACTATGCACAATGAAACTTGAAAACGGAACTGAGGCATACTGCAGTTAAGTTATATAAAGCAAACATATCCTTGGCAAGACTTGAAAAAAATGCTAGATAAACAGTTTCATAATAACAGAAGTGAGAAAGAAAGAAAAAAAATAAACTAAAACTTCGAAGTCCATCTCAGTTACAGAGAAAGTCCACTAAAGTTTTCTTAAGAAGCTGTTACCAAAATCCTAAAAATCCACTCTGAATTCCAATGATCTACTTCCCTTCCAAGTCATTACTTACTGGTACAGCATTTCCATTATCCGTGTTAAGCAGTGACTTATAGATGAATAAGAAATTTAGAATCCAGTATTTGAATTCAGCAGGCTGTTTCCAGTAAGTAATTTGAAACCGCAGAAATGCCAAAAACATAATTACTAATCCAAATAGCCCTTTGTATCTGCATAAATAAAAATGGAGATCAAACTCTAGTTAATAGAGATCATTTCCTATTATGCTCATATTTTTAATGTTGTGACATGGACTGTAATGATTGCTTTTTACATTACAGTGTCACTGTCATTTGAAACATCCTGAAAGGAGAGAAGATGATTGACTTGAAATGTATTATAGTAGCAAGGTATGTGTAGTCCTCCCCTGTAAATCCTTGGCTTAAAACTTGGGGAACACACTGGAGACTGGTGAAAGAGTCCCACTCTGGCTTTTCCTGGGGTTTTCAATCAAATATCAGTGCTTTCAGGAGTCTTTCTCCATAGGAAAGAGACCTAAGTGTTCATCAGTACTCAAACGGGGTGGGGTGAGGGGGTGCATGGATTCTTGCTGTATCTCTTGCTTGAATTAACACTGTGATCACAACCAATTCTGATCCACACACTTGCTCCAATTTTTCCAAGGTAGGGGTCATTTTGTTGCCTCTGGATGACTTGCAAAGTTCTTGAAAGACCCAGGAAGACTGAACTGTACTTGAAAATCCTAGGAAACACTGAAAAGGCAGCAGATCAGAGGAGGCAGGTTCTGCAAACAGTGTGAACCAAACCTGGCTCCGTACCTTTCCCACCAATGCCACCTGTCTCTAATAACCCAAGCTCAAAACTTGGGTCTGCTCTGACTTTTCCTTATCGTCTTTCAAAGGAACTTACTTACTTAGTTATCAGGTCCTTATCACTGCATTCAGCAGCTTGAAGTAGAATTAAACCAGTGAACCATGGCACACCAAGGAAGCATTATTGGTTGTCCAACTGACACTCATTTCATTTCCCTTTTGTTTTGCTGGAGAAGCCTCTCCCACTCTAGAGACTGAAAAGTGCCATGACTTGCTAAGGCATGGGCATGAGACTCAGCCATGGTCAATACAGCAATTCTGCTAGGAGGTCTCTGGAAAAGGTTTTCTCCTCCTAATACGTAGAGACACACTATACACACTTAAGAACAGTTAAATTTAGAAGGACTTACAACACCAAGTGTTGGAGAGGATAGGAAGCAACTGGACCTCTACCATATTGCTTTGGAAAATAATCTGTCAGTTTCATATGAAATATGAATATATGTTCATCAGGGATATGATGAACTATAATTTTATTTTCTTGTGATGTCCTTGACTGCTTTTGTTATCAGGGTAACATTGGCCTTGTAAAATGAGTTTAGGAGTGTTCCCTCCTCTTCAAATTTTTGGAAGAGTTTAATAAGTATTGGCATTAATTGTCCCTTAAATGTTTGGTAAAATTCACCAGTGAAACCATCTGGTCCTGGGCTTTCTTTGTTGGGAGGTTTTTGATCACTGATTCAATCTCCTTACTTGTTGCCTGTGTTCAGATGTTCTATTTCTTAATGATTCAGTCTTGGTAGGTTGTATTTTTTTAGGAATTTGTCTATTTCTTTTAGGTAATTTAATTTGTTGGTGTATAATTGTTTATAATAGTCTCTTATGATCCTTTGTATTTCCATGGTATCAGTTGTAATGTCTCTGCTTTCAATTTCGATTTGATTTGAGTCTTCTCTCTTTATTTCTTAGTTTAGCTAAAGATTTCTCAATTTTGTTTATCTTTTTGAAAAATCAGCTCTTAGTTTCATTGGCCTTTTCTATTTTTTTTTTTCTAGTCTCTATTGCATTTATTTCTGCTCTGATCTTTTTTATTTCCTTCCTTCTACTAACTTTGGGTTAGTTTGTTCTTCTTTTTCTAGTTCCTTAAGGTGTAAAGTTAGGTTGTTTATTTGAGATCTTTTTTTCTTAATGTAGGCATTTACTGCTATAAACTTCCGTTTTAGAACTGTTTTGCAGCATCCCATAGGTTTTGGTATGTTGTGCTTTCAATTTCATTTGTTTTATTTATTGATTTTCCTTTTGATACTTGGTATGATTTCAATCTCAAAGTTGCTAAGACTTGTTTTATTACCTCTCATGTGATCTATCCTGGAGAATGTTATGTGTGCAATTGCAAAGAATGTGTATTCTGGTACTGTTGGATAGAATGTTCTACATATGTCTGTTAGGTCCAAAGTATGGTTCAAGACCAACATTTCCTGTTGACTTTCTGTCCAGATGGTCTATCCATTGTTGAAAATGGGGTGTTGAAGTCCCCCACTATTATTTTATTTGTGTGTATCTCTTTCCTCAGATGTATTAGTTTGGCTAAATATATTCAGGTGCAGTGATGGTGGGTGTCTATATATTTATGATTGTTACATCTTCTTGATGAACTGACCCCTTTATCATCACATAATGACTTTCTTTGTTTCTTGTTACCATTTTTTGGCTTAAAGGCTCTTTTGTCTGATGCAAGTATAGCTACCACTGCTTTCTTTTGGTTTCCATTTGCATAGAATACCTTTTTCCATTCTTTCATTTTGAGCCTATGTGTGTTTTTAAAGATGAAGTGAGTCTCTTGTAGGCAGCATATAGTTGGTTCTTGTTTTTTTATCCATCCATTCACTCTATGTCTTTTGACTGGAAATTATAATCCATTTAGAGTAATTATTGTCAGGTAAGGACTTACCAATGCCATCTTATGAATTGTTTTCTGGCCATAGAGCACACTGATACTTATATCCATTATCTAATTCAATCCTCCTATTACATGAAATAGTAGGTACTATTGCTCTTTGACATTGGTCTTAGCAATATATTTTTTTTGGATCTGTCTCCAAAGGCAAGGGCAACAAAAGCAAAAATAAACAAACTGGACTACATCAAACTGAAAAGCTCTGACATAGTAAAGAAAACCATTAACAAAATGAAAAGGCAATCTACTGAATGGGAGAATATATTTGCAAATAATATATCTGATAAGGGGTTAATATCTAAAATATATATAAAGGACTCACATAACTTAATATTAAAGAAACAATTCAATGTAAAAAAATGGGAAGAGGACCTGAATAGACGTTTTTCCAAGGAAGACATACAGATGGCCAACAGACACATGAAAAGATGCTCAGCACCACTAATCACCAGAGAAATGCAAATCAAAACCACAATGAGGTATCATCTCACACCTGTCAGAATGGCTATCATCAAAAAGGTCACAAATAGCAAGTGCTGGCAAGTATGCAGAGAAAAGGGAACCATTGTGCAGTGTTGGTGGGAATGTAAACTGATACAGCCACTATGGAGAACAGTATGGAGGTTCCATTTTAAATAAAAATAGAACTTCCATATAATCCAGCAATTCCCATTCTGGGTATTTATCCAAGGAATATGAAAACACTAATTCAAAAAGATATGTGCACCCCTATGTTCACTGCATATTATTTACAAAAGCCAAGATATGGAAGCAACCTAAGTGTCCACTGATAGTTGAATGGATAAAGAAGTTGTGGTATGTATACACAATGGAATATTATTCAGCCATAAAAGAAGAAAACCTTGCCATTTATGACAACATGGATGGACCTAAAGGGTATTATGCTAATTGAAATAAGTCAGAGAAAGACAAATACCATGTGATTTCACTTATATGTGGGATCTAAAAAACAAAACAAAAACAGAAACAGACTCATAGATACAGAAAACAAACTGGTGGTTGCCAGAGGGCAGGGGAGTGCAAGGTTGGGAAAAATAGGTGAAGGAGAATAAGAGGTACAAAAATCTAGTTATAAAATAAATAAGTCATGAGGATGTAATGTATAGCATAGGGAATATAGTCAATAATATTGTAATAACTTTGTATGGTGACAGATAGTTACTAGGCTTATTGTGATCAATTTGTAATTATATAAATGTCAAACCAGTATGTTGTACACCTGAAACTAATATAATATTGTACGTCGACAATACTGCAATTTAAAAAAAAAAAGTGGGTACTACCATTAGACCAAGGTTTCTTAGCCTGAGTACTATTGACATTTTGGGGCTAGATAATTCTTCATTGTGAACGGCTGTCTTATGCATTGTAGAATGGTTAGCAGAATCCCAGAGATGCCAGTAGTCTCCCTCTACCCTCAGTTCTGACAATCAAAAATGTTTTCAGACATTGTCCCCAGAGAGGATGGGCTTCATTATCACACCCAGTTGAGCACCATTGCATGAGACAGATTTTACAGACTGAGGTTTAGAGAAGTTAATTACTAGCCCCAAGGTCCTTTGCTAATAAAGAACAGAGCCAAGATTTCAGTGTAGGTTTGCTTGTCTTTAAACACCTGAATTAATATTCTTTACTGCCTGTTCAAACATGACTCCTTCCCTTCCCCTCATACATCATTTGGCCTAACAGGCTGAGCTCCTCCCCTCTGAAGGAGATATACTGATTTGTCATCCACCTCATTGCACATTTAGTCGCTGGGTATGCCTCTCCTCCACTCGCCCATCATTTACTTTCTGCCAATTCACATCTTTTGCTATTCTGGATTCATGCATGGACCAGTTGAGCCAACATTGCTAGAGAATGGGGGTCATCCTTAGAAATACCTGATGAGTAAAACCCCAGGAAAAGAACTGGATTTCTCACCAGGCTTGTCATGTGAGTCCTCAGAGTCACTGCCATTTTATTTTTAAAGGAAGAATGTTATTTCACTCCCCACTCTCCCCAGAGATGAATAGTAACTTATGCCACTTACAGAGTCATAAGAAGTCAGAGCTACAGGGGCTTTAAAAATTGTCACACTGAACCACCTCAGTTTACAGATGTAAAGGCCGAGGCCCCTTAAGGAAAATGAGAAACTCAAGATCACACAGGTAGCTGGTGGAAAGCCACACCTTCAGACTCCAAGTCCAGGGCCTTTTCTACTACATGCTTCTCTTTCTAGGAAAGACCAAAGTCAGAACTGTGAAACTGGGTTTCAGAGGTGGTTTGAATTATTGGTGAATTATACATAGAATTATATTTAATGGTTCCATTTTCGAATAATATTTTATAGACGAAATTCATTCTTTTTAAAATTACTTTTCTAAAATGACAAAATTCATTAACGGCTCTGCAGTTTCTTTTAGCAGTTTCTATGTTTTAAGCACTTATTATATGCTGAGCTCTCTCTCTCATTTAATTCTTACAGTGCAAAGTAGGTACAATGATTATTGTATCAGCTAGGAAACAGGAACCACTTTAAGACTCTGAGCATAAGAAGTTTGACTGGGGAAATTGGTTATGTCAGAGTGGGAGAGCTGAGAAAGTAAAAAGGGGGCAGTGAGGCAACTCAGAAATTAGCAACAGCAGGAAGCTGCCACTCTACGGGCTGAAGGTACAAGGAAGAGGTGGTGGCCCTGAGTTCAAAATAGGGCCCTCTGAGCGGAAGCCTGCCCTATGAAGCTGGAGCTCCGGAAGAGATACTGCTATTTCCAGAGACCCGACAGGAAGTGGAGAGAGAGAAGTGAGAGGATACTTTGGCATCTCTCCAGCTCCCACCATCCAGCCTTCCACCAGTGCATCCCATTGACTAGACCTACCTAGGAGCCAGAGAGCAAGGGATCCTGGGAAATAGGGTTCTCCGAAACACAGAGCAGAGCAGATGAAGGACAGAGAATGGATTTGAGGGCAAACGGGCACTGACCTACACAATTATCTTGGTTTTACCAACTTCTTTGGCTTTGTGACTGCCACCTCAGCAGGTCCTAACAAACAGAGGCAACTGGCAGGCAGACTCTCTAAGGTGAGTGATATCTCACATTGATGTTTTTAGGGTTCCTTCTGTTTGTCCTAAAGAGACGAAGAGATTTGAGCCAAGGCAATAGAAACAAGCTGGCACTTATCATTTGATGACTTTACTGGGGTGGAATTACCAGCCATCTCATCTAGGAATCCATCAGCCAACAAGTTCAAAAGTATGGGACACAACAGGCATTAGACTCAGGTATTTTCCAAAAGGAAACACTAACCAGTCATAAGTGATGAGGGCAAACCTAGAGGCCTATTATGGCTGAGTTGTGTCTCCCAGCATTTACATGTTGAGACCCTAATGCCCCAGGAGAGCTCATAAATGTAGGGGCCTAATCCAGTATGTCTGGTGTTTTTATAAGAAGAGGAAGAGGTACCTGGGATGCCTGTACACAGAAAAAAGGCCATGTGAGGACACAGTAAGAAGGCAGCCATCTGCAAGCAAAGGAGGGATGCCTCAGGAGAAACAAACCTGCCCACACCTTGGTCTGGGACTTTCAGCCTCCAGAATTGAGAGAAAATAAATTTCTGTGTTCAAGCCAGCTGGTCTGTGGTATTTTGTTATAGCAGCCATAGAACACTAATCCAAGGTACCAGCACAATATGTCAAATAAGAATCAATGCTTATTGCTGCTTTCAAAGACAGGGACAAGAGGTCACACGCTATGAGCTACCTACCTACCTCCCTGAAATTATTTACTAAGCAACCAGGTTGTTTCTGTAGTCAGAGGTGAGGCTTAAACACACACCCGTGGGAGAAAAAAGGAGCAATAGTTCAAATTCACATGCAGATATAAATGATTTTCTTGAGAGCAAGTTGTAAGCAGTGGGGAGGAAGACAGAATGAGGAAACTGGGTATTCGTCAAAGAAAGCCTTCCGAAGAGGTGTATGGTAGGGGGAGGGAACTGAGGGCACTGAAGATAACATTTTCCAAGTGTTCAGACCTTGCTGGCTGAAGTCTTGGTTAAAGATTTTTTTCCTCTTTAAATCTGTGCTTTTTCAGAAGATATCCAATATCATGTATGGAAGCTGCTGAGCAAGCTATTTTTTGGATATGTTTCTTTCTCTAGACCATTGTGCTTAGGAAATTATTAAAACAGTCTAATCTGGATGCATTTCCTTGAAGTCCTTGACTCACTGGGAAACAAGAATTCTGTGTTGGTATAATTATGAGTGTATTGTTTTATTGAAGAAGTTAAAATGAAGTTCAAATAAGCCCAAAATGCTCAGGTATGCCATTCCAGGTTGGGATCCTGCGAGCTGCTGTGTGATTGCTTTTGGGCAAAACAATTTTAAGAAGTAAATTGATATTCTGCAGTTGGCAATGCCCTTGGGACTCCATTGGGTCCTCCTGGGGTCTGAGCAGCAATTTAGGATCTGCTTGGGATTAACTGTTTCACATTTTCCCCAGAGTCCTGCCCAAGTCCGGTGAGTCACAATTGAACTCCAAATATGCTTTTCCCTGGAGAATCAGGGAGGGAGGGGGAGAAAGAACAAGGATCACGGGCTACCTGGGGAAGAGAAGTCGGGTTTGCAGGTAAAGGTTATCTCAAGAGGAAGCAAGGAGAGAACAGCAGCAAGGCTTGCAGCTCTAGTGAAGAGAGATCTACATGCGCAATTTCTGGGCTACTTCCATCTCCAGAAACCAATCTAAGGAGAGTTTCTGAGGCAGTGTGTTAACATCTTTGGAAGCCTTGTGACTCACAGTGGGGTCTCAGACAAGCAGCATCGGCAAACCTGGGAGCTCATCAGAAAGGCAGACCTCCAGATCCACGGCATCAGAAGCTGCATTTCAACAAGACCCCCAGGTAGTTTCCATGCCCATGGAATTTTGAGTTGCCCTTCACAAAAGCATTGCTCAGCCAGATGGATGTTGGAAGGGGGCTGAAACATTCTGCCAGGGCTTGAGCCTACACTTGAGGCCTTCATTTCCCTCATGAATAACAAAGCCAAGGGGAAAGGATACAGAGAACGGAAACGGAAACGGGTGTGAGGGTGTCACAGACCCACCCCTCACCAGGCCAGCCTTCACTAGCAACAGCAGATGTACCCGCTGAAGTTGTAAATAGTGCATCTATACTGTAGGAGGCAAGGGTTCCCTGGGCTGCCACTGCTGCTGTTGTCAGAAATATACCACTCTGGGCAGCTAACTGGGGCAGTCTCCATGGAGTTCTCTGTTCTCCCTTCTAACCCTCTTCTTCAGGCTTCTCTTGCCTGCAAGAGGTGGGCGCCAACCTGTTGCTGCACCCAGCCTGTGTTTAAAACCCAACACCAAACAAGTTGTCACTGCTATTGGGGGACCATTCCCAGTGCTGGGGAACCTGAAGCCACAAGCTAACACAGCCAAGTAAATTCATAGGTTGCAGACTTGATATGATCACCACTTAGAAATATGGTAGCATTTTGCTATGGACTAAATTGTCCCCCCCTCCCCCCCAATTCGTATGTTGAAGCCCTAACCCCCCATAACTGTATTTGGAGATAGGATCTTTAAGGAGGTAATTAAGGTTAAATGAAGTCATAAGGGCGGGGTCCTAATCCGATAGGATTGGCGGCCTTATAAGAAGAGGAGGAGAGAGATGGATCTCTCTACACATGTGCACTGAGGTAAGGCATGTGAGGACTCAGTGAGAAGGCAGCTGTCTTCAAGCCAGGAATAGAGTCCTCACCGGAACCTGACCACACTGAACCTTGATCTTGGACTTTTGGCCTCCAAAACAGTAGGAAATTAATTTCTGTTAAGTCACACAGTCTACGATATTTTGTTATGGCAGCCTAAGCAGACTAAGACATACTTGTCCTAGGAGAATGGACTGTTGGAAACTAGATTTCTGATAAGAAAGGGAATGTTTTTGAATTCAAAGCTTGTCTGCTGACATTGGGCATGTTGATTTTCTGTCAATGATCAGTTGCTAGTTATAGCTTCTGAGGACATACCATCTCAGTCAATTTGAGCATGTGTGGCTGGCCCCTGCTCTTTATTACTTATAGTAACACATACACTGGGGGGACAGAGGATGTATCAACACACACCCTGGCCCGTTTAGGGTGGCCAACCATATTATTTGTCCAGGACTGAGGGGTTTCCTGAGACATGGGGCTTTCAGAGCTAAAACCAGGAAAGTCCTGGGCAACCGGCACAAGTGGATCACCCTAAATGGGCCAAGTTTCATCTGTTGAGAGACCAGTGGTGACATGTAGCGAGGAAATAGATCAGTTACTGAAACTTAAGTAGAGCCCTGGTCTAGTTTCACCATTGTGACTTCACCTCCCGAGGCCTAAATTTCTCTCCTTGTGAAATGAGGGACCTGATTACCTCTAAGTGATGTTCCAGTTCTAATATGCAGTGATTTCTGATTTGTGGATTGTTCTATCTTTGAGAGTAGGGGAGATCAAATTGTATCAATCCACAAAATAATCAAAGGAGAAGAACAAGGTCTGAGCTTGGTGCAAGGATATAAGTGTATATAAGGCACTGCCTTCATGGAGCTTTCTGTCTACTGGGGGTGAGAGATGATAAATAACAGATGCGATGAGAGCTGGGAAGGAAATAAGACAGAGTGATGATAGACGATGGTCAGGCATCTTCTCAGAAGCAGCAATGTTGTTTTAGCTGAGATTGGAAGAGAAAGGTATGAGAAAAAGGGAAAGGCTAGGGAACACTAAACACATAAGGACCTGCGATGGGAAAGACATTATGAAGTTAAAGGAATAGAAAAGGACTGCGGTATGAATGAGCAGAGTGGGTCAGAGGTAGTGGAAAGAAATGAGATTGGAGAGCTAGGCAGGGGTTAGATCACGCGGGGCTTATTGGCCATGATAGGGAGTTCAGACTTTATTCTAAGTGCCAAGAGAGGCTAGCAAAGGGTCTGAAATTGTGTGAGTTACTGACTAGCCTTATTTACAAAATTATTATTGTATAATTATGGATTACACATAATTATGTGCAATAACAATATAATAAAACAGGAAGCACTTAACGTTTCTGTTCTATAGGTCTGGTTTTAATTAACGAGAAGAGCCCTCAAAGGTTTGACGCAAGTTCAGGATCTATACCTTTACCACATCACTTTGAACATTCGAATTCACTTCAGCATGACTTTCATGGCAAATGACAAAATGAATCTGAGGCTCAAATTACCCAAACCTGCTCCTTTGGGAGCAGATTGTTTCTTGGAGCGTATCCTTACAATTAAGATCTAATTATTACTGATGCTCAGACAAATGGTCTTACTGGCTGCATCTCTAAGAAAGTAAAACACAGTTTACCTTTTTTCTTTTTCCCAACGCTGAATAGTGAGTGAATAAGCACTCAACGAGATATCGTTCCTGACTTTGTATCTTTACAGGAGTTTGAATTAATGCAGGAAGGATCAGAAATTAGATCTGCGTTGGTTTAAAGTTTATCCTCCACCTATTACAAAGGCATTTGAGACCACTTCAAAAATTAAATACTGCACAAAATAAGGCGATAAAGGGAGGGGAAAAGAGGATACAAATCTCTTTATCCCTCAGAAGGAAATGACTTTACAACAGATAAACTCAATGACTGAATTCTGCCCCTGAATTTTCTGGAAACTGAGGAAAGAAGGGAAATGGTGGGTTGCATGATGCTTATTATCCGATAACAAGAAAATATCAGTATCACTCTATAGAGACAAACTTCTCCACTGAAAGAAGAATTTATCCTGTAGATATTTGTATAAGGGACATTGGTTATCGAACGGACAAGGCATTCGATAAAAATTTTGAAGGAAAGATAGAAATGCAGTTTTAAAAATGTTTCTTGGGACAGCTGTCTGTAAAAGTTAAGAGTTGTATAAATCCACAAAGGCATTTTTGTAGGAAGCTGAGGTATTGTGGTCCGTGTACTTTGCTTTATGATAGGGAATTCACTTAAAGGACCTAGAAGAAAGAAGACATTTCTTATGTCCCTTAGACCCTTTCTAGCAAATTACAGCTGCTTCAAGCAAGCTGTTGGTAGGCATTGACGTACAGTCAATTTGGGAAAGTACAAACCTCAGGGAATGCAGACAGTCAAGACTATTAGCCAGAATGTGCTCTGAATGGCCAGTCATGAAAGAGGCTGAGCTGGCCCACTGGGGTAGGAGGTTAAGCTGTGGAATTGTTGTCTTGTCCAGAGACCACCTTATTTCAGCACAGACTTGCTGGGCAAAGATTATATCTTTTTCTTGCAAAAGAGCTTTGATTATTCTCAAGAACTTGAACATATTCTCTGTGGTGAGTCCCAATTTTGATCCTCTGGCCCATGAAGAAAGGCAGAGTGAGGGCAGATGTGAAGGAGAGTGTGACATTCTATTGGGGGAGAGCATTTCCTGGTGATGTTCGCCTGATTTTACAACTCCTACCACAATTAAGTCAAACCTACATAGTATATCTATAGTTTTGCCTTTTTATACATTCTTATCCATTGTGTTCTAATTTGTTTGTCTTTGTGGCTTTAACTCAAGGGCTAGGTTATATCTGTTTCCTCTTTTCATTAGAATTATTTACTGTTAAAATTGAGATTCATTAAGTATTTATTTTTTCAGATTATAATCTGATATATATGTTTGTGTGTATAACCATTTTATTCCTTTACTTCATTGCTGCTGTGTGCTAATTCCTAACCCATAGATTAGCTTTTGATTAATTCATGAATGGAACTTAACACAAGTGGAGAATTGAATCCTATGATCTCTTCTGTGCTATGTTTTATGAAGGTCTATGAGAATTTTTCCTTTGGTGTCACTAAAAATTATGTATACATGTGTGTTTGTGTGTAAATTTTTATTCTGCTATGTAGTGTGTTGTAGCTAATCCTTCTAGCAGGGTTTTTCTGGGTAAATTAACGTCAATAAATTTATTCATAGCATTGATTATAATGTTGGCCACGAAGTCAACTACACCAAGCTAGATGGCCCGCATGAGAGGACTCATTCCTGGATAAACTCAGCCTCCTTGGGTGTGGGTGATTTCCATGTGGAATCTGTTGGGCCCATTATTGGTCTTTACAGGTGCTTCAAACATGAGCAGGCCATGGTCCCTGCCCATTACAAGCCCAGAGTACGCTTAGCATAATCCCTGTACACAGTAAGTACTTAATGCCTGAATTACTTACTGAACAATAAGTAAATGAATGATAAGATAGGCTCACATACAGCCATAAGATAGGGCTGAATATGAAAGCCAGAAGATGAATGCCAAGTTCTATCTGGGTTCAAAGAGGGAAAAAGGAAAACCACATTCAGCTGGGCGAATCAGTAAAGACCCTATAGAAGGGATGATGTTTAGATGAGAACTGAAGGATGAATAGAGTTACCGGCTATGGAGATGGAGAAGAAAAATAAATGTAGCAATTATTGTCTTTATCTGGGCAGCATCAGTACCAGTCTTACATTGGTAACAGACTCTGCCACATTGGTTCAAGTGGTAGGCAAATGAGTCAGGTGAGGCCAATTATTATTCTGCCTTACTTTAGCCACTGGGATTAAGACACCTTGTGGGTAAGGGACATCTTATTCAAGCTAGGCCAATCAGAACGTCTCTCCTAAGAATTACAAACTTGGAGACATAAGATAGAGAGGGTTATGGCAGTAAATTGGTGTGGAGTCATCTTAAAGACAGCCTTTTAGAAGGTTCATGGGCTCCTTTTGCTTGGATCTTTGAGCTGCCTTGGTTCACAGCCTTCCCAATTCTTGGCGGTCAAGTTCTTTCTTTGAGTCTGTGAGCCACCCTTCCAGGCAATACCCTCTAACTCCCCCTTTATTTTTCTTACCCTATACTCCCCCCTTTATTTTTCTTAAGTCAGTCCAAGTCAGTTTATATTGCTTGCATCCAAAGGATTCTTAATTGATAAAACTAACAGGGAGAGATATGGAAGGAAGAAAACAGGAAGTGAAATCAGAAAGATTAAGTACTTTAGCAGGAGTGAAGTATAGGGACATAATGGGATACACTACTGGAGAGAGAACAAGTGAGCTTGTTATTGGAGCCTTTGAAATACAGGATGAGGTAGAGCTGATCCGCATTATTCATAGAGTGAATATTTGAAAGTCTGTCTACTCAGTAAAATTCATTTGTAACCCCCAAATCAACACTCATGGCACTTTCATGGTAGCTCATAGACATGTAGGGAGTGGCAAAATGTTTGAGTCATCTGACGCATGCGTCCCCAGCTGAGGTCAAACATAATGATGCTCTTTCTCATGTTTTGGCTCTTATACTGTAAACAAGTGCCTTTTTTGTGATCTATTTAGTGACATGTATTTTGCATTTTTGTGTGTGTGTTTTTTGGGGTTTTTTTTTTTGGTGATTTTACTCTTTGAAATGGCCACCAAGCTTAGTGTTGAGGTGCTGCCTAGGTTTACTAAGAGCAAGAAGGCTGTGATGTGCCTCTGTGGCCAAGCTTTCTCCCACCTCAGAAGCCTGGCCTGAGAAAGAAGAAAGTCTCTCCATCTTCCAGTCCCATGGATTACCTAATTCCCTGGCCCCAAATTACTATCTTTTAAGTACAGTTGATCTCTATTTCCTTCACGGGAAAATTCCATCTCCACCTATTTGGACAGTCTTACCCTCACAGACTCATCAACTGGAAAATCACAGACCAGCCAGGATTGGTTGATTTCTGAATGTCTAGATAATTTGGTAATCCAGTCACTTGGTTAAAGCTCTATGGATCTCTATTGTACACCAGTGATCTGTAAGCTGATCTGAATGATCTGTGGGCATATACATACCGTTATGCCCCAAGAACCCTGGAGAATAAGATGGTGCCCCTCATTCCTTGCAGCCTTGCCAGGGGCCATCTATCCTGCAGCTCTGTCCTGTGTTCCTAGAGGTGAGCTCACACAGGGAGAAATACCAGCATCAGTTGATGGGTTTGGGGGATCAGTGTCGATAAGTCCCTGCAGCATCTACTCACTCACCTGGCTGAAGTGAAAAGGGAAAGCACCTCAGCAGGGGTGAATGACTGATGAAGAATGCTGGGCTAGGTCTCCAAGGTCACATTTAAATTTCTTAGCATCATAGTATCCAAAGAAAGAAAAAAAGAAAAAGGCATTTGCAGAAGTCTCTTTCAAAAGGATCATATTCCTTTCATTACTTGCTTTCCTTCCTCTGAAATGCCCTCAGTGTCTTTCTGAAGTATAGATAGAAGAGAAAAATAATTCCCTCTCCCTTTCTGATATATTATAGCTGATTTTAGGGTTCTCCTAAGATTCACTGAGGTGAATTTGTATAGGTGGCATAAAAAGAGCCTTTCAGAAAAGGCACTTATAGATGCTACAATGAAATCAGACACCTTTGCAACTGATTTATCAAAACCCTTGAAGGGCCGTTTCAAGGCAGGTGGCAAAGGCAATAATGCTGAACAAAGGGAGTACATCCAAAGGCAGAACTGTACTTCATGTTCTTTAAAAAAAAAAAAAAAAAAACAAAAAACCCAAAAAACAGTGAGAGAGAAATAGGAAACCTACGAGGAACCATTTTGTTCCATGTTTTTTTCATGTCCCTCTACTGGTTCTGAGCATGAACCAATACAATTTTTAAGGAGCCCATTCAAAGCCAGGTGGACATAAATAAAGGCACTCACTTCTTTCAGCTTCTCATAAGGTAGAATTCTCTTCTGAATTTGAAAGTAATTATAGAGAGTTGCTTTTCTGTTCCTTTAAGTAGGCACAGTCAAAAATAACCTCCTATAAAATCACGTTTTTTTAACAGTTAACCAAAGGAAGCATCGTCTTGGAATAAATGCATGCATCAATGAAAGCATAAACAACACACATTATACTTTATATTAAAATCTCTCTTGGGGAAAAGAGAGAAAGGGGGGCTTGTAGCCCAAGAGAACAAAGGTACCTGGATGCCTTCCACTAGGACATCCAGTCCTAGGGAAGGACTGAGCTGTGGCAGACTGTTTAATCAATGCAGTGAGTCAGCACCTGGGAAGGAGAAGCAAGTGAGAGCAGAGCGCTTGGAAAGGATGCCTGCCTGGGTGGAGACAGACAGCTTTCTAGGGAGACAAGGCCACATGACCACTGAAGCCCATGCTCCACGTACCACCCAATTCCATGGGAGATGTACCAAGGAAAAAATGGAGTCTTTGAATCCTAGAGTGTTCAAGGTGGGAGGGGTACCCAGAGCTCATCTAGTGCCACCTCCCCGTTGCAGGGTCCAGGAAACTGAGGCTCTGAGACAGGAATAGTAAAAGCTAAAATGAGGGGCTTAATGCATTCCTGGTCCTATTCTAAACATTCTACATATAATAATACATCATTTAATACTACAGTAACTCTAATCTTCACAACATCCTAAAAGTTGGTGCTATAATTTCATTGTCTCCATTTTACAGATGAGGAATTTGAGACAAAAGAAAATTAAGGAATGTCTTAGTCCACTTGGGCTACATGGGCCTTCAACTGATTGGATGGGGCTGACTCACATTAGGGAGGGAAATCTACTCATTCTACTGATTCAAATGTGAACCTCATCCAGAAACACTCTCAAGGTGCAACCAGAATAATGTTTCAGCAAATGTCCTGGTACCTTATGGGTCAGTCAAGTTGACACATAAAATTAACCATCACAGAGTCCTCAGTCATATATTTCTTCACGCAACAAAAACTTACTGAGTACTTACTACGTGCCAAGCACAGTTTAATTATGGAGACTATGTCAGTGAATAAAACTGTTGAAAAAAAATGCTTGTGCGGCTGGTGTTTACACTCTAGTGTGGTAAGAAAGAAAAATATATTAAATATATAAATTATATAATATGTTAGAAGTTAATAAAAGTAATAGGAAAAAATAGAGTTGGGAGGACCAAAAATAGAGCTTGGGAATGCTGGTAAGGGGAAGACAAAGGCTTACCATTTTAAATAGGATAGTCAGGGAGGGCCCCATGGAGAAGGTGAAATTTGATCAAAGACTTGAAGGAACTGGGGAAGAGCATTCCAGGCAGAAGGAATAGCAACATCCCAGAAGCAGTTTTATATGAAGAGTTAAGAATGTTTGATTATTTATGGTGGTGAGTGTGCCTGTAACAGAGGGAGTGAGGGGGGAAATAATAGAAGAGAGACTGGAGTCCATCATGCCTATTTGGTCCACAGATCCAAGATATTCATAAGTTGTGGCAGTCTGGGAAGCTTCTATCCTGCTTGACTTGGTCTAGACCTGGAGTTGAATGACATACTGATGGCAGTTTTCACAAGGGCCTTCCCACTGTTCATGAATTGTGATCAACAACCCAGAAGTCACTTTATCTGTTAATCTTATTAAGCCCCCTCCATGTACACAATTCTGTGATGGATATGGTAGTGTAAGACAATGTCTCAGACTCCATTAACTTGGATATAAAGGATTTAAGAACGTTATCAGTTAAATGACCATACAAATCAATACCTGAATTAATTGCCACTTATAATGGATACATATAATTGCAAAGAAAGAGATATCGTTAACAAGCACAAGGCAATTTGGAGGTAATTGAGATTCCTCTGGGCTTGGGCAGCCTGGGGGAAGCTTCCTAAAAGAGGAGGGACTTGAAGGATATGTAGCAATTAAATAAGCAGAGGGGAAGAAGAATAGCATTCTGGAAGTAGACAAGTGTGTCTGGAAACCAGTGTTTAGTAGGTAAGAAGAAAAAATATGGTGAGAAGGATATGGTGAAGCCAGATCATTAAAGCCATGAATGGGAGGAGTTTATAGCCCAAGGTGTAATAAATGAAGAGTCATTGAAGATTTTGGAGCAGAGGACTGCAAAGTTGCTCTTTATGAAGTCTACGATAACAGCTGTGTGTTGATTGAGTTGTTAAATGGAGGTGGGGAAGGTGGATGAGGGTTTGGGAGTGCAGGGAGGAAAATGAGAGAGAATAGGAAACTCTAAAGGTATCGGCCTGGGGTTTCATCAACAGTTAAAGAATCTGAAGTACCTGGCATTTCTATAATCATTTTCTCTGGATTTCTGAGAAAAAGGCAGGTTTCTGGGTAAGGAAAAGTGAGTGGTAGACTTTCAATGCCCTTTAGACCTTGAGTTTTCTAAAAGTAGTGCTACAGACCATTTTGTTTTTTATTAAAACTTAAGTTGACTTGCCCAAAAGAGAGAGAATCAGGCCTTGAACTGAAATGGAAACAGAGAGAGAAAAAAAGTGGATCTAAACCATATTTTCTATTAGATCTATGGTCCCAGATAAAATTGCAAAGTGGGTACCCAAGCAAATTTGTGAAGTAAGTACATTGATCTCTGTTCCTTTAGCCTCTGTTAAGTTCTTCCAACCACTTTGTTCATCTACAGTCCCAATTTATATCTTCTTACAGCTCAGGGATCATTCCCACAAATCTATTGTTTTAAATGTGGTCTCTTTTTCAGGGAGATTTTTACTTCTGTATTAGATTGAGGGCAAGATTCAACAATGCTTAACCAAAATAAATTAAGTGGGAACAGAATTTCAGGTCCCAGTGACAGACTGCTTTTGGGGATGGAACATCACCTGTGGTTTCTTCAAATCACCTCACTTTGGTGATCAAACACATACAGCACTCTTTTGCAGAGAATAAAAAAATTTGACTTGGATGGGGAATAGATTATCCCTAAACATATGCAGTTTTATATATCTAATGAGGCATTTCTTCTAATGAATAAAGGGCTTGGATTCAACTCTCATCAGTGGGGAGGGCTTCCTTTATCCAGGCCCTTTAATTTCATTGCAAGAACTGCCTCATTAGATATATAAAACTACATATGTTTAGGGCACTTTTGGAATGGTAAAGAACTCCAAAAATCTGCTCTTTTATAAAGCAATATGAACACTGGCAAAAATGATCAAAATCAAAATTTTCAGAACTCTGGAAATTAATAAAGCATTTTCCAAAAGACAAGGAATGTTTGTACAAGAAAAATGACTGGATCTCATTAAGAACAGTGAGCTTTGTGACATTTTACCTTACCCTATTTCCACCTCTCTCTCGCCAGTTCCTTTTTAGTCTTGAAAACCAACGGCCTTGTAACCATAGGAGGGGACAGATCAGGTTAGGGCCCCTCAAAAAGTCCCATCTTCACAGCATTGTCACTATTTGACCTGTCTGGCAGCTCCTCAGGAAAGTCCCATGCCCTGGGCTAATTTTTATTTGACTTGACTCAGAGGTCACTTAGTGAGGAAAGCCTTCTAGTCTCAGGGTGTCAAAAATGATCAGCATCAATTGTTTAACACTGAATCTACCTGAGGCGGAATATCAGCTTGCGGTAAACAAGAGGTGGTGAAAAAACTTAAAAGGAACATCTGGGGAATGAGATGTCCCTGGGGGGATTTGAAAAGCTCTGACATATTCCTAGAGATCTTGAAGGCCGTGCACATGGACATGGCTGTGTGCATGCCCAGGAAAGACCTGAGAAAGATGTACTCTCTCACTTCTGGCTGACTTTGAGTCCCTATGCAAGCAGAAGTAAAGGCTAAGGAAGAGTTGTAAGCTGCCAGAGTGGTGAAGACACGTCTCAACACACACACATACAACTTCTCAAAAGAGGGTGGCAGATGGCAGACTTTTTGGTTAAAGGCTTTGAATGAAGTCTCTGTCCAGTCATTAGCTGGCCCCTAAGCTAACCAAGCAGAGACTTCAGTGGCCACACATGATAAGGAAAATAGACTTGACAGAATTAGTCCAAGGATGTCACTAAACAAGCAAACAAGCTAACATCAGCAAGAACAACAACAATGAGATGGGGGAAAATATAATTTCTAGGGTTGCACATTATATTATTTTAAATGTCAAGTTTTCAACAAAATAATTATGAGATATGCAAAGAAAAGTATGGCCCAACACAAGAACAAAAGCAGTCAATAGAAACTATCCTTAAGAAAGACCAGATGTTGTACTTACAAAACAGAGACTTTAAATCACCTGTTGTAAATATGTTCATAGCACAAAAGGAAGACATATCTACAAATCAAAGGAAAGTATAAGAATGATGTCTAACCAAATAGAGAATATCAATAATGTATTTGTTTCCCACTGCTTCTGTAACAAATTATCGTAAACTCAGTGGCTTAAAACAAGACAAGCTTATTAGCTTATAGCTCTGGAAGTCAGAAATCTAAAACTGGTCAACAGAACTTCTGAAGCCTGTAGGGGAGAATCCTTGTCTTTTCCAGCTTCTAAAGGCTGCCCCCATTCTTTGGCTCGTGGCCCTGTATCTATCAGCTGACCTTTCTTTCTACTGTCACATCTCCATCTCTGACTATGACCTCCTACCTCCTCCTGATGAGGACTCTGTGATTACATTGGGCCCACTTGGATAATTCAGGATACTCTCCCTATCACAAAGTCCTTAATCACACCTGCAAAGTCTCTTTTGCCATATAAAGTAACATATATTAGGACATGGACATCTTTGGGGGGAGGAGGCATTCTGCCTACCACAAGTAAAGTGATAGAAATTAGAAGAAGAAAATCAAACAAATTCTGGAGTTGAAAAGTATAACAACTGAAATTTTAAAATTGCTGGACAGATTCAACAGCAAATTTGAGCAGCCATGATTAAAAACTGGCAAACTTGAAGACAAGTCCCTTGAGATTATCCAGTCTGAAAAATAAAAAGGGAATGTTTTAAAAAATTTAACAGAGCCTCAGAGATCTCCGGGACACCATCAAGTGTACCACCTTATACATAATGGGGAGACCCAGAGGAGAGGAAAGAGAAAGGCGTGGAAAGAATATTTGATCAATAACAAGTGCAGATATTTCCTCAGTTGGAGTCCAAACATCACGCAGTCCTCTAGGACTGTACTGCAATGTGCAGTTGAGAGGTAGCACAATAGAGTGGTAAAAAATACTGGGCTCAAATCTATCCTGTAAAATGGAATTAATAGGGATATACTATAAGAATATAACATATACCTTACCTTACCTCATAGGGATATACTATAAGAATTAAATTCGATAATGTAAGTAAGGAGTTTAGCAGAGTGTTGATTACACAGTAAATTCTCAATAAATGTTGACTTTTTTTACATCACCCTATTTATATTATTTCTTATGTACTGAGCATCATGCCAAACACTTTATACCATGTCTCTTATTCAATTCTCGTAACAGTCCAATGAGTTAGGCATTATTATTCCCACTTTCAGATAAGAAAACCAAATTTCAAAGACACTGAATAATGTACTCAAAGTCATGAGCCATGATCTGAAACCAAGTCTAATGCCATAGTTGGTTCCTCAAATCACTGGACTCAATTGCTGCTCTGGTAGGACAGCATTTCTATGAATTACAGAAGTGTCAGGTCTCTCTGAGTTCTTGTGAAACAAAAGTAAAAGGCTGTCTGAAAAATTAAAGTCATCAGAAATTTCTAATATTGAGCATTCTGGTTTTAAACCGATTATGATAATACCCGAGGCTTTTTGTAGCTTAAGCTTTGGCTCAAAAATGACACACAAATGACTAGAATGATGGGTGGTAGAAATGATAGAGAGGCACTGTCCCCCCAATTCATATGTTAATGCTCTCATCCCTAATGTGACTATATTTGGAGATGGGGCCTTTACGAGGTAATGAAGGTTAAGTGAGGTAATAAGGGTGGTGCCTTAATCCCACAGTGCTAGTGCCTTTAAAAGACCTACTAGAGGATGGACCTGAGGATATGGGGAGGGAGAGGGGTAAGATGTGACAGGGTGAGAGAGTGGCATGGACATATATACACTACCAAATGTAAAATAGATAGCTAGTGGGAAGCAGCCGCATAGCACAGGGAGATCAGCTTGGTGCTTTGTGACCACCTAGAGGGGTGGGATAGGGAGGGTGGGAGGGAGGGAGGGAGACGCAAGAGGGAAGAGATATGGGAACATATGTATATGTATAACTGATTCACTTTGTTATAAAGCAGAAACTAACACACCATTGTAAAGCAATTATACTCCAATAAAGATGTTTAAAAAAAAAGAAGAGACATCAGAGCTTTCTCTGCCATGTGAGAACACAGGGAGAACGTGTCCGTCTGCAAGGCAGGACGAGAGTTCTCACTGGGACTCAACAATGTTGGTACCCTGATCTCAGACTTCCCATCTTCAAATTTTAAGAAAATAAATTCCTATTGTTGAAACCACCCGGAGTATGATAGTATTTATGGCAGCTGTGGTGACTAACACAGGAGGGCAGCTTGGGAAACGAAGGGATTAAGGAAATCAGATCCTCCTTCTAAGCACATACCCATTCACATAGTTGGAGTTAGCATGGAAACGTTAGCAAAGAACTTGAGTTGTCAAGACTATATATGTAAGTGTGATTCATCACAAATGGAGTTTCTGGCTAAACAGAATTCCTAAGCATTTGGGAAAATGAAGGAACTGAGTGCAGCTGCCTCATTCCTTCTGCATGTATTTGCTGATGTTCATGGTCTGCCAGGACCAGGGCTAAATACCAAGCACCACTTTGGTTAGAGCAGAAATTCTTGTTGAGATGGATTGGGAAGACTGATTGGATTGGGAGAGAGGATTTCAATGACAAAGCCTGCCAGACTGGGCATTTCTGAGTAAATCTAGACAATGAGGAATTTGGGGAAATTTGGATTTGGGTAGAAAATGGTTAAAAATATGCAGAGCAGTCTGTAGGACACTAGAAACATAGAGGTCTAGAGCAGGCAAAGACTGGAGGAGAAGTCAAAAGCTCAGGCTTAGCAGGTGAGCATCTGGATTAGGAACGGGATGATTTTCAAAGAAGGGCAAACCTGCAGCACTAAGTGAATTCAGAGGATGCATGAGAGGAACAATGCACAGATTTCAGCCACAATTGCCAAGATTTGGGAAAGACCAATGCATCTATAGCAATGGAAGAATCTATGTTCTTCTATGATTTATGATTTGTAAACAACAAAATTCCATATCACTGCTTGCCTGACTGTGGTCTACTTGGCAAGGAATAAACAAGTGTTTTGGCCACATTTGAAGGAGAGAAAAATTTTCTTTCTTTCATTTATTCATTCATTCATTCATTCATTCAATACTTGTTGAGTATCTACTCTGGGCCAGAAATTGTGTTAGGTGCTAGTAATACAATGATAAGCAAGATAGACATGGTTTCTCATGGAGCTTACAGTACAGTGATAATTTCTTAACATCTTCAATTAACTCATCCTGTGAACATATTTTCTTCTTGGTAATCCACTGCCTATAAAACTACATCATAACAAATTTCCTCACAAATTATGCAAAGACACTTTATCCAGTGCAGACAGAAATTTCTCCCTTATGACTACTCTAACATTCAAACTCCATGGGTGCCAGCCCAGGAATTTAATGTATTGTTACAGAATCACAAGTACGTGGTGTTTCTACAGCCATTCTCCTGGAGTTTCCGGAGAAGGAAAAGTAAAACAGTAGACTTTCAATGTTCTCTTAAGCCTTGAATTTTCTAAAATCATTTCTCCAGACTGTTTTGTTTTTCACTGAAACTTAGGCTAAATTGAATGAGTTACCTTTTGGAAAACCATTCACATGGTGCCTGCCATGCAGTAGGCAGTAAGGCCAGTTAGTGTCATTTTTACTGAAAATAGAGCTAGTTATGTTTCAATGGTGCTAAGTATGCCCACCTCTTTGCTGATCCAGAGGAAACCTCTCCAAATTATGCAGGGAAAGAAAATTACAGACACCATCTAAAGATGAATTTTTCCCCACAGATCTGCTCATACGTGACTGACTAGGTGAGTTTCTTTTAACCCACATTAAAGAATTTCATATTCTCATACTGGAGACAGGGAAGCTGTTGTTTAGAGCAGAACTGAGAGCAGCTAGAAACATCTTTGCATCTGATGAGCATCTCTGAGATTTGGCTGTGGCTTGAGAAAGGCCAGAAACCAGTGCCTTGTATACTTTTAGCCAAATCCCTTACTTATAATGCCTGATCATTCATTCACTCAGCATTTGGAAACCATCTCCCTCCAGGTATCAACTGTTAAACCACAGCTTTCTTTCCCAGTTCTAAGGAAATGGGCAAGATTTATGAACCACACGGTGGCTGTTTGCGTCTAACACTAGAGTGAATTCCTCAGCCAAAGTCAGTGGCCTTTGAACAGAGTCTAGAAAAACACAGTGGGAGATATTATGGAAAGAACATTAGATTTGGAATTAGAGTTCTAATTATAGCTCTGTTCCTTATTAGCTACATGACCTCAAACCAATACTTGAATTCTATCATCTGGGTGTTGAGAATCCATCTTACCTACCTCACAAGGCCACGGTCGTGTTTTTTCATGAATAATTTCAGACATATATAAAAGAGACAACAGAGTATCAAACACCCATAAACTACAGCCAGATTCAACAATTTCTTAGATTTTGCCACCCTAGCTTTATATACCACACCCTCCTTTTTTAGCTACTTTTTTTAAAGCAAATCTCAGAACTCATTTCATTTCACCCCTTTACACTTCAATATGCATTTCTAAAAATATAGACATTTTCTTATATAACTTCAATGCCATTAACAATCCTAACAAAATTAACAATAATTCTTTGATTTCTTTTATGATCCGTTATATTCATATTTCATGATTATATCAAAAATGTCTTTTGACGTTGGATTGTTCAAAACAATAGCCAAATAAGATCTACACATTGCATTTGGTTATGTCTCTCAGAATCTTTTAATCCAGGGCAGTGCCCCTCCATCATTTTATTTTTTAATTCTATTGTGTTACTGAAGAAAATGATTTAGGAAATTGCACATTCTCAATTTTTCTGCTTGTTTCTTTGTGGTGGCATTTAATTTGTTTCTCTAAACCCCATACTTTTTGTAAACAAAAATTTAGCTATAAGGGTTCAATTATATTCAGGTTTGACCTTTTACTTCTACTAATAACTCATGGGTAGTGCTGTGTATTTCATCTTGCCTCAGGTGGTAAAAATTTCTTGTTTTGCCACCAGGAGTAATGCTTCAATTGATCATGGGTTCCGGTGGTAAAAGCTTGATTCCTCCTTCACAAAATCCCCTACATAGCTTAAAAAATGTTTTTACTTACTGATAATCTTTATGTAAATCAATCATTTCATTAGACATTTTAAAATGTTGATTTCTTAATTCTGTCATTTCTTCAAACCTTCCACATTTATTAGCTGGAATTCTTCTATAAAGAAGTACTTGTCTTGTTCAACTAGGGCTACTTGATGATACTGCAGTACTGCTTATCCAGGAAAGCAGAATAAATGCTTAATTATCTCCCCTTACTTGCTGATTTTCAGAATGAGGAGTTACTTCAAAGTTGACTAATGAGGCTTTTTGGATTTTTTGGGGGGGGGAAGGGCTATACATTTAAAAAACTATTATTACAGACCTATAGATTTTTGTAAATTTACTTGGGTTTTTATCAACAGAAGTTTGTTTGATGTTCAAATTGTTTCATCTTTGGTCAGCAAGAGACCCTTTAAGCTGGTTCCTATGACCATTTGTTGTGACTCCATTAGTATTTGATTGCTTCTTTGCTATCAGGTATGAAACAAGTGGCCCAGGCTCATCTTGTACATTTCTTGCCTCAGACCTAGTATTGGTCTAGGTATTGGTATTGGTCCATCTTCCATGGAGTTCTGGTTCCTTTTAATGGAGCACAGTCCGTTTTCACAAAATGGGATCATGAATGTAAAACTGTAAACATGAAAGTCCATGGATCCTTGTTGATATTTGCTTCTACTGTGGCACACTCTCAGTGTCTACTAGAACATGTCTTTCCGTTGACTGTAAATTTTTTTTTCTCATCTCTGATTTGCTATATCCTCTGCCCTGACCTTCCATGAACATTGTGAATATTCCTTATGACGATGACTGAGTCTGCTTCACTATCGACTCTCCAGGGCTTAGAACAGATCCTAAGACAGGCCGGGGTGCCCAATAACTTTTTGTTTCAAGAATAGATTTGTTCATTCTGAGATGACTTTCCCATCTCCTTCTTTCCTGAACCAGAATTACTGTTTTATTTTTCATTGTGGTTTATATCTCTATTAGTTTCCAGCACCTGGAACACTGGCATGTATAGGTTGCAACAAATATTGCTGAATAAATAAACAAATGCACACATATTATAACACTCTTAAAAATCCATCAGTGGCTCCCATTGCTCTTGAATACATTTAAAATTCCTTAAAGTGTTACACAAGGTCCCGTGTCATCTGGCCCTGCCCATCAATCTTCTCAGCTCTATCTTCTGCCACTTTTCTCCTTAGCTCCAGCCCCTGAAAGATTGTCTTTCAGGTCTTTGAAGGAACTTCATCCATCCTGCCTTTGGACCTTCATATAGAGTCTTCCCTCTGTCTCACATGATTCTCTTCCTTCTCCCGCTTCTCCATTCTTCCCACTTAACTCCAACTCACTTTTGGATTTCCCCCCACCTTAAAATAATCTCACCTAGGAGGCCTTGCATGACACACTATCCCCCAGACTTCCTTGCTATATGTTCCCATAACGTTTGTTAATTTACTATTATACTAGTACATGCTAGTGCTGTGTCATTCCTTGTATAATGTCTGTATTCTTTCCTAGGCTGTAGGCTCCATCAGGGCAGGAATCACACCTGTGTAGTCTAGAACTCTGTTCACAGTTCCTCAGAAGTGCCCAATGAGTACTGGCTGAATCAGTGGGTATTAGTGGCTGCTAAACTCCTGGAATATAGGAACCATGCTATTTCCACCTTTATACCCTGTTTAGTTTCTACAATCATTCAGGTTCTTAGAAGAGATTTAGGAAATGTTGGTTGAATGGCTAGATACCGTCTCTAATCAAAGCATTCTGCTGCCCTTGCTATGCAGAGAAAAACATTTCCCAGCACAGCTTACCGCTCCAATCCAGATTTTTCTGAGGCTGAGGTATTTGTCCTCCTACTGTCTTGAAAGGCACTTGTAGCTTCACCTCCCCATCATCAGCTCTAAGCAACTCACAGTGCCAGAGAACCAGCAACTGGAGGAGTGGTCTATGGAAACTGCCAGACTTGGGGCTGGTGGCACATTCCTCTTGTGCACGCAAGTACTGGTATTTGATCTATATGACCATGCTCTATGGCAGGGAGAAAAGTGAGTGTAAGTTGAGGAAGAACCCTGCTCCTTCCAGGATGATTTAGCTTTTAGGAAGCAGTGCAGCAACTCCCAAGTCCCTCTCAGCAGCTGCTTAGTAAGAGAGCTACTCCATAGTCAACTTCAGCCCTAGCCAGGAGAGGAAAGTCTAGTGACACCTGCTGGATACAAGTCAGACTGCCTTGTTTACATAAGAAAGAGCAAACATGATCTCCACGAATGGCATGCATTTTGAAAAATCTCGTCAGCTACAGTGCACACTTTTATTACAGAAAGAACATTCCATTCCATTAGGACAGGGTGCTCATGGATGAACCAATTGCAAAGTAGGAAATAAAGATGCTTAAAAAAACTGGCACAGAAGATACGTCAAGACTTAATCTACTGCTGTGGAGAATTCCATATCCCAAAAGCAGAGTTTATTGCCAGTGGGGACAGGATCGGGTGGGACAGAGGGGGAAAGTGGTATCTCTTTGGGGGCATCCATTGATATCTGAGCAGTCACCTATTTGAAAACACAGTTTAAGGCTAAGAGACAGTTTGCACCGTGGTAAATAGCTCAGACTTTGGAATCAAGCAGATCTGGCTTAAAATTCCAGCTTTACCACTTATTATCTGGGTGACTATGG
This sequence comes from Eschrichtius robustus, assembly GCF_028021215.1. Taxonomy (NCBI): domain Eukaryota; kingdom Metazoa; phylum Chordata; class Mammalia; order Artiodactyla; family Eschrichtiidae; genus Eschrichtius; species Eschrichtius robustus. Next base: position 120,982,628 of record NC_090830.1, read on the forward strand.
GCAAGTGTCACAACTTCTATGAGCCTTAGTTTCCTCATCTGTAGAGTGGTATAATAATAAATCCTGCCTTAGAGGATTTTGTGAGGCATAAGTGAAATAATGTATGTAAAACACTAAGCCCATTTACCCATTCCAAGTGGGCTTATTAAGGTAATATTGAAAATAGTTACCTCCATAAGAAAACCTCTTAAAGTGCTATTTTGATATGATTTTACCAGTTAATTATATAAAGATGCACAGGACGCAGCTCAGACTCTCCAAGAGCATGCAGACTAGCTGGGGAAACCAATGCATAAATACCTAACTAGAATACAGCTTGACCATAATTCCAGTTGGCCTGTGAGAAAGTAGAGGAGGGAACACTGAGCACAAGTTGTTGGGTTTTTTTTTCAGTGACCCCCCTGTACCGTGAGGGAGCGGGCACCCACCTGGATGCAGCAGGATGATATTGGTTCTCTTGAAACTGACTCAGACTGTGATCGTTGCACCTCCTATATCAGAGTTTCTTTGGGTGCTTAATAAAATGCATAATCCTAGGTCCTACCTAAGACCTACTGAATAAGAATCTATAGGGCTGGATATTAGGGGTTGTGTTTATTTTTATTTTTTTATTTTTAGGAACTTTCTGGTTGATTCTTTCATATCTAAGATTTTGAGAATCATTGTCAAGTCAAAAAGGGTAACTTGCCGTAATATCATGGCTTGAGGAAAATAGCTCTTAAAATGCTATAGTTTAATAAAATTTCATTAAAGTATGGTTTTTAAATGTGCTATGAACTTCGATCAAAAACGAAAAATATTTCCTCAACTCCTTTGGTGTGTTTAAATTGGCTGCTGGCTTGTTTTGGCATTTCCAATTTTTATAAAATGATCCCCATATCTGGGATAACCAGAGCTTGGAGAGAAAGCAGGAAAAGTGTTGTGAATGATGCCAGAGAGGAGGATGGGAAATAAACCATGCAAGATTATTTTAAGAATATTTTTTTCATATTAACAACAATGGGCAGTCATTGATCATTTTTAAGCAGGGGCAAGACAGAGTCTACTTTCCTTCCTGCATTTGTGAAAGCTCTTTCTGGAAGCAGGAAAGAGAACAGTTGAGGGAATTGGGGATAGGAAGGAGTGATAACGTGGAGGAATGCTAACAGTGGGTAGGTTCCTGAAGAGCTACAAGAGAGAGAAGATGGTAGCTTTGGATTAGTGTATTGGTAGTAGGAATGAAGACAAGCATAACTTTAAGAGAAACACAGGAAGTGGAATTCGCACAACTTGGTGATTAATTGGATGTAACAGAGGAAAAAGCAGTAAGAATGACTTCCAGATTTTCTACTTGGGTGACTGGATGGTGATGGCATTTACTTAGATAGAAAAGCCTCAATGAAGATAACCAGGTTGGTGTGGTTATGAAGATTTGGGGAGAATTCATTAATTTAATTTTGGATATTTGGAGTTTGAACTGGTGACCAAAGATCCAAGTAGAGAAATCTGATAAATAAATACATCTAGGCTTTGGGGAAATGATTTGAGTAGGATCAGACACTATAGGCAGTGCCTATAGTGACAAAAATGCAGAACACTATTCAGTTAAAAGTTGAAGAGAAGTATTTTTTTCCCAGAAGAGGTAGGGTATGAGTTAATTCTTGATGAAAAATCATTGTTCAGTTAACCTAAGGAAACTTTATGTTAAATAATGATATTGGGCTTCCCTGGTGGCGCAGTGGTTAGCAGTCTGCCTGCCAATGCAGGGGACACGGGTTCGAGCCCTGGTCTGGGAAGATCCCACATGCCGCGGAGCGACTGGGCCCGTGAGCCACAACTACTGAGCCTGCGCGTCTGGAGCCTGTGCTCCGCAGCAAGAGAGGCCGCGATAGTGAGAGTCCCGCGCACCGCGATGAAGAGTGGCCCCCGCTCGCCGCCAACTAGAGAAAGCCCTCGCACAGAAACGAAGACCCAACACAGCCATAAATAAATAAATAAATAAATAAATAAATAATAATAAAAAAAAAAGATATTAAGTCCCAATGTTTTGGAAACCCAGTTCCTTTACGACAGTGTATAATAGCGTAATACCAATTTTAATCATGGTCACTAGTGCATACTGGCCTCTGATTTTTTTTTTTTTAAGTGAAAATTTACTATTGTTAAGCTGTCCAGGATTCATTCACTAAACTTCTGTTCACAGTCTCTAATTTGGTCAGATAGCTTTCCCTAATTTTAAGTTCCTTTGGGTATGGTCAAGCTGCCACCTCCCCTTCCCTCTTTTTGGTCCCATGGTCAAAACATGCAACTTCTACCTAAAACCCTTCTTAGATTATTTTGTGGATTATATAATTGGCTCTCTTTAACTCCCAAATGACAGAACTTCCACAAATCAAAAACTATTGCGTATGAGAACTGGAACATCTCTTAGATGTGATTTAGTCCCCCATTTTACAGAGGGCAAAGTTTAGGCCTAGAAAGACAAGTTAACTGACCCAAGGCCACACGATGGTAAAACTATCAAGTAACTCCAGTCCAGGACTCTGGTTGCCTTCCAGTAAATGCTCTATTTCCTCACTGCATTTCACCATCTGGACCAGATGGTGAAATTTGGTTCAGATTATAAGCACATGAAACTCAATTCCAGGATTTTGTTTTTGCTTTTGGGGAAGCACACCCCTTTTTCCCATTGTTCTGCAACTTGAGCTGCTACTATCATCTTACTGTTACAAGTGAAGATTTCACCTGAAAATGGAATTAACACAGCAAAAGGTAAAGGAAAAAGGCAGAAAGAAATAAACTCATGGTATGAGCCACTTGCCAAGCCATGCCCTATAATAAGCCCTATCCTCGAAGGTGTCTGCTAAATGGGCCCTCAAATTTCTTTTTGCATAAATGAGTTTATATTGCATTTTCCACCACTTGCAGCTGAGAGGGTCCTGATTAATACATCATTAACTCCTCCACTGCCCTTTGTGAAAACCAGGGTGACCCTAATAAAGGTGAGATGCACTGGTTCTAAGAAGTCTAAAGACTGTAGGGGAATCACATGCAATCTTTCATTTGAAACCAAGTTTCCCATGCTCACACTACATTCTGAGAAAACTCTGGCTTGAACAACCATGGCCACTCAGCTCTGCCTTGGCTTTTGCTTCATTATGAAATCTGGGTGAAGAGGCCGCAGTCCTTCTGATTCTTTAAATTTATTTATTTTGGTCTGTGTTGGGTCTTCCTTGCTGCGTGCGGGCTTTCTCTAGTTGCGGCGAGCAGGGCCTACTCTTCGTTGTCGTGCGCGGGCTTCTCACCGCGGTGGCTTCTCTTGTTGCAGAGCACGGGCTCTAGGCACGTGGGCTTCAGTAGTTGTGGCACGCAGGCTCAGTAGTTGTGGCACACGGGCTTCGTTGCTTCGCGGCATGTGGGATCTTCCCAACCAGGGCTCGAACCCGTGTCCTCTGCATTGGCAGGTGGATTCTTAACCACTGCGCCACCAGGGAAGTCCCAGTCCTTCTGATTCTTGAAGAGAGTAATCATCAGACCTTGGTGTCCATGCTGGGAATGAGCTGGCTCAACTTTCCCCAGAACTGTACTGAGGAGGCCTTGAAATCAATTTACCATCATCTCACTGATTAAACCCAAAGAGAATTCTTAAAAACAAAGAGTTGATTGCTCAACAAGAAAAGGTCCCCAAAGTTTTGGCATGGTTTTCTCCATGCTAATTATAGATTTAAAACGAGAGAATCAACATCAAGCATCTCCAAACAAAGGATAAAGATAAGGAAGCGATTTGGGGGTGGGAAGGGCATGAGTCTTGGGATCAGAACACCTGATTCTGGGCTGAATTCCACCCCTCACTAGCTGTGTAACCTTGCCATCTCTGGACTCTAGTCTGGACTACATCTCTGGACTTAGTGACAGAATAAAGGAGCTGGACTATTTGTTTCTTTGGTAGCTACTTGTCTAACAATAGTATTTTAGAATCATGGAGATCATGCATTTCAGAGTCAGATAATCCAGGATTCTCATGCTGTAATTCACTGCTGTGTTACTTTGAACACGTACTCTAACCTTTCTGATCATCTGTTTCATAATCTAGAAATTGGGGGAAATAAAGAATTGATATTTTAGAGCTGCTTTAAGGATTCAATAAGATTATAAACAGAGTTTAACTGACACCACAAATTAAACAAATTGTAGCAATTACTATTATCACTGACGTATAATTTTATAAAGGTCCCTAAAGATATAATGAAGGATAAACTCTTGTAGCCAGAAGTCCTGTTGTTTGATATGCTTCAGGCACTACTTAATACAGAGCCTAGGAGGAGTGTACATAGGAGCTGGGGAGGGAGAATGGTCATCTTCAAATTCCTTTAGTTTTTCACTGCTTAAGCAAATTAATTTACTGAACATGTAAATAAATTTTTAAAAAAATTTAAAAAGAAATATCCCATGGGAATGAAAGAAGAGCTCTTTTCTGAGCAAGTCCCCTTTCACAAGGTATGTGTTAGTAGGAAAAAAGTGAAAGTACTCTGGTTTTTTCCTCACCGGCCAGAATCTGCCCTCTGGTTTGTGAGTTTAACAATGAATGCTTTACAACTACCTGGGAAGTCTGAGAGCAGGCCAGCTGGTTTTCAAATGCCAGCTGTTAAAATCATCCTACTGACACTGAGCAGCATACGAACAGTTCAGTATAAACTCCTTTTCCCCTCCAGGGACGCTGGTCATAGCACCACAGGGTTTGAATATCTTAATTAAAAAAAAAAAAAAAAGAGTTTAGACTTAGTACAACATTGTCTGAAAATGCAGATTTCTGCATTGGATGACTTGAGGGTGTTAGACAATGAGAAAATATACCCTTTAAAATGTATCTTTGGGCTTCCCTGGTGGCGCAGTGGTTGAGAATCTGCCTGGCAATGCAGGGGACACGGGTTCGAGCCCTGGTCTGGGAAGATCCCACATGCCGCGGAGCGACTGGGCCCGTGAGCCACAACTACTGAGCCTGCGCGTCTGGAGCCTGTGCTCCGCAACAAGAGAGGCCGCGATAGTGAGAGGCCCACGCACCGCGATGAAGAGTGGCCCCCACTTGCCGCAACTAGAGAAAGCCCTCGCACAGAAACGAAGACCCAACACAGCCATAAATAAATAAATAATTAATTAAAAAACAAAAACGTATCTTTTTAGAAGAGGTAGAAGAAATCCAAATTCTGACATAGGAAGAGGCTTCCATCTTTTTTACAGCATCATTTTTCAACTTGCTTCTTGAAGAAATATGACAGAAACAATTGCTTTAGAGAACAGTGAAATTACACTTAATACAGCAATGAGAGTAAATCTCTCCCCCGCAGCATTTCACTTCTAATCAGCCTTGAGTAATAGTGAAGAGACGTTTATCGGGAGCATAATTGACTCTTCACACAAAAGAAAAAAAAAAGACTAGAATAATTTATTACATTTACTTCTCTAACCCAAACATGAAACAGGAAGGAAACCTATTTTCTTATCATGGGAGATGGTGATTTACAGAAGAAAAGAGAATAATTAATTTATCTTCTTGTAGGACCTGAAAATATACTAGAACAAATTATTGTGATTTAAAAAAAAAAAAGTATAGAAAGAGAAACAAGCACAATACAAATACCTCTGATCTCAAAACCTTCCCTTTTTTGTGCCTTGAAAAAGTTAAGACGCTACCCTCATCCCAGACAAACATAATGAGCATAGATTCTTGAAAGGGTTGTAGCCTCAGTTTGAGCTGTAATGTTCCCTCCTACTGGAACTGTTCTGTATCAGACCCTCTTTTCACTGCACACTTTTTAAATTTAACTACTTCCTTTACACACAAAAGAAATAATGCTTCCAAAGCACACTTCAAAACCATTGAGCAGATGTGGAACCTTAGCATGGGGCCAACATTTTGCCCAACGTTTCCCCAGTTCATATTGAAAGTTTATTTCTCTGAAAAAGATGTTAGCTTCCCACCCTCCACCACAAGGCCCATATGAAATGGGGAGATCATGTCCTAAAATTCATTTGTTCTGGAATATTCTGAGCTAATTTCAGCCATGAGTGCTTTCCTCAGATGGTATTTTTAGAAAAGTCACTCACAGACAGGGAGTCCCCATAAAGACAGGTTGTATTCCAGAAGTCCGTGTTTCAACCCTTTGAGTCTCAGCTTACTTATCTTTCCCTATAGGTATAATATTTAAACAGTGATTGGCTGATTCTAAGTTGCAGCGCGTATTTCGGCTACATTATAGGTTATATGTTTTTTATAGGTTTTGAAAGAAAAATGCCTTCTGAGATCTTTTTAAGAGTAAACCTTCTGGCAACGTAAGATACGGCAGTGGCTTTGGAAAACAATATAGCAATCCCTTGAATAATTAAATGCAGAGTGACCATATGACCCACTGATTCAACTCCTAGTTATATGCCCAAGAGAAATGAAAACCTATGTCTACACAAAAACTTGTACACGAAAGTTTAGAGTAGCATTATTCATTATAGCCAAAGATGAAAACAATTCAAATATCTACCAATGGATAAACAAAATGTGGTATATCCATATAATGGAACATTATTCAGTAATAAAAAGGAATGAAGTACTGATGTATGCTACAACTTGAATGAACCTTCAAAACATGCCAAGTGAAAGAAACCAGTCACTAAAGTCCATATATTATATGATTCAATTCATAGGAAAGTCTAGAATTGAGAAATCTATAGAGTTAGGTTAGTTGTTGCTTAGATTGGGGGTGATATTTAAAGAGTTCAGTGTTTCCTTTTGACGTGATAAAAATTTTCTAAAACTGACTGAGGTGATACTTGCACAAATCTGTGAGTATACCGAAAACCATCAAATTGTACCCTTTAAATAGGTGAATTGTATGGTATCTGAATTATTTCTCAATAAAGCTGTTTTTTAAAAAAGAGTACATCTGCTTACTCTCAACCTTAGCACAGGCTGGTCATTAGCAGGGTTAATTTACAACCTCTCACCTTTCCCGGATTTGTAAAACAAAATCTCAGTTATTCTGCATTAACACTGTATTGTATCTAAAGCCCTTGATAGTTGGTCAAGTTCACTTACAACTCAGGCAAAAATGAGTTAAGGTTATGACAGGTTATAACGGGCCCTGTGTTTGCTGTACAAAGGAAGTGGTCCCCTAAAGGAAATTCGACTTGGGTTATCATTTTGCTTTTCACTAAAGGCATTCTCTACATAGTCTGTATAATTCCCTTTTATATATGTATAGAACGTAGGCATCAAGTTTGGAAGAAATCAATTAAATTTTTTATTTTTTAATTTTGGCAAGGAGTGTGGGTGGTGATAATTGGTTTTGTTCTTTGCTACACCTCCACAGATCCAGCAAATGCTCAGAAAATGAGTGGACTGGGCCTTCTGAGTGAAGTTGAACAGGTAAAGTGAGTGATTACACGACATTATTACAGCTGATTTTCAAATTGATAGACGTCAATTTTCAGCAAAGTTACAGATATACATATATATCCTTATATACACATATATATGTGTATATATGTATTACATATATATACATACTACATACATTGTTCCCCCCAACCCATGCCCATAGATCAGAACTGATGATAAACTTGAAATTGGTAACAGTTAAGAAACAATTTAACTCTGATGTACTAAACTCCAGATATGCTTTATTTATATGCATTTACACTGTCCAGGTGAGTAAAGTTGAAGAATGAAGGCATTTGATGCTAGGAATAGTTAGGTAACTAGAGAAGTGAGCCGTAGGGGACCTTCAGGCTCCTCTCTTGATGGGAATTCTTATATCTGTCATTTAAATAGGGAGGAAATTAAAAGCCAAGAAGTCTTAGTCCTATACTGAAGGAAATAGGACCAGAGTGAGACAAGGATTCACTGATGTCTAAGGAGATAGAAGTCACATTAGAAAACATTTTTCTCTCTCCTTCATAAACTTGAAGCACAAGAAGCAAAGAGGTTACAGTACTCTGTAGATAGCTTTTCTTTTTTCTTTCCCACAACAGACCTAGTCTCAGAATGGGTGTATGCTTGGAAAATTTTCATGACCTAAGTGAATTTTATTTCTTGGCTGACCCTATAACATCAGAAACGTTTTAAAGAAAGTAGTATGGGGTGGTGGTGTGATGAATTGGGAGATTGGGATTGACATGTATACACTGATGTGTATAAAATGGTGACATAAGAACCTGCTGTATAAAAAAGTAAATAAAATAAAATTCAAAAATTCAAAATAAAAAATAAAAAAATAAAGAGCTAAAAAAAAAAAAAAAGAAAGTAGTATGGCCAACAGGAGGGCAAAGGGGCCTAGAACTGTAAGATGTCAAATGACCTTTATGTCTTGTATCTAATAGCTTACATTAACTGAGCCAAAAGCCCAACCTGCCAGGTCTTGTGCTAGGCACTTAACAGACTGTTTCACTATATTCCAGTAGCAACCTATGTGATAGGTACCATTGTTTATTATAAAGCTACAGTTATTAATACACTGGCATAGAAACAGACAATTAGACCAATGGACCAAAATAAGAGTCTAGGAACAGAACTATTATGACAAAGATGAAACTTCAGTGTAGCAGGGAAAGAATGGTCTTTTCAATTAATAAGTCAAGTGAATATACATGAGGAAAAAATAAATCTGACCCTTATCTTACATGATACACAAAAATCAATCCTGGATAGATTGAAAAGCTAAATATAAAAGAATATAACATGATCTTGGGCTAGGAAAAGAATGTTTAAGTTGGATATAACAGCACTAATCATAAAGCAAAAAATATTCATTAGATTACTTTAAAATTAAGAAATCTGTTCTTCAAAAGACATCATTAAAAGTGTAAATAGGCAAATGAGAAAGTGAGAGAAGATATTTGCAATGTATTTTTCCAACAAAGAAGAGTATATATAAACTCCCACGAAGCAAGTAGGAAAATACAGCTAACCCAGTGTGGGAGGGATGAGTAAAAGATACATCTAGGTACTTCAAAAAGGAGGATTCCAAAAGACCAATACACATATCAAAAAGGGCTTCACTTGTTCAGTCATCTGAGAAATGCAAGTTAACATCACAATGCAATACGACTACACGCCCACTTGAACAGCTAAAATGAAAAAGACAAGTGTTAGCACATACCTGGAGCAACTAGTTTACCTCCTATCAGTGGCATGTGGAATTTCTAATTGCTCCATGTATCTGCTAACACTTGTCTTTGGAAGACTGGTTGGGGGTCTGTAGCTACTAACGCTGAACCTGTGATCCATTGATTCCATTTCAAGGTATATACCTAACAGAAACCTGTACATATGCCCACAACAAACTACTGCCATGTGCAACAACATGAATGAATTTCACACACATAATAATGAGAGAAAGATGGCAGACACAGAGAACACATACTGTATGTCTATCTATATAAAACTTCCCAAACAGACAAAATCAATCTCCGATGTTAAGTCAGAACGTTGGGTAGAGGTCAGAGATTCAGAGGGACCTGAGAGAACTTCTGGGTGCTGGTAACATCCTATGTTTTATCTACGTGCTGGTTGCATGGATAGTCACACTATGAAAATTCATGGAAATATGCACATATGATTCGTGCACTTTTCAGTATGTTTGTTATGTTTTGATCCTATAAACAAAGTAATATAGGACCCTATGGATAAATTTCTGTTTGCCTCAGAAAAGTTAAGACTCTTGAGGGGCAGATACTGCACACATTATATCTCCATCTAGGGTCTTGTATCCTGCTAAGTAGTTAGACTAGTGAGTGAGTTCAGTGGATTCATTAGTTACCTGGAATGAAAGGGAATGTAGTGTACTGTGTTTCCCTTTAGTGGAGCTTAACTTCATGACTTTCAATTCATTTGTACCATATCTATGAGGGCAGTGATTGTTTGCCATGGCTAGGATCAAAACCGACCACTTGAGAAGACCTGGTCTCTCTCTGAGCAAGACACACCTGCACAATTTCCCCTTCTTGTCAGCCCATCCTTTGAAAAGTTTCAATCCCACTTTCACTGACTCTCCTAGGCTACTAAAGAATTCTTTCCATCAAGAAAAAAGGTATAGGTTTCCCTGGTGGCGCAGTGGTTGAGAATCTGCCTGCTAACGCAGGGGACAGGGGTTCGAGCCCTGGTCTGGGAAGATCCCACATGCCGCAGAGCAACTAGGCCCGTGAGCCACAACTACTGAGCCTGCGCGTCTGGAGCCTGTGCTCCGCAACGGGAGAGGCCGCGATAGTGAGAGGCCCGCGCACCGCGATGAGGAGTGGCCCCCACTTGCCGCAACTAGAGAAAGCCCTCGCACAGAAACGAAGACCCAACACAGCCAAAAAAATAAATTAATTAATTAATTAAAAAAAAAAAAGATATAGATGATAGATAGAGAAAACACACTTGGAAAAACCTTAGCGATTGCCTAGTCTTTCATTCCTCTGGTTATCCATTTTTCAAGATGGGGTGACAGAGGAGCAAAAGGGAAAATAATGTATCAAATCCAGAGAGCCAATTAATAATGATGGAAACTCAGATTAAAATCCAATTCTTGTGATTGCTAGTCTGTGTTCTCTTCACTGCACTGGGTTTCTCTATGATCTTGCAACAGTTGTTACTTAATTTCTGTGATTTGCTGTTCACTCCCTACTGAAATGTTACTTGTCACCCTGCAACACATCAGTCTTCTCCAAGACAGAGATTACACCTTACCTGACCCAGGGCCTGATACACACTAGGCTTTTCCATAGTCACCCTCTAGCTGATTCAATCAACCACAATCAATTACTCTACACTCTATCCAGATTACATTTTATTAGACCATGTAAGGAAGAAATAATGGCAGCATAAAATAAAATAGGATGGCCCTTGGGAGGAGAGTCTATGCCAATACAGGCAATCACGGTCAGGTTAACAGACCTTAAATTCTCCAGGTCTCCCTTAATCCCTGAACAAATGTAATCTACTTGACACAAATGAAGAACTCTACACTGAGGAATTTGACAAAAGGCAATTTTGCTGGCTCCTACTTCAGTCCTTCCTTTAATCAGAGCTTAAAATCAAAGGGGACAAATGATATTTTCATTTTATTCAAACGTACATTCATTTTCCATCAAATTTCCATTTTTTCCCTTAAATGGGTGCCTTTTATTTTTTGGCTCATTATTTATTATCATTTCATTTATTTATAAATGGAAACTTCAAGCAGTTTGACTGAGAGATTAAATAACTGGATTTTTGAGAGCTAAAAATAATCTAGGTATGGGTTGCATTAGGCTTCAAAATATTTGGGGTTTTGATCAAATCTCTAAACACATTATTGCCAAATAGCCTCTCCTTTTCAAATTTTAATCACATGTATGTTTTAAGGAAAATTCAGTACAAAGTTTGTAGAATCACTGATGAAGATACTTGAGCTTTCTAAAGAGCCTTTTCTTTAAAAAGTAAAACAGGGCTTCCCTGGTGGCACAGTGGTTGAGAATCTGCCTGCCAATGCAGGGGACAGGGGTTCGAGCCCTGGTATGGGAAGATCCCACGTGCCGAGGAGCGACTGGGCCCGTGAGCCACAATTACTGAGCCTGCGCGTCTGGAGCCTGTGCTCCGCAACAAGAGAGGCCGCGATAGTGAGAGGCCTGGGCACCGCGATGAAGAGTGGCCCCCGCTTGCCGCAACTAGAGAAAGCCCTTGCACAGAAACGAAGACCCAACACAGCCATAAATAAATAAATAAATAAATAAACAAATACTTAAAAAAAAAAAAAAGTAAAACAAATCCTCCCTAAATAAAACTAGAGGGTGGAGAAATTCTGACCCCAAAAAATACAGCCATTTAATCTTCATGTCTTAATCAACCTCTCAAAAGCTATAGATATCAATTCAGTCAAATACCTTCAACTTTTCCCAAGAAAAATTTCTCAAGAAACCAATGTCAGTTGACCACTTACAAGATGCCATTCATTTTATGTCTGGTGCTTTATTTTTGAAAACAGCTCTTAGATGAAGAAATGATTAGTTCCTGAGAGGTTGAGTAACATGTTCCATATTTCAAAAGAAGAAAATGGCAGAGCTGGGATTTCACACCAAGTTTGATTGATTCTGGATTGTCAGCTTTCAGTAGAATTGTCATGGAGTGTCTTTGAGCTGGCTTAAGGTAAGAGATACAAGACAAATAGCATGAAAATACAAACTTTCATTACTTTATCTTAGGCTGAGAAGAAAAAATAAAAGAGGAAAAAAGAGAAAGAAAGAAAGGACCATTAAATAAAGTCCCCAAAGCATTTTTATATCATGAAAGTTCTTAGCCTTCAGTATACCTAGCCAGGACAACCTAATGGTAGCTATAAAAACTCTCTGGGAGCTAACAATTAATTGGCAAAATTAAGTAAATGAACAGAAATTACCACAGCAATAAGCACTATGTTTTACTGTGGCACAAAGGCATCTTTTTAAGCACTTAATGGAGAAAGGGTGCCAGAAGGAGGAAGACATGCACATGGGTGAAAAATGACTTTCAATAAATGATTGAAGGACATCAAAGACAATGTGTTGGAGAAAGATGAGTCCTGATAAATTGTTTGATTTCATTTCAACTCAACTCAACATGCATTTTTTTTTTTTTTTTTGGCCTTGTTGTGCTGCTTGCAGTATCTTAGTTCCCTGACCAGTGATCAAACCTGGGCCTACGGCAGTGAAAGCACCGAGTCCTAACTACTGGACCACCAAGGAATTCCCTCAGCGTGCATTTATCAGCAGTCACAGAGACATTTGAAAAACCCACCCCAAAAATATCATAAGCAGTCCATTTGAATCTGAAAAACTACCATAAAAGACACCAATGGCTAGAATCATACAAGCAGTTTCTAAGGAGACTCAAGTATCTGTGATTATTTAAGGGTCATGGTGGCAGGTCAAAGGCAGGCATTACTATCATCATCTCCATTTCTGAGATACGAAAACAGTCTCCACAAGAGCAAAGGTCCACCCAAGGTCATGTGACCCATCAGAAAACACGGCTATCCATTAATCTCCTCCCTCCCATCCCAAAGCTCCTTCTTGGTTGGACAGATCACACAAATGACACAAATACAGACAGACATAATCATATAATAGATTATATTTATTGTGCTAACCAAAATTCATTGTTAGGTTCTGGCAACATAGATACTCTGGAGGATTGTGGGGCTGAGGATCCAACCCCTTATCTTCCAGTTTAAACAAAACCAACAGAAAACAGCATCTCAACCATTCCTCTCCCAGGGGAGTCACCAGGGGGAAAGAAGAATGTTGTAACCTAGAGAAGGGTTGAGTCTAATGATCAGAGAAATCTAATGACTACTCACAGTTTTCCTGCATATATGATTGCATGCCAAGTTCTTAAACTGGTCAAGAAATTTCTATGGAGAAGGAAAGCAAGGATAGTACTAGGTAAACCAGCAGAACCGATTTTCACTTCTATGCCTGGTCTTGGGGGGTGTTAGGAAGCAAGTAATCAATTCCAGGGATTCTATACCTCAGACATGGAGGCCTATGGGATAACCAGAGAAACTCCTTCTCATTTAAAGAATGGGTATTACCTAACACCACTTGGGAATTTTCTTATTGTGTCTTCGGTCAATCACACTTTATAAATAAAATGTTAGAAGATATGATAACAACTACCACTTGTTGAGCAGCTATTATATGCCAGGTTTTATAGGTTTATTTATATCAGAAACAATGACAGTGGTGACAACTATGTTGCAGATAGTTGTGAAAGTAGCTTGTTCATTGTCAAACATTAAGTGTAGAATGGGGATTTGAACCTAGGTTAGTCTGGCCACAACTCACATGGGTTTACAACCATATCATCCTGCATTCCACAAAATAAAGTCTCCACCATTCTTCTCAATGTGTGTTTATAAGAAGAAATGTGTGATGCTGTACACATGCTCCCCTGTGACTTTGGGTAGTTTTAAAGGATGGGGTTTTTTCTTTCCTCTATAGTGAACCATAAATTTCAGCAGTTGGACTTAGGATATTTTAGAGACATGAAAAGATCTGGAAAATGGAGATCAGTCATTAATTAAAGCAGTTTACTGGGCAAGTATCCAAAAGGAATGAGAAACTGGGTGCAAGCCTGTTGCTTTTAAGTGACCATAACATTTATTTGGCTGCAGAGATACTCCTGGACCAATTAATCAATTCCCCTTTCCTTTTCTATTCAAACTTTGAGCAGACCTTACTTCATCTAAAGTAATTGCCTTGCAAGACTGTAAAACATCAGGAGGCAAAATCACTTCTTGAACAAAGCAAAGACTAAGGCTTTCCTTCAGATGTTCCTGAAGATGGATGAGAAGAGGCTGGGACATAATTTTACTCTTGACCAGCCACGAAATGCTCAGCTAAATAAATTACTAAGAAAAGTCAGACAAAAGCTGGAATGTCAAGGGTATGATTATTTCTCATCTCTTCCATTACCTTCAATTTATTCTCTTGCTGGATAGCAGCAAACTTGCCAGAACAAGAATGGTTTCAGCAGCAGCACTATATTGGGTCAAAATGACACAGGCATGCAAAAAGAACAAAACACCAACACCAAACCACAGTGTAATGGCCCTCCTGCTTAACTGACATCTCCTATTGCCTTCTGTTAGGCTTGTTCTGAGAGTGGTGAACAGAGAAATGCTGGTTCAGCAGTGTGGTGGCCAGTGAAGGAATGGGGGCCTTTGTGATTTTTCTAAAGAAGTTGCTAAAAAAATAAACAAATGCACCATCCAGTTGGTGACTCTAAACAAATACTCCACTCACTGATCAGAGTAAAAGCACACAGCTTTAAGGCTGGCCTAAATCAGAGGTCACTCCCTTCGCTGGCTTGGGCCCAATTTTGGTTCTTCAGGATGAGCAATGAAGCAGAATGATGAGTCTGAGAGACTAAGAATGGACAGCAAGAGTTTTACTCCACTGCCTCTTCTCTGCAATCTGCAACAGCACTCACTGGTTTCAGCTCTCTTCTTCTAAGATTTTTTTTTTTTTTTTCTTTTAGTCAAAGTCTCAACACATATGGACCTTCCACCTATTCTGCAGTGGACACAAAGGGTTTTGCTTTCCTTTCAGTGACAACTCTGGGGGGGTGGGGGAGGTGTTTTGGCTCCATGGGGCAAAGACGATTGGCAGTGCCGGGGTCCAATCCTTCTCCTTATCTCATCTGGGGTAGGTTCAGTGGGTGGGCCTTCTTTCCTCTTTGGAAGAAATTTGGAAAAGCAAGGGGACACCATTTTGGACAGAGGCTTTTATGGGAATGCAGTAGTCATCACGTGTTCCATTTGCCACCTCGTGTGACATGTACATTTCTGAGAAAGCAACACACATATCTCAATGCAAGGTTCTTTGTGTTCCTGAATCCACCTAAAAGTCAAATCAGTCAGCTTATAGACTTTTCTGTTATGTAATGATGAATCCCCCTTTTCATTTAAGTTGATTTGCGTTATTTGCAACAGATGGAGTTCTGCCTATTATTCCATCCCAAGATCTAATATTTCGGTTGGTTTTTCTCTTGTTGAATATAAAGAGAAATATTAAGTAAAAAGAAATCTGAAAAGTCAAAGTGGTCAAGCGTCTCTATCAATCTCCTCCAGGGCATCCCTAACATTCCTCATCATTATTTCAGCCTGACTACTTCCTTGCAGTCAGCGGATCCTAATTGAGAAAAATTTACATAAGGCTT
This sequence comes from Eschrichtius robustus, assembly GCF_028021215.1. NCBI lineage: Eukaryota > Metazoa > Chordata > Mammalia > Artiodactyla > Eschrichtiidae > Eschrichtius > Eschrichtius robustus. Next base: position 120,998,316 of record NC_090830.1, read on the forward strand.
GCGTTTCCAAATTTCTTGAACTTAAGTTGAAACTTAAAGACAGAAAAAATACTGTCTTCAAATCAACATGCTGCAAATCGCTGGTTATGAGCTTCAATGCTTGCTTTGGAGTTTCAGATGAAGTGAAGAATCCTGTGAACATATGTAGCACTTTCTCCACAAAGATCTCATTCTACGCACAGTTCTCACGTGCTGCCCGGTAACAGCAACTGTATGATCGTTATAGTATTGAAATGACCAGTGGCCTCAGCTTTAGTCTTTGTGGAAGATATTTTGGGACATATACATGGCACTACCTCTACCCAGGTTCTTCTATGATTGCTACTGAAATACTACAGGATCCTGAGCCCACCTTCCTGTCACCTTCCACACTGTAAACAATGTCAGCTTTTCAAAATACACATCTGACCGTGGCTCTCCCCAGGGTAAAGGTCAAACTCCTTAATAGGGTCAGCAAGGCTGTATGCAGTCTGGCCCCCACCTGCCCCTCTAGTCCCACCAAGCACGGTTCTCCCCTCTGCATGGCTCCGGACTCACTGATAGTCTGTTCTCCACTGTGTCACACTCTCGCCCTCCTCAGGGCCTTTGCATATGCTGTCTCCTTTGTCTAGCATGTTCTTTGCATTCCAAGTCTAGGTCCGATTCTTTTTTCAATATACTCTCATAGAATTCTATTCCTTTCCATCAGCCCAACTGTCTCATATTGTCATTAAATGCTCACTAGGTTGTTCTGGAATCCTGTGTCTCCCACCGGACAGTCTGTTCCAGGAGAGTAGGAACGTGGCTGTCCGAGCTCCCTGTTGCTTACCCCGGTGTCTACTGCAGGGCCTGAAATTCCCAATGGTCAGTTCTCTGCGTTCCTTTCCTTCCCTCTCAGCACCATTTGACACAGATGACCACTCTGTCTGTGAAACCCTTCCTAACTCCACTTCTGGAGTTCCACACTCTCAGGCCACCATCCCCACTCACGGCTGCTGCTTCTCAGTCTCCTTCACTGATTCCATCTTTGTTTCCATCCTCTAAACAGTCCTACATTCTGTCTTATCATCCAACTGATGAAAGCTCTCCTAAGAGCCCAAAGGGTAGAAAAAGCACATTGAGAAAGATGCCTAGGGCTACAGTACTTACAATAACAAGCAATTTGGAAGCAACTTAAATGTCCAACACTAGTGAACAGTACAGAAAATTGTGGTGGCATCCACTTCATGGAATACTATGCTGCTGACAAAAGTAGGAACTATACCGTCTGTCTGGGAACATGACATCTTTTTATGATGGAATGTTCTATGAAAATCAGGGTACACAAAACCATGCCTATAACTTTGTAAAAAATTCATATTAAAAAAGACCTGGTGAATGAAAAATAAATACTGTATTAGAGTATTAGAGTGATGGGATTTGGGGCATTTTTTTCTCTTATTTCCCAAATATTTCTATTTTATAAAAAGGTGTGTGTGTGTGTTTGAGTGTCTGGAGACAGGGAGAGAACAGAGAGGAAATAATTATACTGTCATTTAAAAATGCATATCAAAAATGAGTATATTTATAGAAACGTTATTTAAAAATGAAACCACTGAGAGCCATCCTAAAATATTTCATGCGACAAATTGCTGTAAATTGCAGTGCTGTGAGAGATATCACACCTCCGTGATACACACACCAAGCTCTCAGGAGGCAGTGGATTCTGCACAGTGACAGATGGTTTTGCAGCAAAGCTTTCCCTGGCTCATCTCATGAGCTGTGCTGTCCTCATCCTGGAAAGCAGAGGGCCACGCTGGCCCTCGCAGACCATCAAAAACTCCAGCCTCGGGCTTCCCTGGTGGTGCAGTGGTTGAGAATCCGCCTGCCAATGCAGGGGACACGGGTTTGAGCCCTGGTCTGGGAAGATCCCACATTCCGCGGAGCAACTGGGCCCGTGAGCCACAACTACTGAGCCTGCGCGTCTGGAGCCTGTGCTCCGCAACAAGAGAGGCCGCGACAGTGAGAGGCCCGCGCACCGAGATGTCGCCCCCGCTCGCCGCAACTAGAGAAATCCCTCGCACAGAAACGACCCAACGCAGCCAAAAGTAAATAAATAAATAAATAAATAAATTAATTAATTAAAAGGCTCTGCCCCATATTTTAAAAAAAAAACACACAACGACAACAACAAAAAAACTCCAGCCTCCTCCTCAGGTTCTTTTGTCTTATTTGCTTCAAGAAAACTATTCTAAGTCAATGAGTTCTAGGAAGCAGCGGTACAAACATTCACCTCTTTACTCTGCCCACAGCAGCCATACTAACCACAGGCGCTCCTCAGATTCCACAGAGAAGACCAATTTAATTGATTTCCAGTAGCTCTGGAGGATGAATTTGCACCGCCAACCCCCTTGAAAAGAGAACCCTGCACCTTCGTCTCCAAAAGATGTCTCGCAGCAGCAGTAAGGAATGAATAGACTCTTCACAATAGTCCTTTGTTGGAGAAAACACACTGGATCACTACACAGGAAATCCTGCAGCCACAGCTGAGGGAACTTCAGAGCGATGAGACCCAGTTGGTGAGCTCTAGCCCTCCTGAGCGTCGTAAGAGACTATAGCTGTCCATGCAAATAAGCTGATGTATTTATGCAAACTACAGTATAATCTGTAGACGATATGAGGCTAGTTTACGTAGTTTTAGCCAAACAGTAATAATATTAATAATACAGCTTGCACGTGTGGAGTGAATACCACGTGTCTGGAACTGCATTAACACTTATTCTTTACTACAACCTTGGGAGTCCCTCTATTTCTGTTTTACAAATGGTCAACCTGAGGCTTAGTGAAGATAAATAACCAGACCTTAATCTCTCTCTCTCTCTCTCTCTTTTTCTCGTTTCCAGTCTCCCCTACCTCCCACCATCCCTCAACACTTTTTGTATGTTGCTTCCCCTCTGTCACTGGACTGACTCAGGAGACTTTAGTAATTTGCCAATAATGAGCAATGTACATCCCTCAAGTTTTGAAAAGAACTTTTCCATTTAGGATGACTTAGAACACATGTTACAACTTAATCCCCCTTTGTTTGTTCTAACCATCTCATGATTGTAATAACTGTCCGTGGAGGCCTGAGGACTGAGATCTACTAGGATTGGCTGGGCCTTTGTATCATTTTTCGAGGAGGAACGATTTCCTGTAGGTCGTCCTTGGACAGATGCATCAATCAAACGTCTTATTAACTTTACTTAGAAATACAATCTGATTGTTGACAGGAAAACACGTGTAAGAGAGTCATGCAAATCTTTGCCAAAACCTGTGAGGTAGCTATTATTACTTGATTTTACAGATAACAGCATCACGTTGCACAGCCGTGCACCTGAGTGTTCTCTACTCCAGGCGTGATTCAGGGCAGCAGGACACCTGGTGGGCCCGCAGGTGTTCATGTCAAGCACCACTTATGGTATTTGTCTTAGGTTAGGACAACTCCCTCTCCCCCCCAAAACAGACTCTGAGACGAAGATTTGAGTATAAGAAGTTATTCAATAATTTGGGAGTTGATCTCACGGTGGGGAAGGGAATGGGGAGTCAAGGCAGGGAACTGAAGGAAGCCAGGACACGGTGCATTCACAAGCAGGTTAGCTCTGTGAGCAGGTCGGGCTCGGGCCCGCTTGTGACCTCTGGGAGGGCATGTGGAGAAGGCAGCAGATTTGTCCTCCACGAGGGGTACCTTCCACCAACTCCAGCCAGTTCTCCACTGTTTCCAGGGCTATTAAGGGCCAAGCACTCTCTGCCAGGCCCACACCAACTGCCAAGCTCTAGAGGCCACAGAAAGTCGTTTGCATTTGGAATCTATGAGCACCGAGCTGCTGAGAGTTAAGGGGCTATGGGCAGGGTACTGGCAGGGTCGGTCGCTGTGTTCTTTCCTGCAACAACTGGAAGCAGTTCACCAGCCCGCCAGGCAGCCATCACCATCAAGGGGAACTGGGAGGCCGACTGAAGCCATTTTGATTCTTACTTTACTAATTTATAAAGGTAGATAATTTCTGCTCTGACTGGATGATAGGTAGATTATAAATGTTGATGGTATGTAATATAGCCTTGTGTGTTGCCTTTATAGTTTTCTAACAGACAAAGGGCCATGTGGGGTAGTGGTTAAGAGCAGGGACTCTGATTCCCCTCCCAGCTGCTCAACCAGATTGTCATGTGACCTCACACAAATTACTTAATTGCTCCGTGTCTCAGTTATTTATTTCATCAATAACTTGGGAACAGAATAGTGTCCCCTAGGTTTTATCTATCTATCTATCTATCTATCTATCTATCTATCTATCTATCTATCTATCATGTATCTAATGTAAGTGTAACCATATACTGCATATAGCTTACAAAAAAATAAGTAGCAGATTCTATTTTAAAAAGTCAATGTGGTGACTATTTAGGAATTTCACTTCCCATTCTAAATGGCGACTCTCAGTCACTGGTTGATCCAAAAGCTGTGCTCATGGAGCTGTACATGATAATGCAGGCAGGAAAAAAGACCCAGAAATAATTTGCCATTTATCTAAAGGAACATGGATCCAATTTCTGCAGCCACGAAAAAAAAAATGTGCTGTTTTTCAATGTACATAAAAGGAAAAATCTCCTGAAAACAGAACTATGAATTATGTCCCCTACTTCCCTTAAACCTGAGAGCTGAAAACACCTCCCTTTTTATTGATTTCATCTACTAAGTGGATTCTGGGCTTCTTAAATGAGACAAAATTGAACCTCAGATCTTCAGAGCCTGCACTCTGTAGCAATCCTCTTGGAATCTAAACTCCCTGATGTTACAGGAACACATATAAGACAAGAAAATCCGCCATGTAAATTACCACTTTTCTCCTTTGGGAGATAAATGAAGCCAATGGGGCATCTGACTTTGCAAGGAGGTGTGCTTTTCTCAATCTACTGACTCAGCTTGGTTGCAGGCTGGCCAAAGGGACCAGTTAGGCTGCCTTGCAGAACAGAATATAGATCTCCTTTCTGCCAAATCATGAGCTCTGACAGCCATGCCCGATATATCACCAGGCATCACTGGACATCTAATTCCTTGTTTCAGTGTGAGGAAGTTGCCAGGACTCTCTATATGTATGGGTCAAGAAATGTCCATATCCTGATGTTAAAATCACTGGGAAGGTATTTTCTTGCCCACTCTCTCCCTTTCTCTTTCCTCTGATCAGACGGAGAAATCCCCTGAATGACTTACAGCTCCATACCCAGAGCAAGGCGGACGATAGGACCTGTGACCACATAATGCAGTCACTTTACAGGTCTGTTTCAAGAGTGGACTTTATTCTACTCTTATGTATTCCAAATTTTAAGTCAATTTCCCTTTGTAAGTGGGGTCTCTGTGACCAAAAAAAAAAAGCTGTAAAACTTTAGGTTAGCTGCATCTGCTAATGAAAGAATAATAAAACTGGAAAGTCCTTTTTAGCTTTGAAATTCTATGATGCTACAATTCTAAGGCTCTGACGAGAGACAGAGGTTTAGAATTAGTTGGAAGCTGACTACAAGGAGAACGCCAATTGGAAAAATAACATATATTTTTAAAAGGCAAAAGCAATATGAAGCTACATCATGAAGTTTTCTCTTTTTATAGGGAGATGCTCGTAAGTTAGCAGAGATTCTCAAGAAACTAATCAGTAATGCCAAAAGCCAGTGCAGTATCTTTCCTGTTGGCCCACCCCAAATGTCAGCTGCGGCTTTGATGGACCATTCCTACACAGACTGATGGCTTCCTAATTCACGCACCAGTGTTACTCTGCCTGAAGGCTTTTTCTGCCTGTAGAAAGCTAGAAAGGGAGTTAAAGTTCTCAGGGACCATTCACAAATGACAAGGGACAGAATGTAGAGGATAAATAATATCTCGGGCTCCTTATCCCTCAGTGGGACAGTCTTCCAAAGGAGCAGGACTTAGCCCCCATTACCAAGTGGTAACTGCTCATTATCACAGCTTTTATTAGCTTCATTACCTTTTCTGATTCACTTTCCAGCTCTCTCCCAGTGCTTGCTGGGATCACCTCTCCATTCAGCTGCTCACACCCAAATCCTTGTCTTAGGATATGCTTTTAAGGGAGCCAAAATTAAGATAACAAGTATAGTGAAAAAATAAACAGTACACCTTAACCAGAACCTGGTGGCTAGGGCTTTGTACAATGAGGCTCCCAAAGGTACCAGTTTTACACCTATTTCCTGAAGCACCTTTCAGACTTAGGCAGAGCTCCTGATGAACTGGAGGAAAAAGTGGGACTTGATGAAACGCCAACATTAAAGATTCATGAAAAAGTGTCAAGTTATACAAAGTGGTTCATAATTATTACGAGAATTAAATAATACATGTAAACACACTTTGAAAGTAAGAAAGCATGGTTGGAATATTAGAAGGTCTTATATTTCTTTGTAATCTTGCTCTAAAGCAAGGACAGTAAGTGTTTTAGGCTTTGCAGGCCTCAGTAGCTATCTCAGTTACTCAGTTCTGCCACTGTAGTGCAAAAGCAACTGTGGACAATACGCAAATGAATGGGTGTGGGTGTGTTCCAAAGAAACATTATTTTCAGATGTAGGTGAAGAGCCAGATTTAGCTTATGAGCAGTAGCTGTATTTTATTTTTCAGTGGAACAGGAAACTAGACGTCCCATGGGGCTTCCTAGAATTTTGTTTTTTTCACCTTTATTGAGGTATAATTGACAAATAAAATTGTAAGGTATTTAAAGTGTACTTCTATGAGCAGTAGTTGAACGACCTTTGCTGCAAAGCACTACTTATTTGTAATGTATTTATGCTGGTGGTGATTCATTATTCTCCAACATTGTCTAAGTGACTTCAATTGTTATGGAAGAAGCAGAAGTACATGGCAAATCGTTCCTGTGGATGAAGAGCCTTACGAGTGTCAGGGAAGACTGTGTCTGTCCACCAGGAGCTCACTGTTTCCCATTTTCCAGAGATATCTGGCCAGACTGAGGGTGAGGCATCTCTAATGAAGGCTTAGCAAAGCCAGGCTCATAAATCTGTGTCTATAAAATAGCAGCCGGCATCCCAGCTCTGCAGCCAGGAGTGTGCACCTGACAGACCTTCTTTTATAGGAAGCGTAATTGATCAAGAGCCCCAGCTGCTGCGTTTGAAATCCATCTCCACGTGTCACACCTCTCACAGGCTCCTCCCTGTCGATAGCAGAGCTGTGGGCGGAATACAAGGGCAGACCCATTCCTGGAAAACATGCAGAGACTCCACGGTTGGCCAGTTTTGACTCAAGGACTCCCTGATGGCTTTGCTGAAACTTCCTTAGTCTGCATGCTATCTAGGAGGCTTCCCCCCTACCTTCTCTCCTTCACTCAGGGTCAGACTTGCATCACAGGGACAATGCTGAACTTCACCTGAGCCCTGTGCTCCTGGAAACCAGCAGTTGTGAAAAAATCTACTCCCCACCATTTTGTGTTCCAGGAAAGAGCTTACTGCAAAGAGTAACCCTTCCCCTATGACTTAGACAAGACTCACGGATGACCCTTGTTTACTGATGATAAGACCAGACACGGACTCCTCAAATCCTGTTCTTTGTTTCACAGATGATTAGCTGAACTGTTTGTCCTCACTAACCAATCTGGATATCACGCCTGCTACCTTAACTCGACCCAGCGTTATGAGGCTTTTCTCTTTCCCACAGGCTCCTAAAATCTGGCCCACCCTTGAGCATTGGGAAACAGAACAACTTCTCCTTAACTGCCCCTCCCGAGAATCTGCTGACCTGAGGGAAGAACATTCCCTGATCAGCTATCCCATTAAGCGTTCATTCATCCCACTCTCCCACACCCCGTCTTTCTAGCCTTGTTTGCTTCTCCCTGTAAAAGACAAGTCCTTGCAGATCTCATGATTGGAGCCTTCTTCCTATTGAATAAAGTCTCTCCTTACCTACATCCAGATTTATTTTGAACAGGGGTCTGAGGGCTCTCCCAGTCCTCTCCGACTCCTCCCTTATTTTCTACCTCTCTTTCCCTTAGCAAAATCCTTGCATGTTTAATCCCGTCTTGGCATCTGCTTCTCAGGTGACCCACACTAACACAAGTGGCACTAAGAATGGTCTGAGAATACGAGCATTAAAATGGGATTTGGTACTGGCTCACCCTCCACCCAGCAGGCCAGGAGGATGCTGTCCTGATTGGTAGGTGGGGCATGGATAGATCTTGGCACAAGGATGGTACAAGTGCTAAATATTTCACCTGTGATGAGCTGGGAAAATGTCCCAGAGGGAAATGCGGGGGCAGGTGTGGTGGCGCAGGCATTTGGAATATGGAGAGAAAAATGCTTTCAAAGACACAGGAGTTGGCTGGTTACTGCTAAATTGTACTGATGCCCTGAATAAAGATAATGAGACATGGAGAGTTGCTGACAAGCAATTAATAGCCGACATGAGAACCAGAGGGCATCTTTGGTACTAAAGAGGGCTTCATCGCCTGTATGGAAGATGGAAGCGTCAGTGATTCACCATCACAGGGCTAGAGATCTTTTAGGCATGGGTTTGCCTTTCCTGCTTGCACAGCCTTAGCCAGCACCACTGTCCAGAGCTTGGGGGGTAGAATCCACAATAGCATAGCATCTGACCAGGGCACACATTTTACATGGAAGGAGATGCAGGAACAGATCTGCCACTCTTGGATCCACTGAACACATGATACACCACCAACAGTGGGGCAGATTTTTAGGAGGTACAACTGGAATGCCAGCTCAGAGGAAGCATTCTGAAAGGATGGGATATGTCCTTCAGGATACAGTACATTTATTAGATCAGAGACTTTTTTATGGCACTGTTTCCAATAGAAAGGACACATGGGCTCAGGAACCGAGATATGGAAGCAGAAGTGGCCCTACATATATCGATCGCCACAATGTGCGCCATGGGCACTGCAGGATTGTAGGTCCTAGTCCCATAAGGGGGCACACTCCAGAAAGGGGCACAGCAAAGGTGCCACTGAACTACAAATTCTGGCTGCCACCAGCGCACTTTAGACTATTCGTGCTCAGGAGCCAGGGCATAAAAAGAAGAGACACCACACCGTCAGGAGTAACTGATACTTAGCAGCAGGAGGATGGAGGGCTGTTTTTACACAGAGGAGGCAGGGAGGATATATAAGGAACCCAGGTAATCTACATGGGCCTCTCCTGGCGTTACCCGGTAACTGTGGACAAAGATGTGCTACGTCCCTAGATTGACAAGAATATGCGTATCAAGTTTTCAGGTGGTTCAGGTATAATGGTCTGGATCATACCACCAGATAAGCCTCGGTCACCTGCTGGGGTCGTAGATCAGGATGAGAGGAGTTTAGGAAGAGTAGTAGGCAAGGGAGAGGGTGAGTACCAACTGCAGCCCCAAGGTCCACAGCAGCCGTGGGGTCTATAGTTCTTCCCACTAACCTCCTTCTGAGTTTCCTTAGGAAGAAAGGCCCATGAAACCACGGAGGAGTTGCTCCCTGAGACTTTATGGAGAAGCACAACTTTGAGGGACAAGGGAAGGACTGTAGAGGTCGAGTATATCTAATGCACCTCCTCCTACAGGGAGTGTCATCTCTGAGCAGACCTCAGATGCTTCACTTTGAAACTCATTGCAGCATTTGTGCCAAGGCCATGCCGAAGACTGATGGCGGGGTGAGGGGATACTAAGGCAGACTCTGTCCTGCGGGACAGGGAGCCTTCTTTGTTTGCCAACGTTGGCTCAAGGACTCCTTCATGGCTTTGTCAAACTTTCCTTAGACTGCAGGACAGTCTAGGACATCTTCATCCAACCTCGTCTTCCTCTCTCCTTCACTAGGGCTCATATTTGTATAGCAGTCTGATGGCTCTTTGACCTTCTCCAGCTCCCTACTAACTATCTTTCACACAAATATTTCTCCTAACAGTCCTCACACAGTTAATTTTGTCTTGGCCTCTGCTTCTTAGAGGACCTGGACTAATATAACAGCATTTTTAATTTTCAGTAGGAATGAAAAGGGCTTTCATCTCAGCAGGCCACTGAGTTCATACAAGCTCCCCTTGGCCACATTGAGAAAATGGGGATACTTTTGGGAAAAAGTAGCCAAATACTTCACTTTATTTCAGAAAAGCTGCCCCCTTGAGTCAGAGAAGGCAACACCCTTGTGGGCAGTGGAGCTGGAGTAGAACAGTTGCCACTTCTCCAACTGACCAGAACCTCCTTCAGGTTGTGTTAGACTTTTTTCTATCAACAGGATTTGGATTTTTAACATTTTAAAATCTACTAGTGTAGAACCAGTCCTTGGCATTATTCCTAATGGCATAGAACTTCATTAGATGGTGTTTATCTAAAATTACATCTGTTCCAGTCACATACATGCACATGAACTCAAGAAAAGGAAATTGATTCTATGTCTGCTCCAAGGATTCTCCAAGGATAAAAAGAAAAACCCGACTGAAAGAGATTTCTCTTTGTAGTTGAGAAGGCTTATAGATTGAAGGTGTAAAACATATCTTTCAAATAAGGCAATAACCTGACTCACAGGGCGCCAAGTTCATCTGTCTTTTGAAATAGAGGGAAATAAAATGTGGGAGAGAGAAATGAGATGAACCCATCAGTAAATAAAGGAATGGAGGTGACTTGCATGGATGCCTTTGTAAGTAAAGTAGGAAAATAGGGTGCAGAACACAAAAGAGAAAACATCAGTGGAGGGATACTCAACGGGCAAACTGAACATGTGCTTAGGGTATCAGAAAAGCAGGAGTACTAAAAATAGCAAAAGTTAAGAAAGGTTAGAAAAAATATATCTTAATATTGGCTTAAATATACATTTAGTGAAATTCCAAAAAATTACATTTAAAAAATATTTTGTCACTGAGTACTGTTTTTAATTTCTGCATCACACGGCCACACACAGGCATCTTTGTTGTATTTAGGGTCTTTAAAGGTTTTCATCTGGCCTGGGTTAGGGTGATGTGCCTGTGTGTGCCTGGAGAGGGAGTCTGGGTTGGAAGAGTACTCTACAGAGTGAAAAAAATAAACTTTATCTTGTAAGGGACTCAGGACCACAGCACAGTGGTCTTCCACACTTATCGCTCCCCTCCAGTTTTGTTTTTGTTTTAACATCTTTATTGGAGTATAATTGCTTTACAATGGTGTGTTACTTCCTGCTTTATAATGAAGTGAATCAGCTATACTTATACGTACATCCCCATATTCCCTCCCTCTTGCGTCTCCCTCCCATCCTCCCTATCCCACCCCTCTAGGTGGTCACAAAGCACCAAGCTGATATCCCTGTGTTATGCGGCTGCTTCCCACTAACTATCTATTTTACATTTGGTAGTGTATACATGTCCATGCCACTCTCTCACTTCGTCCCAGCTTACCCTTCCCCCTGCCCGTGTCCTCAAGTCCATTCTCTACGTCTGCATCTTTATTCCTGTCCTGCCCCTAGGTTCATCGGAACCATTTTTTTTTTTTTTTTTTTAGATTCCATAGATATGTGTTAGCATACGGTATTTGTTTTTCTCTTTCTGACTTACTTCACTCTGTATGACAGACTCTAGGTCCATCCATCTCACTACAAATAACTCAATTTCGTTTCTTTTTATGGCTGAGTAATATTCCATTGTATATATGTGGCACATCTTCTTTATCCATTCATCTGTTGACGGACACTTAGGTTGCTTCCATGTCCTGGCTATTGTAAATAGAGCTGCAGTGAACATTGTGGTACATGACTCTTTTTGAATTATGGTTTTCTCAGGGTATATGCCCAGTAGTGGGATTGCTGGGTACGTATGGTAGTTCTATTTTTAGTTTTTTAAGGAACCTCCATACTGTTCTCCATAGTGGCCGTATCAATTTACATTCCCACCATCCCCTGCAGTTTTGTTTTAAAGAAGTGGCCCTTCTGCTGAAGACATGGTTTCTAACTCTTTGTTTCTTGAGCCTTCCATCCTTTTCTCCTATTTTATTTTTGCATCTCATTTTGATGCTTTTATGGGCTCATTTGCAATTTTGTCATGCTCTTTGAATGAAAAAAAAAAAAAAAAAAGGCATTTAAAAATGCTGAGATTCTTTTTCCAAGAAGCTCAAAATGTTTAACAACCCATTAGGCTCCTGGAGTGCCCTGGAGGGAAGAAAAGGGAGACAACCGGACAGGAGAAGATGAGGAGGGCAGAAGACTCAAGGCCATGGCAGACTTTTCATTCCAAACTGGAGGAGGTATGTCATCTTAGCGTCCTTATTTGACCTATTTTCCAAAACTTCCCTACCACCTTTGATTTTAAAACATTTGGTTCAAATCTTGGTTCCATCTAAAATTTCTTCTGTCTTTCAATATTTGCAGTCAATTCCCATACACAGAAGCCAATTAGCTCCTTTCTGGGCAATGACTTCCCTGGTGGCAGTGACCATGGCAGAGAGACCAGGCCAGTCCAGGGTGGGTGCTCAGAAAGTATTGGGTGGATATTCTCATGTCAGTTGAACAAACATTTACTTAGTACATCCTTACGGCAACGTGTTGTGCTTGATGCATGATCCCTATCTTTAAGGAGTTCACAATCCCATGGGATGCAAAACCATAAAGAAATGCTACAAAATGCTGAAAACAATCAACACTCTCTCCTTGCTCTCTTTTGCCTTCATGGGCAGCACTAAACCTCATTTCTTATCAGGATTCCTCCCCAGCCAATTTTCCCACTCCTTCTATCACAATGCTGGGATGTATCTGTACTCTTACAGATGGCTCTGTCTTTGGAAAAATCAAACTAGGTGATGGCAACAGAGACAGACGGATAGCCCTCTTGGGGAAAAATCATGTCTTTTCTTGTGTTTGGGACTTCAGTCTCTTTCAGTCATGAGAAGACATGTCAACTGGTATTTACTGAGCTCAGCATCATGTGAGGCACTGAGTACATTCATTCCACATTTACTGTACACCTACTGTATGCCTCATTCCACATTTACTGTACACCTACTATATGCCAGGCTTGGTGGCAGTCACTGAAATACAACCCGTGTATTTCTGGGACACACAGTAATAATGAAAGAATGAAACGGTGTTACTGAGTCAAAACAGATAGGTAGCTATCTCAAGCCTTTAGGATTGTATAATCCAGGTGATGAGGCATTGTAAGAGCCTAGTTACAAAAACCTGGAGGAAAGCAATAAAGTCTATATTAATTGACACTGGAGGGAGAAAAAAAGCACAGTCTTACTCATGCCCTGTGCAAAATATCATTGTAATCACATTTAAATGAAATTACATTCCAGGTGTAAGAGCAATATGATACATAACAATCCTCAGTGAAATTAACAGAAAAATTTCTCCGTCACAAAAACTGATTAAATGCACTTCCTTTCAGCTGCTCTAAATCAAAGCTTTTGTGTGGCGTATTCTGCTCTGCCTTCTTGGGTCTTGAAGAGAACATAGCTCCTAAATCTGATCATCCAGCCCAAACTCTAAGTTGGGGTTAGATCTAGATCTTTTAATCATTAGCAAGATGACTTTAGGCAAATTCCTTCATCTCTTTTAGCATCAGTTCTCCGTCTATAAAATTACCTTTTTCATAGGCTTAATGTGTGTAATAAATGAAATAAGATAATGTATGCCAAGTGCCCAAATCATGATCAAGTGCTCAATAATTGATGCCCACTATGATCTTAACAGTCATTACTGCTGCAGTTATTAGCAATGCTGATACTCACTTCCAGGTGTACGAGGAGACGGTTCCAACTAACGTTCCACCTTTCATGTCAGGACATGTATACCATCTACCCTGTCTCCTGGGACGTCAGTTCCTTGCAGAATAGAGACCACACTATGTACGTTGTTTTGTGCCCAAGCTCTTTGAATAGGGCACTGCCTACAAATGCTGGAGATAAGCTTTGGAGTCACTCTCCATATAAATTTTCCTAATATTTATAGGTCTACTCAGGTTGTCTAATTTTTCTCTAACTTAGTTGGTAGTTCATTTCTTTTAGGAAATTTTCCACTTCATCTTAATTTTAAAATTGACTGGCATAATTTTTAAAAATATACTATTATTCTAAAATTTCTCCTACATGAAAATTACAGCTTCCTTTTTCATCATCCATTTTCTTGGTTGCATTTAGTTGTTTCTTAATAAGTCATGTGACAGTGACACCCCAAGGCCAACACAGACTAAGGGTAGTAGGACCAGTAGAGGGAGAAAGTGGTTCCAGGGATGTATCCCGTTCTCTCCCAGGCAGTGAGCTGTCCTCAGATGCCTCTCGTGCCTACACTAGGCTCTCATCAAGGGTGTTTACCGTTACAGGTTACAAGCTTGAAGGGGCTACAGACAGCAGCAAACAGATGCAGAAATCTAGCGAAGTGTGTGTGCATGAAGCCATGCCTCCTCCTCCTCCTTAATCCTTCCCCTAGCATTACAACTTATTTCAAAACTTCAAAAGCTGGAAAGTTTAATGTGCAAATCAAAGGCCACAGAAATACCCAGAGCTCTGCCGGTGTCCTGATGAACGTGTTAAAGGGAAATGTGATTAGAGAAGTGATAGAGTTAAGCGGGGAATTATGCAGCCCGCTCATGTTTTATGGATTCTGATGGAGCGGGGGATGGGCAGAAACAGCGCTCTTCTGCATGATAATACTCTGAAAATCACCAGCTGCTTATGACATTATTATTATTTTTTTGGCTTGGGGTGGGGGATGTTAAAGTGTCCCTAACTTGTGTTGTGGATATGGATAATACTTTAATTTTACCTTTTGTTACAAAAATTAAAGGAGAAATTGGTCTATTGGCACAAATGGAATACTAAAAGACCTCTGTTTGTATGTGTGGAAAGAAAGACCCCTGGAGAAAATCAGTCAGAAGGTCACCAACAAAATCAGCAACGTTAACCCTAAAATTTTTAATCCCTATGCTATGCAAGGAAAACATTTTATTTTGGCTAGGATATAAGCAGGACCCTATGTGGAAGGAGACATAATATTTAGTTATCCTGTTGTTGAACCTGCTTTGGTCAGTCATAAAGATTCTGGAATCTACGCTGCCTGGGGTTTATGTGTGCCTTTGATGCTTCCATTCTAGTAACACCTCCCACATCTATAGCACCATGGAGCGTACACATATGTCATTTCAACTGCTTTCTGTGTCTTCCCAGGAAAATAAACAGCACAGGTATTACTTCCCCATTTGGACAGATGAAAAAACTGAGGCTCAGAGATTCAGAAACCTGTCTGGGGTTTGACAGTTGATAAGTCCACGATAAGACTTAGAAGCACAAATGTAGATTGTAATCCTAGCTCTGCCAGTTTGCTAGTGGATGACTTTGCTAAAGCAGTTTGCACACCCTGAGTCACAGTTTCTTCCTCAACAAACAGCGGATGACCATACATCGTTAACCAAGTTACCTAAGAGAATAAATATCACGAATGCATTAAGAATGATGCCAGAGAGGTGGTGTAAATTAATGAAATATATACAACCATGAAATATTCGGAACAGTAGATCTAAAGGAATTTTCAAAGGGATTAGGATGTGATGTTTGACGAAAGCCAGAGACCCATTCCCCATGTGTTTTCCCTGAAACGTACTCGTGTTCTGAACACAATCACTCGGGGGATAGGAAACATAGCACAGGTCATTTCCAGAGGATTCGCAGTTTTCTCTTCCTAATCACCATGGCGGTCTGTGCAAAAGCCAAAGTGAAGCAAAGGCTACATCATCCCATCTCCATTTTGCAGCCAAAACTATGGAGATATATTGCCAGGCCTCTTCTGCTGCCTTATGAGTATTCTAATTTCAGGTAGGGAGGAATGAGTAGCACTAGTTCATGAAATCCAATCTAATCTCCATGCTCTGGGCCAAAGGAAGAATTTGAAAAATATAGTCCCATACACTGGCAGATTCAAGTCAGACTGTGGTCCAAGCATCTTCCTAACAATGTGAGCAGATCCATAAATAGTAAGCAAATAAAAATATGAATTGATATTCATATTCTCCCAGAGGATGCGCCTTTTATATGTATTAGTGCACCTGTGTTCCAGGGAATCATTTACAAATGAAGAGCTAATAAAATTCAGCAAACCCACAACTGGCACAGTCATAACAGAATCTTTTTATCAGCTGGGTAGAATGCGGCACTCCAAGCAAGAAGCTACCACCCTGGTTAGAGCCATAAAAATATTTCTCCAGAAGTCCTTTCTCATTCTCTGGGCGAGTATATGCCCTTAACTAGCCCCTCATTAATTCAGACTGCACTAATTGGGAAAATGCCTCAGTGAGTATGTCGAAAGAGGGATACATACAACAAAATACCTGAAGTACGTAGAGCTCTAGCAAGCCCTGCATTTACCCACAGCTAAATCACATAATCAGATCACTTCTAGGAGTTATCAACCTGGTGGCCATCAGTCCCAGGGCCCTGGTCTGCCTCTGGGAACATAAGACCATGGAGAGTTTAAAGACAAAGCAAAAGCAACTGCATGGTACCTGGTGATTCATTACGTAAGCACACATCCAAGTGGGATGAACAGGGCAGAGGATCTGGAGATATGCTTAATTAGAAACAGACAAAGAGACTCTTGGCAATATTTTTGCCTGGACAAACAGAGTTTGTTTGGACCATTGCATTCAATAATTGAGGCTCAAGGATTTTTATTTGAAGCATTGATTTTACCTGCTGGACCAAGAAAGCTGCTTTTCATCTTGCAGACATGTGATACGATTACAAAGTATACTTTCTGTGAAGGGAACTGAATTAGCCCTCCCGATTTCACAACAAAAAAGAATCTTTGGACAAGATGTGCAGTAGGGGATGAACACCTGTTCCAACAGGGTGTAGGGTCACCTGTCAGGATGTGGGGTGGCCCTGGCGAAATTCCTTTGCTTGTTGTTTAGTACTGTGTTCAAACACCATGACACCAGCTGAATGATTTCAGACAAGTTCCAGAGACTCAGAAAAGCCTCATTTTCACAGTCGATAATGACCTCTTAGGGTTGTGGTGAGGATTACATGAAAGAAGGCACACAAAGTGCTTAGGAGGGTGCTTGATATTTTAATAAGTTCTCAATGATTTTGGCTATCTTGACAATCATTATTATCACTAGGAATCATGAGACTGTGAGGAAAGATAAATCTATAGTCTCTACCTTGAATGAATGAATGGAGATCCAGAGCACGGAAGAGACAAGTAAATGTAGAAATAGGCATACTGAATAGGGAAATGAGGATGAGGCTGGAAGCCCAGTTGGGGGTGTCTTCTGCAGGCTGCATGGAATGACATTACACCAACCACAGACATGTACTGAGGGTCTTCTCTGTGCCCGGTAGTGTGCTGGGCAATGTACACACGTACCTCGCTGATTTTACACATGCTAGGCTCATTGGAAGGGCTGACTCAATAGAGTACAAATAGAAAGAAAAAAAATTGCCCCTCATCATTGTCCTTTACACCAGCCCGTTAGAATTAAACTTCAACAAAATCTCAAGCAGATTCCCCATTTTCTCTTGTTATTCTCACATAGACTCTCATTTAGAGGAGGCTTTTTACAAATCCAGTGTTTTCTAACATCAAACTATTACTCTCTCAATAGATTTACAATATTCTTTTTAAAAAATTTTATTGAAGGATAGTTGATTTACAATGTTGTGTTAATTTCTTCTGTACAGCAAAGTGACTCATATATATATATATATTCTTTTCCATTATGGTTTATCACAGGATACTGAATATAGTTCTCTCCATAGATTTAAACTCCCTGCTATGAGCCTGCATTGGACTCAAGCTTGGACACCTACTGTGGGAAGGTGGTGGCGAGCTCAGTAGCCTCACTGTGTCCTCACCTTCTGTTCCACTGTCCTTCCTGTCACTAACCATCTCCCTTTCCTCCAAGGTTGAAGCCAGAGGAGGAGAGGGAGGTCTCACCGGACTACGCACTTGCAATCTGGCTCGTGGCCCATGACTGGGGCAGGTGCTGGCTTGGAGAGTCCTCCATGCTGGCACCACTTTATGTCGTTTCCTGGTTCCGGGATGTCCTTTCTCCTGGCCACTGACCACTCCTCCTTGGCCCCTGGTCTGACCACACACTCACTCCACAGGCTGTCCTCTTGGTGGGACCCCTCTGTGACCACCTAAACCAGTTGCTGCCTTCTGTGCACACTCGGACTACATGCTTGTCCTGATTGCCCCCTGCAGCCTGCTCTAGCCCCTCCCCCATCCCCTCAGGGCCTCTGCCACTAGCTTGTCCCCTTGAAAGAGGCTCCTTATATCACCCAAACTCCAAAGGACTCTTGGAGGTTCTCACAATTTAATTCACTTCAAGAATGTATTCAGCCCCTACCACTTGCCAGGCACTGTTCAAGGTGCTCAGATTAGAGCAATGAACACAACAAGGGCCCCCGTCTGCATGGAATTTATATTCTAGAGTACTGAGACAGACAATTAACTAAAGAACTAATAAGTTGTATAATTGATGGATGCCATGGAGAAAAATGAAGTAACGCAGAGAGAGAGAGATCACTAAAAGAGAACTGCAATGTTAAATGGTCAGGGAAGTGTCACCAGGAAGTCTTGGAGGAGATATGCATATCAGATGAAGGTTCTCTCCCCACATCTGACACTAGCCTCTTAGCGGCACTGGGGACCCCCCGCTTCCACAGCTTCAAGGTGGGGTGAGGGGTTAATCTCCCTCTTGAAAGCAAACTGTCTTCTACAAGCATTGGGTGTGATGTGAGGAGAGGCACACTCTTCCACTCCCCTCTTTTTCAGAAAAACTTGCTTCCCTTGCATATCCTCTTATATATACTTAAAGTAGATGATGAACTATTTTTTTTAATATGCATAAGCATTTCATATTCTTTGTTTCCCAGCTTCTGGACCTCGGCCAAAATGCCATGACAATAGGAAAGGCTAGCTTAACTTCCCAAGAGTTACAGGGAAGAGGTTGACAGTCATCTCATCAAGGTCCCATAGATAAGAGGCCATGGAAATTTGAACTGAGTTTTCCTGTACAAGGTTTCTTCTATTAGGTCATGCTGGAATCTTAAGGGATGACTCAAGCAAACAAACAAGCAAACAAACCAAGTAAAGTAAGCATACCTAGCAATACCTATCAAGGCTTGTACCTACCTCAGTTTTCCAAGGACCCTGAACATCCAAGCAGTTGTGTGTTACACAAAGTGTGTTCCCAATTTCTCTGCTTTGAGGAGATCATTAGAAAACAAATCTTTGAAATGTTCTTGTAACAGATGTTATGCCTCATACTGAACAGGTAGTTTGATCCCTAGAACCACTTGCCTCAACAGAATAATAGCAACTGCCATCTACTTGTTGAAAGCTATATCTTTCATTAACAGAAGAAAAAGTACCTGTATCCTTTTAACAACATCGACTTCTCGTCCTTACTTTTGTAAGGGTATAGTCTAGTTACTAAATCACATTGTAGATATTCCTCCTCTTATCATATTGCCCAAATGGTGTTACAGAGTTTTGGAAGGATCATAATGTATATCTAAATAATTACTTACAACTAGAGTTTGGAAAGTTAAGTATCACTTTACCCACCTGTATTTAAGATCATCAAGAGAGCTGGTTTTAGGAGATATGACTGGTAAATAATTGGAATAATTTTCTCTCTACATTATTCTCTAGACTTTTTGTGGACCTTAATACATTTTTTGATTATATTGGTACATTACTTAGAGCAGTCTGACAGTGCGCAAAATAAATTTACTAACCTCTAATAGACATTCACAGTTTACCAAAATTTTTTCAAAACCTTTATCTCACTTTACCCTCATTAAAACTGTGTGGAAGGACTTCCCTAGTAGTCCAGTGGTTAAGACTTTGCCTTCCAATGCAGGGGGTGTGGGTTTGCTCCCTGGTCGGAGAGCTAAGACCCCACATGCGTCATGGCCAAAACAACCAAAACATAAAACAGAAGCCATACTGTAACAAATTCAATAAAGACTTTAAAAATGGTCCCTGTCAAAAAAAAAAAAATCTGAAAGCAAACAAGCAAACAAACAACTGTGTGGAGTTGACAAGGCAAAGCTTTCACATATCTACAAAAATTACTAATAAGATAGTTTTCTGTGCATTATTTTTTTACAACCAGTGAGGGGCAAAAGCTATGGTTGTGCCATGTGATACCGTCCTGCCAGCCATAGCTGCCTGGGTCAAAAATGGACAACTGACTTAGGTAACCTGTTACAAGTTCCATGACAAAGCTTTGTGTGAAGGGCTCTACCCATAAGGAAATGAGCTGAAGCTTATTTGACTTCATTCTAGGAAAGTTGGAATTGGAAACCAAGACACTAAGCTCTGAGTAGCTGAGCTGAAAAGTCACCCGGACTTGTAACTTGAGCCATCCATTATGGGACAAGCATAATATGGATATGTAGAGGAAGGCGGTTTGTAAATAAAGGAAAGAGGCAAAAGAGTGGAGAAAGCATGAGAGAGGACATCCTCAGTAGCAGTAGCTTTCTACTTTAGTCTCAGTTCCTGTAGGCCCTGGCTATTCTGTTTTTGCCTTTGGATTTCCAAAAAACACCTCTTTTGCCTGATAATAAACCATCTTTCCTTGAGCTAGTTCCTATGAATTACTATTACTTGAAAACAGCAGAACCTGAATTGGAACAATCCATTTCACTGACAGCTTCTTCCTAACTGCACATGGAATAGAAGCCAAAGTTTTTAATCATAGTTTGAAAGTACCTCTTGATAGAATCTTGGAGAGCGATCAAGATGGTGGGGTAGGAAGATCCTGAGTTCATCTCCTCCCACAGAGACACCAAAATTACAACTACAAATAGAACAACTCTCTCTCAGAACGACCTGAAGACTAGCAGAACAGCTCTTCTACGACTAAGGATATAAAGGAAGAAACACATCGTGGCAGGTAGGAAGCACAGAGATGCAGTCAGGACTCACACCCCTGGTGCAGTGACTCATAAGCAAGAGGAGATATCACAAATGTGGAGGTCCTTCCTAAGGAGGGAAGGGTTCAAGCCCCACATGGGGGCACCTCAGCCCTAGGGACCTTCACTGGGAAGACAAACCCCTATAACATCTGGCTTTGGATAGATGGGGCTTACATCCAGGAGAGCCAGAGGGCTGTGGGAAACCAAGACTCTGCTCTTAAAGGGCTTGCACACAAACTCACTCATTCTGAGTACCAGGGCAGAGGCAGCAATTTGCCTGGGTCATACAAGAAGGAGATTGACTAAATTTAGGATGAATGCTGAAGGGGCAGGGATCTATTGGAACTGTCTCTGGAGACTCAAGCACTGGCAGGCACCATTATTTTTATTCTCCCTCTACCTAGCTGGCCTGGCACTGGTGGGCACTATTTCTGATGTTCACCATTTCTGATGTTCACCATCTACCTTGCTAGCACTGCTCCTCCCACCAGGTGTTCTCCTGTAGACCTACCCTGCCCTAGTTACCCACCCCTACTGGTGCCCCTCCAAAGTGGCTCCCATCCTGCCACACCAGGTGGGTGGCCTCAGCCTGAACTGGTGTCCCCCTGCCCCAAGCGGTTCCTGCACCAAGGGGCCAAATCCACCCACCAGCATACCCACAACTGTTGCAGCCAGGGCCAGTCACACCTGTAGCAATGGATAGATCATCCAGGCAGAAAATAAATAAGAAAACACTGGCTTTAAGTGACACATTAGGTCAGATGGTCAGATATATAGAGAATGTTTCATCACCAAACAGCAGAATACACATTCTTTTCAAGTGTACATGGGACATTCTCCAGGATAGATCATGTTTGGCTACAAAACAAGTCTCAATAAATGTAAAAAGACTGAAATCATATCAAGCATCTTTTTCAGCCACAATGGTGTGAAACTACAAATCAATTACAGAAAAAACTTTAAAAAGCACAAACACATGAAGACTGACGAACATGCTACTACACAACCAATGGGTCAACAAAGAAATCAAAGAGGAAATCAAAAAATATCTCGAGACAAATGAAAATGGAAATACTACCTTCCAAAATCTATGGGACGCAGCAAAAGCAGTTAAAGAAGGAAGTTTATAGCAATATGGGCTTATATCAAGAAACAAGAAAAATATCAAACAAGAAATCTAACATTACACCTAAAGGAACTAGAAAAAGAATAACAAACAAAACCTAAAGTTAGTAGTGGGAAGCAAACAATAAAGATAAGAGTGGAAATAAATGAAATCAAGACTAAGAAAATAATAGAAAAGATCAATGAAACTAAGAGCTGGTTCTTTGAAAAAATAAACAAAATTGACAAACCTTTAGCCAAACTCATCAAGAAAAAAAGAGGAAGGGCCCAAATAAATAAAATCATAGATATAAGAGGAGAAATTACATCCAATACCACAGAAATACAAAAGATCTTATGACACTACTACAAACAATTATATGCCAGAAAGTTGAATAACCTAGAAGAAATAGAATTCCTAGAAACATACCAGCTTCCAAGATTTAATCAGGAAAGAAACAGACTATCTGAATAAATCAATTACTAATAATGACATTGAATCAGTAATAAAAAAACTCCCCTCAAAAACAAAAGTACATGACCTGACAGCTTCACAGGTGAATTCTACCAAACATTTAAAGACTTCATACCTACCCTTCTCAAACTATTCCAAAAATTTAAAGCAGAAAGGAAGTTTCTAACCTCATTCTGCAAGGCCAGCTTTACACTGATACCAAAACCAGATAAAGACACTAAAAAGAAAATTACAGGTCATATCCCTGATGACTATAGATGCAAAAATCCTCAACAAAATATTAGCATACCAAATTCAACAATACATTAAAAGGATCATATAACATGATCAAGTAGGATTCATTCCAGGGATACAAAGATGGTTCAACATCCACAAATCAGTCACTGTGATATACCACATTAACAAATTGAAGGATAAAAATCATATGATCATCTCAACAGATGCAGAAAAGGCATTTGACAAAATTCAACATCCATTTGTGATAAAAACTTTCAACAAAGTGAGTATAGAGAAAACATACCTCAACATAATAAAGGCTATTTATGACAAACCCACAGCCAACATCATGGTCAATGGTGAAAAGCTGAAAGCTTTATCTCTAACATCAGGAATAAGATAAGGATGCCCACTCTTGCCACTTTATTGAACCTACTATTAGAGGTCCTAGCCACAGCAATCAGACAAGAAATAAAAGGCATCTGAATTGAAAAGGAAGAATTAAAACTGTAATTATTTGCAAATAGCACGATATTCTATATAGGAAACCCTAGATACTCCATCAAAAAACTATTAGAACTAATAAATGAATTCAGTAAAGTTGCAGCATGCAAAATTAATATCCAGAAATTGGTTGCATTTCTATATGCTAATAATGAATTATCTGAAAGAGAAAGCAAGAAAATCCCACTTACAGTTACATCAAAAACAATAAAATATCTAGGAATAAATTTAACCAAGGAGGTGAAAGACCTGTACTCTGAAAACTGTAAGACATTGATGAAAAAATTTAAAGTTGACACAAATAAATGAAAAGATATACCACACTCACATACTGGAAGAATTAATATTGTTAAAACGTCCATAGTCTCCAGGGACTTCCCTGGTGGCTCAGTGGTTAAGAATCCACCTGCCAGTGCAGGGGACACAGGTTCGAGCCCTGGTCCAGGAAGATCCCACATGCTGCTGAGCAACTAAGCCCGTGCGCCACAACTACTGAGCCTGTGCTCTAGAGCCTGCGAGCCACAACTACTGAGCCCGCGTGCCACAACTACTGAAGACCACGCTCCTAGAGCCCATGCTCGGCAACAAGAGAAGCCACCACAATGAGAAGCCCATGCACCACAAAGAAGGGTAGCCCCCACTCGCTGCAACTAGAGAAAGCCCACACGCGACAACGAAGACCCAACGCAGCCAAAAAAAAAAGTGTCCATACTCTCCAAAGCAATATGCAGATTCAATGCAATCCCTATCAACATACCAACAGCAGTCTTCACAGAACTTTAAACAATTATCTGAAAATTTGTATGAAACTACAGAAGACTCCGAGTAGCCAAAGCAATCCTGAGAAAGAAAAACAAAACTGGAAATATCATACTCCCTGACTTCAAACTATATTACAAAGCTATAATAATCAAAACAGTATGGCACTGGCACAAAAACTCTTAGAGGAAAACATAGGCGGAACACTCTATGTCATAAATCACAGCAAGATCCTTTTAGATCCACCTCCTAGAGAAATGAAAATAAAAACAAAAATAAACAAATGTGACCTAATGAAATTTAAAAGCTTTTGCCCAGCAGTGGAAACCATAAACAAGATGAAAAGACAACCCTCAAAACGGGAGAAAATATTTGCAAATGAAGCAACTGACAAAGGATTAATCTCCAAAATTTACAAGCAGCTCATGCAGCTCAATATCAAAAAAAGCAAACAACTCAATCCAAAAATGGGCAGAAGACCTAAATAGACATTTCTCCAAAGAAGATATACAGATTCCCAAGAAACACATGAAAGGATGCTCAACATCACTGATTATTAGAGAAATGCAAATCAAAACTACAATGAGGTATCACCTCTCACCAGTCAGAATGGCCATCATCAAAAAATCTACAAACAATAAATGCTGGAGAGGGTGTGGAGAAAAGGGAACCCTCTTGCACTGTTGGTGGGAATGTAAATTGATACAGCCACTATGGAGAACATTATGGAGATTCCTTAAAAAACTAAAAATAGAACTACCATATTACCCAGCAATCCCAGTACTGGCATATACCCTGAGAAAACCATAATTCAAGAAGAGTCATATACCACAATGTTCACTGCAGCTCTATTTACAATAGCCAGGACATGGAAGCAACCTAAGTGTCCATTGACAGATGAATGGATAAAGAAGATGTGGCACATATATACAATGGAATATTACTCAGCCATAAAAAGAAATGAAATTGAGTTATTTGTAGTAAGGTGGATGGACCTAGAGTCTGTCATACAGAGTGAAGTAAGTCAGAAAGAGAAAAACAAATTCCATATGCTAACACATATATATGGAATCTAAAAAAAAAAAAAAAAGGTTCTGAAGAACCTAGGGGCAGGACAGGAATAAAGACACAGACATAGAGAATGGACTTGAGGACACGGGGAGGGGGAAGGGTAAGCTGGGACAAAGTGAGAGAGTGGCATTGACATATATACACTACCAAATGTAAAATAGCTAGTGGGAAGCAGCTGCATAGCACAGGGAGATCAGGTCGGTGCTTTGTGACCACCTACAGGGGTGGAATAGGGAGGGTGAGATAGGCAGGGTGGGAGGGAGATGCAAGAGGGAGGGGATATGGGGATATATGTATACATATAGCTGATTCACTTTGTTATACAGCAGCAACTAACACAACAATGCAAAGCAATTATACCCCAATAAAGTTGTTAAAAAAAAATGAAAATGTGCATGATAGAAAAGACAGTTTTAACCATAAACCTCTAAACTCAGATAGAAAAGACTTCAAGTATCCAGTTCACTCTGTTCCTGAATGTATTAAAGGTTAACAAAAGTACAGTTAGCTTAATAAATAAATCATCATAGCTTTTTCTTTCGTTTTTCCACTTTTAATTAATTAATTATTTAACATCTTTGTTGGAGTATAATTGCTTTACAATGGTGTGTTAGTTTCTGCTTTATAACAAAGTGAATCAGTTATACATATACATATGTCCCCATATCTCTTCCCTCTTGCATCTCCCTCCCTCCCACCCTCCGTATCCCACCCCTCTAGGTGGTCACAAAGCACCGAGCTGATCTCCCTGTGCTATGTGGCTGCTTCCCACTAGCTATCTATTTTACATTTGGTAGTGTATCTACGTCCATGCCACTCTCTCACTTTGTCCCAGCTTACCCTTCCCCCTCCCCGTATCCTCAAGTCCGTTCTCTAGTAGGTCTGTGTCTTTATTCCCCTCTTGCCCCTAGGTTCTTCAGAAGTTTTTTGGGTTTTTTTTAATTCCATATATGTGTGTTAGCATACAGTATTTGTTTTTCTCTTTCTGACTTACTTCACTCTGTATGACAGACTCTAGGTCCATCCACCTCACTACAAATAATTAAATTTCATTTCTTTTTATGGCTGAGTAATATTCCACCGTATATATGTGCCACATTTTTATCCATTCATCTGTCAATGGACACTTAGGTTGCTTCCATGTCCTGGCTATTGTAAATAGAGCTGCAGTGAACATTGTGGTACATGTCTCTTTTTGAATTATGGTTTTCTCAGGGTATATGCCCAGTAGTGGGATTGCTGGGTCATATGGTAGTTCTATTTTTAGTTTTTTAAGGAACCTCCATAATGTTCTCCATAGTGGCTGTATCAATTTACATTCCCACCAACAGTGCAAGAGGGTTCCCTTTTCTCCACACCCTCTCCAGCATTTATTGTTTGTAGATTTTTTGATCATAGCTTTTTCATCTGGGACATTTTTCTGAATCATAGGTACAAAGCCACGTAAACATAGGTCATACACAAAAATAGACTATTTCTTTCCTTTGAAAATCTTTGCTCTCCCCAACCACACACTGTAACTATAATAGTTCTTATAAGTTCATTTTACCAACACTTATCTGTTTACACAATAATTCATTGGAAGTCTGTAAAACACAGTACATCATTGCCCAAAACAGAGCAATAAGCCTGAAATGCTAAAGAATACCCCCAATACAATATTGCTTTGATGACTCATGTCTAGTTCACAGACACAGAGTGACATAAGACAACAAAGGGTCTGGAAGGCATAGACAAGGAAGGATGAGAGAGTACAGGGAACAATAAAATATTGCTGGGATCTCAAATAAAGATCTAAAAGAGTGGTCAGGAACAGAGCAACACACACCAGTAGCATAAAAGCTGCAGCTCCCCCTGAAGAGATACTTTGCTCTCTAAATGCATCAGAATATTGTTGGAGCAAAAGGAAGACAAGTATTGCAGATGCAAAATTTGCACACTCTAGATATAGTAACTATAACTGCAAAATTCTCCCAGGTATATCCTAAGTCCTAAAGTTGACTTGAAGTAAAGGATTGATAATAGTTACTGGTTAGTCAGGTTAACTTCCTAGCCAAATTTAAAGAGTGTGGACCTTGGGTATATCACAAATACTCACTAGATGTTGTTGTGTGCAGACACTGCACAAGTACTTACATACATCATTTCATTTACTTTTCACAACCTTATAAAGCAAATACTATTATCAACCCCATCTTCCAGTTCAAGAAACTGAAAGTCAGAATGTTAATGGGACTGGATCAAGATCACATCGTTAGAGATTAGCCTATACTTGGTCCCAAGCAGTCAATACCTCCTTTTTTTTTTTTAAGTTATAAAATGTATTTTTGCTAACATTCTTTCACACAATACCTCCTCTCTTAACCTCCAACTTCTTATTGACAAAAATCCATAGTTATTGGCTTAGTGTTCCAGAAACTAAAAGACTTAAATTCCAGCTATGACTTGCCACTAGCTCTTTGGAAATTTATTTAATCCCAATGACCCTCGGTTTCCTGCCTAATAAAATGGGTACAATACTACCAGACTATATTCTATGGCAAACAAATGAGAAAACAATATGAAGAATTATTACAGCTATTATTTTACCTGTCTTCACCCATCCCTAAAAGTTTTCATTAGATTTTATCTATAAAATCTAGATCTCAAAATGCTGAGAATGACCACTTTATCCTAGAATCCTGACTGAGTGAGGGAGCCCATTCCATTCTAGCAGGACATACAAGAAAACATGTTTATTTTTTTCCCTTTTATTCTTTTGCAGGAGAATATGGATACACATATGCATATCACAACAATATGTCTCATTTTTGACCTAGAACTTCCTTCCTTCCCTAAAATTCTATCTCAAGAAAATCATTCAAAGGAGGAAAAAAGCAAATATAATCTAAAAAGTGAAAAATCCAAGCAATAATGCCAAAAACCTTCATGTGGAGCAAAGGAGTGAGGGTTAAGAAAATTATAAGTTCACAATGCTGAAATCCTATGAAATTTATTAAATGAAAATTGTATTTTAAAATATTAAAGGAGTTTAAGGAAATAATATTAAATAGGAAACATAGAATAGAAAAGAATATATATACAATGATAATGACTGTAAGTGTGGAAAAAATTGGAAAAGAACCCACAAAAAAATAAAATCTATTGTAGTTTTGGGGATTTTTTCCCCTTATTTAAATACATTCTCTTAAAAATATTGTACATTTATTTGACTATCCTAATTTAAAGAAAAAAAAAAAAAACATGAGCAACTAAACAGCACTTCTTTCATACCCTCCTCCCAAAAGAAAGAAAGAAATCTCACTTTCAACTCTTCTTTTACTTCTAGGCCTTTTGTTGGAAAAGTGTTGTCTCCTCTTTCTCATAAATCTGCCTTGGGTTATACTATACAAGGTCAAAAAGCTCAGTCCATCCTGAAGATACGCAAGTTCAATCAGTTTGCATTACCTGTCTCTGATTTGGTGTTGAAGCCCAATTCTGACATACCTGACACTGTGTTAGGATACCATCAGCAATTCTTCCAGAACACCTCAGAATAATGCCCATCTTTCATTCAGCTGAGAAATATTCATTCAGCCTTTACTATGTGCCAGGCACTGCAGATTCAGTAATGAGCAAAACCTCATTCCCCGGGCTCACTGAACTTACTGATATTGTCCCTCTGTTTAACTTTTAAGAAAAATTTTCAATGAGAAGATATTAAACAACATTTTTGAAAAGGGAAAATAAAACTCAGCCATACGCTACCATCTCCTAACACAATGTTCTTTTTGGTATGTTTCACTTCTATCTTTGTCTTCATGCATACATATTTTATCAACTTATAATTACAGTTTGAGTGGTAAAGTATGATTTTGTGTTCTGAATTTTTTCACCAGAATCATAAAGATGTTCCCAATTTCCTACAAAGTCTTCATAATGATCATTTTTTAATACTTACCTATAGTCAACCATATTTCCGATTCTTTATTTGTCCATCTCTAATTTCTGGATATTTAGATTATTTTCAGATTTTTAAAATTTTATAATAAGGATAATATACAAGAATTACTGAATCTGGCTTCTTGCAACCTGGCCCTTGCTTACCTCTCCAGCTTCTTCTCTTGCTTGTCCTAACCTGAAATTCTATGCTCAGGGCGTGCTAGTATGTACTTGGAGGATCCCAATTATCTATGAGTCGTCTATTCTCTCTCTCTTTACAGATGGTTTTAATCCTGCCCACTAGCACCTGATTTCTCAATCTCCCACCCTCTTTGCCAGGCAAACTCTTCCTCATCTTCTAAGCCTCAACTTAGATATCACTTCCTCCAGGAAACTTTTTTGGAACCCTCAAATTGGAGGTTAGGTGTCAGGACTGTCTGCTGTTATGCACTCGCCAACCCACCAATCATGGCACTTGGTATGCAATATTCCAAATGCCTAAATGACTCACCTGTATCTCCTGCTAGACTATTAGAAGTTCTGTGAGAGATAACATCTTTCTTTCCATTTACTTTTCCTCCCTTTCTGCTCTTTCCTTTCTTTATCAAGCACTTGCGTTTATTTTTACTGTTATTCTATACATTGAAAATAGTATATACAACATAGATGTAAACATAAAACATAATAATAAAATGAGAGCTCATATACACACTACCTCGTTCAGTCTTGCATTTCTGCACTGATTAGGATCTATAGCGATATTTTTAATAGAAACAGTGAAAGCAAGTATCCTTTTCTTGTTCCTGATTTTCAAGGGAAGGCTTTTAAAGTTTCACCATTAAGTATGATGCTTCCAGCAGGTTTTTGGCAGTAACATTTTAGACTAAGGAATTTTCCTTTTCACTTAGTTTTCCCTGAGAATTTTTTTATCATAAATGGATATTGAATTTATCACATGGTTTTGCTACCCCTACTCAGATGAGTATACGGGCTTTTTCCTTTAATCTGCTAATTTGGTGATTTACATCTTAACAGACTCTCTAATATTAAAATAACCTTGCATTTCTAGGATTTGACCAATGTGTTTAACATTTATCATTTTTTCAATACACTGCTGGATTCAGAATGCTAATATTTTGTCTAAAATATTTTATGCATGTTCATGAGTGAAATGAGCCTGTAATTTTCCTTTTCTTTCCCATCATCTATTTCTGGTTTTGGTATTGAGGTCATAGTCACCTCACAGGAAAAGAATGAACCCTCCTTAATGCATTCTAATCTTTGGAAGAATTTATGTATGATTGATATAACATTCCTTCAAATGTTTTATAGAATTCATTTGCAAAAGCATTTGCAACTACTATTTTCTTTGAGAGAAGACTCAATTACTATTTCAAATGGTAAAGTATCTTTCTAGGTATTTTGTTCATTCCACTTGAGTTTTCAAATTATTCAGCATAAAATTGTTCATAGTACTTTAATCATCTTCTTCAATCATTGCTTTATCTATTGTTGTCTTCACTTTCATTCCTAACAGTGTTTGTGTCTTTTTTTTACCTTGGTCAGTCTTGTTAGATATGTGTTGATTTCATTAGTCTTAAATTTGAAAAACGACTGTTAGCTTTATTAATTGTATTTGTTTTCTATTTTATAAATTTGTTTTTTATTTTTCTTTTCTATGTTTGTAGGCTTATTTTATTGTTCTTTTTCTAATTTCATAAGCTGGATCCTTAGCACATTAATCGTTAGCCTTTTTATTTTCTAACTTTCTAACATAAGCACTTCCTCCAAGAAGTCTTACTGAACCTTCAAGTTGGGTTTTACGTCATTCAGGTTCCTATTTCCATAATGATTGCTGCTTTGACCCATGAGCTTTTTAAGAGCTTGTTTTTTAACATTTCCAAGTGATGCTACTTTATTTTTGTTTTTTTGGTATCATTAATTTATAAGTGAATTTTATTGTATTCAGAATACAATTTTTGGAGTTTGCTGTTTATTTCATAAATCTTTCCTGTGTGCTAAAAACAACATTGCATTCTCTGATTGTTGGGGATATATTACGAATGCCCATCAGATCAAGCTTTGTAACTGCGTAGTTCAAATCTCCCATACCCTTCCTAATTTTTTGTACTTGATATATCAATTATCAACAGAGAGAGAGAGAGAGAGAAAGAGAAAAAGAAAGAGATTTACATATTTTGAAGCCATGTTGTTAGCTTGTATTACCTCTTGGTAAATTGACATTCTTGTTATTGTATAGTGACTATCTTTATCTGTAGTAATGCTTTCTGCCTTGAAGTCTATTTTGTCTGTTAGTAACAGACACAGTAACCTTTCAGTAGTATTTGCCTATTATCTCTCTTTATATTCTGTGGTGTTCTACCTTTTTATGTCCTTATATTTGATATACTTCTCTTGTAAACAACACATAATTGATTTCTATATTTTTTATCTTCTCTGATAACGTCTGTGTCCTTACTGAAGAGTTCAATTTATATTCACTTATTATAATTAGTCTTGCATTTAGATGTTTTCTGCCATCTTATTTTGTGTTTTGCCCTCTTTCACTATTTTTTTCTTCTTGTTTTCCTTTGCTGTGCTTGTGAAGTTGTTAGTTTGTTTGCTCTTTGAGAAATTTCATTTTTGTCCTGTAAACTTTTAAAAGTTTAAAGTTAATGTCTTCGTTTTACTGTTGAACAATAAAAGGATCTTAGAATACATAAATCCAATCATGTGTCATACAAACCCTACTTTCATGCTAATTTTACTTGCTTTACTTAACTCTCAATATTTAACATTAGAATTATTTAATTTAATCATTAGTGTTTTCTTTGTTTATCAGAATGTTTATTTTCTAATGCAGTCAACATTCCCTTTATCTTAGACCTTCTCTCTGGGATCATTTCCTTCTTGCTGAAGTACATGTACTAGGTTCCTTCCAGCAAAGTTCTGTTGCTAGTAAACTCAGTTTTAGTTTTTCCATAAATTTCTTGATTTTATTCCTGATTTTGAACGTATAGAATCATAAATTTTCACTAATATTTCTCTCAGTACTTTGAAGTTAGTTGTCAGTCTAATAGCCATTTCTTTCATCTTTCTTTTTCTTAAGCTACTTTTATAATTTTTTTAATAATGAAATTGCAAACTCTCAAAGACAATGTGCTTACATGTGAAAATGGTTTCAATTATTCTGCTTGGGGTCCATTGGGATTCCTGAATTTGAGTATTTATGTCTTTAAAGAATTCAGGAAAATTCTTAGCTATTATCTCTTCTTGACTTTTTATTCTCTCTATAATCTCTTTCTAGAACCTTAATGATTGTATGTTGAACCTATTCCCTCTACTCTATTTTTTAATCTATTTTTCTTAGTTTTTCTCTTTGTCTCTGTTCTAGTCTATATAATTTTTCATATCTTTCTATATAGTTGATTTTCTTTTCAGCTTTGTATAATCTGATGTTTAACCATTCCACTGTAGTTGTCATATATTTATTTTTATTAGTTCTAGTTAGTTCTTTTTTCTCAGTCTTTCTGGTCATTTAAAAATAATTCCTAGTTCCAAAAAAATAATTTCTAGCTCCTAGTCATGTTTTTTCATTTGCTCTTTTATTTTTTTTTTATATAGGTTAAAAACATGTATTTTACGTTCTTTGCCAAATAATTAAGTTTTATGGGTCTAGTTCTAGTTCTTTTCTCTTTTTTTCATTCATAGTATCCTGCTTCTTTTTGTGCAGGATTTATTATTATTATTAATATTATTATTAGTTCACACTTTAGGAACTCTACCTGTAGGAATTCTTTAAGAATCTCAGGGATTCTTAGTTCCTCTAGAGAATATTTGCATTTATTTCCACTAGATGCCTGGGAACAGTATTACTTTTCTCCATTTTAAAGTAAAATTCTCAGGTTATGGCTTTTCAGGCCCCACATGGGTGAATCCATTTCCCATTCCCTCATGAGGGCTGACACATAGGCCACAGATTCTCAAAGGAAACTTTTTCTTCACCTTTAGTCAAGACCAATGCTGAAACTGAAAATGCTGTATCTCTTCTTGCTGCCTCTGTTGGGTATATTTTTAAAACTGGGTTTTTCCATACAACCTTTGTGGTTTCATACTTTATCCATGGAGGAGAGTACCCAATCTGACTCTGTGACCTTTACGGGGCCAATTTTTTGGTTACCTGTTTCTTGCTAATGAGATTGTTAAAACCTAAAATAAAAGCCCATCACATGAATTGGGACAACCCCCAGGCAGCCTGCAGACTCACTGCTTTCTCACCTCTACTGAGTGATGGTCCCATTCCTTCCCTGAGTTTTCTGCCAAGCTCACTCATTTATTTAAATGGTTATTTTAAAATTTCATTTTCTATGGCATTTTTTAGTTTCTTTGTAAGAGGAGAGCTTCTGGCTCTCTAGAACTGTCATCTTTCCAGAATGGAAGCCATTAGCATTAGCTTTCTTGTTCACTATGGAATCCGAGCACCTAGTACGGTGCCTGGCATGAAGCAGACACTACATAAAAATGTGTGGAATAAATAAGTTAATTACAATGTATGATATTGTGTATGCAAGTTTTTTTGCCTCTGGATCATTTCTTCAGGATAAATTGGATTGCTCGGTTCAAGGTATAAACAGTTTAGTGTCTCTTATATGCATTGCTATATTACTTCCAAGAAAAGATGGATAGTACACACAGTAGGTTAGTACACATATTAAGTATGCTGTAAATTTTTGCCAAATAGTTAATAATTTGTTTCTTTTCACTTCTGAGGCATATAGATATCATCATTCAGTCTTGTCTATATAATATGTGCTCCCTAATGACCTCTAAAGCACTGAACAGAATGCTCTGGAAACCAAAAAGTTTGCTTTGCTGCCAATCCTGAATATTACAGGACACACACCATTCATTTGGCTTTTACTTTGTGATGCAAGAGTTTCAAAGACAGGTTAATTAGTATGAGTAAAGCATATTTTCTCGTCATGAGACATGACTTCATTGCCTAGCTAAGGTCATATCATCTTCTTTGTTTCTCTTCTACCCAAATCTACACTTACAGAATTTACATAGAGAAAACACAGTCCTAATGTTCCTTGTAACAATTTTGACCATGAAAAGTTAAGTATTTCCATGGGACTAGAATTTACATACATAAGATCACTATTCTTATCTGCACTAATGGACTGATATTTTCCTAAAGAAGAAAGGCTCTCCAGTGTATTAATTAGCTTTGGTACTGGCTGATACAGATAAGACTGTCTCCGGGGCCTGATGTGTTCTTCATTACACAACTAGAGTCTAGAAAATCAATTTCAGGAAAACCATACTCTGGGAATATCTTCTCTGGGGTTTTAGAAAGATTTAACTGGAGCTCCGAGAAAGAAAATGATTCTGGGGTGTGTGTGTGTGTGTGTGTGTGTGTGTGTGTGTGTGTGTCTGTATGTGTGTGTAGAGACAGTGATACAAGAAGAGGTGCTCAGTGCATGTTTGCTGAATGGAATGAAAATATATTAATATACAGACAAAGGGTTCTTTTTCCTGCATGGCATAGAGGAATCTGATGGTTCTGAGACCATGCCCTCTCCCTCAAAGTTCCAGGTTGATTGGGAGAAGGAACTACTACAGCAAAGATCATTCTCCTTTTCCATTGCTATGATGATCCACCAGACCAGATAGCTCAGAATGCCCTCCTGTTTTTAGCATGTCCTCATGTTCAGTTCTCATCCAAGATTCTGGACCCAAGCTGAATATTCAGTTTATGGCTCTTCTTCGGGTTTGGGTCATTAATCATGGACAGAATCTGAATTCCTTCATGTAGTTTTTGATAAATTGTTTGTCAAAGGCTAGCATATTAGTTAGGACAATTATCACCAACTGCTGAAACAATCTCAAAATCTCAGTGGCTTAACAAAGGAAAACTATCATAATCCCACCCAGATTAGGCAACCTCCTTGGTGGCCCTCCTTTGAAAAATAAACAGGAAACTAAGTTCCTACCCTCATGTGACTCTACCATCTCCTTAGGACTTTCTCAGAGTCCTTGGTTGGATTTTCTGTATTCAGTCAATAAGCAAGAAAAAAAGAAAGTGAGGAGGAAGGATCCTGAAGGTGGTTTTATAGCCAGGCCTGGAAATGGCCTACATTAATTACAACTGCTCACATTCCGTTGGCCAGAAGGAGTCACATGGCCTCAACTAAAGTGAAAAAAAGGCTAAGATATGTATATAGGAAGAGGAAATACTAGTGACCATAGTTCCTCTCTGACATAGTTAATTTTTATGTCCAGTATACTCCTCGAAATAGAGATGGGTCTAATATTGAAAACTCAAGATCATAAAGAAAGTAGACAGTTGTTATTTATATTATTATAATATGACATTATATTTCAATATTCAAAACAATGGAATTAACTGAAATTGTTAGTATTCCACTATATCAGGAATAAACAAATTCAATAATATGTAAGAGAAGATATCATATCATTCATAAACTACAAGATAATTGGGAATAAATCTAATAAAAAATTAGAAACTTTATGGGGAAATTTACTGAAATTTATTGAAGGACATAAAAGGAAAACTTTAATAAAATGGGAGATACATTCTGTTACTAAAGATGAAGACTCTACATGCTAAACATGTCCTTTAATCTCCAATTAATCTTTGAAGTCAGTGCAACACAAAATATGACAGGTGTATTTTAAGCTTCATATGAATAGAGGAATAAATTAGCTAAAACAATTTCATAAAATAATGACAAGGAGAAGGATTTCGCCCTACCAGATTTCAAGTCTTGTTATAATGCCATAATTATTAAAAGTGTGTGAGACTGATGGAAAAGTAGACAATAACTGAATGGAATAGAACAGAGAATTCAGGAACAAACTTATACATATATGAGATCTAGTAATATAATAGAGGTGCTATCACAAATCAAAGAGGATAATTAGGAATGAAGAGACCACTCAATGGCTTTCTAGCAAAAAAAAAAAAAAAAAAAAAAAAGAATTCCACACTAGAGCAAACACAAAGAATAATTTACAGATACATTTAAAAATGACATGAAAAATAAGTTCTTTGATTACAGCTGGTACAGTTATGAACAATAAGTTCCCAAAAGCCCACAAACCGTCATTTCTGAGGTGCCAAGAACAAAAGCAGGGTGCTGGGCATGACCCCTGCACACAGCTCCACCAAGAGGGTGGCGCCATCCAAAGATTCACCTTTACCCTCACCCCATTTAAGGAACCAGCTTGCCCTCCTCGAGAGAGTGAGCAAGTGCACCTGTTACTTGTTTTTGCTCCCTCATGCTGCAGTACAAGTCCCAATAAAGTCTTGCCTGAATTTCTCATCTGGCCTCTTATCAATTTCTATTGATTAAAGAGTTCAAGGATCCAGGTGAGTATTAAAACTACTTTGGATATTTTAATTAATAATTATGGACATGAAAAAGTACTCATGACAAGTTGAAAGGCTCTTACCTACTTGTGCTGCTAGTCACAACGGACACACTCAACAGATACAGAATACACATTCTTTTCAAACACACATGGAACATTCACCATGACAGACCATGTTCTGGGCCATAAAATAAGCCTCCATAATATCAAAAGATTGAAATCTTAGAGAATATATTCTCTGACCAAAACAGGATTAAATTAGAAACCAATAAGATATCTAGAAAATCCTCAAATATTTAAAAATTAAGGGACATACTTGTAAGCAACATATAGGGCAAAGAAGAAATAATAAGAGAAATTAGAAAATATTTCAAACTGAATCATAATAAAAATCATGGGATGAACAATACTGCACAATGCTTAGAGGGAATTTATAGCTTTAAATGTCTATATTAGAAGAGAAAGAAGGCTTAAAAATCAATTATCTAAGTTTCTACCTCAAGAAGCTAGAAAAGTAGAGCAAACCCACAATAAGTATAAGGAAAGGAAAAATAACAATAAGAGCAGAAATCTATAAAATAGATAAAAGAATAGAGAAAATTAACAGTCAGTTTTTCCTTCTTAAAAATACTTAAAAATTGAGAAATCTCAGTAATTTTTAAAAAGTAGAGAACACAAATTGCCAATGTCAGAAATGAAAATGGGGACAGCACTACAGATCCTACAGATATCAAAAGATAGTAATGAAAAATTAGGAAAACTATATGCCAATAAATTCAACAACTTAAGTGGAAAAAATCTTTGAAACAAACAACTTACAAAATCTGACTCAAGAAAAAAAATATCTGAATAGCCCTATGTCTATTAAAGAATTTGAATCTGTAATCAAAGAACTTCCCACAATAAAGAAGCCTTCCAAACACTTGGAAGTCCTGGATACAACAAAACAAAATAATGTTTGGATTATGTAGCCAGCTTGAAATCAACAGGAAGAGATTCTCAAGGTGCTCAAAATGAAGAGGAATTTCAGAGTATCAGCAGGCAAGGAAGCCAGGGGTTATGGGAGCCAGATCTAGGTCTTAACATTGCGGATTAGGTACTAAACTTGGTATGAGAAACGGATCTCAAGTAGACTGACAACAAATTTCCTCACGAAAGCCTGAAGTCTTGGAGAGCTATCCTATTTCTATTCCTGAAACAAGAATTAGAAATAGGTCACTCACTGGCCCAGGAAGGAATAAGAAACACTATAGAGACCCTGGGGCCACAATCCTAATTTTTTCTCATGTCCCTCCTACCCTTTCTCTTGCTGTGGTTCTTTACTTATTGCTGTTTTTAACAAGGATATATAGTAAAGTATTAAGGAGAACCCTTCAAAATACCTGCCACCCTCCCCACCTCTCCCCACCCGCCCTGTGAAAGAAAATCTGCTAGAAGTGTTTTGGAGCTTTGGTGGAAGCTGCTGTGAACTCACCAAGGAATAATAAAACCCCTTTTTATATCCACATCACAATGTTCAGCCCAGGAATGAGAGGTAATCTTTTCTCTCCATCCAAACCTAAAACTTTCTCTCTCTCTCTCTCTCTCTCTCTCTCTCTCTCTCTCTCACACACACACACACACACACACACACACACACATCTGGAGAAGCAAACAGGTATTTCTTTTGTTTGTTTCAAGGCCACTGAAGGGGAAATGTTACAAAGAGGAGCCTTGAGTCAGACAAGGAAGAGACACTAAGAAAGGAACAGCAGTTTGGAGTATTTCTGAGAGTGGCAGAAACCCAGGGCCAAGGGATGCCTTTGGATGATGGACTTTAAATGTCAAGTCTTGAAAGCAATACCAAGAAACAGATTCTCTGTGTTAAGGACCTCACAACAGGCATATGGGCATAATGGGGTCATCTGACCATATTGCATTGAGGTCCACTGTAAACTAAGGCCCAGGCACATCACCCCTTTTCTGAGCACTATGTAAACCCCTCAGAATTTTTATGGCGCAGGAAACTAAACTTCCCGAAACACAAACACAACTTCCTCAAACGCACCAGAGACTCAAAACACAGTAGAGATAGAAACTCTTGAATGTTCTAACGGATGAGAGCTCAGGCTAGGTTTTATTAAGGAAAATAAAGTAATGATACAGTTCTTTAATTAACTACACATACAAATGATGCATCTAACTCATGTGGATAGGCAGAAGTCATCAATATCCTCCCCTCTCTTTGTTTTTTCCCCTTCCTTAGAAACATTTAAAAGAACAATCTTGAACATCCAAATCTCTACAGTGTGATTGCCATCTTCCAAGAAGGCAGCATTCAAGTTAGCAAGGCAACTTCCCTAGCTGTGTTTCAGTGGGTTCCTGCTGACTTTTGCTTGTTCCTACCTATCAAGGGAAATAATTCCAAAACTGCTCCAAAGGAGGAAGAAGAAGAATTAAAAAGAAGCAGCTAAATCTCAGTGTGAACAGAGCTCTGGCCTTAAGTTCCTCTCCTGAGAACTAAGTGTAGACAGGGAAACAGAAATGGGTCCACTCTGGGAAAGGAGCGCCTAACATATCCTGGAGGGGGGCTTTGTAAGGCCCCTGAGAACTCTGACACATGAGGGTCTTGACTACAGAAACCAGGAAAGGTGGGAAAATGAAGCAATTATCTAGATGACTCAAGTAAACAACCTCAAATCAAACCAAACTGAGGGGTGAAAAACCCCACACACACCATTTTTCATTAACAATCGGGGTTTGTCAAGTGATGTGAGCTTCACAGTCAAGGTTTTTTGGATAATGGCTGTAATTCTTCACTCTGCATGCTTATGCACAACCTGAGAAGCCTCAGCTATGCAACACCTTCCCACACGGGTTTCCTAAAGGAGGTGAAATCATTTACATTGGCTGCCTCCGCATCAACAAACATCAAGAAAGTACAGGAAATTGGGATGTTATGCCTCCTAAGAGCAGCGTTTGGGAAACGTGGGTGTAAGCAGATTGATCTAAACACGCAGTTTTGATCACCTCATTCCTTTGCTTGGAAACCTTCCACCTCCCCATTATCTAATAAACCCGGTCCCTGCTCCTTCACCAGCCATCCAAGTCTCACCTTTTGTACCTATTTTCTAACTGCTTTCCAAAATGTTCTCTGGCCTCCAACAAAGCAGCTCACCTCCAATCACCACATTTTGCTTATCCATACCTTTGCTTGTGTTCTTCTGGCTCCTAAAATCACCTTTTCCCACCCTAGCTTTTCCCCTGTTCATGCCTGTTGAAAAGAGCTTTTCCTTCTTATGATCCCCTAAAATGTTTTACTTTTATCCTCCTGATATTTGTCAATTTTTACTTGTAATAGTTGATGACAACTATTTGAGCAAGCATTTTAGCACCGCTGCTAGATTTTTAAGCCCCCTTGAGGCTCTCCTAATAATCGTAAATAAAATGACCTAAAATGTCTAGCATGCTACCTTTTCTGGGTCATACACCTTTGGGGGAGATGCCTGTTCATAAAAATTCCCACTTCTCTAGGATGGGTCCCCGACAGCCATGCAGGTGATTCGTGACATCTTCTGGCCATAATTGGTTGACACATAAACCATGTATTTGATCTTGTGTAACTTAGAATTTTTAACCAAGACACGTAAGAATTAGAGGCTGATGGTGACTAAGTCCTATTAATGGTGGTTCTCTAAAGAGAAGGTCCGTAAACTTCTGCACCCAAGCTGCCAAATATATCCTGTTTTTTGTCCATTCTGATAACCCAATGTTTGAGTCTTCTTTGAATGCTATAAGACACCCTCATATCCTTCCAAAATTTTTCCTTGTTGCTTAGCTAGCTCAAATTGGTTTCCTTTACTTTCATCAACAGCAAAAAAAAAAAAAAAAAAAAATTCACGAGTATATTTAGCTATTAGATGTTCAAAATCTGTTGAATAAAGAATGATAGGATTGAGCAGAGTATGTGCCTCCTTTGTCACCTTGCTTCCTGATATTTTTTTTTCCTATTCTGTTCCCTTTCCACTCTTTAATCTAGACCTTTAATCTAGATCTTCCCCTCCAGTGATCACCCTTAAAAGGAGTCCTAATATATACAAATGTGTCTTAATTTTCTTTTTAATTCAAAGTGATGCTCAGCTTTCTCAGCTCCCACAGCCTCTCAAGGTTGATGTTCCTTTCCCCTTCTCCCCTGCAATGGTCTCCATCTCCCCATCTGATGTAAACCTGAGGTCAAACCATTTTGCTGGTTTTTCCATTTAGCAATCATCATACATTCCCTACAGCTTTATTAAACACTGCTATGGCCTCAAGAAACTCTCCTTATTCATCTGCAATAAACCCACTACTGAAAGACACCGAAGAAAGAATAATTTATAGACACTACCAATCAGAATCATGTCTGCTTTATGACTTATGAGTTGATTTTCATCATTTAATGCCTTTGGCTTGATTTGGCTATTTCTTGGTGAACTTAGCTTGCCCCTGACCCTGCATGAGTATCTGGATAGCAATATGAAGACAGCTTTTGGAAAATTCCACCTTTTAAAAATCAACTCAATTTGAAATTGACAAATATTTTCAGACATGGAGCTGGTAGACCAGTGAGGCAGTATGAGAAACCAATGATTGCCCCCTCAGCTGTGTAATAAAAGCAGAAAGGTGGACATCTGCATTTAACTTCCCCAAGCTAGTTGCTAATGATCTGTTTCTTAAGAATTCTTTTTCTAGAACTCTGCTTTCCAATCTAAAAACTCTGGCACCGTACCACTCACTATACTTAGATATTTCTTTAGAGAAGCTGCTTCTTTTGGTCTGGGGAACCTTACAAAATGCAGCATTTTCATACATGCTGGTGGGATTGTAAATTAATACAATTTGGAAAGCAATTTGGCCAACCTTAAAAGTCCTCATGCCCTTTGACTCAGAGCTTGAGCACTTCTAGGAGTTTAACCTGAAAAAATAATCAGAAGTACAGGTAAAAATTTATCTCCAAAGATATTCACAGCAGACTTACTTATCATAGTGGGGGAGGGGGAAGGAAATGTCCAACAATATAAGACTGGTTAAAAAAAAATGATGCATACGTAAAATAATCTATATCCATTAAATCAAAGATTGTCAAGAAATTTTTAACGGGATGGGGAAATGCTTATGATACAATGTTAAGAGAAATAAAAGAACACAAAACTTTGAAGCTAAAACATTTTCAAACACCTATATCAGAAGAAGGAATGAAATGTTTAAAAATGTTAAATGTTGGATCCAACCACAGTTACCAACTGGGCTATGGATTATGGATGATTTTTTTTTCTTCTTTACCCTTTTCGTTGTTTTCGATAATTTTGAAAATGACTGTGTATAATTTTGTCAATTCAAATTAAAAAATAAATCACTATAAAAAGAGAAGAAATTTACAAAGGCACAGACCAAAGTTGTGTCTCTTCAGAGCTTGTAGGAATTTGCAAAGTTTCCTTAAGGGAACAGAATGAGGGGGTGTGACCCTGTGGGAGACAGACATGGAAGAGAGAACAAATGGAAATAAGGGCAAAACCCTTAACGGAACCTGCCCCAGGTGGTAAGGCACCAATCCAGTTATTTACGCATCCTCTAGAATTGCTCTCTAAACCACTTGCCTTCAACTGGAAAAGATACACTTTTCCTTAAATTATGGTGTCATTAGGTTCATAGCTTACCTTTTAGGAGTAAAACTATTTTAACTGTTTCCTAGAAAGCTTCCTCCTAAAAAATGTGTCCTGTCAGCCTCCAGGGACATGGTTATGAATATGCTGCATTTATTTTAAATGGTGGTAAGGAGGTAGCAGTGACATAGAGGCCAAGTTCAGCTTAACAACACTCTGGTAAGATCATTATTGATTCATTTTATGATAGTATTACCAGAGCAGCATCAGAAATGATCTAATCAGACTCCCACAGTTTATAGGTATGAAACTGAAGTCCACAGATATGTGAAAACTTTGCGTTTGACTTGGCAATTAAAATTCCAGTTTTGTCTACAAGTTCAAAATCTCTTTCCATAATACCATGCTAACCCTACCATTCTCCCATCTATTGAAAAAAATCTAGAGGAATGATTCATAAACCACACAGGAAGGTTAAGCTTATCTCCTTTATA
Source organism: Eschrichtius robustus (assembly GCF_028021215.1). Lineage (NCBI taxonomy): Eukaryota > Metazoa > Chordata > Mammalia > Artiodactyla > Eschrichtiidae > Eschrichtius > Eschrichtius robustus. The sequence continues at coordinate 121,040,745 of NC_090830.1, forward strand.
TTGTCAAGTACCTGACTCCTTCTTTTATACGCCTCCGCCCGCCCGTACACTTCATTCAATCACGTTGTCACTGACTGCAAAGGACTAAATTGTGTCCCCTCCCAAACTCATTTATATTTTGTGGTAGTATTTGGGGGGGGGGGCCTTTGGGAGGTAACGAGGTTTAGATGAGATCATGAGGGTGGGGCCCTCATGATAGGATTTGAGCCCTTAGAAGGAGAAACTGTTCTTTCTCTCTCTTCCATACAAGGATGCAACAAGAATAAAGCCATCTGCAAACCAGGAAGAGGACTCTCACCAGGGTATGACCAGGCTGATACCCAGATCTCAGACTTCCCAGCCTCCAGAACTGTGAGAGAGCAATGTCTGTTGTTTAAGCCACTTAGTCCATGGTATTTTGTTATAGCAGCCCAAACTGACTAATACACTGATGTAGCCAGATTTTGACACCTAGGAGGCTCTTGGCTTGGTGATCCTCTTTCCTTCAATTCTTTACTTACACACAAATCTATCATTAGAAAGTAAATTTCCTATATGCCAAACAGAGTTTAATATCCAGCATAGTTATCCAAAGAAGAGCTCGTTTATGTGCATTCAAAACAGTTCAGTTGTTTGAATGGAACTCACTTTTAAACATAGCACCTGCTGATGGCCACTGGTAATCACAAAAGCCAATATGAGGTAGAAACTAATACTTACAGAGTCTATTATAAATGCTTTCTATGGATTATTTCATTTAGTTATGTTGGTAGCCCTATTAGATAGATACTATTATAGGAAAAAAATAGAGAAAGTTAACTAGTTCACTGAATCTGTATCTGGGAATCTGAATCTGAATCTAGCTCACTGGGATCTGAATCTAGTTATGCTTGAGTCCAAAGTCCAAGTGCCTAATAGCTCTACTATTTTGCCTCCCAATGAGAAGAATGTTCCATTTGCCTTTAATATTGGTCAAATCATTGTTTCAAGGTCTTATAGAAAGAGTACTTGAATATACGAATTGAAGGACTCAGGAAAGGACCCTTCTAAGTAATGACACTTCTAGCCTTGACAAAAACACAAACAAACAAACATGGTCGGTGAGCAGAATCTTAGACTTACAGAGAGACCTGGATGAAAAAAAGGAAAAGAAACGGGAAGGAGAAAAGGGAAAATAGAGTTTTCAGTGGTTGGGATATACAGGGAGAGGGTGGTCTATAATGGCCCCACCTACCAATCAAAAGCATTATTGCTAGTGGGCAGTTTCTCAACCTCGGCACTATTGACATTTTGGGCTGGAGAAATCTTTGTTGCAGGTGGTTGGCGTGTGCACTGTAGGATGTTGGGCATCATTCCTGGCCTCTGCTCACTAGATGCCACTAGCACTCGAACCTCAATTGCGACAACCAAAAACCATCTCCAGCAATGCCAGATGTCTCCTGGGGGTCAAAATCACCCAAGTTGAATACTACTGCCAAAGGAAATTAGTATAGACTAACTTTTTTCTCTGCTGAATTTCACTTGAGCCAATCTAGTCAAAAATTTGCCTATGTTTTAAAGGAAAAACTTTGAAAGTCCCTAGACAGCAAAGTTTTACAAAAAGACAATGTCATGTAGTGGAAATAGCACTGGAGTTGAAATTAAAAGGTCAGTTTGCACGGCCAAGCTTTACCACTTAATGGCTATATTATCTTGAACAAATCACTTCTCTGAGCTTCAGTTTCCATTTGCAAAATATGTGTTTATTAACCTCTACAGAAAGAGCTATTGCAAGCCAAACGGCAGAAGTGTTAAGAGCATGAACTTTGAAGCCTGGCAGGCCTGGGTTTGAATCTCGCATCAGAAACTTTCTGTCCCATGACTTTGGACAAGTTTCTTTACATCTCCACACCTCCCTATCCTCACCTGTGTCCTGGAAAGACTGACCCTTCCATCACATCTCTCTCCATCCTCATACTCTAACTGCCCACTGCACATCTCTACCGCAGGTCCTGGGGTACTTTGAACTCATTCCTGGTTACCTAAAGATCCCTCCCTTAAGCCAGACACTTCACAGTAGGCCTTGACCCACCTTATTTTTCCTTAGCCCCTAATTCCAATTAATTGCAAAGTTCTGTCTATGCTACAGTTCCCTCTTCTATGGATCTATAATAATGGGGCTCCTGGTTCCCCACTGTTATCAGCATGAAGACCAAACTCCTTACTATGACCTATAAGAGCTACAAAAACTAAAATTTACAAAACCCAGCTTCAATCTTGTTTTCCAGCTTCATGTCCCATGGCACCCTTACCCTGCAACCTCAGTCTCACTAGGTACTCCTCAGCCACACTGAACTCTCACTTCTTTCTAATCTCATCTGGCTCTTTCCTGCCTCTTTAGCTTTGGAGCACCGATTTTCTTTGCTTGGAATACTACCCCCTTCTCTATGTGACTACCTCTCTCTCAACTTTCAAGGTTCAGTTTTTATGTTACTCCTCTAAGAAAGTAATGCAAACCATTCCAATCAGATTTCTTCATTCTTCTATATTGTTTCTACATTTTTCTACAGTATTTTTGGTTATCCTTGGAATAGCATTTCTTACAATATCTTACACCTCTGATTTCACTTCTGTCTCCCCTGCTTCACATGTTCATGGTATTTATGAAGACTATTGCACTAGAAAGTTCTAGGTGCCTTCCTAGAATCCATTTCCCAGTGTTGAAATGCACCAGTTACTTCCTAACCTCTGCCCTGTCTCTTAATTTTTTCAGTTACATGAACTAATACATCCCCTTTAATGTTTAAACATGTCAGGTCAAGTTTTCTGTTTCTCAAGGCCAAAGCATTCTACCTAACACAACTGACTTAGATCTCAACCCCAGCACCAGGTTTTATATATGTCCCATAGTCAGTGCCCAATAGATACCTTCATAGATGACTGATTCAGTAGTTACTATTCCATGATTTGTCATTTATACCTCATTTGGTCTTAAGGATTTTGACTGCAGTATTAGTTTCCTGTTATTGCTGTCAAATTGCCACAAACTTGGTGACTTAAAGCAACACATATTTATTCTCTTACAGTCTAGAGGCCAGAAGTCTGAAATCAGTTTCACTGGGCTAAAGTAAAGGCGTCAGCAGAACTGATTCCTGCTGGAGGCTCTCGGGAATAATCTGTTTCCTTGCCTTTTCTAGCTCCTGGAAGCTGCCTGCATTTTTTGATTTATGACCCCTGCAACCTCTTGCTTCTTTTATCACATTTCCTACTTCTTCTTCTCTAGTCAAATATCCCTCTGACTCTCTCTTATAAGGATGCTTGTGATTACACTTAGGGCCCACCCAGATAATCCAGAATAATCATACCTTCTCAAGACCCTTGACCTGGTCACATCTGTAAAGCCCTCATGTCCAAATAAGGTAACTTTCAGAGGTTCCCAGGATTATGACCTGGATATCTATGCGGGCCACAGTTTAGCCTATCATAATTGCCTGACTTTTTATAAAAAATAATTAGTGAAAATCAGGCATTTAAAAATTAAAAACAATTTTTTTGTTTATTTGGTTTTTTAATTCCGCATATGAGTGAAATTGTACACTATTTGTCTTTCTCTATCTGACTTATTTCACGCAGCATAATATCTTCAAGGTCTGTCCATGTTGTCAGAAGTGACAGCATCTTGCTATTTTTTATGGCTGAGTAGTATTCCATTGTGTGTGTGTATATATACATATACCACATCTTCTTTATTCTTTCATCCATCAGTGCACACCTAGGTTGTTTCCATATCTTGGCTATTGTAAATAATGCTGCAATGAATGTAGGGGTGCACATATCTTTTTAAATTAGTCTTTTCATGTTCCCTGGATAAATACCCAGAAGTAGAATAACTGGAACATATTCTACTCTTAATTTTTTGAGGAATCTCCATACTGTTTTCCATAGTGGCTGCATCAACGTACAGCCTCACCATCAGTGTCCAAGGCTTCCCTTTTCTCCACACCCTCTCCAACATTTTTTTCTTGTCTTTTTCGACAACAGCTATTCTAACAGGTGTGAGGTGATATCTCATTGTGGTTTTGGTTTGCATTTCCCTAATAATTAGTGATGCTGAACATCTTTTCATGTGCCTGTTGGCCGTCTGTATGTCTTTGGAAAGATGTCTATTCAGATCCTCTGCCTATTTTTTAATGGGGTTGTTGGTTTTTTTTGTTGTTGTTGAGATGTATCAATTCCACATATATTTTGGATATTAACCCCTTATTAGATAAATGGAAAATCAGGCATTTTTAAGATCTTAAAAATATCTGAAAATCTCCAGTACCCTCATTTTGAAGATGTAGAAATGGAGACCCGATGAGGTGACTTATTCAAGGTCACATAACCATAACTAGAAATAAGGCCTTTTGAATCCAAGACATGTACCCTTGCTAGTCTCCCATGTTCCTGCTGCAATTTAAAGTGTAAGCCATAATCCAAGTTACCATAAATTTTTATTTTTGTAACATAAGAGAGTTATAAAAATTTGCCAAACTTAGCCAAATAAACCTCAAATCAAGAAACAGTTTAAATCATTTCTAACCTCTCTGGAAGTCTGCCCCAAATTAGCTTCTGGAATGCTTTGTATTTTTATACTGATAATTGCTCCTGTAATGTTGTACCCATTTTCTAGCTTTCGCCAACTTAGTCAATAATTGCCTGAGAATCCCATTGCACAATGTATTGAAAAGGGCCAAAGTAATTTCATCCATCCTATATACTTCCTGTTTTTTTATCTCATCTTGAATGTCCATTGGGCGTAATGATGTCCTTTACTCAGTAAATCTGTTTTCAATGGACTGAACCACTCTGGATCTTTCAGCTACTTCAAAGTACATCATAGTTTCAAATATACTGATCTACCTTTGCACTTCTTTTGAAAATTTTTGTTTAGAATGCCTGGTAAACAGGGCTGTGATTTTCTCCACAATTACACCATTAGACTTCATTTTCTACCAACTGTATATTTGTAGCAAATCATTTGTGCCATATTTTGGCTTGAGTCAGCATTAAGGTATGTGAAGGGCTATGTTTTTGGTCTCAAAAATGAATAAGCTGTTTCCCCAATTATGTTCTGAGTTTGTTATATGCCTTTTTAAACTAGCATCATTATAGACTCTCTCCTTGTAGTTACTGTCTAGTCAAAATGCATAGTCCATTGAATTATTTGAAAACAAACTAACATTAGCTAGGCAAATATTATTGCTCTGACAAAAGTAATTTCTTCCTTATATGAAACAACTTCCAAAAGTATCATATGAGAAAGAAAGCTTTCCACATCTTGATTACTCATCCCTGTAAAACAATTCACTAAATTTTCCTGACAAAAACCAAATTCACTTCTTTTTTCCCCTACAGATACAGAGGCAGCAAAAATAGTAGTAAAAGTATGTAACTTATTAAAAGCCGAGTGTCTACTATGGGCCAGACTCAGAATTAGGAATAACCAAATTCATCATTGTATTCAATCTTCACAGTATCCTTGGAGTGTGAATGCCATTACTGCCTCTTTATAGAAGAGGAAACTCAGGCTTCTAGAACTTATGGAACTAGCCCAAAGTCATGGTACCGGCTACCTATTTATATGCAATCAACAATCTCAAAACCTAGTGGCTTAAAACAACAATTTACCTATTCTCATAGTTCTTGTGGCTTGGCTAGCTGGTTTTTCCACTGGTTTTTCTGGGTTCACTCATGTGGCTGAACGCAGCTGGAGTGTTGGCTAGGAGCAGGGCTCAGCTGGGATAGTGGGGACGGCTGCACCTCTCCTTGTGTGTGTGTTTGTGTGTATGTGTGTTTTATTGAACTACAGTTGATTTACAATATTGTGTAAGTTTCAGGTATACAGCTTCAGATTCTTTTTCCATTTATTTCAGTGCCTATTACCTGATACACATCATGTTCAGGTTTCTACAAAAAATTAAAAGGCATGCTAAAACACAGGAAAACACAGTCTGAAGATACAGAGCAAGCATGAGGACCAGATTCAGATATAACACAAAGTTTGGAATTCTCAGACAGTAAATTGAAAATAACTATGATCAATATACTAAGGACCCCATCGCAAAAAAGTAGACAACACACAAGGATAGATGGGTAATGTAAGTGAAGAGATGGAAACTTTAAGAAAGAATCAAAGAAAATGTTAGAAATCCAAAATGCTGTAATAAAAATAAAGAATGCCTTTGATGGGTGCATCAGGTAACTGGACGTGGCCAAAGAAAAATCAACGAATGTGAAGATATGTCAGTAGAAACTTTCCACACTGGAATACAAAGAGAAAAAATAATGGGAGGAAAAAAAAAGCAGAATCTACAAGAACTGTGAAACAATTTCAAAAGCAGTAACATATGCATAATTAGAATACCAAAAACAAAAGAGAGAGAACAGAAGAAATATCGAAGTAACAATGGCTGAGAATTTTCCAAAATTAATGACTGACACCAAGCCACAGATCCAGGAAGCAGGATAACCACAGATAACACCAAGCAGGATAAAGACCAAACTATCTACACCTAGGCATATTATATTTGAATTGCAAAAAACCAAAGATACAGAGAAAATCATGAAAGAAACTAGAGAATAAAAACACCTTTCCTGTAGAGGAACGAGAGTAAGATTTATAGCAGACTTCTCATCAGAAATCACACAAGCAAAAAGAGAATGGAATAAAATATTGAAAGTATTAAAAGAAAAAAATCCACCAAACTAGAATTCTCTATCAAGTGAAATTAACCTTCAAAAGTGAAAGGTAAAGACTCTCTCAGAACAAAAATTGAGGAAATTCATCACCAGCAGTCTTCCCCTACAAGAAATATTAAAAGAAGTTTTTTAGGGAGTAGAAAAATGGTATAGGTCAGAAACTTGAATCTACAGAAAAAAGAAAGAGCATTGGAGGAAGAATAAATGAATAATAAAATAAGTTATTTTATTTTTCTTTTCTTTCTTTTTTGCCACATGGCTTGTGGGATTTTAGTTCCCCAACCAGGGACTGAACCCAAGCCCTTGGCAATGAGAGTGCAGAGTCTTAACCACTGGATCACCGGGGAATTCCCTATTTTTCTATTCTTAGTCTAAGTAAAACATAATCACTTTTTAAAGTAATAACAGTAATCATGTATTGGGTGATCACAGCATATGTATAAGTAAAATGAATGACAGCAATTACATAGGCAATGGGAAGGAGGTAATGGGAATATTCTGTAACACTAACTGCGTTGCAGTTGAAGTGGTACTGTGTTATTCAAAAGTAGACTTAGATTACTTAAAATGTATATTGCAAACTCTAGGGCAACCCCTAAAAAATATAATTTTAAAGGAGGATAATAATTATGCTAAGCAAAGAGATGTACTGGAATTATTCAACATTCTCAATTAAAAACAAAGGCAGAAAAAAAGGGAGTAAAAAGAAACAAAGAACAAATGCAATAAATAAAAACTAGTTATACACACATAGTAAATATTAATCTAACTCTAAATAATCACTTTAATTGTGAATGGTCTAACTTTAGCAATTAAAAGGCAGATTTTCAAAGTGTGTTAAAAAGAAAGAAAACTATATACAAGAAAATCACTTATAAAATAAAGATAGGTTAAAGGTAAAGAGATAGAGAAAGATATACCATGCTAACACTCAATCAAGGGAAAACTGCAAAAGTTATATTAATTTCAGACAAAGCAGGCTTCAGAACAAGAAAACTTACCAGGAATAAAGAGGAGTACTACATAATGATAAGGGTCGATTCTCCAAGAAGACAAAACAATCTTACACATGTATGCACTTAACAATAGAGCATCAAAATAAATAAGGTAAAAATTGATAAAGCTGCAAGGAGAAATAGACAACTTCACTAGCATATTGGTTAAAGGGTACAAACTTCCAGCTATAAGATGAGTAATTCCATGCATCTAGTGTAGAGCAAATTGACTAAAATTAACAGTACTGTATCGTATACTTGAAAGCTGTTAAAAAAGAGTAAATCTTAAATGTTATCACCACACACAAAAATGGTCATTATATGAGATGGAGGTGTTAACTGATCTTATTGTAATCATTTTGCAATATATACCTGTATTGAATCAAATCACCCCATTGTACACCTTAAACCTACATATGACGTACGTCAATAATATCTCAATTAAGCTAGGAAAAAAGCAGAGAGAGAACTCAGACTCATCACCCTGCCCAGGCTTCTTTGTGCCCATAATATCTTACAACCCTATGTGTTTTCTTAATGTCTGCATCCATACAACCAAAGTCCCAAGTAATATATATTTTATATACTAGAATGAAAAGAACCACAGCCCCCATCAAGAGGGATATAAAAAAGGGAAAATGGCAATCTAAAGCACTCTAAGACAATAATTTGGACCGATACAGGGAACAAAAGGAAAGCTATTATGTAAATACAAAGGGATTTAAACTTGAAATAAAGGGTGTTAGATACACAATTTAGACATTAAGAAAAGGAGAGGGAACAGATTTTAAAGTATTCTGCCCATTGATTCCTTAATTCTGTCTGAATATTAGTCCTCCCCAGGGGTAGGGGCTTACGGCGTGATACTGTCCTCACCCCTGTCTTTACCCCTGAGTTTAGTATCAACATTGAAAAACCCAGAGGTCAGACAGATAGAAATCAACATATCAGCCTTATTACCGACAAAGCTGATTGCTAGATGTGGCTTGGATGTGTGAACACTATTGGGCTTTCTAATATTTGTCTTTCCAATAAAGACCCTCAGAAAGATCTCACCTGAGTGAGAGTGGCTATAAAAGATGACGCGCTCTGTATCAAAGCTACTCACTTCCACAGCAGAGAGTGAGGGACTGAATATACAAATGGATAATGGTCAGAACGTATATAAAAACAGAACTCTGACCCAGAACCTGCAGCAACCAACGCAGGAAACTAATACATTATGTACAGTAACCAGCCCAGGAAGCCAGCCTGCTATCTGGAAGTCAGACTTTAGGAAGTCAGACTGCTCCCTAGTAACTGGTCCAGGAAGCTAAACAATAATCCTTGTAATGATTGGCCCAAAGTGGCCAAAACTTGTTTAACAGATGACAGCTTCTCTAATTTTTATTCTCACTTCCAATGTATGACCCATCAGAGAAAGCCAAACCTGCACCCCTAATCAATCACATAGGATGTTCCACTTCTCGTTGGCTTGCTCACAGCTTCCCCAGGCCAACAGCTTTCAGTCAGGGCACACCTGAAGCCTTCTCTTTTTTCCACTATAAAGCTTTTCCACTCCTTCGCCTGTTTTCAAATCTCTGCCAAAATACCAACTGATGGGGGCTGACTTCCTTACTATGGCAAGTTCTGAATAAATAGCCTTTATTGTTCTCATTTGGTTGGTCTTTGTTTATTTCCACAGGAGGGAGGGAAAGAGAAATGTCACAGGACCTCTCTCTCAAAGGCTAGCCTAGGCCCTGACTTGGCCTTGGTCAAGTCAGATGCAAAGGTCCCCCAGTAGCCTGCTCTGAAAGAAGAGAAGAGTTCCTGCTGGGCTGCTCAATCCTTGCTTCTCAATTTCACTAGTCAGATACATCTCTTCCAAAACCTTGGAAATGAGTGAGTGAGTTAGAGGGAAGTGAAAGCAAAATTCCTTCCCCTGTAGGAAATGTGAAGAGTAGGGAATAAGTATAATCCTAATGTATAGTATTTGGGTCCCTGCACCTTTAATCCTTTCATACATCTCTACACTGTGTATGGTGTTATTATCATCACTGGCATCATCATCATGATCCAAGGGGATATACTGGAATCAGATAAAAACCAAGAAATCAGTAGCCTTCCTGCCAGGCTGTTCTTTGTTATCCCAGAGTTATTCTGCCCAGAATCCTTCCCTGGCTTAAAATCTACATAATCCGGAAATTACTGAGTTCAATAGGACCCGAACCCCTCTAACAATCAATACTGGGGCTCAGACATAAGGTTACTTTCTCTTAATGCTCCCAGATTGGTGGAGAGAGGAAAGAACAGAGCGTGTACACATTCCCCCATAGGCTGAATTACTGGGATCCACAGTGGAGTAGGCAAGGCAAGGATTTCCCTAGTATCTATCTCTTTTGTAATAATACAGGTGAGAAAAAGATGATTCATTATATAACAACAGCACTGCTTGCCAACAGCTTCCCTGGGTGACCAATATAGGTATAGCGGTGTGCTCACTTTTCCATCTGGGGTGAGCTCAAAATACAAGCAAGGAATTCATATACAGTCCTGGCTGTCAAAACTAGGAGCCTTTTCAAAGGCTCAAGAAAGCCATCTTGAGACTAAGTAGGACTCATTTGGATACTCACAATTGAGAACTTAGAACAAATCTGTACTTGTAGTAATGTCCTGGTTGAATAAATAATAGCATCTCCTAGTTGTCAAAATTCTTTGTGTTAAAACTCAGTTTGGACAACGCAATCAAGTGCTCTTCTTAGCACATTGTGTCTTGATCATGATTAATAGTGGGATTAAACTTTGTCTGTCTTCTAACATGATTAAGAAGGATCAGTTATTAGATAAAGGTGCAGAACAAAGACAAATGCATCTCCGTCAGAAGCAGAAAGTCACTGCCTGAACAGATGCACCCAAGTTGTGGATACAAACGACACCACAGCACATTCCTGAGGTGGCCACAGAGCTTAAAGTACAGTTTGGGTCTTTGTATAAACAGCAGAGTGACACTGGTCTGAGAAAAAGTAAATGAGTGGGGAAGTGTTAGAATAAACTTGTGCAGAATAAGAGACTGATGTCACTGAGGATCAATTCCAAAATGCAAAAATTTTTTACATGCAATCCAAAGCTTTTCATCTCTATTCACCTCATAATAGGGAGTTTCATTTACTGTGGAGTTAGCCCTGGGAGAGCAAGGTTTCCCCAAGGAATTCAAGTCGTGGTCTTTTATGGATGGATCAACCACAAATATTTATTCAGTATTCATAAATAATAAAGGCTTATGCTAAATATAATAAGTGATGTGTGTAGTAATATGTCTTAGCCCTTGTCTTTTTTTTTTGGTTTACTAATAATGTCCAGAACAGATCTGTGATGTAATCAGTATCATAGTGTTTTTTCTCTCTTTTAAAATTGAATTATAGCTGGTTTACAATGTTGTGTTAGTTTCAAGTGTACAGCAAAGTGATTCGGCATATATATATATGTATATACATATATATATTATTTTTCAAATTTTCTCCCTTATAGATTATTACAAGATACTGAATATAATTCCTGGTGCTATACAGCATGTCCTTATTGGTTATCTATTTTATATTTAGTTGTGTGTACATGTTAATACCAAACTCCTAACTTATTGCCCAACCCCTTCTCCTTTGGTAATCATAAGTTTGTTTTCTCTGTCTGTGAGTTTGTTTCTGTTTTATAAATAAGTTCATTTGTGTCATTTTTTAGATTCCACATATAAGCAATATCATATGATATTTGTCTTTCTCTTTCAGTCCTTGTCTTTAAAAGGCTTATACTTTAGTTGGGAGGTAATCCTCATAATTATCTTCATGGCTGAGATGGTTAACCTTACAAGGAAGCAAAGTGTCACAGGGGAATCAATGTCCTGAGACCAGAAGTCATCCCATCAGCAACTCAACATACAGGTTAAAAATGAGGTGTTCAGATTGGACAGATCTAGGTTTGATTTCCACTTCTATCACTCACTGTGTGACTTTGAGTAATTTGCTCAACTTCCTTTGCCTCAGTTTCCAAATCTGTGAAATAGGATGAATAATACATATGTGCATGTGAAGCTTTAACAGACTCTGTCCAGCTGTAGGGACAAAAACAGGTGACAGCTACTCCCTTTTCTAACTTCAATCCGCACTAGAAAAATGAACCGAGCATTTTAAAATTTGTTTGTTTTTACTATTATTCTGGCGTTTTGTTTGTATTTGTCCTTCCTCATCATGAAGGTATGTTCACAGTGAAGATGTGTCTATTACCCTGGGTGAATTCGTGAGCATGTGCAACTGTGAAAGGGAGCTCTTATATCTGAGGATTTGCCAGAATTTGGGTCTGGATGGGCCAGGAAGCAGCACAGATGGAGAGCGTGGAGATATGAATTCATGTCCACTTTGCTCATCGTTATAAATGGTACTTTAAGCTAAGTTGCTTAATCAGGCTAAGTCTTGGTTTTCCCATTTATCAAATGGGAAAGATGGGAAGAAACTTCCACTTACTGAATGTCAGGCATTGTGATAAACACATTCTGTATATACCATCTCATTTAATCCTTACTCCAAACCTCCATAGAACCCAGTTTTATTTTCATCTTACAGATTAGGGAACTGAGGAGAATGGAATCTGGTGCCCAAAGTCTTGTAGCACGGCAGAGTCACTTGGTAGTAAGAACATAGGCTTGGATTCAGATCAACTCAATTGAAAGGTGTCCAGGCCAGTGCCGCCTTAAATAAGCTGCTCAGCACCTCTCAATCTCAATGTTCTCATCTGTAAAATGGGGATAACAGCACATACCTTTTGGGGTTGTCAGCACTAAAATAAAATAATTACTGTGCGTTAAATGTCCACATCAGTTCCTGGCACTTAGTTGATTGCATTAAATGGTACCTAAAGACAACACGCCACAATCTGATGTCAAAAATGGGTCAGATGACAAGAGTGCATTGGAAACATCTGGATCTAGACACAGTTTCAGGGAGATAATACTGGCCTGGATAGGCTTCTGTGGAAGCTCTGATATCATCTCCTGCTCCCCTGCCTTTAATCCTCTTAAAGCAGATAAATTGCATGGTTGTTCCTGAAAGAAGGAGAGAGCCTTGAACTCAGTTCTCCTGTGGAATCCTGTTTAATGACTGGTGTTCATGTCCAACTCACAGCTCTTCTCAGAGGTGTAGATAGAAAAAGTAGCCATGATACAAGGCCTCTAAATTTTCATCAGGGCCATGAGATTCATTACAAAGCATTTTTAGGGAGCGCCTACTATGTGACAGGCACTTTTCTAAGTGTGAGGTCACATCAGTAAAGACAAAGATCCCTACACTCATGGAGCTTACTATCCAGCAGAGGGAAAGACAATAAACAGAATAAATAAGTAAATTATACACTGTGTGAGAAAATGATCAAAGTGCTATGGAAAAAAAAAAAAAAAAGAAGAAATTAGGATAAGAGGTTGGGAGCATGGGGGACGGGGTAGATTGTGATAGCTTTTTAATTGGTTTTCAGAGAGCCTCACCCAACTGGCATCATAATTAATATCGCCTCAGAGATAACAGCTCTGAGCTGAATCTGCAGATGTTTAATGCTGCTTTGTGTGAAAACTGGATTGAAAGGATAATTCACGAGTAATTATTTTAATTGATGTTTGAGTATCAGAGAGGCAATGAGCTCACTGGTGGGATGGGAAGGTGTGTTTGTGCTCAGAGATGTTCACCTTCATTTATTTAAATGGATTTTCCATTCATGTCTCTTTTCTGGATGCAAGGTAACTCTTCCAGGTAATCATGAGCCAGTCTCTTTATCTAGAAATATCCTCCCATTTATTCTCTCCTGGTGAGCAGAATGGGTTAAAAGCAGCTGTGAGAAACCTCAAAATTATCAGCCAAACATTAGAGGAGGAGAGAGCTCAGCCAGGTGGCTAAATAGCACCACTGAGCTTGTTACTCTGCCCTGCCCTGCCCATATGTGGGTGGCAGGAGTTCATGGGAAATTTTCTGCCACTCAGTACTTAATGGAGACACCTCATCCAGTGAAAACGATGACACTGCATAATGATTGTAATTAACTCACGCCCTAATGATGCCAAACAGCCACTAGAGGTAGTGCTACAGAAGAATACATCATTTACTGAAAAATGATCAAAATGTGGGGTATGATACTATTTTTGATATTATTGTTTACACATGAATAAAAGAAACCAAAATACTAGCAGAGGTCGTCTCTGGGTGGTAGACTTACGGGTGATTCTTATCTTCTTTTTATATAATAAAGATGTCATTTTTGCAAAAAGAAAATATAAACAATAAAATTTATATTTAAAACATAATAACAAATAACTCCAATTATCCATAGATATATCAGCCTTTTTCTCACCAAAAAATTTGAAATCCCTTTGACTATTGGGCTGCACCCTCATTGCATGTGTACAGTTTTAGTAGAGCGTTACACATGTAATGTGCTAATAAATATTTAACAAGTGGCTCTCTAGCCTGCTTCCACATCCAAGAAAAAAAGCCCTCATTTTTAGTGTTTGCCAACTTCCATGATATAAATACTCCCTCTATGGCCAATTTCAAGCTACCAATGTCATGGCATGGCACTGAACGTGGTACCTCATGTATTGAAAAATCCAGAGTTTGGAATCTTCATTTTATTAAATGAGTAAAGAAACCTTACAAGAACAATTATTTAAGACATAAAAGAGCAAATGCCATTCTAACAAAAGACCCTGCATTGCGTCATTGAACAAAGATTTGGGAAGATATGCCCACAAGTGGCTCCCGTGAGCCTTTATGCCATACCCTCCTAACACCACCGGATTATGTTCCCATCGGCCTGAATAGAGTTAGGCCCAGAGAAAAACTGGTCTTATACACTGTTTGGTCACTGATGCTTCTCTTTTCTCTGGGAGAGGAAGAGGCAGATACGACTACCTCTTGTCTTCTACCATGTTAAGGTCTCTGGAGAGCCACAGGATCTTTTGCTAGCAGAAAATTTGCTGCTCTGTTTCTTAACTGTTTTTATAAGGTTTCATGTTTTCATTTAATAATATGGAGATTCAGATTCTGAATTTTTCAATATATGAAGTTTCTGATCCAGTGTTTCAGGAACTTTGCAGAGATTCTGCAAGAAGGAGGGACATAGCTCACTTCAACACAGCCCTTGATGTATCTGGGTGGGAGCCGAGCTTTAGTTTGTGAGAAAAGCAGTAGGCATTCACCCTGAAGCCTGATGATTACATAAAAATCATGGGGCGATGGTACTTGCACTGAGAAAACATTTGATGTAGATGGGGGTAGGTCATGGCAAGGAATCCACACTGTGAAATAATGACTATCTCTTATTAAACATGTACTGCATGGCAGGAACAATCTCAGTTGAATCTCTGTGACAACATTATAAACAAGACGTTGTTATTAACCCCCATATTACAGATGAGGAAACTGCTTGGATTTATAAACATGGTAAAGGGTGATTCAAACCCAAATCAGCTTTATCTGAATCTACCTAAGGGGATTCTCAAAAGCATGACACCATGTTGCCCCACCAGTGTTCGGGTCAGTCCCTGGAAAGCCCTTGTGTGAGAACATACTCTGTCAGAGACCCTGCTATGTGTCTGCAAAACCCATTTCATTTCCCCCTGGTTACACAGCTAAACTTTGGTTTTCAGGCTCCTTGAGATATGTTGGGGCCGTGCGACTGAGTCTAGATTAAATGGAATGAGGTCAAAAGTAATGTGAGCCATTCTTGGCCCATAAAAACCTCCCATGCCCAATGCTCCATTCTCTTTCTCCTTCCATGATGACTCTGGAAGACACATTTTGAATATGGAGGTGCCACAAAGTGGAAGGAATCTGATTCTAAATGACTGAGGTTAAACCGCAGAGACTTGGGTTTGTTACTGTGGCGTGGCAGAGTCTACCTTAACTTATTCATAAACTCGCTGAAACGTTTTGGTTGAAAGAAGACAATGTGGCCAGAACTTGCTCTGCTCATATGTCCCTCTCACACTTGTCTGCCAAACTTGCATAACATAGTCCCTATATCTCTCTTTTAACTCTTACTCTGTTGAATTGCAATGTATACTTTATATATCTTCCTGTAAGCTCTATAAAGGCAGGACTGGCTTCCAGAGCTAGTCCGGGCTGAACATTGGTTAGCATATTGATTGGACCTCACATGTTAGCCTGTAAATGTCTGAAATGAAGGATTGTCAAGAACCATGGCGAGATTTTGAAATTTTTGCACTGTTTCTTTGGAATCGCATTTTTTGACTTTTCTCCCTAATCCCCAAACCTATATGGTCCCTTCATCACTGATTCCAGGAAGGAAATTCTTTCCATTGAGATTATAAATCAGTGCCTCACTTCTCCCCGGACAAACTGCATTTGAAAGCTGACTGAGGAAGGAGTGACTCTGAGCCCTGGGAAGGGGATCCAGGTAGTAGCAGTTGGTCAGAATCCTTGGGGGCATGAGACCTTTCCTTGATCCTGCAAAGCCAACCCAGGGTGAGCAGAAGCCCTGTTGTGCTCTGCCATGGGCAGTGATGGCACCTTGTACTTTCCTCTTATTGTATTTACCATATTTTATGCTTATGTATTTCCATGATTATGTGGTGTCTGTTTATCTCCTTACCAGACTGTATGCTCCCTGAGGACAGAGACTGTGCGTCTGTGCCCTCACACTGTAAGCCCAGTGTCGGGCACAGACCTATTGTTACGTTATGGGTGCTGAATGTCGAAGACTGTCCTGGTGCCCAGACTCAGGCTGTGAGCTCAGAAATGTGCTATGGGGGAGTGAAGAGGAGAAGAGAAGTAACACATGGGAGCACTGTGCCGGAGAGCCACTCTGTGAGGTACTTCGTGTTGCCCTAACTTTACAGAGGAGAAGACAGTTCACTTCCAGTAAGTGATGAAACTGGGATTTGGCCAGGGCCAGACAAACACCGGGGGCTTCTGTTCTTTCCATCAAACTCCTCTCCTTCTACTGCTAATCATCTCTTCTCATCCCTCCCCCCACATTCTCAGCCAGTCAGGTGTGGTCAGAACAGAGTCAGGAGTGAGGGGTTCAGAGTGTAGCCTTATCTGAGTTGCTGGTCCATAAGCCTTTGGGAGGCCCCTGGTCCTCACATCTGGAGATGCCCTAGATGGCTCTTGACCTGGTTCTGGAAAGACCTGTACATTCTCACCAGCATCTTTTCAGTTGGGTTCCTGAAAACGGGCACTGGGAGAGTGAAAAAGCAAGGTGAAAACACAGAAACTCTTTTGAGTCTGCCAAGAGAATGGGATACCCTGAGACTGATGAAAAATTTGTCACTTTTCTCTATCATAACTCTTTTTGGACAACCCTCCCTCCAATTCTTTTTCTTTCCCTCTCTCTCCCTTCTCATTTCTTATGTATATTACCGACCTTCTGCCATGTGTGTTATGAGACATCCACCCCACTAATCTTGTCCCACTGATTGGACCAAGGCTCTGGACACAGGGCATTCTTTCAGACCACATGGCTTCTCCTTTGTCTGATCTGCAAATAGCTACCTTGCAAAATGCAGGCGTGTCTTATTTCTCAGCCGGTTAAGACCGATCCCTTTGAGGGTGTGGAAAATCAGCATTAGGCTGATCCACTTTTTGCATCTTAACCTGGCTATCAGAATACACAGGGGATAGCCTAAAAATCTCTAGTGAATATTCAAAACCTACATCTTGTAGATTCAGAATATAATCAAAAAACAACCTTGGAGTTGTGTAAATAAACTGCTCTTGGGCATCCCGCCTCTCAAAATATACCTAGAAACAATGGGATCATGCCCACTTTAAAGACAAATTTTCTCTTTGATAATGTTTAACGCCACTACTTTTACTTCTTTAGCTTGACTTTCAGGGGGCATTGGGAAGGTGACATTTTATTTTCTGTTGTCCCATTGCTCTGAATATTTGGTTTCAAGGGTTCTTGCGTATTGAAAGAAATAGCGTATAACTACGGGTCTGCGGACAAACCTTCACTCAAGATAGAGTCCCATTTCGTCCTGTATCACATAGAAGAAACGAAAGAAAAACTCTATGAGTTAATAACACACAAATGCCTTGAACTCACTCATATTCTCCCAGGGGAATCTAGAAAACAAACTTGGCCCTCTTCCCAGCTCATTTCAAAGTGAGAAGTCAATGGAATGAAGCTGTTTGTGCCAAGCAATAATAGTGATAAATAATGCATGGGCATTTATTATTTCCACAGTTCCTCCCCTTCCGCTTGATCAAAGTCCTGAGCAAAGTTTCTCTTCTTTATCCTCGTTCTCAGCCAGCTGAAGGGCCCAGTAAGAAATGACTGGTAGTTCATGCCTCACCACATCCCGAACAGAACCTAGGAGTTACGAGTGCTCTGCAGGTCACTTAGAAGTATGATGCACCCTGCCAGGATTTGCCCCAAATCTCCACTTCACCGAGGAAGCTCCCCTTAATAGCATTTTACAGCAGGCTTGTGTTTCAGGGAATTTGTCTGACGGGGGATGGGTCAAGTTTTCTCAAACTGGCAGGATGTGGCCATTGGAAAAAGAGGGGAAGATAAATGTTTTGTACAGAAGAAAGGGCAGCCAGACTGAACTGTACCGTTTGCAGCTCATGGGCCCACTTTGGTTGGGCCTTTTTGGAAGAGCAAACTCCAGGTTCTTTCCTTGAAGCACTGGTTGACTTGGACAAAGTGGTCCAGATGTTCCCTCCCGGAGGTCCAAGGAACTAGTCTCCCCACATGCCAGAAAAAAGGACAAAGTCTTTCATGGGAAAGTATGTTTAGGAAATAATTGGGTTTCATTCGTATAGGATGTCTGAGAGCTCAAAATAGGAATTTTAAATTGTGAATCTCCAAAAGGAGGGATACAGCTAATGGTGGCTCTCAGACCTAATTGACCATCTTGCTAACTCTTTTATAAGAGTCATTTACTAGCTGTGTGACCTTTAGGCGAGTTACTTAACTATATTCTTTATTTTCAAACTGGGAAAATTAAACTGATAATGCCATAGGAATAATGCCATAGGATAGTAAGTACTATATAAACAATAAGTGATGATTGCTGTTGTTTCGATCTTTATTGCAGAATCGGGGATTGCCATGGATTAAGAATTTATGACACGTATTTTAAGCATAGTGGAAAGAACATGAACTTTAAAGTCAGACAGATATGGTTTCTAATACCAGCTGTCATTTTTTAGCTGTGTACTCTTGGGAAAGTTTACTTCGGTACCTCAGTTTCTCCTCTGAAAAATGGGGATATCTTAGTACCTTGCTGAAATATTTTGCGAACCGAATGAGGTGAGGTTATGTGTTTAAGGTTCTTAGCACTGTGTCTGCCTGCATTTTGTAAGCACTCTTAAATATCACCTGCTGTCATCACCATCATCATTTTTATCACCATAGCCATCATCTCAATTAATATTCACAAAAATCCTGCAAGTTGAGAATTATTACAGATGGAAAATTAAGGCTCAGAGGGGTTAACCAATTTGTCTGAGACCACGCAGATAGTAAGAAACAATATGCGGATGTGAACTCAATTCTGTCTGGCTTGAAGATCTCCAGATGGCTGAGACATTAAGTGTTAAAAAAAAAAAAAAAAAAATCCATGTGATCCCTATATTCCCCAACCTCCCTTGCCACTGGGTTGGGCCACATGAAGGAGTCTGGCAAATGGGAAATGATAAGTCATTTCTGGACCAGAACACATATGCTTTGGTGAGACTCCTTCATCCTTCTCTTCCCTGCCATGGCACAACTGGAAAGTATATATGTCGATATGATGTGTCATAGACTGAGGGAGGCTGAATCCCTCAGTCACTAAGTGATGTGGTACCCTCACTTGAATCATTAAGTAAAGTATTATCTCTTATTGTGCTAAGCCACTAGGATTTTGTGACTTGGTGTGGCATCTTGCAATGATTATCACAGTACATCACACTCTTCCCATTATGCCTCAGATACTTTCCCTGTTCTCAAAGAATTTACCAACTAGTTTGGTATATAAGACATGAAGATACATCTTTAATGCTGAAAAATATGTTGGGACTATATATCATTCAGAATCCAATCAGAAAAACAAAAATCACTGTAGGTATATTAAACAGAAGATATTTAATACAGGAATTGATTATATCTTTTATATATTGATATATATCTTATATATTTATATACGTATTGCAAGGCCTGAAGTTATTAACAGAGGGGAAAATAAAGTTAAGTATTTGTAGGAAACCAGTACTGTTTCTGGATCCTCAGAGAAAAATCTACCTGGAAGCCAGTGTGATGTGCTGCTAAATATCCGCTTGTTGAAGCCCAGCTGTCTGAGCATGACCCGGAAGCCTGTACTCCCAGGATACTACTGCTTCTGCTACAGCTGCCAGTGTTGAAACCATTGCTGTTATTATCACTGCCACCAACACACCTCCTGCAACCACTGTGGTTCCTGATGCTGCTTCAAGACACCGCCAGGTGTCACTTTCCAACCTCCCACCTATGGCCCCCACTGGCAAATCTTAGCCACTCACAAGGGAGTCAGGGATATGTTACTTACTGCTCATAGAAGGGCAGCATAGAGGGTGGGAGGAGGGCTGAGGGCAACTGGCTGGCAATGGATTCAAGTCGAGCAGTAAGGACAACACGTGCCAAGGGAGTTTAGAGAAGCAATTAAGATAGGCTGCATGGTCAAGGAGAGATGTATAAGTTTCCTGTTGCTGCTGTAACAAATTACCATAAACTTAGTGGCTTAAAACAACACAAATTTATTCTCTTAGAGTTCTGAAGGACGGTAGTATAAAATGTGTCCATTTTGCCATGTAAGGTAATATATACACAGGTTTCAGGAATTAGGGTGTGTACATATATAGGGGACCATTATTCTGCCTACTACAAGAGATCTGGGCCAGACTCCCAAAGGATGCATAGGATTGAGATGAGTAGGGGAGAGTATGGACTGCAGTGAATTCTAGGCAGGGGAATTGACAAGTGCAAAGGCACAGGGGCAGAGAAGCACACAGTCTGGTGGAGGACAGTGTATAAATAGTTGTGACTGGCAAATGGCTCATGTAGGGCCATTGTGAAACACCAATCTAGAAAGGAAGGTGTGGGCCAGATACTGGAAAGCATTGATTTTTGTAGTTTATGTTGTAGTTAATAGGAAAACATGAAAGGTTATTGAGAAAGGGAATGATGTTAAAAAAGACTCCTGTCTAATAATGTAAATAATGACAATAGCTGAGATTTACTGAGGTTTTCAACTGCCACGCACTGGGTTAAGTATTTCATATTCTATAGCTCATTAACCTACATGACAACCCTGTGAAATGGCAACCATTAAGATCTCCATTTTGCAGATGAGGAAACTGAGGCCAAGAGAGGCTTAGGAACTTTCCCAAGGTCATTTGATTGGTATGTCAGGGACTTGCAATTTAAACCAACTAATCTGACTCTGGAGTCGGAGTTCTTAACCCTGCCTTAGTCTGATTGGGTTGCCATAACACAACACCATAGATTGGGTAGCTTAAACAAGAGAAATTTATTTTCTCACAGTTCTGGGGGCTAGAAAGTCCAAGATCAAGGTTCTGGCTGATTTGGTTTCTGCTGAGAGCTCTCTTCCTGGCTTGCAGATGGGTTTTCTCACTGTGTCCTCATATGGCCGAGAGAGAGAGAGAGAGATAGCAAGCCCTCTGGTGTCTCTTCCTCTAAGGACACAATTCCCATCATGAGGGTCCCATCCTCATGTCCTCATCTAAACCTAATTGTCTTCCAAAGGCCTTGTCTCCAAATACCGTCATACTAGAGATTAGGGCCTCAACAGACAAACTTGTGGGGCAACACTATTCAGTCCGTAGCACCCCACTAAGTGAGGGCTTAATTCATAGAAGACCTAGATTAGACCAGAACTGGACTCCTCAAATGTTTTCACTTACTAATATCCCCATAGACAATCTTTGGAAAAGTTAATTTTGAATTTTCACAAACAGAAAAAGAAAGGGAATTAATACAACCAAGTGTCATTTCACTCCCATCAGATGCTGCACATATAAAACTCTGATAACACCCAGTGTAGGGCACAGATAGGTTATATGGGAACTCCTACCTGGTGACAGGGGAGTAATTGCTACATTTTGGAGAGCAGATTAGCAACACCTCGCAAAGGTGAAGATGCTTATACCCCAAAGCTGGCAGTTCCACTTCTTAATACATTAATAGAGGAACTCGGTTCCAATTACATAGGAAGGCACACTTACCAATATGTTTATTGTAAATATATTTTGCTGTGTGTGACAGCAAAATGTGAAAACAAGCAAGCTGCCTGTTAGTAGGGAGACTGATAAATAATTGACAGTTTAGTCCAACATTAGAATAGCATGCAACAGCTACAAAGAATAAACTGGAACTCATCTGTCACATGGATAAATTTCAAAACCCTAAGGTTGAAAGAAAAATATAAAGCAAGGCATACAGTATTGGCTAAAATGCACGTAAATTTTTAAAACACCAAAAGTTAGTATGTATTTTCTATGGATGTCCATACGCATGGTAAAATTATAAACACATCCATGGGAGGAATGCACATGAAGTGCAGGGACATGAAAAAGGTGGAGAGAAGTGAGGGTACGGCTTTGGCTTTACTTGTGAAATTTTATTTCTTGGGGAAAAGGAGAGACATCCGGAGAATATTTGGGTGGGATAGATGCTTGTGTTGTATTATTTTCTGAATTAGTGTGTTTTCATGCTATAAAATATTTAAATTATTTCATAATTTAAAATAATTGGGAAAAAACTAAGGGCATCTAATAATAGTAATATTCAGTCCCCTGGCCTGATTTGAGGATTAAATGAGACATTATATCTAAACCATCTTGCCTGATGTCTAGCTCCAGGGACTAGACTCCAGCCTCAAAGAAGCTCCCTTGCTTTCAGATTTCCTGTTTCACCTTAATATTTATGTAGCGATTATGGTTCAGAAAAATACTTTTATATTCATTACTTAATTTTACCATCATAATAAGCCAGTGAATACAGCAGATATCTTTATTCCCATTTTAAGGCACTGGGGTCTAAGAAATAAATATTGGTGGTTCAGGGCAAGCTGAAGGAGGAACCAGATCTCCTGATATCCTGCCCTCGACTTTTCCCACTATTTCTCCAATATGGAGCAGTAGTGGCTTGTCAAGGGACAGAGAAAGCTCTTCTGCCTGCAGTGGGGTAGAAAGTCATAAGCCTTACTTGCAGGCTACAAGGGAGAGGAAGCTGGATTGGAGAGAACAGCGCCATTGCCACCCCTCAGCAATTCCTTCATTGGCGGCCAGCAAATCCCCCCTAAGCATTCTGCCTGAAGGTTCCTGTTCATAAAATGGAGCTAAAATACCAGTTTCTCCCTATCAAACAGCCTTGTTCCCTGTAAATGCTTTAGAAATCTACACGGATCAAATGAAATCACACGTATAGTCATGCTTTGGAAATAATGATGTGATAGCAAATGTAAAATACTAGTGTTATTGCATAAATGGGTTGCTGGACTGAAAGTTTTGACATTTCGGCAATTCCATATAGTTCAGATCCTTCTTAAAAGTCCAAGAGAAATGGAAGGAATGGAGGAAAACATAGTCCTTTTTAGAAAGACCAATCTAATGAAAAGCCCAAGAGAGGATTTCTAATTGCAAAGAACCGATTCAATTGAGCCTAAAAACCACAAAGCTGTGTTTAAGTGTGTGTGACATGTGGGTACCACAATGTCTTCTTCAATAAGTGGCTTCAATTTATTCACATCGTTCCCATGCTGTAAAAGTAATTTCTAATTTACAATATCCGATATGACTCATTAGTCTAGAAAATTAGATTTCTGGGGGCACATGGTTTGTGTGTCCAAAGACTGAAATCCAACTCTGTGCTCTTTTGCTTTCCTTCAAAGAAACTTGCAGGTTTGCAAATGCAGAACAAATCAATTCAGCAAAATGACTGCTCCCATATTTATAAAACTCCGTGTTTGACTTAGTTGTCACAGAGCTTTAGAAAGTGCAGGCCACCAAGGACAAGAGGGTTGACAAAAATGGAAGAGACTGTCAGTTAACGGCGAGGGCAAGCAGGGGCATATCCACAATGGAGACAGCACTCGAGGCACAGATAAAACTTAACAGCAGCCGAGGGCCTGGAAAGCTGACATCTGGGATGGGTAATTTGTAGTAGTACTACAGGGCTTGTCACTGAGCTTTTCAAACTAATGCTTTAGTGACGAATCAAGAAGTAGTAGAGAGAGTTTTCCAGCCATTTGGGAGTATGAGGTAGTTGGTTGCAGTATTTGAACTACTAACACCTAGGAGACAAGAACTGGCCAACTTGCCTGGTCTAAGCTTTCTCATCTGCACAAAGGGGATAATACCTATTTTCCGAGGACAGGGATGAGCTTTCAATAGAGGACATACTGTGAGCGCTTTGTAATGCCTGACAATCCCTGTACAGTGGCATTGTCCCTGAGAACTATTTTGGGGACAGAATGCGACTCCCCATCCACCACGGGTTGGACACCATTCTTTCAGCTAAAGTTCTTACCTTTCTGAGTCTACCCTGAAGCACTTAATAAAGGCTTGAAGTGATCCTTTGGGAACGAGACAAGGGGTCGGGTAGAGAGGTAAATTACTGTCTCATTGATGACAGTAATGGAAAACAAAGCTCAGGAGAAATTCATAATAATAATTCCTGTTTTACTAGGCAGTGGGTTTTATTTCAATGAATCTGCACTGACTGTCATTCCCCAGCTCCTTACTGTTTGTCTCATACCTAAAACAATTTTTCCCAAGCTATACATCATAAGCACTAGTTCAAACTAATTAGGTATTTCTTGAATTTTTTACAAAAATGATTCAGTTCTCTGAGTCTCCTGTTTTTATATCTAGTGTACCATGTGTCTTTAGAACTACTTTAATTTAATATTAGAGAAATTAGATATGCTTATAATCAAACTGCATTGTTCATACAGTTTAAGCATCCACACTTCTCAACGCTTTTATTTCATACTGCAGTTTGTTTTCTTTTAAGGGTTGAATCAACTTGATTAAGTATTCTTATTGTTCAATGTAAGCTTTGCCTTTCTTTTCAATCCCTGTCCTGGCATACCATATCTCTATTCATATGCATTTCTATAAATTTACAGTTGATTATATTCACATTAGCTCCCTGCTTTAAAGCATGAATGTTCAAACGATTCTAAAGTTTTATGACATTTTGGTCTCCTGGCCCTTTAGCAGTATAGCAGCTTTAGCTGTGTAAGAAACCATCCCAAAATTTAGAATCTTAAAGTAATAGCCATTTCACTCGCTCAAGATTTGGTGGGTCAGCATTTGGGGCTGGGCCCACCTGGGTGGTTCTGAACCTCTCAGCTGGGCTCACTCAGGCATCTTCCATCTGCTGGTGGTTGATGTTCTTATACATGTGTTTGGCAGGTAGTTGGCTGGTAGTCAGCTGGCTGTTAGGATAACTGGGCCAAATGTCACTCATCATCCAGTAGGCTAGATCAAGCTTGTTCACATTGTGATGGTCTCAGGGTTCCCAGGGGCGGCAAGAGAAAGCAAGCCGCATGTGCAAGCGTTTTTCAAGTCTCTCCTTGCATGACCAAGCCCAGAGTCAGTGTGGGAGAGGACTGCCTAGGGGAGATGTGAATAAATTGCGGGCCATCTCTGCAACCATGTGGCACAAGCAGCAAGGTCAATTATTATTCTAACATTCCTACATCGTTCTCTCCTCTTGAATGAAACCCTCTGTCGCACCGTCCTGGGGGAGATTACAGTGGGAAGTTCTTACACACACCCTTCCATTCTGCCCCACACCTAATAAGGCCTTTTTCTCTCATCATCTCAGCCTAAACTCAGAGGTCTAGATACCTTGACATTGAGCCAAACATGGAAGTTCTTCCTAAATTATCCTTAACTGAGCACCAACTACTGAACCACAGAGACATTCTGGTTTTGACATTTCAAAGTCAAACCAGGGTAGCAATGATGAGCTGCAGACACCTTTCACACTGATGAAAGGAAACTCATCACATAAATGTTATTATGTTTTATTCTTCAAGAATATTATAGATTGCAAGTCCACTTTGTTTTCATGATGGATTGAACTACTTATGGCCTGAGATGTGGTTTGCTCATTTCTTTGAGATTGCTGCGTCAAATGGTGTGTGTATTTTTAAATAGATATTTCCAGATTGCTTTCTCCAAAACACATAACAATTCAGATTTCTACTAGCAATGTGTGAATGTATACTTAAATTCTCCATCAGGAATAGGTAGTAGAGGCTTTTACAATTTTTGTCAGTTTGATAGGTATGTGATATTTCATTGTTACCTTAATTTGTACTTCCCTGACCACTAGTGAGTTGGAGAAGTTTTAAATATGTATGCTTGCCATTTGGATTTCTTTTTTCTTTTTTAGAATTGCTTATTAATCTTTTGGCTCATTTTTCTGCTCAGTTGTTTGTTTTTCTTGTTGATTTGTAAGACCTCTTTGCATATAATTAAAGTTGTTAATTTTTTGTTGGCTGCACTGCAATTTTTCCCCAATACATAGTTTATTGATTTATTTTTTACTATACAGGAAGCATTTTAAAAATTATTTTTATATAAACAAGTATGCTTGTTTTTAAAATGGTCTCTGGTCTTCCTGTCTTGGTTAATCAGGTTTCTCCTGGCTATATAATCTCCTTGATTTTTACCAAGATTATTTTACATTTTTGTTATTTACATTTAAATCTTTCATCCATCTGGAATTTATTTTTGTAGGTGATGTAATATAAAAGTCCAAAGTTGGGCTTCCCTGGTGGTGCAGTGGTTAAGAATCTGCCTGCCAACGCAGGGGACATGGGTTCAAACCCTGGTCTGGGAAGATCCCACATGCCGCAGAGCAACTAAGCCCATGCACCACAACTACTGAGCCTGCGTGCTACAACTACTGAATCCTGCATGCCTAGAGCCTGTGCTCCACAACAAGAGAAGCCACTGCAATGAGAAGCCCGTGCACCACAACGAAGAGTAGCCCCCGCAAGCAGCAACGAAGGCCCAATGCAGCCAAAAACAAAACAAACAAACAAAAAAAGTCCAATGTTATTTTCTTTATCATGGATAAGCATTATAGTATTCAATACTATCACCATTTGTTTAATAATTCATCCTTTCCTGAGTGAATTAAAATAGCATTTTTAATATCTTTAATATTTTAATATATGTTGGGATTTTTTTTTTTGATTCTCTATTTTCCTGATATTTCCATTTTAATTTGATTGTAGTATACTCTAATATCTGACAGGGCAATCCCCCCAATGTTGTGTTTTTGCAGACTAATATTGGGCAATTTTTTATTTCATATAAATGTCTAAGTAATTTAAAAAAATGAACTCTTTGGGGTTACTAATTCTGGGAGGATCAACACTTTTATGCTATTAAGTCTTATCCAAGAATATGCGGTGCTTTTTCATTTGTTCACATTTATTTTTATGTCCTTCAATGGCATTTTATAGTTTTCTTCACGTAGGATCTATGTCTTTCTCATTAGATCTATGCCTAATAACTTTATAGTTTCTTTTAATAGTGCAGATGATTTTTTTTTTCTTTTTTCTTTTTTTTGCTATCTCCACTTCTTGATGATTGTTTCTAAAATAGACAAAAGATGTACGATATAGTCTAGTGTAGCATAATGGTTAAAACCATGGATTCTGGAGCAAGATTCAAATCCTGGTTTGGTTCAAATCCTGGATCTACTACTATTACTTGTGTGGCCTTGGACATGCTATTTAAACTTTCTGTGCCTCAGTTATCTCACTTGGAAAATGAAGATAATAATGCCCACTTATAACACAGAGGCAAGTCATCCACCAAAAATTTCTATTCTCACTCCACAGTGAAGAGTTATTCCTGGGAAACAGCTGTCCAGTATTCCCCAAACTGTATTTTCCAGGTTCCCTTTTACTGCATGGTTCTCAATGACTGAGTTTAGGACAACAGAATGTGGCAGAAGTGTTGTTTACTAGCTTTATGCCTGAATCAAAAATACGCAAGGCTTTCTCTCTTTGTCTATTTATCAGTTGGATATTAATACCCAGGGCAACCTTAGGAGCCTGGAAATAAAG
Organism: Eschrichtius robustus; assembly: GCF_028021215.1. Classification (NCBI taxonomy): domain Eukaryota; kingdom Metazoa; phylum Chordata; class Mammalia; order Artiodactyla; family Eschrichtiidae; genus Eschrichtius; species Eschrichtius robustus. Next base: position 121,068,558 of record NC_090830.1, read on the forward strand.
ATGACAGAGCCTCTATCAGCCTGCATCTCTGGAATGACTGTGGAATAAACTTCTTTCCACTTCACCCCACCGCACCCCCCAATTCATGAAGGGAACATTAACTTCAACTATGATGGGCCACTAAGTTCCTAGGTTTATCCGTTACCTCAGTCAGCTACTGTTGCTCCATAGAATACTTCATGAGGGTTATGAACATATTTGTGTGTATATTTATATATATTTACACACACATATATGCACATATATATAAAAATATACACACACATATATACGCATGTGTGTGTGTCTGTTTGGGTGTGTTAGTTATTATAAATATAATTATCTTGTATCTAGGTACCTACTAAATGCTCTTATTAATTTGAGTTTGAGTTTTTTCCTGCAGTCTGAGATTTTCTGGGTATACAAACCACATTATCAGCAAAAAATATAGCTGTACCTCTTCCACTGTTTATACCAATTATCTTATTTTCTTATCTGACTACGTTTACTTAAATTGCCAAGACAATGTTGATTAATAACCTTGATAGCAGTCATTCTATTCATTTTCTGTTATTATTATAAATGGTCTATTGTTTTACTCTTTAAACTTTTATATGTTATTAGATTTTGGGAAATATTATACTTAAGTAACTTCATTAAGTAGTTTCTATTATACTTGGTAATTTTTAAAAATAACTATGCATTTTATCAAATTCCTTGTCTGCATCTGTTACTGGTAAGTTCATGTGTATTTTCTCCTTATTAGTTGATATACTGGAATATACTGAGAGACTTTTCTGGCTTGAACTATCCACACATTCTTCCAAACATACCTTTTTAGTCATATCATTGTATTCTTTTGATATATTGTTGGATTCCCTCTGCTAATAGCTTATTTAGAATTGTCATATTTTAAATCATGATTGAGATTGGTCTGTAGTTTTCTTTTGTACCACATCTAACAGGTTGAATATGTTGGTTTCATGAAATAAAGTGGGAAAGTTCACACATTTTAATAAAAGAATAGCTTAAATAACTTTGGAATTACTTCTTTTTTTAAGTTAGAGAACACTCACTTTTGAGCCCATCTGGTCTTGGTGACTTTTCAATGGTAGATCTTTGCATACCTTACCAATCTCAGTGGCAATTGATCTATGCAAGTTTTCTACTTCTTTGGTCACTGTTGGTAATTCAGTTCATATTTTGGAATTTTTAGTTTAATAATCATGAGTTCACTATATTGTGCTGTACCTGTAGCTCTTTAAATACTTTAATTTTGTTTTTATTCTTGTCCAGGAGTTCTGTATTCCTGGACACCTCTTCTATTTGATCTTCCTTTCTCTGGCTCCTGAGTCCCCATTGCTGAGTTATTGTTTTTATTGTTAGCTTACTAGGTCTCAAGTTGTGGTAGCAATCTTAAAAAGGATGGGGAGTAAAATATTTTGTGCTCTGTGGGCTGCTGTGTCCTCCATCTCCTTGAACTCTCCCAGCCTCGGGAGTAGAGATGCCTCAGTCAGTTGTTCAGCTTCCCTTTAGCTCCTTGACGAATAAGGACACTGGAGATACTTATGTGTTACCCCCAGATTCACATTTTGTTGGGCCAAAGTTTTCCCAGAATCCACAGCATTTCAGTTCTCTGGGGATCTCTGAAGATGCTATGTAGACTCTCATCTGGATTCACCTTGCTGAGACCAGAACCCAGAGCCCAGAACTTCACAGCAGCTTGGACCAGGGGAGACCCATGGATTAGAGATGAGAATGGAGGGAAAGGTAGATGCATTTTTTTCTTTCCACAACAATAAACTAATGTATAAGATGAAATGAAGATGATTTCTTGATATTCTTTAATCAAAATCTATAAACAAAAATGGGCAGTTCTCACTTTATACTACTTCTGATTTAGTAACTCTTCTTATTTGACATTCCCCATTGAAAGTGTGGAGCAGGGGTAGGATAAGCAATCACTGAATAGCAACTTGTTTAGATGCATCACATAGAGTGTACATATTTCATTCTAATATCAATGTTTTAAGGCAGGCACTAGCATACTTGTTTTATTGAAACTAAGGTTCAGTGAGGTTAAGTAAATTGCCTAAGTCCCCACATCTCAAGTGGTAGATCTGTAGGCAATACCCAGCTCTGCAGAACTTTGAGGTCTGTGCTCTCTTGATTTCATTACTTCCTTCTTTACTTGAACCTTGTATTGTTTCTATTTGTTTCCAAATGGAGCTAGGCAAAAGTGAGTGCATAGTTCAAGTTCTCAGTCATATTGATTATCATTAAAATGTAACCCATAGAAATACAAGACTTCTTAAAACAAGGACACAGTTAAGCAAAATGACAATTTATCAGGTAAAATTGTTTCTCTTAAGCAAAAGCAGACTTTAGAGATCTGATGTTCCACTTAATCATGAGTACTTTTACAAAGGTTTATTTTCCCCTTCTTATTAGATGATTTCTTCCCAGGTTGGCTTCTTTGATCTATCACCTTAATAACTCATGTCCACTGACAAGCAGTTCGAGATTCATTAGTAATAGAGATCTGAGTTCTCTCTTAATCCCAATAAGAATATCCAGCAAATCTTATATGGAGGCTCACATTTGTCTTTTCCATATATTGAGATCTCACATTTGATATTATTTTAATAAGGTGCTACATAAATTTAAAAAAGAGCCCTGCAAACCATTTTCTAAATATGGAGAATTCATATAATTTTTGCATCTGTCTGATTTCTTGATATTGGATATGGAAGAAGTCTAAACAACACCTTGATACCAAGATGGAAGTTTTATCAAGTCACACCTTCTTTGCTAGCTTCTAGAGATTTCCTTAGACCGTTTAGAGGTCTGTGATCACAGTGTGAGAACTAGAGACCTGAGAAAAAGGTGAAGGCAAGTGAACTGAACCTGTTTAATAGATAAGAATACTGGGAAATGAAATAATGGAAGGGGAAGAATTCTTCAAACCCATTTGATTTCAGACTATTGTACTTAAGCAAGGTTCTCCATGGTGGCAGCCTGATTCTGACTAAACTACTCTCTTTACCTTGAGTGTCTATTGTACTCGAGACACATGCCTGGCCTTGTAGGGAACATGAAATCATACTTATTTTTGCCTTCAAGGAACCAGGAGATATGGGGGGAAAATGGGAGAGTATGAAAATACAGAGGTGAAAGATGAATCCCAGGAGTGCTTCATGGGGAGAAGGACCTTCCCAAAGAGAAAACATAAACAAAAATATGGGCAAGTGTATGTGGCTTGTGTGTATGGACCCACTATCACATGCATAGGTGGTGAATATGAAGAAATAAGTAATAAAACAAGAAAGGTAGCTTGGAATCAGATCATAAATGGCCCTGAATACCATGGACAATTTGGTACAATATGAGGATGAGAAGGAGATAAGGTCAAGAGGTCTACTCAAAATTGGCCAAGCCCTAACACCATCTTCCATTATGAAAATGTCCTGTTGATCCCATTGGTCCTTGGGAAATTCCTGCTTGCTTTCTGGGGCACACTTTCATCATGGTCCCACCTTCCAGTATAGGTGATTCTAATAAAGAAGACTGTAATCATGAGAACCTCCTGGCTTTTACCAAAACTGTAGCCACTCTAAGCCAAAGCTTGGATCTTGGGCCTGTGTTTCATTACTATCTCACTCCCACTCAGGTCTGGTGTTATACATCTGGTCTGTCCCCTCCTACTTGTGACTCTGCACACTGAGGATGACTTGAGGTTATACCCTTACCCCCCTACTCTACCTGGATCTCAGAATTCAGCTGTAGAAGCTGAACCTAAAAAACTCCTGCATTGGGAGGTGAGGCCTTAAACACTCCTACCCAGAAGATACACCGGACTTTCAATTCTAGTATTTTTCCAGCCACAGTGTATTGTGAAGAAGGAAATGTCTAGGATTTTTTAAAAGATAGAAAAGCAAATTATATTCTCTGTATATTGCAGGGAGGGAGAGAAGAACAGAATGCAGACAAGTGGAAAGATTCCTTTACTGGATTTGTCTTGGTTTTTTGGTTATATCACTCCTTAGGGCTGTGCCATTCAAAGCTTTTGTCTGCTCTACACTTCCCTGTGGGCTTCTTGTCTACAGAAATACCCACAATTGTTCCCTATTGGTGGCTACAGTTGGAAAAGTGTTCCTTTTATATGGCAGCATCTGGACATACTAAAGTTACCTTTCATTTTCTAGCAAGATGACTTATTTTGAAAGATTGGGAACCTGTGCTTTGAAAACACATTTTCTCTCAACAGAAAAGATAGTGTGAGTAATAACACCCCACAGAAACTGATTATTTCAGCTGTAAAATACAAGTTCCATGGAGAGTGATGATTTTGAGAATAAGATCATGTTTTCAAACATAGAAGGCCTGTATTTTCAGTCCAGCTTTTTCTACTGTGCGACAAAGGATCTCATTATCTGAATCGTGTTTTTAGCAAATTACTTTTCTTGGTAGCAGACATGACAGTTCATTTTGACTGAGCATTTGGAATTCTTCTTAAATCAACTAATACTATAACTACCAGCTAAAAATAGCAACAATAGGCTTACGTTGGAGATACTGTGGGTTTGTTTAAAGACCACCAAATAAAGCAAATATTGCAAAAAAAAGTGAGTTACACAAATTTTTTGGTTTCCCAGTGCATATTACAGTTATGTTTACACTATACTGTAGTCTATTAAATGTGCAATAGCATTATGTCTAAGAAAACAATGTACATACCTTAATTTAAAAATACTTTATTGCTAAAAAATGCTAACCATCATCTGACAAAACAGGGCTGCCACAAACCTTCAATTTATAAAAAATGCAGTATCTGTGAAGTTCAGGAAAACGAAGCACAATAAAATAAGGTATGTTATAGTCTAACTTCCATTAATGAACTAATTAAATTTATTTATTCAATGAATGTATAAAAATCTTATCCTATGGAAAATGCAAAATAATAATGAGATGTAATTTCTGCTTTCTAAAAGCTTCTAGTGCAATTATAGACACAAGACACGTCGACTAAAAACTATGACATAAAAGAGTATGTGATAAGGACCTTATGATATTTAGTATGATATGGATCAAGAGTTACAAACACAAATGCCTAGGGAATCCAGCAGGAAATGGACAGGTAAAGCTGACCTGTGAAAGAAGCAATAGGGATTGGCGGGAATATGGTAAATTCTGGAGTACTTATATTACTTAAAGAGGGCAGCTTCTATTCATTTGAGCTGTACATTGTCAGGCAAGAATACAGGCCATCTCCTGCCAATCTTATTATTTTTCAGAAGAATCCAATGATCTGGATTATCAAAGTATCTGAAAAAAAACTAAAAAATATCTAAAATCTCTAAAAAAAAAAAAAAAAAAACCCTCTCAGAGTCTACAATGTGGAAACCAAATGAAATATGTCTACATGCCATATTGATCTCACAGGCCACCTGTTTTTAAACTCTTTTATAGTCAGTTAGAGAAGGAAGTAATTACATTGTAACAGATAAGAGCATAGGCTTTGGAATTGAGCAGTTATGACCTAAAGCAAGTTTCTTAACTTTTCAAAGCACAGTCTGTAAAATAATTCACAGAGTTGTTGCAAGGATTAAATAATAAAAAATACATAAAGTACTTGGAAAATTGCAAATACTCTTCCAGTGATAGCTTTCTCTCTCTCTCTCTCTCTCTCTCTCTCTCACACACACACACACACACACGCACGCACACACACACCACACGTTTTGGAGATCTTGAAGGCAAGAAGATCTATGGCTTCTGTATTTATCCTCCAATTACATGTTAATGCCACATTCAGACTAGGGGTTGAGTTAAACTGACCACTAAACTTACTGAAATAGTTATTCTATTATAGTTCTATCTTCCTATTCATTGGTAGTTAGACCTAGAGGTTTGATCAGATTCAGGCTTGAGTTTATCATTCTTGTGGCTGTCAGTCTACAAGTGAACTTCCACCAGGAAGCACATAATATACAGTTATCTCTCTTTTTATGGTGGTAGCAGTCATTGATGATCAACGCCTGAAACCACTAATTCATTAGGGGTGGCAAAATGGTGATATTATAATTCTATTATTCCTTCTTCATTTGTTAGTTGAAAACTTCAAAGAAGAAAAATTTTCTCATTAACTATTTTGTCATCCTGTGGTATAACTCTTATTGGAAAGACAAGGTAAAGTTGATTCTTTCTTTAATTACCAGTTTTCAAAATAATGAATAGTTCTCTACCATCTTGAAAACGTCAACAACTAGTTTATTGATTTTATCATTGTCATTATCATTAATATTACCGTATAAACTCATGGATTCAAATATATTTAATGTCATTTAGCCCACTACAGTTATTATTCTTTGGAAGGACAAATTTCTCCTGCTTTGGTCAGTAGGAGTTTATTCAGCTTAGATTTTAAGTCCTTTTGTCATGACTTTACTTGACTTTTTCATACCTTCTCTGCTTTCTTAATGATAAAATATTCCAGGGTCATCTTGAATACTTTCTGCTGTGAACCTAGAAACGGCTACTTCTTCAAGAACTTCTGGTACTTTTAATGTGAAATGATACTTAGCAATCACAGTCTGGGCACTTGAGGTGCTTATTCCTACTGAGTTGGTCATGATTCCTAATAATTTCCTTTGATAAAATGAAAAAAACCAAGAAAACAAAAAAGCATGATTTTTAAGATACACTATATAATGAGATCATACTGATTCTTCCAATCCGAATTCAGAACTACAGAGTTATACTTAACTTGATGTTTTTACTTAATATCAAAATCACATCTGTATTTACTTTTAGCCACACTAAAAGTCTAGGTCCTCAAAGATATCAGTAGAAATACTCTTGATTTATACCCTAAGACACATGGAACCTATCTCAGAATAACATCACCTGATATGATCTTAAAAACTTTTCATTTTTGACCATTCATTTTGTCCTTATCCCCACCAGGGATATACAGTCAAATAACCATGTTTTCAAATCGCTGCATACTTTCTGAGTGATTATGCCACCAGCTTTAAACAGTCATGTTAATTGTTCATTTTACTTTTAATTTTTAGGAATTCCTTCTTAAAAATAAAATTTTGTTTTAAAATTAAGTAAAACATCTATAAAATCTACAAATAAATATTTCAAAGAAGTCTAGCTTCTAAGCTTCTATCTGTGCCCATTCTTTTTACTATAGGTCAAAATAGTTTTTTTTTTAAAGTTTTCATGAGTTATCTTTCCATTTCTTTAATATAAGTGTGTGTTTACCCCCTTCTTTCTTAGATAATGCATAGCATATTATTTTTGTTATTGTACCTCTAGTACAATGTAAATGGGAGTGATTTCAGTGGACAGCCTTAATTTGTTTATAATCTTAGGGAGAAAGTATTCAATCTTTCACCATTAAGTATGATGTTAACTATAGGTTTTTGAAGATGCCCTTCATCATATTGAAAGAGTTCCCTTCTATTCCTATGTTTCTGAGAGTATTTATTGTTTCTGGAGGTTGATGTTTTTTTAAGTTTTTTTCTTCATCTACAGAGATGATTATATCTTTTGTCTTTAATTTATTGGTATAGTAAATTATATTGATTGATTTTTGAATGCTGAACTAACATTGCATTCCCAGGTAAACCATACCTGGCATGATATATTATTTTTCATAGTGTTGTTTTATTTGCAAATATTCTACTGAGCGTTTCTGCATCAATATTCATGAAATGTATTGCCCTGCAGCTTTCTTTTCTTCTAATTTCTCTGTTTTGGTATAAGAGGGTAATTGTGATCTTATAAAATGAATTTGGAGGTGCTCTCTTCTAGCTGCTTTTCTCCAAGAGAGTTTGTGTAGAATTTGAATTATTTCTTCCCTTAAACATTTTGTAGAATTTCCAATGAAGCTATCTAGGCCTAAAGTTTTCTTTTTGGAGAGGATTTTAGCTACAAATATAATTCCTCTATTAGATATAAAGCAATTCAGGTTAGCTAATTCTTTTTGAATTAGTTTTTTGGTCATTTGTGTCTGTCAAGAAAAGTGTTTGTTTCATTTAAGTTGTTGAGCTTATGGACATATAATGGTTTTACTATCCCATTCTTAGCTTTTAGTGTCCATAGAAACTGCAGTGCTATCTCTTCTTTCATATCTCACATTAGTAATTTGTGTCTTCTTACTTTTGTTGATCTTTTCAACAAATCAAAGTTGAATTGATTTATTTTTTTCTATGGCTTTTCTGTTCTCTATCTCTGACCTAATTTTTATTATTTCTTTCTCTCTGTTAGCTTTGGGTTTAGCATGCTCTTACTTTTCTAGTTTCTTAAGGTACAAAGTTAGATTACTGATTTGGAATCTTTCTTGCTTTTTAATGTAGGTGTTTACAGTTATGTATTTTTTCCATTGCACATTGTTTTTGCTGCATCCCATAAGATTTGGTACGTTGTATTTTAATTTCCACTCATTTCTAAGTGTTTCCTAATTTCACTTGTAATTTCTTCTTTGACCAATTGGTTGTTTAAGAGTGTACTGCTTAATTTCCACATATTTGTGAATTTTCTAGTTTTCCTTTTATTATTGCTTTCTATTTTCCTTTTAGTGTGCTCAGAGAAGATACTTTATGATTTTAAAATTTTCTGAGAACTGTCTTGTAACCTAACAGTTACACCATCTATCCAGGAGAATCTCCCATGTGCACTTTACAAAAATGTGTAGTCTGCTCTTGTTGGGTAGAATGTTCTATACAAGTCAGGTCTAGTTTTTATAATATTGTTTAAATACTTTATTTGTTTACTGGTCTACTATCTAGTTGTTCTATCCATTATTGAAAGTGATGTATTAGAGTTACCAACTATTATTATAGAACTGTTTATTTCTGCCTTCATTTTTGTCAGTTCTTGCTTCATGTATTTTGGGACTCTGCTGTTAGGTGTGTATATGTTTGTAAATGTTATATTTTCATTAAGGATTGACCCTTTTATCAATATACAATGACTTCTTTGTCTCTCATAACTGATTTCTTACAGTCTATGTTATATGATATTAATATAGTGACCCTATCTCTCTTTTGGTTACTATTTGCATGGAATATCTTTTCCCATCCTTTCACTTTCAACCTATTTGTATCTTTGGATCTAAACTGTGTCTCCTATAAACAGCTTATAGGTAAATCATGTTTTTTCTTTTTCAATCCATTCTGCCAATTTCGGTCTTTCAACTGGCCCATTTAATCCTTTTACATTTTAAGCAATTACTAATAAGGAAGAATTTACTTCTAGCATTGTACTATTTGTTGTCTATACAACTTACATCATTTTTGTTTCTCAATTCCATTACTGTCCATCTTTCCTTAGATGTAGGAATATTTGTATTTGTAACCTCAGATCTCTGATAGGTTCAAGAAAAGTTATGCTTCTGTGATTTTGTAGATTATCTAGCTTTTCCTCATTGTTATGTTTTCCTTGTTGTTGACTTTCTTATTATCTGGCTTGTTCTTATGGTTTGGAAGTGTGGTCCTTTCCAGCTTTTTCCATTCCAAGTGGAACTTTTAACATGCAGGTCTTTCTTTTGAAAAGAAGTTTTAGTTGTTAATTCAAAGAATTTATAGTACTCAGAGTGCTCCAGTGCCTTTAGATCTAACTGCATTCCAATTCCTTTTCATTCACTCATAAATTACATGTTTCAGAACATCTCCCCAGTTTCTGTTGCTGTTCTTATATTGGCTAGTAATATTTCCCAGTGAGTACCTACTGAAAATTGTGAGGTTCTTCTATCCTCAGGGCCATGATAAGCCTAATTTCCTTGCCCCTACACTTCTTCCTTCACAGATGCTGATGCCATATGGGTCTTTTCAGGGATTTGTCTCCATCCATTTATATTCGGGTCTCATGGAAATAACCAAATTATTCAATTTTGTTGTAGATGTCTACAGCTCTTTAGTTTGGTTCCTCTAGCTATCCTGCTAATGTAATGGAGGGATTCAGGAAGCATTGAAAAATTACACTACTGCCTCTATTTTTCCAGGAACTATAGTTACTTTTTACTGTCCCTTAATTCAAATAAAATGGTTATCATTTTCTGACTGCCTACTCTAGACCAGGCACTTTACATATGTTATCACTAACACTCTTTTTTTTTTTTTTTTTTTACCAATTTTGTGGCAATATTAGTCCTATTTTAGAGATGAAGTAACTAAGCAGACTTACCTACCTAAGATTCCATATCTAGGTAGTAGTAGAGTTTGAACCAAATATTTCAGTCAGCAATGACTGTTATCACTTTTTACTATATCATATTGCTGATTCACAAAAGAATATCAGTGCAAGCCAAGGCAGTGCCAAAGAATGCCAAGGTTAATTTCACAACTTTGACTTGCTCACACAATCTTTCACTGACCCTATAGGTTTACAGTCACTCATTCAATCAACAAACACTTACTGAGTTTATTTCATGTGCCAAGAACTGATATAATGACACATACAATGAGTATTATCAATCAGAATCTCTGCCTTCATGGTATGTAATTTAGGACGTATATTCTAAAAGTAGCAGGGCCGGGGCTTCCCTTGTGGCTCAGTGGTTAAGAATCTGCCTGCCAATGCAGGAGACACGGGTTTGAGCCCTGGTCTGGGAAGATCCCACGTGCCGTGGAGCAACTAAGCCCGTGCGCCACGACTACTGAGCCTGTGTTCTAGAGCCCGTGAGCCACAACTACTGAGCCCGTGTGCCGCAACTACTGAAGCCCACGCGCCCTAGAGCCCGTGCTCCACAACAAGAGAAGCCCGCACACCGCACCAAAGAGTAGCCCCCGCTCCCTGCAACTACAGAAAGCCCGTGAGCAGCAACGAAGACCCAACGCAGCCAAAAAAAAAAAGTAAATAAGCAAATTTATTTTTAAAAAAAAGTAACAGAGCCTACTAAATAGCAATGAGATGATAAGTATACTGACTTCAAAGGCAAGAGAGGAGAGCTTGGGCTGCAATGATAGAGATACACTGAAGAGGGTAAAATTTAATCGACTTGAAGGGCATAAAAAAGTCCATTTATTGGACTTGGTGTTCATTGGGGACTGGGGTTAGGGGAAGATGAATAATGTGATCCCTGAAAATACTACAGAGTGGAAACTAAGGAATATGATTAATAAACACTAAGTTTAATAATAAGGAACAAAATTATTTGAAATATTAAGAAATCATATTTATAAATAGATTTATATAAATAAAAAGGAAAGTAGCAAGCATTCTGGGTCATAAAGGATAATAGCAGAAGCATAGATGTGGGAATGCTGTGGCCAATTCAGGGGACAATGAGGAAGTGAGTCTGCCCTACCAGAGTGTATGGAAGAGGGTAGGAAGGGAAGGTTGAGGCTGGTACCATGTGAACTTTGAGTTCCAGCTTGGTTACCTACTTCATGACCTTGGGCAAGTGACTTAACCTCTCTAAGCCTGTTTTGTCATCTCTAATATAAGGATAATAACTCTTTTCCATAGGGTTGTAGTAGAGATGAAATAAGATAAAGCATGCTTGCTTTATCAATACATGATACATCAATACATCAATACTCAATACATGTTTATGATGACAGTGTTAGTCTTAGAGATAATGAAAATGGGACTGATTCTCGGTCATCAATGCCCAGCTAAAGACCAAGGTGCTGGAATTCTCAGGGATGAGAACTGCTAAAGGGGAGACTGTAAATAATTGAATTGACTCTTTATGAAGATTAATTTGGCTATATCATCAGAATGGATTATTAAGTATAGATCAGAAAGGCAGGGAATAAGGTGAAAAGTTTCTATCTGACAAAAGTTCAGATATGGAAAATAAAGAGCGTGGAAGAAAGACCATCATGTATCTTTTTCTCTCCAGTGAGTATGCTCTGTTTTTTCACCTGGGGTTTTGATCTGATTGAGCCCTTGTGTCTGAGAGTCACCAGCTGCAGTGCTGGGAGAGAAGCATGCGGAGAGAACAGAGATACAGTATACACCTCTACCTCAAAGAGCCCAGCCTTGCAGGAGACCTGGTACAACCTGGAACAAACAGAGCTTGTATTCACATCCCCCACCCTTGCTTGTCCCGGTTCTGTGGGAGTTGACCTGCATCCCAGGTACTTCTCTTAGAAGACTGAAGCCTGGGACACAGCTTCAGACACAGAGGAACAAAAAAGACAGTGAACAAAACATGGTCCCATGAAAGGGAGCTCTCCATCCTGCACAGCTTTGAGTTACTGCACTCAATGCAACTGCCCAAGAAACCCTGTGGATTCCTGCTGCAGAACCTTAGCTACAGAAACACCATTTTGTAACAGAGAAGGACAAACCTGACTCCATATTGTATCTCTAACCTTTGTGCTCTGTTCTTAGTCATGCTGGCTCTGCACCTTTGTAAAAGAATGTTGCCTATAGCCTGAAGTACACATGATAGCCCTTATCAAGACTCTGCCTGCCAGGCTTGACCTTTAAAGGTATAACACTTTTCATCCACATAGAGATAAAAAGTTGTGGAACAGAGAATAACAGGTGTCTTGTTGGAGGTTTACAGGAACATACGCGCAGAGCTGCAAGAACAAAGAATTCCTACACTAAGAAGTTTGCAGCAACCAGCCACACCCTTCCCCTTTTAGTATAAAAGAAGCCTGAATTCTAACTCAGGTAAGGCGGTTCTTTGGGACACTAGTCCACCATCTCCTCAGTTGCTGCCTTTCCGAATAAAATCACTATTCCTTGCCCCAACACCTCATTTATAGACTTATTGGCCTGTCATGTGGTGAGGAGCATGAGCTTGGACCCAGTGACAATTTTACCATACTTTGTACAGTCAGAAAAGGCCAATGTCTCCTCTCCTTTCTTTGCTGTCTTCTCCTACAGTGTAAGAAGCTAGAGAGTCTTTATAATTTTTCTGGATAAGATTTGGTCTGCTTTAAGGCTAAGAGAAGGATAGGGATGTGAGAGATGATCCTGTGGAGAAGGCAACAGGGTTTGTGTTTCCTCTGAAGACAGGGAGCTCCCGTTCTTTGGGTCAAGGAGAACATCCATGATGACTCAGCAAACATTCCTAGTGATGGATCCCCTGGTTCCAGAATCCAGAGCCTCTTTTCCAAGTCTCCCCTCACCATTTCCTTACCAAATGAAAACATTTACAATGACACAATCCACTGTTCACTGGGAGTGGCCACCTACCATCCAATCCATCAGTGAAGGCTGTCAGTTCCAATTCTGAAATGCATCAGAAATCTGAACACTTCTCACCCTCATCATCTCCGCCGCCGGGACCTGGACTCAGCCACCACCATATCTTGCCTCAATTATTACTTTAGCCTCCTTACTGATCTGTTTTCACACTTGCCCCATTCAGTATATTGTCCATTTCAAAGCCAGAATGATGCCATCACAGTGTAATTCTGATTGTGTCATTTCTCTGCTCAGTGTGCTCCAATGACACCCTCCCTTCTCAGAACTCAACTCGCAAGTTGATTTCATGGCCTCAGATGTCCTGCATGACCCAGTCCTCTTTTCCCTCTGATCTCATCTCCTACCAGTTCATAGCTTTGTGGATCCACTGCAGCCACTCTGGTTCTCTTGCTCCTCCTCAAACATGGTAACACCTTCCCACCTCGGACCCTTCACACTCACTGTGTCCTCAGCCCAGAAGGTTCCTTCCCCAGATATCTAATGCTGACTACCTGCCTAGGCAGAGGGAACAACTCCTCTCTCTTTTGCTCACTTTTTGGCTCCACCCACTCCTTGTTGGAGCCACTGCAGCCACTGGCCTTCTTGCTGATTCCTTTTTGTTTATTTTTAACATCTTTATTGGAGTATAATTGCTTTACAATGGTGTGTTAGTTTCTGCTGTATAACAAAGTGAATCAGCTATAGGTGGTCACAAAGCACCGAGCTGATCTCCCTGTGCTATGCCGCTGCTTCCCACTAGCTATCTATTTGACATTTGGTAGTGTAGATATGTCCATGCCACAGTGAGCCTTCCTCTATCTCAGGGCTTTCACCCTTGCTGTTCATTCTCCATGGAATGCTCTTCCCCAGACATATCTCTGCCCAAATGTCACATTCTGAGAGAGCCTGGCCTGACTGTACTTTCCAAAAAATTACCACTCCTTTTCCCTGTAACTCTTTTTTTTAACTTAGCTTTTATTTTTCTCTTTAGCATTTATCACCACCTAATATATTAAATGTTTATTTGCTTCATTGTCTGTATCCCTCCACTAGAATATAACTTCCACGAGAACAGGGACTCTCTTTTTTTTCTCTATCATGTCATTTATGAAATGAAAGATTAATAAATATTTGTTGAGTGAGTGAGTTGATTGGTGAATGAATAGCCCTACGAATCAGGTATAAATCCACATGTTACAAAAGAGAAACTAAGACTGATAGCCAACCCAACACAGGTGGTAATCAGTGCAGAAGAGATTCAAACCTAGATGGAGAATGGACAAAATGAAGGAAGGCTATTGAATTTCTTGGATTCTATCGATTGGAACAATAAAGCTATTCAGCTGTAAATGTGCACTATTCTTCAAAGGAAGAATGACCCAAAGGTGATTCAGAGATCATCAGGGTGGCCACCCCCCCCCACCTGATTTCAAAGGGTGGGTTTCAAAAAGACAAACAGAGTATGCCTGAAACCTTAAAGGAATGGCCTATAGAGCCTTGGGGGGCAGGAACGTTGTCAAAGAGGATTATTGAGCCAAAGAGGATTATTCTCAAGGTGTAAGGTATAACAGAGTTTGCCTTGCTAGGTCTGGTACTTGCTTGGGACCTGCTATCCCTTTTTTGTTTCTCCCTTTTGAAATGGAATGTCTCCCTTTTGGAATGTGAATGTCTATCCTATGCCTCTTCCACCATTGTACATTGGAAACACAGAACTTATCGGTTTTACAGGTTCACAACTGGAGAGGAATTTTGCCTCAGAATAAATCATATCTCAAGTCTCACCCAGACCTGATTGATGTGATATTTAGATGAGACTTTGGACTTTAGAGTTTTTAATGGAATGAATTAGGACATTTGGGTCTGTTGGGATGACATGAATGTACTTTGCATAAGAGAAGGACCAGGGTTGGAATGTTATGCACTGAATGTTTGTGTCCCTTTAAAATTCATATGTCGAAGCCCTAATCCCCAATGTGGCTGTATCTGGAGATGGGGTCTTTATGGAAGTAATTAAGGTTAAGCGAGGTAGTAAGGGTAGGGCCCTGATCCAATACGATTCATGTTCTAATAAGAAGAGACATCAGAGAAATTGCTTCACTTTTACTCTCCCTCTCCCTCTCCCTCTCTCTCTCTCTCTCAGCACACAGGCCAAGCAAAGGCCATGTGAGCCCACAGTGAGGAGGCAGCCAGCTGCACCGCAAGGGGAGAGATTTCACCACAAACCAGACTTCCTGGCACCTTGATCATGAAAGTCTAACCTCCAGAACTTTGAGAAAATACATTTCTGTTGTTTAATACACCCAGTCTTGTATTCTGTTATGGCAGCCCAAGCAGACTAAGACAATATGTCAACCACAGCCACTACTAGGAGTGTCATGCAGAATTACGTCTCTGAAAAGAGTCGGTTGCTTTCAGCACCATCCATAATATTGCCTTCAACGGTTCCCATAATATTGTGGCTTTTCATGCACATTCATGTGTATGCAGAAGAATGAATAAAGATGTCTACCTTTACAAAGGAAGTCCTGATGAGAGAGCATTTCTTTTGTCATACAAAATAGAAATGATTCCAGAAAAGTGGCTAAAACTTTCAACAAATACAAGGCTTTGCACCTGGCTGCAATACCTTCTCAGAAATCTTTTTCCACTTGGACTCTGCCCTATAAATCCTTCTTCTTAACACACCTTCCAATCCATCCCCCTTCCTTCGTATTCAAGGTACGCAATACCTTAGATGAATCCCTCATTATCTCTCACCTGGAGCATTGCTATGGTTTACTAATTAGCCTCTTGGACTCTCCTTGCCTCCAATCTCAGTCCAACTAATCCATCATCCATCCCGATGAATAATTATTATTTCTGATTATTTCTCTCCTTTGCACAAAATCCTCCAATGGCTCCATGCTACTAAACAGTGGGTTCCAGACTTGGTATACTGGTCATCAAGGATGCTTATAAAAATATCCAGGGCTTCCCTGGTGGCGCAGTGGTTGAGAATCTGCCTGCCAATGCAGGGGACGCGGGTTCGAGCCCTGGTCTGGGAAGATCCCACATGCCGCGGAGCAAATGGGCCCGTGAGCCACAATTGCTGAGCCTGCGCGTCTGGAGCCTGTGCTCGGCAACGAGAGGCCGTGATGGTGAGAGGCCCGCGCACCGCGATGAAGAGTGGCCCCCGCTTGCCGCAACTAGAGAAAGCCCTCGCACAGAAGCGAAGACCCAACACAGCCATACATACATACATACATACATACATACATACATACATACATACATAAAAAGAATGTAAGCAGACAAGAATAGCATTAAAAAAAAAAAAAAAAATATCCAGTATGAGGTCCTACTTCTAGAAATTCTGAGTCAGTTGGGCAAGTCTATTGTGGAAATTCTGAGATCCACAGTTTGAGGAAACAATTGTAGAGAATAAATTTTAAATTCGTTAGCATGGATATTTAATGATCTGGCTCCTTAACTCCCATAGAACATTTCTTGCACTTTCTTCCTCCTCTACCCATCATCATGTCTTCCAGCTGTGCTGAACTACCTTGTTCCCAAAACCTGTCTTGCTATTTTAGAATGTATGTCTTTGCTCCATCAGCCTAGAAAGCTACCATTCTTCCAACTTGTCCGTTCGATGAACATCTCTACATCTTTCTCTATGTGAAAATATTTATGATGACTGCCATGTTCCCTAGGGAGAATTGATTGCTCTCTCCTGGTTTCATTTTATTCTTGTGGACCACTTTCATAGCTCCTCTAACACCTAATGGCACACATGTATTTTCTTAAGAAATTAGAAGTTCTTTGAATTCAGAGATCATGTCTTATTCTTCTTTGGAGCCAGACATCTAGTATTGTTGCTGGCACACAGAAAGTGCTCAATAAATGTATGTGTTGAAGAATGAATGCAGAAGTGATACAATTTAAGAAATTTGTGTATTCTTCCAAATCAGATTAAAACTGGGAGTCAGTTTCCCCCAGCCAATGAGTAATGAAGAAAAATAAAGTCTTAGTTTCATAACACAGAAGGTCACAAGCACTCAGTTCTCAGTAGCTTGGGGTACCTCAGTGACCCCCAAACTTTAGTTTTGGGGAGTCTGTCAAATGTAAATTCCTAGGCCAGTCCCTCAGAGATTCTAATTTTGAATGTTTGCAGTGCGGGTCCAGAAAGCCACATTTTTAAAAATGCCTCATGGGGTTCTCATAGAGATGATTCCAAGAGCCTAAGACCGTGACGGTCTTAAATGTTCCTCCACTAAGATAAAAGCAGCAGAAGCCTGATGCAAACTTTAAATCCTGCAACCCAACACCGTGGTGCCTACTGCACTAATATAAATATGATTAGCTATGACTTGAACATCTATTTTTCCCTTTTATGACTTAAGGGAGGTCATAAACACAGTTCAGAGTTGTCAAGCCCTGTTGTTAAGATGCTAATTGTTGACTATAGTGGGGGAAATTGTAAAGCTCCTGAAGAGTTGTTTGCCAGAGCCAGTGCTCTGCTCGAGCAGCCTCTAAGTTCGTACACAGGTGTGCAGGGTCTACAAGTTTCCCTCTGTCTTCCAGGTGACAGGTACTCCAGGAAGCTTGGGGCCAAGCCTGAGACACCACGGTTTCTTCAAAGGTTGGAACTCTGTCCAAACCTCTTCGACACCCCATAACTATTCCTCACTGACCTTTGGGAATGAGAAATCTCAAGCAAACAGAAGTTCCTGGAAGATTTCTCTGCTCCATTGCTAGTCACAATGGGAAACTACAGGAGGGCCGGCCCCTCCTGACCTTATCCCGGCCCTTCCGCTTCAAGGCTTAGCATAAAAACTAATCTTATCAAAACAGGTCAACCTTCTGGGAGGCACCCTCTATAGAAGGGAGGTGAGGTAAGGTGACGTGTCCCTGAGTTCCCCAGCCTGGGAACAATATCTGGTCTGCTTCCTACACACACCAGTCCTTGCCCAGGTGAACAGTACAGAAATCAGGAGGCAGTGCTAGGGAGGGGAGTCAAAAAATTATATTAATGAAGGGACTCATGATAGCCTTTCGGTCCTGCACATCAAACTGAGTAATATTAATTTAGGGAAACCTGATATTTAGGAAACTAGGTTCTACCAAAGACAAGAGAGAGAAAGCAGGGCTTGTTTTATAAACTGAAAAACATTTACCAACATTACCTGGTACATTTAGAACATGCTCTGCCCAGCATCTTTACTCAGATTTAGCAAACAAATGATATTTAACAACAGTAGCTACCACATTTTATGTGCGAAGTACTTGATGGAGCACATTACATTACATTTACTGCTTACATTACATTTACTGTTGTAACTTTCACAGCAATCCAGAAATGTAGATGCTATTATGCCCATTTTACAGTTGAGGAAATGCTTTCACAGAGGAATAGCTTGCTTAGTCATTCTGCGAGAGCTAAAACTAGCATATGCCTATCCAAGGGATAGTAAGTTATACTTGTTTGAAAATCAATAAGACAAATAGCATGGGGAATTTGGTCACAAGCATGTTTTAAAATAAAGAAAAAAAACGTAGCAGTGTTGTAGATCAAAATGTCAAATTCAAAGGAAGAAAAAGATAACTGTGTTGGGGTGGTCAGAGAATGTTTCATTGCGCTGAGACGTGAAAGATGGGCAGAGTTTGGTCTGATGAAGAAAAAGGGTAAGAACCTTGGAGTGCACAGGGATGATGAAGGCAGAGCAGAGGCAGGACTTTGGGGCACATGGAGTTGTTCAGTCTGGTAGCTAGAGTCCGTATTAAGTGCTATGGAGAAGAAGTTTAGAGGTGTTAGTGGGTCTAGAAAAAAGGAGAGACTTTGAGAGTTAGCTGACAGAATCTGTGTTTTTCCTTATAGACAACTGGAAAGCTTTAAGGTTTTTTGGTCGAGTTCAGACAGTCGGGTACAGAATGAATTAAGTGAAGGGATCTATTTACAGTCATTTTAGTGGTTGAGGGATGAAGTTCTTCATGGGTGGGAGAAGGAGAGAAAAGAATGAAAGAGGGGGAAGGGGCAACACTAAGGAAGAACTGCCTGGACTTGCTCTCAGGATCAACGAAGACCTGGTTTTGAATCCTGCGTCTACCATTCACCTGGCCAGGTAAACACTTACTATATTGCCATGCACTGTGCTAGTCATTCATTCATTGCACAGGTATGTTCTGAGTGTCTTCTACATGTCAAGCACCATTTTAGGCACTAGAGGTATAGCTACACAAGACAGAAAATAGCCTGTTCTGTCCTTAATTTTTTGAGACAAAACTCATTGTTATCACCATTTTGCAGATGAAAAGATCAAAGTTTTGAGAGGTTAAATAACCACCAAAAATCACATGAAAGATAAGTGGCTGAGCCATAATCCCCTGGATTCTAAAATCTATGCACCAAACCCCCAGGCTATTAGAGCAGGGTGCAGGTAACCAACCTTTCCTGAGTTGCAGTGGTTTCTTCTATAAAATGGGGATATAGAGCTTTCTCTTAACATATGGCAGGTTCATTTGTGGATTTATTTATTCATTCATTATTGGTGGCTAATTAGACTAGAGAATCTCAAAGAGATTCCCAAACCTCCGTTAAATAAGGTTGACACGACTCCGGGGATATTAGAGAGAGACAGGGCCCTGCTCACATTAAATATTTCACTCCCTGTGTTTTGGCAAGGGCCACATTTGGAAGAAGTAAAAACAAAGCTGGTATATTCCTTCTCTTCAACTCAAGTTCTGAAGACTTCTTGATTCTCCCAGGAGTCAAGGGAAAAGAATTATCACTGTATACATTTGCTTTATTCTGCAACTCTGAAAACAGTGCCATGGACACAAGGATATCGTTATTATAATTATGGGTTTGGAGAGTTTAGTAAGAAGTCACTTTTCTTAGGCTAGACTCTGAGAAGAAGACAGGCAAGAAACTTCATGATTTGGGTAAGGATGTTGAAGTAGGCATTCCCTGTGGGTAATACCACCTTCCTCACAGATTATATTTGTGAGAAGGTAGCCTGGGGAGGGGCCAGGAAATGGCACACAATCCCTGCACTTGAGACTTGCCACTGAGCTCACTTTTGTAAGAAGGGAAATGCATTAAGAAAAGAAAATCAAGTTAATTGTGTTACCTGTGGAGACTACCACCCATCAGAACAGGTACAGAGAGAGCTTGTTAACATAAGAACCACTCTATTTTAAACACAAAAGAAGGAGGAGGTCTTGGGAAAGGGACCTCTGTTTGAACAATGTACATCACTCAACAAAGTGGGTGGAAGACACCTGTCCCAAGTAAAGCACAAGGACTTGGAGATTAGAAATCATTCCATGTAATTTAAAAAATCATTTAATTCATATAGATTAAGCATTTTTTTATGATCCTGGCTAGGTGCTGGAGATTCAAGGACAGATTCACATCGGCAAAAGTGAATGTGTTCCTTGTTTACTGATACTAGTAGAGAGGTGGCCTTGGTTTCTTATTTAACAATTCTGAACCTTACTTTCTCATGTATAAAATGTGGACAATAATGACACTATTTCACAGGGTTATTATGAGGGTTAAATTAGATAATCTGTACACATCAACAAAGCTAGTGGCTAGTAGACAGTGTGTTCAGTAAATTTTACCTGCTATTAGCAGTCACTGCTAGATGCTATGATAGACTGATGGGTAATACAGACATGCATGCTGTCCTCTAGGGGCTAAAAGTCTATCACACTTACTAATTTTCCAAAGAAAACATGATAGAAGAGAGTTATATGGTATGGTTGTCATCCAAGGGAACAATGGTCAACTGAAGCTGGGAGAGCCTGAAAAGCTTTCATTAAGTAGGCAGATTGGGCAGTGACAGAGGGATGCAAGAAAGGGGACTTCAGGCAGGCAGGTCATTGTGCTAAACAACAGTGTGCAACAGCCAGGACTACCTAGGCATGTGCTGGGATGTAGGAGTGCCAAGGCTGAAAAGGAAGCTGGAGGCCAAATCACAAAGCCTCTCACGACATTTGGTCTTTTGATAAATACTCTTAAGTGACTACCAAGTGCCAGGCACTGTGTGAAGAACAAAGAGAACAAAGAAGGAAAGGACTTTGCTTCAAAAGCCACTTACAAATAATCCTTGCCCAGGGCAGTGGGTCCTTAGTACCAAGGCAGAGGAATAAACAGTGTGGTGGTCATGTTCCTGCCCCAGACTGACCCAGAGAGCAAGTTAATTTACCTCTTTGGGGCTCGCCTTCCTCATCTGTGAGCTGGGGATGTTCATTCTTCCCTGCCTACCTCACCTGAGAACAGGAATGAGAGATGAGAATATTAGGAGGAGGCAATGATGGGAAGGCACCAGGGGAATTGTAAAGCACCAATGACATAAAAGACTGTGAGAAGATGATGATGACGTTGACATCCATGATGGTAAAGATGATGATTGTGATGACAAAGAAGCTGGAGAAGATGGTGGTAAATAAGATGAAAACAATAGGGATCGTCATGACGATTCATCATGATTCATTCAACCACTGAACAAATATATGCTGAGAGCCGACTATCTGTGAGACACTGCTTTAGCATTATGTGTACGATAATAGACAAAACAAAGTCCCTGCCTTAATTTTATTGGGAGGAAAACTAGGAATAGATGAATAGTCATATAATTATTAGAGTTTAGGACAGCAAGAAAAGAAGTAGAGTGAAGGGATAGAAGATGATGAGAGGTGGCGATGACAGTGGTGAGAACGCTGCTGGTAATAGCTGAAATCTCCCAGCAAAATTCAAAACCTGTGCAAGTTTTCATTCAATTCAGTGAGGCAGGTTACAGTGGGCCCCTCCTCATTTTTATTCTCTGGTCCAACCTTTGTCACTCTGGGTGGTACTCGGTGGCACACACGTGGTGCTGTGGCATTTATGTAGGCTCTGAGTTGGGTGCCGGGGGGCTGACATGCAGAAGAAAAGAGCTTATGGTTGAGATTTCTCTAAGCCTATTCTGAGCCCAAATGACCCAACAGTCTAGGCAAACAAAGACCCTGGTTGTTCCTTTCATGTAAAACATGTTACTGAAGCTAGTCTACCCTACCCCCAAGAGTGATTTCTGTGTAAGTCTCAGGAGTCTGGTACATACTGCAGGTTGGCAACATCAATTTTCCCCATAAGAAAAATAACATTGTCATAATTGTCTTTGGCTTTAAGCTTATGTCATTGTCCTGAGGGAAACGAAGTTGAAGGTGGGTGGAGAAAGGCTATTAAAACCCTGGGTTCTTTCTGCACATACAAAGAGCATACAATGACTCCATTTGCCTTGACCTTGGCAGCAAGGATCTGAATCAGCTTAGGCAAACCCTGAAGTAAACACCTGAACATCACGCCAGCAGAAAACATTGAAGCAGAGAGACTACAGCGAAGCCTGGATACAATTTGCACATTCTGTAACAGTGTACAATTTGGTGCATGTCAGAGGAAAGGCCCCATTGGACTCTGGAAGGTCACCAAAAGCAGGGCCCATGTTTTATTCACATTTATATCTCTTGCCTTTTAGTCCTGTATCTGGCAAAATAAATCAGCAAACATTTGGTTGTTTGAATGTGGGACAGAATGAAAGAGAGAATGAGTAAGTAAGTGGGAGAATAAATGAACAGAAACTGGTGTGGAGCAGGAGAAGATACAGGCAAATGTGGAATCCAGTCCAGGCATCATCTTTACCACCTGGAAGAGCCTGGATGTGGTCTTGACCTTGAGCTTCATTTTCCTCATCTGGGCAATGAGGATAATTATCATATCTACCTTAGAGAGCTATTGTGAGGATTATGAAATAACATACAGCATATAAAGTTCCTAAAGCAGTGTCTGGAATGTAGATGTGCTCCACAAATGGTCAGTGTTAACAATCACACGAGTTATCATGCTCATGGTCATTATCAGGGAAGCAGTATTTTTCAGAACCAGAAGAAGAATGCATAATGTTAGACATATTTTAGTAAAATAGCTAATCACATCATCGACACTTAACAAGGGCTTAGGTCTATTTACATTGTGTATCAGTCTCACCATCCCTGAAATATAAAGAAGCACACATATACTGATTGATCAATTAATATGTTTAAGGTGTTAGGTGATATGGGGTGACACAAAGAATTATAAAATGTGGGCTCTATCCTTAAGTTTTTTTTTTTTTTTACTACTGAGAGAGGTAGAGAGATAGACATAAAAAACAAAAAACAAAACAAGACAAAACAAAACAATGACACCAAGCAATCTAAACTAAGTATGGTTAAGGGATCAGAGACAGCAAGGACTACTCAGAGGTAGAGAGAAAGTATAGCTCAGTCCCACCTTCCTAAGAAGCAGATGTTCTTAAACTGGATGATGGGTTAACAAAGCAATGAAAATGAAAATTAATAAGAAACATTTCAATCTAAAAAAAAAAAAACCTAGAAATTTGAAAATATTCTAAAGAAGCTTTAGATCACAGAGAAATGAGCACTGCAGTTATAGACTTTTAGAGAATAGCTACTATAAAAACTCTACATATCAAATTTATGAAATGTGGTCAAAGCTGCACTCAAAGGAAATTACATTGTCATAAATGCTTTCATTTTTAGATGTCAAAAAGTAAATATACAGGAAATAATCATTAAAATCAAGAAGTTAGGAAATTAACAAAATATACTTAAGTAGGAGAAAAGAATGAAAAAGATGAAAGCAGAAATGAATGAATTAGAAAGCAAAGAAAAAATTATTAACAAACCAGAGGTGATTCTAGAAAATAAGCACACATCTTAGAAATGTGTATATCTTGGAGAAAAAAGAGAGAATAAGAGTGTGCGTTGCAATGTTCATTGCAGCACTATTTAGGATAGCCAGGACATGGAAGCAACCTAAGTGTCCGTTGTCAGATGAATGGATAAAGAAGATGTGGCACATATATACAATGGGATATTACTCAGCCATAAAAAGAAACGAAATTGAGTTATTTGTAGTGAGGTGGATGGACCTAGAGTCTGTTATACAGAGTGAAGTAAGTCAGAAAGAGAAAAACAAATACCGTATGCTAACACAGATATATAGAATCTAAAAAAAAAGGTTCTGATGACCCTAGGGGCAGGACAGGAATAAAGACGCAGACGTAGAGAATGGACTTGAGGACATGGGGAGGGGGAAGGGTAAACTGGGATGAAGTGAGAGAGTAGCAATGACATACATACACTACCAAATGTAAAATAGATAGCTAGTGGGAAGCAGCTGAATAGCACAGGGAGATAAGCTTGGTGCTCTGTGACCACCTAGAGGGGTGGGATAGGGAGGGTGGGAGGGAGGTGCAAGAGGGAGGGGATATAGGGATATAGGGATATGTATAGCTGATTCACTTTGTTATACAGCAGAAACTAACACAACATTGGAAACAATAATACTCCAATAAAGATGTTTAAAAAAAAAAAAAAGAGTGTGTGTTGGTGGGGGTGTATCTTCCTTTAGAAATGAATGAGTTCATAACATGTAGGAAAATTAAAAATTTTGGAATTGAATAAAATTGATAAAGTTTGTAGAGGATATAAATGATCAAAATTTACTTAAGAATTAGAAAAATAATTGGACAATAAGCAAGGATTCCTTCTTATCCCCCTTCTCCCCAATTTCAAAATACAACTTCTATGATATGTAATGGACCCAGATGAATTTTATATGAATCCTTCAAGGAGCAGACAATACCCATGTTGCTTAACTCTTCCATAAAAAGAAACAAATTCTCTATTGTTTTGAAGCTAGTATAACCCTGAAAACCAAAATCTGAAAAATATAACACACAAAAAAAGGAAACAAAAAATTTCCATTGCTGTTGTATCAATAATAGAAGTGTTCCCATCAACTGTCCTGGATTCTGATCAATCAGGTTGATAAAGGTTGGGACCTGGGACTCTTTGCTGCAGTGCTTGCACCTGGACAAACATCTCCTCGAACAAGAAACTATAAGGGACTAAAAATAACTGCTTGCATGCACTGTTGGGGCATTACGAACAACAAAATACACAAAGACCAAAAACCCAACTGCCACTTCTGAGGAGTGGGAGCAAAAGCAGGGTATTGCACATGTACCCTGCACACAGCACCACCAAGGGGGTGGGTAAACTTCCCAAGCCACTCCTCCAGCCTGACCCCTGGACCTGCCTCTACCTTCACCCCAATTAAGGGAACAGCTTGTCTTCCCTCAGGGAGTGAGCAAGGGAACCTGTTATTTATTTTTGTTCCCTTGTACTGCAGCACTAGTCCCAGTAAAGCCTTGCCTGAATTTCTCGTCTGGCCTCATCAATTTCTATTGATCAAAGAGTCCAAGAACGCTGGTCGGTAATAAGATTAGCCCACCACAACTTCTGGGAGAAGTAAGATAATCGGTGGATACAAAAGCAAGAAGAATGAAGTTTTGTGGTGTGGGAAGGAGGATTTGAAGCCTCCTTTCCTTTTACCTATCTTTATCTAATTGTAAAACTCAAGAGAACTCTGAAAAACTATTGGAATTAGCAAAAGAGCTTAATAAAATGACTAGTTACAAACAACATACAGAACTATTGTCTTTCTTTATAACCAATAAAATAGTGCCATTTGCAGCAACATGAATGGACCTAGAGGTTATCATACTAAGTGAAGTAAGTCAGACAGAGAAAGACAAATATCATATGATATCACTTATATGTGGAACTTAAAAAAAATGATACAAATGAACTTGTTTACAAAGTAGAAATAGACTCATAGACAGAAAACACCCTAAATTAACCCTAAATTAATACATAGATTTTAATGCATATCAATCAAAATCCCAACATGGTTGTTTTTGAATTGTTAAAATGATTATGACATTCATCTGAAAAAGACAAATAGATTAGAATAGCCATGAAAATTCTGACAAAGAAAACTGACAAGGTACTTGATATATTTATTTATTTTAATATATTGGTGTTAAATTTTACTGTATTAGTATTTAAATATGTTTTAACACTAGAATAAGTTTTCAAGTGCTTGAAAAGATACTAAACTAACATGATAATTATGGATGCCTCTAGATGGGAGTGGCTGTTTGCTTTTATTTTCTTCTCTGTAATTTCTTCATATTTTCTAAATTTTCAATGGTGGGCATGTATTACTCTTATTATCAGAATAAAACTTAATGTTATTTTTTAAAGGATCTATAGAATTCAGATAGAGAAGGGAAGCAGTCTATGAAGAAATAGATGAGATATAAATATTAGCTCTAATCCATTATATGGAATTCACACTCTTAATTTGAATGTTTTATGTTTTTTATTTTTAATGTTTTTTTGTATGTTTTTAAATTCCTCCTTTCATAGCTCCTTAAGGGATGGGTTTTTTTTTCTGTTTCAATTTACTGCTGTATCTTCAGCATCTAGAAGAGTGTCTGGCCCATATTATGTACTTAATAATTGTTTGATGACTATTAAATGAATAAATATTAGGTGTGGTTGATGTCTTAGTTCAGACTCCCCCCAAAACAGAGTCTGAGACAAGGATTTAGATACAGGTAGTTTAACTGGGAGCTAAGCCCAAACAGCAAGAGTAAAGGAGTAGGTAAAGTGAAATAGAAAAGTAAGGCCAATCTAAGGATGCATTACCTACATTATCTAAAGTACACATGTAAGTAACAGAGGCCCAATTCCCCTGTACCCACTAGGAAACATACAGAAATTTACACTCAAAGGATGGGAGGCTGGGCCATTTGTTTACCAGCTTTCATACCCAATGATTGAGGTTTGCCCTGAGGGCATTGATTTCTCTTCACTGTAAAGAAAAAAGAAAAAAAGAAAATTGAGTGACCTGTGCTGAGGCAAGACACAGTCATGATGAGGTCAGACTTAGTTCTCAGGAACTGTTCATAATAGCAGAGGTTAAAATCAGAGGTGTATCAAGGGGTGGACTTGAGGTACCAGAGGTGTCTGTCACATTTGATGAAGAATATAATGATGCCATATTGCAAAGGTCTTGAGTTTCAGGTGAGGCAAGTTGGCCTCTACTCTGTGGAAAAGGGAATGAGAATTCATGGAGAAAAACAAACTCATGCTAGTACCACTCAGAGAGCCACAAGGAGAGAAAAGCCAAAATAGACAGAACAATGATGCTTTCTTTTACAACCAAATGGTTAACTACACTCTGGGTAGAGAGATCACATGCTCTAATCTTGAATTGTGGGATTAAATAGCCACATTACAAAATTCATATCCTGAATTAGAGAATGGCTGTGTTTGGAGTAGAATAGACTCTGAAGCTTTGAGAATTTCCCCTGTGGTCATTGTTCCCCATAGCAGTTCTTCTCTACTCCTTCTTCTAATTGACTTCAGCCCCTAACAGTGACATCCTACCCCTCTAGATAAACCTGAATCACCCAACAAAAGGGCACATGTAATCTGTATTTCTCTCTCTTCTTTGAACCATGTTTTGGCCCAACTATTCCAAAAACAGGCTAAACTTTACTTATTCCTCTTGTTAAAGCTCTTTAAAAATGATGTACCTTTCTCTTTTAAATGATAATGTTCTTTGGAACCTTCTTGTGCCATTTTGAATAAAGGTGTATCCTAACCATGCTCTGGTAGATTTTCCTCCAAAAGTTTTAGTGCAATCAATTGGGTCAGGACTGAACTTCTGCTCAGCCTTGGCTACTGAGAATAGAGAGTCTCAAAGACCCTTTGATGTTTCATCTTCCTGGAGGCCCATGGTTGGTCCACTGTGTGAGTCCTGCTCTTGGTGAACAAACAAACACCCTTATCCTTTTGCATTGAAGTACTACCTACGCTGTTATTTTTAGTTTTTATCGTCTTTGGCATTGTCCTCTTGATTTGATTTGTCTCACTGCTCAGGGCTCTCATGGATTAAGTAGGGGTTGGATTCCCAGAGCCTGGTTATCTGTCTCTTGTCTGTTCTCAACAAACAAACTTCTTTGTCATCTGGCTTCTGCAGTTCTGCCAGGATCTTACTGAGGGCAGTTTTCATCTTCAGTGACCCCTCTGGAGAACTTATGTTATTCATGAGAAAATCCATTTTCATGGCACCTGAGAATCAGAGTTCAAAGATTCCAAATAATCAATGATGAGTAATTTTTTTATTGGTATAAAGAGGCATTTGAAAGACAGGAAAATTCTAAAATTACTCCCCTTAAGGACTCCTTAGAGAAGACTAAAATATACAGAATATAAAAATCTGAACATAAACTCTCCTCTTCCCAGTAGCCAACTCCAAATTGGCCTCCCTCTTGTTGCCCTGTACATCAACCACCTCCCCCCATCCCTTGCTCTGTTCCTTTTATTACTCCTGAACCTTCACCAGACCCTTTACACTTTCTTTCACACCCTTCTCACTGGACAGTATATGTTCATAGTGTTCTCCATCTACAGATGGAGATGAAGATCAGCATTTTCGCTCTTACGGTTTTAACTTGATCTAATCAAGATTCGATTTTTGCATAATCTAGTTAAGAGTTCTCCAAACTCTTAGAGAGAAAACAGTTAAATGAAGAATTTAGAATTTTCCTATGATCTTATAATCCTGGACCCCCTGATCACTATCAATTGGCTCACTGCCTTGTGAGACCTAAAGATACTGAAACTGGGTTAGAAACTGCAAAATGTATTGATTATGGAATAATTAGCAGCTATCCCTGAGGTCTTTCCTGCTAAAATTGACTAGTTAACAATCCAGCCTTATAAACAGAAAATGGATAAATTAATCTCTAATTTCAGAAACTGCTTACATATCACCTACAGGGAATACTATAGTTTTGATAGGGAAAAAGATATCCCAATTGCACTATCTACTTTCACTGTTGATGTTCTTAAATCAGAGGTGGCACATTTAGGTAGAAAACAGAAGATAGAAGGACAGTTTGCCCACCTCCTGAATCAACAGGGTTTGCTGAGCACTTTGATGATATTTGACTCAGAAAAAAAGAAAAATTACAGACCAAAATAATATCTCTTTACATTAAGCAATTAGGTAAACCCAAGATCAAGGGCACCTCTGTGTCTGATATAGACTAAGACATTGGCCAATACAGTAAGGAAAGGAGACATTGGAAGAATAATTCCCACCTTAGCTTGAAGGATCAAGTCTCAAAACTTTGTCTGACAGAATGACAGCCCTCTGAAAAAATAGCCTCTCAGTTCTTACCACGGAAGGGAAAAATTTCCATGCATTTTCAAAAGCAGAAGTTTCTATTTCTAGATGATTCTAAGCTACACTCTTTACTACAAACCTTTCTGCCTGTTGGAATCTCAAGTATCCCTTAGACAACCTTTTGTCTCAGCCACTCTTGTCCCTCTGGGTTCTTTTGCCAATCAACACACTCTGCTGCTTAGTGATCCCACTCTGGTGGATCAGTTGGAATGAGACCTTCTTTCTAAAAGGGGTGCTGCTATTAAATATGGACCAATGGCTTCTTTCTGGAACACCCAGAAGGAGAAGAATCCCCAGCCTATAATTTAATGATTATACAAATTGATTACTCACTATCAACATCTCAGACCTTAAATCTTTTCCTGAAAGCTTCTGGGTCAAAGAGATCAGACATGGGACACATTAGGGAGGCTGAGCCTTTAAATTATCAATCTAGCAATGCTCTTACCAAAACTGTCCCAAGACCCAATTAAAAAGGGAGGGTATGGAATGACTGCAGGCCATCATAACTGCATTCTTCCAAAAAGGATTCATTATCTCCTGTACCTGTCCTTGGAATACCTCTGTTCTACCTGTCTAAAGGACAGATGGGCATAGCCACTGCTCTGTTTAGGATTCAAGGATCATTAACAAGACTGTGCCTCTTCACTTTCCTGAAACCCCAAACCCTAATACCATCATGTTCTCAATCCTAAAGATAGCTGCTTACCTTACATTGGAATAGCTATGCTCTGTATTCTTAGTATACCCTTGCACCCAGACTTGCAGCATCTATTTGCATTTACTTGGGAAAATCAATAATACATATAAACAGTTTGCCCCAGTGGTTTACAAAGTACCCTCTTACTCCTTAAAATTATTTAACCATAGCTTTAGAAGCATCCAAATCATCCAGGACTCTGTTCTTAAATAATATGTGTATGATCTGTTACATTTCCAAATAGAAAGTTCTGCAGAATTGATTCACTTCATGTGCTGAAAGCATTAGCATTTGAGGGACACAAAGTCTCCAAGGATTATCTTCAATTTTGTCATACGCAAGTACACTGTCCAGGCTATGACATAATGCAAAATGGAAAGACTCTTTCCTCTCAAAGACTGTAAGCCATCTGCGACTTTCCTGGGCCACTTACCAGCAAACGACTTAAAGAATACTTTGGTGACATATGCTAAATAGGCATTTATCACTTATTAGAGGCTCTCACTTCATCAGTTAGCAAAAGTCTAGCCCCTCCTCCCCTCCCCCCCACTTACTTGTGTGCAGTGGCAGCAGCCACAAATTTAACTGAGGCCTCTGCTGACTTAGGAGCTACACTTAGTCAAGTGATCCCTCATGTTGTTCAGACCTTACTGTTGACTGAAAATGCCCAGAACTTTACTGCCTCTGGAATGACCTCCTATGAAATCCTTATCTCATCCACACATATGTCTATCCATCATTGTAACACCCTAAACCCTATCACCCTTGTTCCACATTCAAAGGAGAGAGAATCTCAGGACTGCCATGCTTTTACTCAGTTTTTCTTGCCTTGGCCTGACCCCCTTGAAACCCATTTAGAAAACCAAGATTCAGAACTGTTTGTAAATGAACTTACTTAAGAACTCAAGAAGGAAGCTATGTTAGATCCACTCTAAACAGGAACTCACAGGCTATTCCCATATGAGCTGGTTACTGGATGCTTCATGTATCTTAGCAGCTCAGCTCCTATCCTTGACTTTACTCTTTCACAGGTCAAAATGGCCAAATACTACAGAGATAACGCAATTTATCCAAGTTTATAAAAAAGGTGGCTTTTCCCAATTATAAACCATAAGAACCCCTGCCTACCTTTCAGCTTGGAGTCCATGTGCACTTGAAATGACACCAGTATAAAACTTCTCTTGAACTTCTTTGGAAGGAAACTTATCAGGTACTGTTAATCACAGACACTGCAGTAAAACTCTAGGGAATTGACTTTCAGATTTCTATCTCCCCTTTTAAAAGGTATCATATATCTACTTACTGGACTTCTAAGCTAATGGCAGATTCTCCAGAAACAGGCTGTCATGAAGGAGAGAGCTTTCCAAAGAGCGTCAGGTAAAGCAGCAGATTGCTATGTGTATGTACATTAGTTAGGGTTCTCCAGAAAACAGAACTAATAGGCTATGTATAGCTTATTGGGAAATGTGAGTCTTCCAAATTTGCTTTTCTTTTTAAAGATTTTTGGTTATTCTCAGTTCCTTGCATTTCAATAAAAATTAAGATCAGCTTGTCAATTTCTGCAGAAGCAGCAGCTGGGGTTTTTAATAGGAGTTGTATTAAATACGTAGATCAGTTTATAGGATACTGTCATCTTAACAATATTGTTTTCCTATCCATGAACATAGGTTGTCTTTCCACTTATTTATGTTTTTCAACTTATTTCAACAGTATCTTGGAGTTTTCAGTGTACAAGTCTTGCACTTCTTTTGTTAAATTTATTCCTAAGTATTTTAGTCTTTTTGATTCTATTGCAAATGGCATTGTGTTCCTAATTTCTTCTTTTGGTTGTTCATTGTTAGCATATAGAAATACAGTGGAAAGAAATACAATGTATACAACAGTATACATTGATTTTGTATCTTGTAATCTTGCTGAATTTATTAGTTATTATGTTTTTTTTTAGTGCATTCCATAGGACTTCCTACATATAAGATCATATCATCTGCAAATAGAGATAACTCTACTTCTTTCTTTCCGGTATAGATGACTTTTATTTCTTTTCCTTGCCTAATTTCCCTGGCTAGAACCTCTAGTATGATGTTGATCAGAAGTGTCTAGGGTAAACATCCCTGTCTTATTCCTGACCTTAGAGTAAAAGCATTCAATTTTAACCATCAATTATATTGTTCTACCAAACATTATAGGTCTAGTAAAATGCCACATGAAGAACATTGAAGCCATCTGTGTGCTTAGCTAGGGAAAGTGGTGTAATTAGTAAAAATCAATCACTCATACAAGCTTTAGTGTGCTCTCCAACCATGCACTTTGAATGACATATAAACTCCTTCACCATCTTTAGCAGAGAAAATGAATTTGGCTAAACAGGTATACAATTTAAGGGTAAAGTGAAGAGCTGAAGTTGAGTGTGGAAAGAGAAGGAGAACGTGAGGGGAGATGAGTTTTATCTTAGGTGGCAGACTCAAATTTCTAACAGCAGAAGGTTGATGCTTCAATGCCAAGGGTAAGATAGTGTGCCTAAGAGTAATATCAGAGAGGCTTCCTTAGATGACCAAGGATTTTCATAGCCCATGGACCCCAATGTAAACCACTGGCTGCACTGACTCTACTTACTTCATACACTGAGAGATCAAAAGAGGGGACTGCAATTACAATTAAAATCCTCCAATAATTGAAGTCTGTCCCATGAAAGAGGAGTTAGATTTACTCTGGGGCCTTCAGAAGGCAGATCAGAAATAGCTTACTGAAATTAACATGAAATGGAATTTGGTCAATGTAAGAAAAAGGAGGTGGGGTAATAATGCTGGTCAAAAAATGAAACTGAACACACCATGATGGCAAGAACCAACATTTCTGGGAATATTTCTCCAGAAACCAGATGCTTACCTCTAGAGAATATTAGCGAGGGGGATTCCTGCAAGTTGTAGACATAGAACCAAACATTCCACAAGGTCCCTTCCAACTCTGAGATTGTAGGATTCTAGAAAGAACTAACCTGTGGACTCAATACCACTCTGTAAGTAGGAAATATGAGTTCTTGGCTCAGTTCTACTAACAAACTAGCTGTATGACCATGACCAAATTACTTGTTCTTTATGAACTGCAGCTCCTTTATCTGCAAAATGCACCTTCAGGGTTGCAAGAGATAATCATTATTTAAATTGCCTTTTGGTTTAAAAAAACTGCTAAGATTGAAATGGAGATTTACAGTGATCTAGAGCAGCAGTATTCAAATTAGCCTAGATGAAGACTTTCTCAGGGGTATAGTGCAGTGCTGTCCTAGAATCAGCTTCTACCGGCTCATGAGAGCTGATTGTACATCTTTTTCCAACTTCGCAGTTCAGTGATATCAGATGCCTATCATGGGAATATTTACAACATGGAACTCAGCAAACACTATAAATCTGAGCTTTTCTGTTTCAGAGAGAGTAGGCTTATCAGAACGACCTTGGTTACCAGGCAGGTATAGTCTTATGGAAATCAATCTTCATATTAAAGATTGACTGATAAAGTGGCTAAGGTGGTGGAGGTGTTTCTCTCTCTACCAACTTTACAAAAGCAAAGCACATCTCACACTAACCTAATTCTCACTGAGAAGCATTGCCTTAGGGAGTAGAAAACTCCAGGGCACCAAACAAAGACACACTTTGAAATGCTGTTATTGGTTTTGAGAAAGTGAATGACTAATGATTTAGAAATCAATCCTTTGTAAGACAAGCAGTTTCTAATTTGTTTTCAATAAAATTGAAGGGCAATTTAATCTGAGCTGTCAATAAATAGATGATTAACAATAATTTTTAATGATAAATCCCTATGGTTTTAGTGTGTAATTCAGGAGGTATTCAAAGAATTGAGTGGCATTGTTACAACCATTCTTAAATATAGCTTGTGATTGTTTACATTTTAAAGACAAAAAGAGAGAAATAAAATTGATGGTGAATCCCACCTCATTCTAACAATAAGTGATATTTGTTTAAAATACATAATCTAATCTAAAATCCCTTTCATCTCATTAAGAAATATTATAAAATTTTATTTTTTAATTAATAAATATTTTCCAGAATTTAAAATATATTTGTTGTTTTGATTAAATATAAAATAATAGTTTTAATGATATCTCACACAGACAAAAGTTAATAATACTTAGCGTCTTATGCTCACAAGCAATAAAATTTACATATCCATTTATATACAATATTTTTGATGCAGAAAAGCATAATAGGGTTTTCTATAAAACAGTTTCAAGCTTAAAATACATTACATTAGGATAAAATTCTGTGTGGGAAGTGGAGTGGAAATGTGAGTTCAGAGAGAATAGGAACTCATGTAAAATTTGCTACTGTTAAAGAACGTGTGTGTGTGTGTGTGTGTGTGTTTTAAACTAAAGATAGTGAATTGCTCAGGTGTTTAGATTCCTCTAGATACATTTAAAATAAGAAGGTAACAATTATTTTAAAATGTTCATATTTACTGCACATTGGAAATGATATCCTTGGCACTTTAGCGAGTGAGATGGGGGATGGGCATGTCTGCCCCCCTCCCATAATAAATCATACAGCATAAGGCAGCATGATCCAAGCCATCCCTACCAACTTAGTGACACTTCTTTCTGCTACTATATCACTGGGTGCCTCTCAATGAATCCTGGATTGATAGACCAGTCTAGCTAAGGACCTCAGAGAGAGGAAGTCCTCATTTCAAAACACAGCTGGAATACTCACTGGCTGCAGGCAATAATGCTAGCCAGCCAAGAAGTTCTTGTCTTCACTCTGCTGCAACCTGGCAGGAGGAAATCTCGGGCAACACATGAAGCAACAATTCAGATGATGCAGTACAAGAAAGTCTCAAACTGTTTCTGAATCCCAAGAGTAACACGATGACACTCAGCCCACATATGGATATATATGGTGAGCTGGGAATACTTACATGAACCTGACCTTTATTCTGGGGAACTTGGGATGAGAAACCTGGACCTCTCGATGCAAACAATAGAAAATACATGGTGGGTTCAAGGCATTGGCATGGGGAAACCTCTTTGGTCTCTTTCCCTGAATTTTCCACCCTCATCCTTACTCCTCTCTCTAAAAGGATAAGCTTTAGTTCTCAGAAAAGAAGCAGGGAATTCTTGGTTTAGCTTCTCTCTTCTTTCTCTTGGAAACTAGAATTCCGGTTTGCTCCTCCTGGTCTTAATGTTTAGAACAAGCCCCCATGAGGAAAGGACTATGGTTGTGCAGTGAGCCTGTGACTAAGCAGGGAGCCTAATTCTGGGGTTCAGTATCAGTAATCCTGTATTACTGTATATCTAAGCCACATCCTCCAATGCTGCTTCATTGGCAATAAAGCTAATAGTTGGCTCTCCAGCTATCTGCCTTTGTTGCTTCTCAATCTGATAGAGAAAGGGGATCCCTAAAACCTCCAAATAAGGGTGCATCTGTGGAATCAAATTAAGAAGTAAATGTGGCTGGTCCAAGGATCACTTTTATCAGAATTTGGAGAGGATACAGGTATCATCAAAGTTACAGTATGAGAGAGGTAAATAAGATTGGACTGGGGAGAGAGAGAGGGAGAATTTTGAAATGCCAAGTAGTGAAAGGCTTTCTCCCAAATCCTGTCTCTTTCTTTATCTAAATGTTCCCTATCTTTGTAGGGTGAGAGTGTGGCATGTGTTTTAAAACCTGACTTGAGCTAGCATGAGTCTTCATCTATAAAATGTAGAAGATGATGGACATCATAATCTTGTTATAACATAGTTGGGATTCCTCTCATTTAAATATCTATTTTGTAGAGAAGTAAACAAATGGTTTTAAGGACGTAAATACAAATTATGGCTGATTGCAAAAACCTGGCCCATTGGTAACTGAGTTTTGAATCCACTGTTGCTCATTTCCTAGATTTGTAGGTTTGTGCCTCTGATGATGTGGTCCAAGGCACACCTTCCTAGTTTTTCTTTGAAGTGTCTCCACCACTGTGGATACAGGAGCTCTTATAAGCACACCTCCCACAGGATAAGCGCTGTTGCTAACTTCTAGCAGAACTTTAGGCTGCTTTAGATCAGTTCTTTAAAGGCAGAAACCATAACCTGATAAACATGATACTTAGTATCAGAAACTAGAACTCATATGAAGGATCTGAGTTTCCACTTGGTAGATTTGGATAACTGATTTTTCATTTGCTCATTCATTCATCCACTCAATAAGTATTTACTGAGTAACTGCCATGCACCATGTGCTTGTTATAAATTGCAGAGAGTCATAAATTCCTCCTATCTCTGAATCTGCTTTCCCATCCT
This sequence comes from Eschrichtius robustus, assembly GCF_028021215.1. Classification (NCBI taxonomy): domain Eukaryota; kingdom Metazoa; phylum Chordata; class Mammalia; order Artiodactyla; family Eschrichtiidae; genus Eschrichtius; species Eschrichtius robustus. Next base: position 121,104,822 of record NC_090830.1, read on the forward strand.
GTAGCCCCTTTTGCAATGTGACTTTGAAGTTTCTCCCATGAAAAGAGTGTATTCCTCTACTCCTTTAATCTGGGCTTGACCATGTGACCTGCTTTGGCCAGTGGGGATATTAGCATGTATCATGCAACCAGGGTCTAAAAAAATGTGCTTGATCATTGGGGTTTACCCTCTCTTGTTGCTCCTGGGAACCCGGTTACCCTCACCATATGAATGAGTCCAGGCTTCCCTGCCGGATGAGAGCAACACATGAGCACACAGGTATCTCCATTGCCCTTGCTGACAACCAGCCAACCCCCAGATCTGTAAGTGGGCCACCAACCATTAGTTGACTGCAAATACATGAGTGAATCCAGCTGACACCACAATGAGCAGAGGAAAACTATCTCAGCAGAGCCCCTCCCAAATTGCTGATCCACAGAACCATAAGCAAATAAAGAAATGGTTTGTTGTTTTACACTAAGTTTCAGGGATGGTTTGTTACACAGCAAGGACTAACTGACCCATTGCTAAAGTAGAAAATGTCCTTGTTCTCCTGGAATTATCTTTCCTTTGTGGGAGAATAATAATAAACACATACATACATACATACATATGAAAGAAAGAAAATATCAGGTACGACAAGACACAATTGAAATGGGGCAATGTGATAGCAAGTATCTAGAGAACTGCTTAAGATTGGGTGGTCAGGAATGGCCCCTCTGAAGAAGCGATATTTAAGCTGAGATCTGAATGGCACAGAGTAGCAAGCCAAGACTAGGGATAAGATATTTCCAGACTGCTTTCTTTGAACAATTTTGTTAGACAGGGACCAGATTTCTGGCAAACACTGGGATGGCTTCTAGGTGAGCATAAGGCAATGGCTTTCAAGACAACTTCCTGCCAAATTTTAGAATTTTCAAATTTGAAAATGTATTGTGCTCCCACTCTGTTAGGACAAAGGAGTCAGAGAAAAATAGGAAGGACACAATTCTTATGAATTTCAATGAATATCTTGTAAGGGGAGTCTCCAAGATCTTTGCCCAAAGTTTGTGCATTTGCTGTCGGGACCTGGGGAAATTTCTACCTGACAAGTTTGTCCTTGCAATAAAATAAACCCCAAATATGTATACAACAGGGACCAAAATATACCATGAAAAGCAGCAAGATGGATAATGTGGAGACTGCAAGGCTCCACTGGTTGGCATATGTTTTTTGAGAACATATGAAAACTAGATTGTTTTATAAGAACTAGATTGACAACACAGTTTATTTCCTAAAGGTACAACATGAAGGATTTCAACCAACTGTCCATTAATTTTTTGTTTGTTCATTCACAGTGGCCCAAGCTGCCAAGATATATCTAGCCTGTGTCTATAGACATACGGGAAAAGATTAAAAGGAAGGAAAAATACGCAAGAAAAATGGAAGTGTGGTAGAAGCGGCATAGGGGAGCCTACCATATAACTCCATACCAAGAAAACAGATCAGGAAGCTTGTTCTAAGGACTAAGGATAATATTTATTGAAAGGAATTATATTAACTTTAGGGTAGAATCCCAAACTGTTAACTTGGTTAGTATATAAAACCTTGTATGTGCTGTTGACACAGATAGAATTGTGGAATAGTGGTGGAAAATACTGGAAAAGCAACATCAAATACATGTATACATGCAAACACACAAATATATATTTTTAGTAGAATTAACTATTAGTCTTTTAAGACTTGTGCTATATAGGACTAAATTACAGTAAAATTTGCCAGAGTATGAAGGACAGAGGAAAAGAAGAAAGAAAACAGAAGCATAGAGAAGGGGGAAAAAGGGAAGATAAGGGTAATGAATTACCAAGTTAAATTTAAAGTATTACGTATGTAAGTGTGTATTAAGATTAAAGTGAAAAACAAAGAAAGAAAACCATAAAGCTCTACTGGCTATAGACTGCAGCGCCACCTCCTGGCTGGAAGACTTTTTGGATGACAACGCCCAAAGGCTTCAGCAGCAAGCCAACGAACGCTTCTCCAGAAAGGGAAAGCTGGGCTGGTGGAGTAGTTGCTCTTTAATGCTGACATGTCTTCAACTAATTTGACTCTTACTAATTTGTAAATGCCCAGAAAAGTCTGCCTAAAGAAAAAAAAATTAGCTCTTTACCCCCATCATTTCTTTTTAGGCTATTTTCACCAAAATCTGTTTAAAGTTAAATTTGTATTACCTTTAAAGTCTTGGCATCGATGTGAACTTTAAAATTCTTAGTCATTAATTAGAGAGCCCTGCCAAAGTCAAATTGTTTCAAAGCAAGTCATGGCTGTCAGTATAAGAATATAGATACACACTAGGCACCTATTTTCATCTTACTGAGAAATCTTTAAAATTGCCTTAGGGTATTGGCTGAGATGTACTGTCAGATGGAATTTGCGCAATTAAAAACCTGAGAAAGAAAAAAAACCCAAACATTTCTTCCCGCAGTTGGTTTTGAAGTATGTCAGGAAAGACTCCGGAGGCAACGTCAGTTGTTCACAGAATCAGTGCAGAGAAGTGAGGGACGCTGGTCAAGGTCAGCTATGGTGGAGAGGACACCACGTTCAGGCTTCCTGCCTGGAGTGCAAGCTCCTTCCACTAACACCACAAGCACCCCGCCACCCCCCACCATGAGGAGAAAGCTCTCCACAGCCAGACCCTCAGGAAGAAAAAACTAACCTAGGACTATCTAAGGACAAATAGAATTTTCTAGAATTTTCTAAGGGTAGGGGTTGCCTGTGGTCATGACAGTGCTGTTCTAGGTCAAGATAATGTCACACAAGAAACAGCTCCCTGTTTTCTTACCACTTGAGAGTCATGCTTGCTTGAGACTGATGTTTTTAATGACCACATTTGCCCTTAGCCTCTTATAATGATGAGTATCAGACTCATTCTGCTCACGGAGTGGAGGCTCTGGCCAGCTGGATGCCCTGAGTGGGCACCAAGGACCCCAGGCCCACTGTGCAGCGTGTGAGCCGCCCCTGTGCAGAGAGCATTAGCCTGTGCTAATGACCCTTCTCTGATACACAGCCACTGCCTCCTCCTCCTCCCTTCCCTTCTGCGGGGGACTCAGCGGACATGTAAATAAAGACATGCGCTACACTGAGGTGAAGAGGAATTAGTAAGAGGGACTCGGTTTCCCTAAAAAGATGACAGCTGTACCAAGCAGCTGGCAGCTGCCCATCATGCCAGCTTTGAAAAGTGCCGAGAAAATCCCTTTTCCCCCAGCTGAGTAGGTGCTCGGTTATTATCTGTTGACGGAAGAGATGGAATAGGTAGCTGGTTGAGATGAGTAAGAGCTTGGAAACTAGATAATCTCTCAGAGGGTGCTGGAAGGGGGCTAGTAGGGTGGATTCTGCAGGCAGGAAAGAGGGGCCAGCCCTGCACATAGGTGGAGGTTATGTCCAGAGAAATGTACCATGCATTTATCTCAGTAAGAGTATTTTCTCAGCTATAAAATGGGAATACTAATAACTACCTTACATGGGATCTGGGGGGAGAGTAAGGATTTCATGAGATAATAGGTATGAAAATGCCTAGCATATCTTCAGCACTCAGTGGCAAACTGAGGCTCAGGAAGGTGAACTGAGTTCCCCAGGATCACATAGTTAACCAGTGGCGATGTCAAGATGGAATCCAGGTCTTCCGAGTCCAACAGCCTTTCCGCTAAACCTCGTTCTCTCTGTCTAGCTGAGAACAGGAAGTGTCAGAAAGCTCATGGGTACTTGTTTTCTTTTGTGACGCAGCACGGAGATGCAGCCATTTCAAGGCCCCTAGTCTTCAAGGAGGTAATCTACCCAAATGCTCTGAGATGAGAGGGTTGGAGAGGAGGTAGAGTCGGGGGATGACAAGCACAAGTTCTCGAGTTTGACTGAGTGGACTCAGGAGCTCCACCACTACTTAGCTACGTGTGATGTTCAGCAAACTGCTTAACATCTCTCAGTCTCATTGACCTTGGGGTTTTTTAATGTAAAATGGGGATGATAAGAATAGTATTTACCTTACAGTTGTGAAGATTAAAAGATCTGTGTAAAACACTTAGCACAGTGCCTGGAATATAGTAACAACTTAACAAATGCTCTGCCATTACCATCAAATCCATGATTTCCAACATATTCCAGCTGTGGAATGAGGCTGGTGATTGAATTCAGCTGATTAGAGAAACACCAAGAGTTTGGGATCAACCCAACTCTTCCCCTCGCAGCCCTCCACTCAAGGCACACACGCAATTACTTCTGTGTTTTGTTTTTAAACTTGTGTATCCAATTCCAGGCCAGATTTCCCATTTTTTTTTTTTAATTTAATTAATTAATTTATTTATGGCTGCGTTGGGTCTTCGTTTCTGTGCGAGGGCTTTCTCTAGTTGCGGCAAGTGGGGGCCACTCTTCATCGCGGTGCGCGGGCCTCTCACTATCGCGGCCTCTCTTGTTGCGGAGCACAGACTCCAGACGCGCAGGCTCAGTAGTTGTGGCTCACGGGCCCAGTTGCTCCGCGGCATGTGGGATCTTCCCAGACCAGGGCTTGAACCCATGTCCCCTGCATTGGCAGGCAGATTCTCAACCACTGCGTCACCAGGGAAGCCCGAGATCATTTTTTATTCTTAAGGGGTGTCAGGCTAAGCACAGCCCTACTGTCTGGGCAGGCCTGGCAGGGGATCCAGCAACCAGGCCAGTGGAAGAGGGGTCATGAGGGTGGGACCATGATAGGCAGTCACCTGGAGTGATGGCCAGGAGCACAGAGAGTCAGAGGTGAGTAGAAAATATCACACACACACACACACACAAGTCTGGGCTGAAGAAGGCAAGGAACTGTCCAAAATCAAGAAGTCAGGTGGGAGCTACAGCCAAGGTGGGGAAAAGACCCTCCATAGTCGTCTAGCCGTCACCCTGTCTCCCATCTGCCCTTCGCAGCCACACTTCCCAAAACTGTTATCTACATTTGCTCTCTTTATTTGCTTATTTCTCAGCCACTCCTCAATCTGGCATGCAACCCCATTAGTTCATAAAATGGTTCTTGATGAGGTCACCAATGAATTCCAAGCTGCTAACATTTCAATGGGCATTTTTTCAGTACCCACATGCTATGGTCTGAAGCTTTGTGCTCCCCCGAATTTCATATATTGAAATCCTAACCCCCCAAGGTGGGATGAGGGGTGGGACCTTTGGGAGGTGATTAGGTCATGAGGGCAGAGCCGCTATGACTGGGGTTAGTCCCTTTATGAAACAGACCTCAGAGAGCAAAAGCTCACCCCTTCTTTCTGCCATGTGAGGTTACACTTTGGCCATCTAAGAAATAGCTCCTCATCAGACACCGAATCTGCTGGCACCTTGAACTAGGACTTCCTAGCCTCCAAAACGATTAGAAAAAAACCTGTGTTGTTGCTGAGCCACCCAATTTATGGTATTTTGTGACAGAAGCCCAAACAAACTAATCCAGCATTTTACTTGATGACTCAACAGTATTCAGATAACTCCTCCCCTTTTTTTTTTCCCCCACCCAGGAGGAAATTCTTTATTCCAATTCAGGACCAGAGACTTATTATAGGCATAAATTATTTTACATACTCAGGACATGTTCCCTTCCTTTTTTTTAAGCCGTGTGACACATGCAACAACAGAATCAACTAGCTGAGTAAAGCAGTTTTTTAAGAAAATTAATAAGGTAACGAGGATTTTTGTTTAGCCTTTTTTCCCCTTTAGTGCTAAACTGTGTTTCATGAAATCTATTACCTTCTGTAAGATGAAAGATATTCAGATAGGAAGTTAAGGTAGTGTATATCAGTGAAAAAATTCTGAGTTACCCGGCCAATTAAAGAACTCCTTCCCTCCATCTTCCATAACGTCCCTGTCTCTTCAGTTTCCTCTGACTTCCCAGTCTACTTGTTTTTAGCCTCCTTTGCAAATCTTCCCATCTTTAAGGCTAGTAAACATTTGAGTTCCTTAAAGCTCAGTTCTAGTTCCTCTTCTCTCACTTGACACTCTCTCCCTAGGTCATCTCCTTGTTTATGGTTTTAATTATCTTCTCCATGCCAATGCCTCTCAAATGTACATTTCTGATTCAGACTTCTCTCCTAAACTGGAGACCCGTATATCAGACTGCCTACTTAATACCTTTATTTCAAACTCAGAGGTGCTCCAAGCCAAAAAAATGGTCCAAAACTGAACATGATTTTCATCTCCAAGCCTGGCCCTCTTTTGGTGTGCCCTATGTCACTGAATGGCATGCAGTTCATACAGCTGTGCAAACCCAGAAAGTGGAATCATTCTTTACTCCTCTGTATCAACCTACCAGCAACTCCTATGGAATTTATATTCCTATATCTTTCTTATCCAGACATTTATCTCTAGCTCCAACAGTCTACGTTCTCATCTAAGCCTTTTTGCCTGAATATGTTTAATAGCCTCTTAATTGATTTCCCTAATCCCCTCTTGCCCTCCTTCTAATCCATTCTCCACACTGCAGCCAGAGTAATCTTTTCCAGACCATAACTCTGATTATGTGAGATCCCCAGCCCTTCCCTCACTAACTAAACACTTCAATGTCTTCCTATGCTCTTGGGATAAGATCATGCACATGACCTGGAAGACTGCATAATCTTACCCAGCTCTGCAACCTCATATTATATCTCCTTCCTTTATGGTCTCTGGCTTCAAAGGTTCTGTGCTGTTCTTTTTGCATGGGATGCTCTGCCCTTTCTCCACTTTTACCTAACTTATATCTGTTCATTCTTTAGTTTTTGCAGAAGTCTTTTTTTTTTTTTTTTTTTTTACTCTCTCAAGCAATGTCAGGTGCACCTGCCAAATGCTCTCGTAGTATCATCACACACATCTCCTTTAGTGCACTTACCCAGTGTAAGTTTGCATATATGTGTATTATTTATTAACTGGGTCCCCTTTTCTTCCAGATATTGGGAGCATATATGTCTGTTTATTATTTTATCTAGTTTCTAGCCCAGGGTTTACACAAAGTAGAGGTTTAATAAATATTGTTGAATGAAGGAAAAACAAGGTAGGATGACGAGGAATTCCATGACTCTAGAGAACCAGAGCTGAGACAGCCAAAGCTCCCTTTCTTGGGGTGCTGGTGGCATGATGACAGACATCTCCATGTTCAAGGGTATAGTGTTGGAGAAAATTACACTCATCTCTAGGAAGAAGTGGATCAAGGATATAGTACTATCCTTGTTCCCAATAGCCAGGATATCCTTTGATGACACAAGCCAGGGAAAATGGCTGAGCATCTGAAGGGGTTAACAGAAGAATTGTTAGAAGAGAATGCAGGCGCATAGACAATGCACAGCACAAAAGCAAGGAAACAACAGAACACAGCTTCTGGGAACTCTCTTCCTAGAAGCCTTTTCCATCATGACTGAGTCTTCTCCTTGCAGGTTTTTAATGTGACACCCCCTGAGCTTTTCTCTGATCTCATCCTTGCTGGTTTAAGTATCTCCAGGGTTAGTTCCCTGCAGTATCTGAGTCACTGCATTTTTGTTTTGGTTTGATTTGGTTTTTGTTTTTGATACAAATGTCTTCGTCTCCTTTTTCTTAAAAAGACGGGGGAATATCTGAAAATGGCCAAAGGGCTTTTTGGTTGTCTCCTTGACTGGAGAAACAGATGAGAAACAACAAATTGTCCTGTGATACACAAGACATGGGATTTGCTTCTAGAACAATCATCCTCGGGGAGGGTAGCCTGTCAACTGGAGCAGCAATCATTTGCCGAGAACTGGCAGAAACTCGTAGAGAGGAGCCAGAATGTATGGTGGTTCTAAGGTGCACTGCCTGAGTTTCATCACAAACCCCGCCTCCACCCCTTCACTTGCTATGTGACCTTGGGCAGGTGACTTAACTCCTTTGTGGTTGCAATTCATCTTTGAAAATGGAACTGATGATATTGTTCTTACTTTACAGAGTTATGAGGATGAAGAGAGATTATGAACAAAACACTCAAATGTTAGCTCTTAATATAGCAAGACACTGTATATAAAATACTTATTGGGGAAGGTGTTATCCCTTAAAGGGATAGAATGTAGTTTTAATATATTTGGGGGTGATTAAATATTGACAGTTATTGAATACAACCTTTAGTGATTTCATGATTTTCAAGGACAAGACGGGAAGATCAACATCCATCCCTATCTGATGTTTAAAGGCATACTTCTTTAATCAAGGACATTTAGGCTGCTCTCACCCTCTGAGACAGACCACATTCTGCCTATGGAATGTGTATCTCTGCTTTCATTTTACTATGGCTCACTATTGAAGTCTTTCCTGAGCAAAACCAAGGACACTCACTTGGTGACCCATCCCAGGAACTCTCCTGAGACCTGGGACATGGCCATCCTCTCACACCCTATTTTCCTGCAACCTCTTTACAAAGGATATTAACACATCTACTTCTTAACTATCAAAAAAAAAAAAGAATATTCATGACAGTGCCCAATAGGATAGGTGGCTATATAGCTTAGATAGATGATATCATAGGATAAACAAGGCAGCATTTCCTGCAGAATCCATTTTAGTTCATGGTATATAAGTTGAAACACTTAAAAACCAACCAACAAACAAATTGCATAGGTTGGAGAGTAGGGTGTTTAATTCCATTAAAAAAAAAGAAAAAAGACTAAAGGCTTCAAAGAAATTTCAAGGTAAGTAGTGGAGGAGGGTCTTAGAGTTGTGTCTCCAGACACCAGAAGTACAAGCTCACTCTCCTTCATTATTAAGGATATTTGGTGGGAAAATTTAGTTGTATTAATTTAAGGAATAGAAAGAAGATTATTAGGAATGAGAAAACCATCATCTGAGAAAGGAATTCAAGGTGTTTCTTTCAAAAGTTGCTTTTTTTTTTCTTTGTGTTTTCATTTGCATTCTTCCAAAGGAATTGAAAAAGAGAAAGAAAAAAAACAAAGAAGAAACAAATCAATTACTGTAAATGATCCAAATAATTGCTGTGCAACTTTACAGCAAATCTTAAAAATTGGATTCCTGGCCCAGGAGCAACAGAAATGAATCAAGCAAATGCAAATATGGGGCACAGGATCTTCTCTCCTGCTCTAGAGCACTTAGATCCAGGCAATGTAAAGCTACTCCAGGTGAGAAACACCCAAGACTGCAGGTTCTCATCTACGTGAGACACACTTAAGATGGAGAGTATAGGCAAAGAATGCTGACCAGGGACAGAAGACCACAATTTATATCATAGCCCTGTGGCCAACAGGGTGTGGGCTGTTTGTTTAACTTCTCTTGGTTGCCTCATCTGTATACTGAGGGGTTAGATTCAGTGACTCTGAATCTCAGAGTTAGGAAAGACCTCAGGGACCAATTAATCCAACACTTCCTTGATACAATGGTTGTTAAGTCTTTTGCTTGAACATTTTCAGAGATGAGAAGACATTCCCTATCTCTGAATGTAATCACTAGATGAAGAGCTCAGAGCTGGGAGTCAAAAGACTTGAGTCCAGGCTCCATTAAGCAGTTGACTATCTAGGTATAGAATCTTTTACCCTACTGAGTTTCAGCCTCCTGCTTTGCAAAGAAAAGAGGGATGGATTAAATCATAATACAGCATTTGTGAAATTCCAGTGACATCAAAGCCCTAATATTCAAAGACTATTCCTTTCTTTCTTCCCCTTGCATCCTCTTTGCTCAGGACTAGGTCAGAGAATATAACTACTGTATCACTCTGCCACCGACCTGAAATGGGAAAATAGCCAAGAGGTCCTTGTCTGGGAATAAAGAGGTGAAGCCTAAGCCTCAAAAGAAAAAAGTAGGAAAAGAGGATCAAGTAAGAGGAACAAAGACAGAATGGACTCTGCACTAGCTGGAAGAAGAGTAGCGAGTTAGGACAGGAGGATGGAGCCAACTCAATGTCTAGACTGGGAAAGAGGAAATGGAAAGGGGCTAAGGATCTGCACCTTGAGTGTGCCAAGAGTGAAGGTCCCTGTATGGAGTGGGGCAGGGAGAGTGAGAGAGATAAGTCGGAATATATAATCAAATCTCTTCCTCAATATTACGGACCCAGACACTTTGCCCCAACTTTGATGCCATATATCATGCAGGTTTAAAAAAGCAGCAAACTCTAAGAGGCTGAAATCAACATTTTGAGATTCCCTGAATATATTATGGGGACATGCATCATGGAGATCACTGCCACTGGGGGTGTGACCTCTAAGGTTCCTCCCTTCTCTGGGAATCTGTGCCTCAAACACACCGAGTCTCCAGGGAACTGATAAGGTAGTCTTGTCCTCACTCTCCAATCTCTACTTATTGTTTCTGTGATGGTTAATTTTAAGTGTCAACTTGATTGGGCTACAGGGTGCTCAGATATTTGGTTAAACATTATTTCTGAATGTATCTGTGAGAGTTTTTCTGGATGAGATCAGCATTTGAATCAGTAGACTGAGTAAAGCAGATTGCTCTTCCCAGGGTGAGTGGGCCTCATCTAATCCACTGAGGGACTGAATCGATTCAAGCAGAAAAGTGGAGGAAGGGAGAGCTTGCTGTTGAACTGGGTCTCCTCCTGTTCTTGGACTAGGACTTTCCAACATCAGCTTCTCTGATTCTCGGGTTTTCTGAGTCAGACTGAAAGTACCCCACCAGCTTTTCTTAGCCTCCATAATCACATGAGCCAATTCCTTATAATAAAACATTTTATATATAAAGTGATTTACTATAAGGATGTACATATTCTCTCTTTCTCTGTGGTATATATTTATGTATGTATGTGTATACAGACAGACATACACACACACACACACACACACACATACACACACATTCTGTTGGTTCTGTTTCTCTGGAGAACCCTGACTAATAAGTAATAGAGTTCCCTTCATCCTCTGGGCTTCTCTGCACATTCATCTTCTCCTTCAAACACTCACAGAAAGGAAGCTAAAGTTGAACAATGAGATAATGGGCTCTTACTTTGGGCTCTGACTGTAGAATAGCTGCTCCAGCAGTCAGGGGCTGCTGTTAGGCCTGAAAGTCAACTAGAGTCAGATTGGGAGGAAAGAGTGGGTGGGAATTCTCTTGGGAAACCCAGCCTTACAATGTTCAATGCAGTAGAGTCCAAATTGCCCATGGGTGCAATTTGTCTGAATGTCACCAGTAGCCTAAAGCCAGTAAGGATTTGACAGTACCACTACTGATCAAGCTGGATTTTCCTATGGTATTGTAGAACGACTGCATTAATGACCCTGGTTAATAGCCTCACTGTATCATGTCTTTGGAATTGTCCTCATGCACTGACTCTCAGTTTGGCCATGTCACTTGCTCTGACCAAACTTTTTTTTTTTTTTAAACATCTTTATTGGAGTATAATGGCTTTACAATGGTGTGTTTCTGCTTTATAACAAAGTGAATCAGCTATACATATACATATATCCCCATATCTCCTCCCTCTTGCGGCTTTGACCAAACTTAATGCAAGCAGAAATTTGTGGAAGCACTAGCACATTTTTTGCTTTCACTCTTGCTTCTCCACAACTGCTATGAGAACATACCTGAGCCAGCCTATTGGAAGGATGTGAGAGACACTTGGAGAAAGTCTCCAGTCATCTGAGATGTCTCCAGCAAGGCTATCCTAGATCAACCATAGCCAGTCAAGCCCAGACCCATGAGGGAGCCCAGTTAAGATCAGGAGAACTGTCCAACCAAGCATAGCCTAAACTGCTATCCTATGAACTCACCTTGTCTTCCCATAACTGATTTCCACACATATAACCAACAGATGACTACTGTTTTAAGCCACTGAGACTTGGAGTGGTTTGTTCTATGGGATTATTGTAGCAATAGATTGTCAATATCGGGATATTCAATTTACCTTATTTGATCTGTGAGAAATAAAATTGATTCTTCAATTAGGCCAACGTTTACTTTGGCAAACCCCAGCAGCATTCAGCATTCAAAAAGCTTCTCCCTGTCTCCCTCCCTCCCTCATGCTTTTTGGAGTCAAACTCTGAATCCTTTGCTATGTACTAAATGTTCATATGTTGAAACCCTAATCCCCAATGTGATGGCATTTGGAGGTGGGGTCTTTGGGAGGTAATTAGCTTCAGATGACATAACAAGGGTGGAGTTCCCATGATGCAGTCAGTACCCTTACAAGGAGAGAAGAGAACCAGAGCTCTTTCTGTCTCCACCATGTGAGGACACAACAAGAAGGCAGCCTTCCGCAAACCAGGAAGACAGTCCCTACCAGGCACTGAATCTGCTTGCAACTTGATCTTGGACTTCTCAGCCTCTGGAACTGTGACACACAAATGTTTGTTGTTTAAGTCACCCAGTCAATGATATTTTTATTAAAGCTGCCCAAACTGACTAAGACATCCCTTTTGCATTTGTTCTGTCCTTCATGAAATACAAAAAACCATACTGAAAAGGTCAGTCATGGTGAAGCGGCTATGTTCCTTGCTTGCGTGGTATTTTGTCTCAAGGTCCTCAGGTGGCCACTTCTAAGTTCAGACTGTCAACTGAACTACAGAAACCTCTGGAGCTTGTCAAAGTGAGCCATTTAGCTCTCACCGTTAAACAAATCATAACAATATTCTCCCCAAACAGATGGCCTTTCCCCTCAGCATGAAGTCTTCTAGCCTCAGCTAGAAACAAGGAGTGCCAAAAGAAAATACATTTGTACAGAAAGATTAAGCTATAATCAGGTGATTCAAGGCTGATTTCAGATATTCTTCTCTTGGTCTTTTATCTACCCTTCTTACATAGTAGGTCATGGGCATCTCATAGATCAGCCTAATTGCTAGTCCTAGAAATAGAGGAGATGGCTGGAATACACCCCGCAGTTCTCTGGCTAAAGGCAACCTCTGGGTCCTATGTCCTTCAGAGTAGACTTCAAAGATGTATTTCCCCTTGGTAGTTGCCCAGCATGTTCTGGGTTTCTTGGCCTTGGACAGCCAAGGATATTTAACATTATAATCCGTCTTCTGACTCCCTGCATGAGACTTCCTGGCTGCTCAGCCATCTGTTTTTCAAGGTGTGGGCGGACTTGGGCAGGTGGATAGGCATGTCCAGTTCTCAAGCCACAGAAATTCCCTGTGGAGGGAAATCCTGAGTGAGACAGCATCCTGGATCCATATTGAGTGGTGGTTTGAACCCTTTAAAAAAGTAGTTGCAACCATCTCATTGTTCTCCATCCACCAGTCAGAGACTTAGTCACCTCAAATGTCACTAAAGCTAGGCAAGGTCAGTATGGGTCTGGCAGCCAGGCTGACTAGGTGCTGAGCTGCTGAGTCCCTCCCAAATGTCTCTCATCAAGAACAGAATTAAGTTCAAGTTAGGGGGAAGACCTGAATTCCAGAGAAGAAAAATCAGAAGCAGGGCATCAGAGAAGCTAAGGGATCATTACACAGAAAAACTCCAAAAGGAGGGAGTTGGTCAAAATCCCAAGTGCCGCAGGAATGGAGGAGGGCTCCCTGGTGAGCCGAGGGCGGCACTCTGCAAGGGCAGAGAGCTGCCAGGGTTTCGTTCATTCTCTTGGCATTAGTCTCAGAAGTTTGGGGTGAATCCAACTTCAACAGAAGTTAGAGAGGTTCCATGTTATCTTTTTGGCTGAGTTGTCTTTGGTGATTTCCCAGATAAAGGAGCTCTTGTTAATTGCCTAAGTGGAAGGATAAGGCATTCATGTTTGCTCTCTCCCAAGCAGCCTTTTCTTTTTAACAGGTCCATTGTGGAAACTGTCACCCTAACCCAAAAGAACTCATGCAAAGGGTGTCAGAGAGAATCACATCTCTTAGAAGGCCAGTATGTGGACCTTTTCTTTTGCCCCAAGTTAGATTAACTGTGTGACCCCGGACAAGGTAGTTCCCTCTCTCAGACCAACGTTCCTCACCTATAACAAGAGAAGGTTGCACTTTCTTTACAGTCCTTTCTTCCCCTGGTGTTCAGTAGTTCTTATTCTTTCCTAATTCAAATCTAATTATTGCTGTAGAACCACACATAGTCAGCTGAATGCTGGTCTCTCTCTGTCAAAGTTCTTTGTACTCAAGGAGTGCCTTCCTACAGGGTCAATCCAATAAGGTCAGCTTGCTCCTGAGTAAAAGGGTTCTGAATTCAGAGCAGCTCCAACACTAGTAACCAGGAAAGACTACTGGGGCTGGAGGGTATGCACTAAACTCATCTAGCTGCTTGCCAAGCAAACGAAGAGGTTTTATTTCATTTTATCTGGCAAGCATCAATAACACAGAATGCTAAGTAGGGGCTCCAAATGAAAACTGTCTCCTTCATTTATGTGAATTTATAACTGTCTATACCAGCAAAGAAAATTACTGAATAGAACTACTAATCTGCTAACTTGTTAATGATAGGAGACAGGCAGGTCTTTAACCATTTACCCCCAAAAGGCAAGCTTAGTCAAAAAGCAGCTATTTATCCAGGGGAAACATGGGCAATGATTCTTATTATGGTGACTTAGTGTGATAAAACTCTATTGCCTGGGGGTAGCTAGCAGGCAAGAAGCCATTCAGTAGAGTTACAAAACCAATCTTTACTGGATTTGTCACAAACAAAGGATGAAACACTCGTGCAAGAAGTCAAGATCCATCCTGGGCTATAAGTCACTGTTACCGTTCCCAACCTGCTGAGGAAATTCAATACACCCAAACTAGTCAACAAACAGACCAGAAAGTCTGAAACTGATTAAATCTAACATGTGTTTATTATGTTCCTTGTGATTTAGCAGCCGGGGTCTCCTAGGGGAAGGGAAGGGGGAAAAAAGTGAAGTAAAACAGAACTATCGATGTTTGGTATTCCAAGTGGATATGCTGGTTTCTGCTTCTTGGCCTCTATGGATTTCAGTGAACCATCAAGGGCCAACGATTCTGCACCCTGGGATCTGGGCTCAGTTGCAAAGGAGGTTGTGGGCTTTCTCTGGACTCAAGGATAAACCCAGCATAGACATGCCTGAGACTTGGCCAAGAGTGAAGGGTCTAAGAGCCCTACTCCCCAGGGAGAAGCTGACAAACTGTGTGAACTCTATTTCTCTAATTAAGACCCAAGCAATAGTTCTGCATCTCTGTTAATTGGTTTAGCCATGGAAAATACACACACATGTGTAGACACACAACCAAGCCCACTTAGACATTTTCAATTGAAGTTAATTAGTAATTTCAATACATAGACTTAACGAATTTAATTTAGGAAGTTCCTCCCAAAAACGTTCAAATTGTTGTTGAGCAGACACGGGGCAGCCCTGTGGATGATATTGCTGTATCAGCCCTAGGAAACCTCGCCAAAGAGCAAAGTCTTCTGTTCACAAGCTGGTTCTAACTGTACTTGCTGTCTGGATATACCTACCTTCATCCATTTCTAGCACACTCCATGCTCCCTCCTTTCTTTACACACACACACACACACACACACATGTACACACACATGTATGCACACACACCTGCACTATCCTCTCAATTTCCCTCCCTTCTCCTCTGAACATGTGGTTTCCTTGGTACTTCTTTTTTTTTTTAAATTAATTAATTAATTAATTTATGGCTGTGTTGGGTCTTCGTTTCTGTGCGAGGGCTTTCTCTAGTTGCGGCAAGTGGGGGCCACTCTTCATCGCGGTGCGCGGGCCTCTCACTATTGCGGCCTCCCTTGTTGCGGAGCACAGGCTCCAGACGCGCAGGCTCAGTAGTTGTGGCTCACGGGCCCAGTTGCTCCGCGGCATGTGGGATCTTCCCAGACCAGGGCTCGAACCCGTGTCCCCTGCATTGGCAGGCAGATTCTCAACCACTGCGCCACCAGGGAAGCCCTCCTTGGTACTTCTTAACTGGAGAAAAATCTTAATGGCAGTTCTTGCCTGTTCTTCCTCCCCTCACACCTGCCCACACGCCATAACCCAACCACACCGAATCCAGGATGGTTTTTTAAATGCAATCTACTGTTCATGAAAACACTGAAAATTGTTTTCTCTAGTTGGTGCGATCTTATGAGATTATTTTCACTTTGTTCTTTGTACTTTTTTGCATTATGTATACTTTACGATAGCATATGATGTTTTTCAATGAGAATGGACTTTCATTTAAGAGGAAACGAAGGCAATATGCACACAAAAGTGCATAATGATTGTAATTTTCATAAAAAAAAAATCTGTTCAACAATAAGAAGCGGGAGGAGGAACACACCTGAAAGTAATTCTGTTTTCTGTTTCCTTTCTAATTACAACGTGGCTTAATAATCAGTAGAAAAGAAAACTTTCAAACAAATTATTTTAGGGGACATCTGAGCCTCAGAGCCTTAAGGGAAATGAATGAAGAGGGCACCACTGCCACGGGCATGGACTCAGCATGGCAAGTCATCAGAGAAAATGTGGTTTACCCTCTTTCAGGGCATTGCTTCTAAAGACTTCTTCAGGCATGGAATAGAGTTCATGACAAGATTATGGCCATGGCTGTTAAACTGAGTAAATAGACTTTCTGTAGTTCCAGAAGCACGAACATGATGCTTCTCTGCCCAGTCACCAGAGTATGATTCAATCCTGAGGTACCTTTCATCTTTGGCATCTTACAAACTGGTGCTAATCCTCAATTTGGGATAACGATGTCCTAGATAGAATCTGCAATGGAGATTTTAGAAGTGCCTAGTGTTAGGAAAGCAGAAGCTTCTTCTCCCCATATTTTCTAATCTTTTTCTAAAGCACCAAAGAGCAAGCACAAGCCCAAGGATTAGTTGTCCTAAGCCACATAATAGTGAAAGGAGGAATCCTGAAACTTGACCAGGTGTTAAAAAGACATTAACAGTTACTTCTCAAAAATGCTTTTAGTTTAGGGTAGAACTCATGTTTAACACATTCATAAAGGTAGGGTGAAAGAAAGAGAGAAGGAAAGGAAGAAAAAAAGAGAAGGAGATGGAAAGAAAATGTATACAGGGTTTCTTTTAAATTGCAACTGACACCCCTCAATGAGTTTGTTAAAGCTACCTTATCCTTTTTATATCTTCCTTTCTCATTAGGATTATATATGCCATTAAATAGTTGCAATGTACAAATTAATCTGAGAAGAAATGTAACCTAATGGACATTTGAGTACTGAGATTCTGTTCCCAGCTGTAGCAGAGATCCCTAAATGTGCTGGAAGACACTAGAAAGCATCAGAGAAAAACCCAAGCCCCATGGACTGTTTACTTAGAATGAGAACATTTGAGTGCTTGTCTTTGTAGCTTCAACATGTTGCATATAAAACTGAGAAATAAGAATGATGTAAGAATGCTATGGATTGAAGAAGGAGTTTAAAAACATATTGGCACACTGCAGATGCTACTGCAATTTGATGATTCTGCTCTATGGGGTAGTATATTTCAGACTGAAATTGGGAAGTTACTTTTTCAGGGAAAAGACATCAGAACCACATATGCATTTACCCCAGCTCTGCAGCAAGCACTGAAGTGAGAAGGTAAACTACCCCTCAGAGGACTCAGTGCTCTCAGCAGAACAGAGAGAGGCAGAGTCCCCGTTGCCTTGTACACAGCAGGAGAGAACATTCCCAGGGTGACAAATGGAGCGTTTTGTCAAGCATGTCATAGGGAATAAAAACCTCCTTAGCAATAGTACTGAAAAAGGTCATACTCAAACTTGGGTAAGTTTATATGTATAAACAATTTAAAATTTAACAAATAACAACAGCAGCTTTCTTCCCCCAAATTAAGAAGCTCTGCCTCATGTATCACCAAGGTTCAAAAATGACACCATAGTCCAGAAGATGGAATAGTTTTGATGTCCACCATAATCAGGGCACAAAACAGTTCCATTAGGCCAATAAAACACACACATCTTCTCCCTTTGGAGTCACACCCTGTCCACCCTCAAACCCTGGCAACCACTAATTGATTCTCCACCACTATGATTTTTTCTTTTGGAGAATGTCATATAAAGGGAATCATATAGCATCTAACCTTTGGACACTGGATTCTTTCATTCATCAATGACTGAGATTCATCCAAATTGTTTCATCTCTCAATATTTCGTTCCATTTTACTGCTGAGTATTATTCCATTGTATGGATGTACCACAATGTGGTTATCAAATTACCTATTAAACTATTAACACTATTAAACACTTAAGTTGTTTATAGTTTTTGCCTATTATGACTAGAGCTGGTATAAACATTTGTGTACAGGTTTTTGTGTGAACATAACTTTTCATGTCTCAAAAGTAAATACCTAGGAGTTGGATCACTGAGTCACAGGCTAAGTGTACATTTAACTTTATAAGAAATTGCCAAACTGTTTTCCCAAGTAGCCATAGCATTTTGCATCCTGAGCAACTGTCTACGAGAATTCCAGCTGCTTATCAGCACTTGGTATTATCAATTTTTTTTATTTTAGCCTTTCTAATACGAGTATATTGGCATCACATCATGATTTTAATTTGCATTTCCCTAATGTCTAATGATGTTGATCATAATTTCATGTGTTTATTTGCCTTCCATATAGTCTCTTGGTGACCTATCTATCCAAAGATTTTACTCATTATTAATTGGGTTGTTTGTTTTCTTACTGTTAATAGTAGATAGTTTCAAAAAATACATTCTAGATATGTCTTTTGTTACATATGTGATTTGCTAATATTTTCTCTCAGTCCTTAGCTTGTTTTTTCATTCTCTTCACAAGGTCTTTCACAGAGCCTAAGTTTAAAATTTTGATGAAGCCCAATTTATCAATTTTTTTCTTCTGTATATCTTGCTATTGGTATCCTGTTAAAATAACTCTCCCTAACCATTGGCCACAAACATTTTCTCTTATGTTTAAGACTTTATATTTTACATCTAGATCTATGATTTATTTTGAGTTAAATTTTGCAAAAGTGGCAAAGTTTAAGTGGAGATTCTTTTACATTTTTTTTAACATGCATGACTCATTGTTCAGACCAATTTGTTGTAAAGACTATCCTTTCTCCCATTAAATTACTCTGCATCTTTGTTAAAAATCAATTGACCATATTTATGTGGGTTTATTTATGGAGGCTCATTTCATTTCACTAGTTTATGTGTCTACCCCTACATTTGATTACTATAGATTTATAGTAAGTCTTTAGCATAGGCAGTGATAGTCCTCCCACTTCATTCTTCCTTTTCAACATTGTTTTAGCTATTCTACTCCATTTGCCTTTCCATATGGATTTTAAAGTCATCTGTCAGCAAGATGGCAGGATAGGAGGTCTCAGTCCTCATCCCCTGATGGAAACATTGATTTAACAACAATCCATGAATGAATGTACCTTTATGAGAGCTCTGGAGTCCAGTTGAGAGGTTCCAGCACCCCAATGGAGCACAAAACCTGAGAACAGTTGCACTGAAAAGGGTAAAAAGTATAGTTTCACTTTACCTGCATCACTGTCACCCAAGCTGGAGCACTCAGCACCAAGAGAGGCCTCCTCAGACTGTGATTTCTCCTGCGGGATAAAGAGAGAGAGAACTGAGTGTGCAGCTTCCCCAGTCTTTCAGGGCACTGCCTGATAAGCCTGCTTCTGTCCCCCCTCACCCAGAACACTGAGGGAACTGGCATAACTAAATTGTTTGGGGACAGCAAAGAACAAAGAAAAGGGGCATGGTTCACAGCAAATGGCACAGGGATCTCAACAACTATTCCACAGGCCTGGCCAGCTGGCCTGTGGACCCTGTCAGCCAGCCCACCCATAGATCTCACCAGTCAGCCAGCCCCCACACAAACACTACTACCCAGCAGGCCTGCCTGTGCATGGACCCCACCAGATGGGCTGACTGCAAACCCCACCAACTGTCCTGCATTCACCTGCACACCTGGCATGCCACATGTCCTTACATATGCCACAAATGTGCCCCCATAGATGACATGCAGGTCTCAGGAGCCAGCATGGACTTTAGCAATCCGATCAACTATTTGGGATTGGCAGAAGGCACACAACCCTGAGATTGCTCCTTCAGAAAGCAGGGAGAGTAGTGGAGCTTACATTCAGTGTCCCAGAGTTTTTACACACTGCCTTACGGAAAAGGGGTGGGCAACTCTCAGTACTTAGCATGGCCATGCAGGATAGGGAGAAAATGTACAATCCCAATACATCTCCTTTAGGAGGGAGGGAGAGAAGTGGGGCCTGCACCCAATGCCCCAGCATTTCATGGCACTGCCCTAGGGAGATAAAATAAGTGGCTCTCAGCACTCAAGACAGATCTACGGAAATGAGATAAGTCACACAATCCTAAGACTTCCTCAGTTAGAGGGGTAGAGTGTGTACATCCATAGAAGAGGTTTAAGATACCCTCGGACTCTCTAGGTGGGCCGACTGGTGAAGATCTTTCCCTCCAGAAGCCTTTCCATAAATAACAGAAGATGTGACTACTTTGTAAAATGTGCAGACACTAATACAAGAATCCAAGGAACAAGAACAACCAGGGAAAGATTACACCACTGGGGGAATTAAATAATTCTCCAGTAACTGACTCCAAAGATATGAAGACCTATAAATTGTCTTACAAAAAAATTCAAAATAATTGTCTTAAGCTAAATGAACTACAAGAGAACACAGGTAGTCTCTAAACAAAATCAGGAAAATATGTGAACAAAATGAAAAATTTAAAAAGAGACAGAAATCATAAAGAACCAAACAGAAATTCTGGAGCTGAAGAATTCAATGACTGAACCAAAAAGTTTAATAGAAGACTTCAACAACAAACTTGATCAAGCAGAAGAAGGAGTCAGCAAACCTGAAGACATATCATTTGAAATTATCCAGTCAAAGAAACCAAAAGAAAATATAAAACAGAATGAAGAAAGCCTACAGGACTTATGGGATACCAAAAGAAACAACATATGTATTATGGGATTATCAGAAGTTGCAGAGAAAGAGAAATGATCAGAAAACATATTTAAAGAAATAATGGCTGAAAACGTCACAAATCTGGGGAGGGAAATGGACATCCAGATTCATGAAGTCCAAAAGATTCCAAATAGGTTGAATTTAAAGATTTCTACACAGAGACATATTATAATCAAGTTGTCCAAAGTCAAAGACAAAGAGAAAACTTTGAAAGCAGAAGGAGAAAAGCAACTCATCACATAAAAAGAACCCACCCACCACCATAAGACTATCAGCAATATTCTCATTAGAAATCTTGACGGCCAGGACAGAGTGACATGATATATTCAAAGTGCTAAAAGAAAAAAACCCTGCTAACCAAGAATTATATGCCCATCAAAACTGTCCTTCATAAATTAAGGAGAGACTAAAATCATTCCCAGATACACAAAAACTAAGAGAGTTTGTCACTAGTAGTCCTGCTTTACAAGAAGTGCTAAAGGAAGTTCCTCAAACTGAAATTTAAAAATCCTAAACAGCAACACAAAAACATGAGATTATAAATGTCACTGGTAAAGGTAAGTATATAGACAAATACAGAAAAATGCAATATGATAATAGTGGTGTATAAATTTCTTTTAACACTAGTATAACAGTTAAAAGAAAAGGTTATTAAGAATAACTGTAAGTATTGCCTAAGTTTTCCTCTAGGAGTTTTGCAGTATGTGGCTTTACATTTAGATCCTTAATTCATTTTTAGTTTATTTTTGCATATGGTATTAGAGAATATTCTAATTTCATTCTCTTACATGTAGCTGTCCAGTTTTCCAAACACCACTTACTGAAGAGACTGTATTTTCTCCATTGTATATCTTACCTCCTTAGTCAGAGATTAATTGACTGTAAGTGTGTGGGTTTATTTCTGGGCTCTCTGTCCTGTTCCACTGAGCTATGTGTATGTTTTGTGCCAGTTCCATACTGCTTTGATTACTGTAGCTTTGTAGTATAGTTTGAAAATAAATCGCAGCAATGTTTTTTTGGAGCTGTCTCCTAAAGTAAAGGAAATAAAAGCAAAAATAAACAAATGGAACCTAATTAAACTTAAAAGCTTTTGCACAGCAAAGGAAACCATCGACAAAACAAAAGGCAACCTGCTGAATGGCAGAAAATATTTGCAAGTGACATGACTGATAAGGGATTAATATCCAATACATATAAACAGCTCATACAACTCAAGATCAAAAAAACAAATAACCTGATTAAAAAATGGTCAGAAGAACTGAATAGATATTTTCCAAAGAGGAAATGCAGATGGCCAACAGGCATATGAAAAGATGCTCACCGTTGCTTATCATAAGGGAAAATGCTAATGAAAACCATAATGAGCTATTATCTCACATGGGTCCAAATGAACACAAATAACGTCAAAAGGAACACAAATAACACATGCTGGTGAGGATGTGGAGAAAAGGGAACTCTTGTACACCACTGGTGGGAATGTAAACTGGTGCAGCCTCTGTGGAAAACAGTATGGAGGCTTATCAAAAAAATAAAAATAGAATTACCATATGACCCAGCAATTCCACTCCTGGGTATATATACAAAAACAAAACAAAACAAAAAACACTAATTCAAAAAGATACATGTACCCCAACGTTCACAGCAGCATTATTTACAATTGCCAAGATATGGAAGCAATCTAAGTGTCTGTCAACAGATGAATGGATAAAGAAGATGTGATGTATATACACACACACACACACACACACACACACACACACATATATACACACAATACTACTTATCCATAAAAAAGAATAAAATTTTGCCATTTACAGCAACATGGATGGACTTGGAGGGCATTATGCTAAGTGAAATAAGTCAGAGAGAAAGACAAATATCATATGATAACACTTATATGTGGAATCTAAAAAAATACCACAAACTAGTGAATATAACAACAACAGAAAAAGCAGACTCACAGATATAGAGAAGAAACTAGTGGTTACCAGTAGGGAGAAGGAAAGGGGGAGGGGCAATATGGGATAGGGGAGTAAGAGGTACAAACTATTAAGTATAAAATAAGCTACAAGGATATATTGTACAACATGGGGGATATAGCCAATATTTGATAATAACTATAAATGGAGTATAACCTATAAAAATTGTGAATCACTATATTGTATACCTGTAATTTATATAATATTGTATAGCAACTATACTTCAATTTAAAAAAATACCAACAGGGACTTCCCTGGTGGCGCAGTGGTTAAGAATCCACCTGCCAATGCAGGGGACATGAGTTTGATCTCTGGTCCGGGAAGATCGCACATACCACGGAGCAACTAAGCCTGTGCACCACAACTAACGAGCCTGTGCTCTAGAGCTCGCGAGCCACAACTACCGAGCCCATGTGCCACAACTACTGAAGCCCGTGCGCCTAGAGCCCGTGCTCAACAAGAGAAGCCACCGTGATGAGAAGCCCGCACACCACAGTCCCCGCTCCCCGCAACTAGAGAAAGCCCACGCGCAGCAACAAAGACCCAATGCAGCCAAAAATAAATAAATTAAAAAAAATTTTTTTTAAGAAAACCATAAAAACCATAAAAAAAAAAGAATAACTATAAGGGCAAAAACCTGTTAATGGATACAAATTATAAAAGGTATAAATTATGACAGCAGTAAGATAAAATGTGAGAGGAAAGGAGAAGTAAAAGTCTAAATTTTATATGTAATTGAAGTTAAGTTGTTATCAATTTAAAATAGACTGTTATAAGATTCTTTACAAAATACTCAGGGTAATCACAAAGAAAAAACCTAAAGAGGATACACAAAAGAACAGAATAAAGAGATCAAAGCATATCAGTAACAAAGTAATCACCAAATCAAAAGGGAGAAGAGCAAGAGATAAAAAGATAAAAGAAGTACAAAACAGAAAGAAAATTATTAACAAAATGGTGATATTCTTCTTATCAATAACTACTTTAAATGTAAGCAGATTAGAATCCTCAAGATATAGAGCAGCTGAATGTATAAAACAAGATCCAACTACACACTGCTTACAAGAGACTCACTTTATATTTAAGGACACACACAGGGTGAAATTAAAGGGTTGAAAAAAGATAGTCCATTCAAATGGTAATCGAAAGAGAACAGGGGTGGCGATACTTATATCAGACAAAATTGACTTTATGTCAAAGACTGTCACAAGAGACAAAGAAGGTCATTATATAATGATAAAAGGGTCAATTCAATCAGATTATCCATCCTGGGCGAGTTCATAAACAATTTTTATGCCATTGTATTTTCCTATTTCGTCTAACTCTAAAATCTCCTGGTAGTTTTCAGTTCCTTGGGACTCTCCTTTTCAGTCCTCCAGTCAGAATGCTGGAGTTTTATTTATCCCAAGCTGCTATGTACTTCTGTGATTGCACCTGCATCTAACACCAAGTGGCAAAAAGTCAGAAAGAGCAAATAAAAGCAAAGATGGTTTCTCCTACCTCTTTGGGACCACAGCTCATTTGATTAGAGAAGGTTACTCTCCTTGAGGGTTTAATGTATCTTGGGGAGTCTGTTGACACTACTGGTACTGCCCTGTCATAGGATTGTCTATAGGCTGGGACACAAGAGAGAAGGGAAGGGAAGAGAAGGGGAGGAGAGGGGAGGGGAGGGAAGGGGAGAGGGAGGGGAGGGAAGAGATGGTACATCTCCCCTACTCCGTGAGTGTTGGGAGACCCCTTTCCTGTTCCTTAAGCCAGGGATGGAGATATCTCTCTGTTCTTACCAATGCCCACTTCCAGGTCTCAGGCTATTTTGAGTCCAGGCTGGGGGATACTGGAGGGGAAAATAAATAGTAAACTCATTTTCATTTCGGTGGTACCTCAGATTCTCATTTCTTCCCCAATCTACCTGCTACTCTTTACTTTTCAGAGTCCTCAAATAGATCTATCACGCATTTGGTCCAGGTCTTAGAGTTGTATTCAGTGGGAAGCCAGGGTAGAATGTACTTTATCTTATCTGGAACTGGAAGCTGATTTTTACATTTTAAAAACTTATTTCAGAATGTATTAAAAGGACCACATACAGGGAATAGGGGTCTCTAGTATCAGCAACTTTGTATCTTGTTCATTTTTCTTCACACAGAGCTCCTAGCACATGTCCAGCATATAGTAGTTACTTAATAAAAGTTTGGTAAGTAACATGAGTGGATGGAAATAAAAATGAGTGAATAAACATATTATAAACTAAGTGAAATGAAAGTAGTATAGGTCACATAAAAGAAGGACTGCTGAATGCAGACAATGAAACATCATTGATATGCCAAAGAGCAATGCCTGTTTTATTTGTCATGACCACAAACGGAAAACAAACCAGAAGTTTATATTAAAACTCTTTCTCATGATAGTTGTAGTTGCTGCAAACATAACTCTTGAAAATGGAGTGAAGATATGTTACGAATATGTTTCTCTGACTTCCTCTCCATCCACAATTATGTGAACTTCCAGACACTATAAAAGTCCTTTTAACTCATTCTGGGTGTTTCCACGGTGTTGAATTGCTACCATGTAGTGGCCACTATTTTCTCTTCTCTCTTGAGAGCATGCATCTTAATGCTTCCAATACTCTGATGCTAGAATAAACAAGTTTGACTAGTTCACTCTTTAAAGACTCTGTCCATTCCTGACTCCTATATGTCCAAAGGTCCTCTTGAGAGCTCTGAGTTTCCAAATGAAAGGGAGTAGTTGACACATTTTTTGAGCTAGGCGGTAGGATCCATTCACCAACTCCTCTGCCTAAGCCTGTCTAAGAAGAAACAGCACTTGCGACTAAGGAAGCACCAGCAAACTCTTGGAAACTTCTTTTATTGTAGTCAATTGTTCGTTCCCTTGTCATTCTCTGACAGAAAAATAAACAAAAATGTTATTGTGCCCAAAGGACCTGCTCAAATCCTCCCAACTAATGAGGTAATGAATATTCTGCACTATGATTTAAAGACAAAGGGAAGAAAGTTCCTTGCAGGAAGATGCAAAGGGAAATGGTAGAGACATGACTACATTCTTTTTTTTTTTTTAAGTATTTTTTAATTTTTAAAATAAATTTATTTATTTTATTTATTTTTATTTTTGGCTGCGTTGGGTCTTTGTTGCTGCACGCAAGTTTCCTCTAGTTGCGGAGAGCTGGGGCTACTCTTAGTTGCAGTGTGCAGGCTTCTCTTGTTGCGGAGCATGGGCTCTAGGTGCGCGGGCTTCAGTATTTGTGGCATGCAGGCTCAGTAGTTGTGTCACGCAGGCTCTAGAGCGCAGGCTCAGTAGTTGTGTTGCATGGGCTTAATTGCTCCGCGGCAGGTGGGATCTTCCCGGACCAGGGATCGAACCCATGACCCCTGCATTGGCAGGCAGATTCTTAACCACTGTGCCATCAGGGAGACATGACTGCATTCTGAAATGGTCAAAGCTAAACACAAGTGCTAGAGGACACGGAATTAAATAAAATGAAAAACATCTGAAATTACTGCACTCCTTTGGTTGTACTTTTATATGCCCATTGGTAAGAGAATGACATGCATGATTGCGAAGGTATGCCTGCCATGCTTTCTGTGAATGCTTTCAGTGGTACACATCTGAATTGGCTAGAATTTTGCAATTTATCCTGGACTGTGGTCTTTATAGCTGGGGAAGACCTGGTCTTAAGAAGAAGGAAGAATTTAAACCTGAGCTGGAATACATAGTAAACAAGCCTGGCAGTGTCTGCCTAGCTCATGACAATCACTCCTTTTCTGAAAACTGCTTGAATACACAGAGAAAGGCACCATGGCCATGTCTGTATTGGAGCGGCCCCCAGATAGCATAGTGGTTAAGAGCACAGTGTCTGTAATCAGACTCCTTGAGTTCAAATCCTGGCTCTTCTTTCTAGCTGTGACCAAGTGTCAACCTATGTCTTACTTTCTCCTATGTAAAATGAAGATTATGGTAGTACCAACTTTGGAGTTACTCTCAGGATTAAATGAGATACATGCCCAAAGCACTCAGAGCACTACCTGGCCCATGGGGGACAACCCTTATGTGTGTTATTACCCCCTGACACAGATATGGGTCCAGGGGCAGATAGCTCACCAAAGGCAGCCCACTCAAAGTCTTTCTACTTAGAATTGTAAGCCAGAAACGGAAATCAGAGTCATGAACTCTGAGTCACATTCATGGTAGCTTGAGAGAAGGTCCCTAAACTTTTGCTCCTGAGTTCTTCATCATTCCAATCTTGTCTTTCATCCCCTATTTTCTGTGAAATGACTCAGTATGTGTCCAAGAAAGGGAAGTAGAGCTGAAAGAGTGTAGGGTGTCTCAAAAATGGTGGGCACTGCTGCCATACCTGGTGACCTGAGAAAAGATGACAGAATGAGGGCAGACAATAAGATGAATCCAGATACAGAAAGATTAGGACACGTTTGTGAGGCTTTTACTCCTGTTTATGAAGATATCTTTCAGTTACTTTAAAGAACCCTACTCTGCCATTCCTCAGTGCCTTTGCACATGCTGTTCTTTGCACTCCTACACATCCTTCAGATCTCAGCCTGGGTGTTATTTCCCAAGGGAAGCCTCAGAACCAGTGTGCTAGGTCAGTTTCCACCCTTGGACCACCATGCTAAGTCAGCTGGACTCTGCAAGAGTACTCTGTACTACTTTTGTGCACTTATTTCAGCTTATAATTATGTATTTGCAAGATGTTGGTTAACGTTTGACTGCCCCACTATGCTGTAAGCTGCTGAGAACAGTAAACATCAGACCTGTGCATTGCTGTATTCCCAGCGCTGGACAGAGTGCCCAAAACAAAGCCAAGACTCAGAAGAGATTTGTTGAATGACAAAATGAGTGAACAAATGAACGTCTGATGCAAAACCTTCCCACAACTACTCTGGTTCCAAGGCAGAATGTGTTGTTTCCTCATCCATGCTCCCAGAACGGTTTGCAGATGCATTAATTGTTCTTGCCATATTATGTTTCAGTTAGTAGCTCTCAAACTAAGTTGTGAGCTCTTGGATAGCAAGGTTTATAGTTTATGAACTAAGTTTTCATTTTATTCCTACTAACACTGCCTGGCATATTGCAGGTGCTTGATTCAGTTTTGTTAAAATGAAAGAAAATTGAATTCCCTCCCAGAAGGCCAAAACAACCAACAGAGTCAAAGCCATGACTTTTCTGTAGGGAAAAAAATTAATTGTCTGTTTTCCTGAATTGTATGCTAAAGTTGGTCAACGTGATCCATTTGCTGTAATCTTACTGTGGACTTACATCAGCTTTATAACACTTCAAAGAACCTTCAGGTCTATCACTTCCTTGAGTGCCAAAGTCCTGTGAGTTAGCTGGGCAAGATATTATGTCCATTTAACATGAGAACTGAGCATCATGGAGGTAAAATTTGCCTGAAATCAACACTTACGAGACAGCTAGGGTGCCATCCAGGTCTCCAGACCCCTTCTGAGTCAAGGACTCTTACTCTAAAATCAGGGATCTCCAATAGTGTGGTTGTTAATTTTCAGGGAGGAGAATCTCCTTCTTTGAAGACTCAAAATTCCTGAGTGGGAGAATGTGAAGGGGGAGGAGCCCAGGAAAAGATGACAGAGATGTCCCTGGAAGGGAACAAAGGAGTGAGGGGAGCTGTGGGCGGGAGTTTGGAGAGAAAGCCAAAGGGTGGGGCGTGGAGCCACTGAGAAGGGCAGAAAAGGGGGTGTTCTCCATTCCCTGATACAATGCTGCCAGCCTCAGAAGGAGGAAGTGGGGGCCCATAATGAGAATGAGGGGCCCTGGCCATGGCTTGTGACTCAGCGATCACCCAGGAGCTAAGTGTTGAGATTGTACTCGATCAGCTTTTTCCCAATTTCGTTCATCAAAGACATGCTTTATGTTATAATGCATTGTTGATGGGATACCACTGGGCCTCACGAGGTATAATGCATGCTTAGATTAAGATAGACATCAAAAAATGATCTCACAAATGAATTGCTGCAAGGAATTATGGAAATTACGTGCAAATTTAAAATTTTATGATTAAACAAAGAATGACAAATTGAAGAAACCAAATGCTTTTCATTTTATTAAAAACAGAGAATAACATCTCACAAATATGTTCTGAAATTATAAATCAAGAGACAAGGTAAAGAATATTGATCACCCAATAGATGACATACGTCACCTCGGTGGTTCTTGAAACTGGCCTGCACATTACGAGCTGATGAAACCATGGCCCCTCCTCCTGCAGAGGATCACACTCAACTCCCTTAGTTTGTCTTACTTTTCCTTCCTAGCAGATAAGGCAGATTATTAAACAATAAGAAAAGGTTTATGGATTTTTTTCTTTTAAGATTCTTTTTCTTAGAAATTCACTTTAAGAAAATTTTTCTTAAAAATGAACTTCAAAAATATAATTGGAATACGTATTGTATATGTGTATATGCATATATATGTATGTGTATGTATACATGCACATGTGGATGTATGTAAAACACTGACATTCCTTATGTTTCTGGAATCCAATCTGATATCTAGCCTAGAAAACACCTTCTGTAGATTATTTCTGCCTATACCATATTCTAATTCCAATCCTCACGGTAGATACTGGTGTGCTAGTGACTGACCACTGGACCCACTCACTTGATCTGCTGTCCCGGAGAATAACACAGTGTGAAGCTCCAAGCTAGGGACACCCTGTGCCGACGTACCAGGGACCTGATGATGGCCTGTACAGGGGTGGCCCATGTGTCAGACGGGAAGCAGATGGCCTATTCCAAAGGATTTTATTGAACTGAATTTTATGAAGGGACTATTTCCAACAAGGGAGAGTGAGGCTCTCAGAGACTGGAAATAGTGGGAGGTGTGAAGGGATGGGAACCAAGTTTCCAGAGCCCAGTGAAAACTCAAGTCATAGAAGGGGGTCCCCAACACAAGCTGTTGTCAAAGGAACACAGTCATTATCAAAATCTCAGCCAAGAAGCAGCAGGAACAGGAATAAACACCCCAGCTTCTCTAGGATTGCCAGGTAAAATAGAGGATGCCCATAGTTTGAGTTTCGGATAAACAACAAATAATTTTATAGTCTAAGTATGTCCCAAATACTTCATGGGACACACTTACATTACAAAATGTTTTTGGTTACCTACAGTTTAAACTTCACTGGGAACCTGTATGTTCCCCCCACTTTACTAAGATAGAGTTGTCAAATAAAACTATACATATTTAAAGTGTACAATGTGATGACTTGATATATGTATACACTGTGAAATGATTACCACAATCAGGTTAATTAACACATCCTTTGCCTCACAGTTACCTTTTCTTTGTGTGTGTGATGAGAATGTATAAGATCTACTCTCACAGTAAATTTGAAGCACATAATGCATTATTATTATTATATATTATGCTATATATATTATATAGTATCATGGAATATTATTCAACCATGATAAAGAAGGAAATGTTGCCATTTGCTACAACATGAATGAACTGGAAGGAAATTAAATAGAATAAGCCAGACAGAGAAAGACAAATACCGTATGTCACAGCTCACTCTTATGTGAACTCTAAACAAAAAAAGGTGAACTTACAGAAACAGAGAGTAGAATGGTGATTACCAGGGGCTGGCAGGCGGGGAATGGGAGATGCTGGGATCCTGTATTTTTATTTGCAAAATTTAGCAACCCTAAACCTCTCTCCCCACCACCCCAATCTCTGGCCAGACTCAGATAGAAGCCAAACGGCGGCAAGGCAATCCTTGTGGTGCAGTCTCCAGAGGTCAGCCTCACTTGGGCCTCAGGGCGAGGCAGAGAAAGAAGACAAGATCTGGGGTCGGTATGGTAAACAGAGAATAGCCAGAAATAACCAATGGCCAGCTCCTGGCAGTCTAAACTCATCCTTTATGGCGGAATTGGGTTTTCTCCGAACAAAGCAAGTTTGTGCTCCTTATTTGCTAGCTTTGTGTACTTGCAAATGATTCTTCTTTCTTCAATCTGTATCAGTGGTTTTCAATCTTTTATTCTAAGCAAAGTGTTCCATAGACATCTCATCACACAAAACACATGGCAAGTGTGCAGCTAAGGTAGCAGCAGAGATGATAAGCCTGAAACACTGCCTGTTTCCCCTCTTCAAACACCCACCGACCTACGCACAAATCCAGCCATCCACAGGTACCCGAGGCACACCCATGGTGCCCTAGGCCTAACCGAAGCTGGTCTGGGAACCCCTGCTATACAGTTGCAAAAAGCAAATACAGTGTGCTATCTTTTGTGTAAGAAAAAAAGTAAGAAAAGCATGTATCATATTTTTGCAAAAGGAATCATAGGGAAAATATATCAGAAACAATTAAAAGCTGTTACTTCTAGGAACTAGGTGGGGATGGGATGAGGAAGATAGGGGTGGGAGCAGGAATTCCCCAAGTATACCTTTGTGTAGTTTTGATTTTGAAATGAGATCAAAAGGAAATGAAAAAAAGCAAACCCTAAAATTAAAGACAAACAGAAACAGATGAAACTGTATTAAATCAATGGCATAGAACACAGAAAAAGAATTAATTCAAGTAACTTCTAAACTCAGTTCTCTGGTTATAAAAATTTAGAGGGATATATTCTAAGACAAAAAGAACTGCAAATGAAGGGGGCTTGTGGCGATGGGAAAGTTCTGTATCTTGACTGTGGTAGTGGTTATAGGAATCCACACATGTGATAAAATTGCATAGAGTTATACACGCACGCACACACACTCAAATGAATGCATGAAAAACTGGTAAAATCTGAATAAGCTCTGTGGATCGTACTGATGTTAATTTCCTGGTCTTGATACTGTACTATAGTTAAGCAAGATGTAACCAGTGGGGTAAATATGGTGAAGAGTACACAGGACTTCTCTGTACTTCCCGTGAATCTACAATTATTTTTTAAAAAATGTAAAAGGACCACAAAGAATCGTGGAACGTTAGATAATGGATGTATTGTGAGTCTTAAAACGATCTTAATAATCCCCAAACTCTTTTATATAGAGAATAGGATAAAGTAAACATATCAATGTTCTTAGGAACTAAGATATTTACTATAAAAGAAATGTACATACAGAATAAAAGAAGGTTAGAACAAACCTTGTAATGTCAATTATGTTAAGATTGAATAGAAAATTCTACTATAAACTCAGGGCCTGGAAGCATTGATACCTAGTAGTACTCACACCTTGGATTCTAAATACCATTCCAACTGAAAAACACCAGAGTTCCCTGGAGCAATGCCTGGATCTGAGTCTGGAGCAGAGACAGGATAAGGAGAACCCGGCACTTTATTTGGTGCCAGACGGTGCTCAAGCATAACAGAAGCGCATTAGAATGACATAAGAGCCGACTTGAATAGTTCCCACTGGCCAGATTTTGAACAATGTAAACATCAGAAAGAAATAATAATAGTAAAGGACTATACTACATTGAATGCTATTTACAAAAATATTTGGTCATTCTTTTTACAGCAATACTAGATGAGAAATGTAAGAAATGATGGAAATAGAAAAATGACCATTTTTCAATGCCTTATGTAATACTTGGTTCCAGCAAAGATTAGCAGTATCTGGTAAACTACTGGGTAAACTATTGGTGGAGAATAGGACATTCACACAGTTGCAAAATGCTACCCCATAGCCGTCTCACTAATTACAAAGGGGAAGTAGACAACGGTGAGATCTGGAAGTCCTCATCCTAACTAAAGGATCAAATGTAGCATCTCCAAGAGAAGGGACCTTGGCTGTGGCAATAGCATGCTGTGATTGGAGTCTGAACACAGTATAGCAGAGATTTAAAGGAGAGAGGTGGGGCAGGAAAGTCCTTACAGAGGAGCTGTGGGGAGGCATTCCAGGCATGGGGCACAGCAGAAGCAAAGGCACAGTGGCTTGAAACAGCCTCCTGCATTTAGAGAACTGCGTTAGCTGGGATGGCTCAGAAGGAAACAGTGAAGAGAGGGGGTTAATAAAAGTTGGAGAATTAGGACTTGGAGCTTACTCAGAAGGTGACGGGAAGACCCTGAAGGGCCTTTAAGGAGGGTGGTAAAAATGCAGATAGGAAGAAAGTGCAAATGAAAGAGCTATGTAGAAGGTATATTCCAGTCAGAGATGTGGTTGAGACAAGCTATTAGGATGAACTGGAAAATGTTTTCACACTGAGGGCCAATTCTGTACATGGGCAGTGTTGGGCTAGAGTTCTAGATGAAAAGCATCTCAGGTCAGCAGGAAATGGCACCTGGATGATTAGTGGTGTCTGCTTCGGTTAAGAAGTGGGAGAAGGGAGGAATATCGGGGTGGACAGTGGTGCCATTAACTGATATTAAAAGCACAAGAGGAGAAGCAAGTGTAAGGCAGGAAGGCCAAGTGTGTTATTTCAGTTATGCGGAATTAGAAAGGGTTACCGTTATAGGTTGTTACAAGATATTGAGTATAATGGAAGAGAATGTCAAAAGAAGAATATATATATATATATATAATGTATATGTATAACTGAATCACTTTGCTGTACACCTGAAACTAACACAACTTTGTAAATCAACTATATTTCAATAAAAATTAAAAATAAGAAAACGTTACTAGTTACATTGGAATTCCTAGTACCTAGGGTGGATTCAATTCTGTACATGTGCTGGAGGAGACTTTTTGAGTTCTAATGATAACTTAAGGGCTTTTTTAAAAAAATTTATTTTATTGAAGTATAGTTGATTTACAATGTTGTGTTAATTTCTGCTGTATAGCAAAGTGATTCAGTTATACATATATATATTCTTTTTCATATTCTTTTCCATTATGGTTTATTACAGGCTATTGAATATAGTTCCCTATGCTATATAGTAGGACCTTGTTTATCCTTGTTAACTTAAGGGCTTTTTAATATATAGATTATTTACCCAATAGACCTCAGGAGGCTCCCTCAGAATACGTACTGATGAGCATCTTCTGGATTTAGAGCACGGAGCCTTAATCAGAGGAGTCCCATTATGTTTAATAGGATTTACATAGCTAGAAGGCCTATGCATGCTAGAATTAAAAAGGCTCTCAACCTGCTTTTGTATTTAATAATAATTAATAATGAATATGCTCCTCCCCATGGGAGTTGGGCATTGGCATAAATATTTGCTGCAAAACCAAGTCCCGTGCTTTGGATCTCAGTCCCATGTCAATTTTGACACCCCAATTTATCACTGCCTGAGAGTCTGTCTAGCTCAGGACCCACACTGGGTTACTTATAATTAAAACAATTGCAGTTTCTTTTTAAAATTTAATTCCAAATATAATTTCTCATTTGCTTCACAAGGGTATGGCAGGCACAGCAGCCTGTCTGTGGGGAAATTAAAGGAAAGCAGGGGGATATGCACCACACGACACTTGTATTGAAATAATCGTTCATATTTTCCTGGCAACACTTTTTAATAAGTGTCAAATCTTTATTACTTTTTTGGCGTCTGCATCCACATTAATCATGTCGAATTCACATGGTATTTATTTCTGGAGGTTGTAAAAATCAACACAGGGGCTTCCCCAGGCTAATTAACTAGTCCAAATCCACTCCTGGGTTTCTGACTTCTGGACGTTATGCTGGCTCAGGAAGGATGTGAGAAAGCAGATTGGAACTAGTGATTGGCCTCAGGGGCAAGGAGGAGATACAGTCCCAACCTGAGCCACTCTCCATAGGTTTTTCTACTGTCTCAGCCACCAGGATCAGGCCCCTCCTGGGAAACCCACACGTCACCGCTTTACCACAGTTACAGAGTGGTGCTAGGTGGGTGGGCTGAAGCTCTCTGAATCTTCTTTTTACAGAAAAGGGAAGGTCTAACAATGGGAGTAATGTAGACATCTGCTGGTTCTTCTAGGGTCACCCCTATAAATGATGGAAAGAGTATTCTTAATAAAGTACAGGCTAGAAGGACAAAAGCTGCTGGTATGGCAGAAAGCATAGGCGTGGGAGTGAAGAGATGTGAATTCTAGCCTCAGCTCTACCAGAAATGATTATGAAATTTCCCCCTCTCCATCTGAGTTTTCAGGCCTTTAAGACGGGCTCACCCACGTGGTGTCTGAGGCTCTACCAATTCTCAAGCCGATGAGTGACATCATCAAATCTCTCGACCCAGGAAGAGACTCAGCACAAAACCGGGAGGACGTGATGGCCTCAACATTAAGCTTGACCAAAAGAAGAAGAACTTTAACAATGTCATCCCCACCTTTAGGGTTGAAACCTAAAATGTTAACATTGTTGCTATGGAAGGAATGAGGCATCTGGGGTTTCTTTGAGTTTCACTCATTAAGGGAAAAAGACAAACACTAAAAAGACAGGAAAACTATTGATAGAATGGTGGGACTGGGCCAGTCTCTGTTTTAATTCACCAGTCTGGGGTGTCCAGCATCTGGTATGGAAATTTTATTCACTCCTAGTGGAAAAGATAGCGATTGATTTAATTGACCTATTACTCTTACACCCACATTTACCCTCAAAATCACAGAACAGAAAGAATTTGAGGAATAAAACTGATCTTCGCAGAACTGTGCAATTGGCAGATTTTGACCTTTTTCCCCCAGCTTCCTATTTTGTATCATTTTCCCCATGGGAGTTCCCCCAACTATCTCTTTCGGGTGCTCTGCTCCTTCTTTTTGTCCTCCTGTGTCCTCTGTTTGTGGGATCTCCTCTCAAACAGCATCCCTTGCCAGTCATTTTTATCTTAGTGTGAATTTGCACAACCACTTCTGAACGGGGAGAGGAGACAATCTGGATTTTGAGGACCTAGGGATGTAGGCAGAGACTTCCAGTTGTCACCCAAATCCATTACCTCCTGAGTCTCCTCCATGACAATAGCACTAGTAGCACCTCCCAATTATCAGCGGAGGGCATGGCTACTGCTAATAAAGATGACATTTCCCAGCCTCCCTTGCTGTTACATACGTTCAAGTAATTCCATCATGGACAGTGGAATGTGATGGGAAGCCATGTGTATGACTTATGGCACATACCCTTAAAGAGGAAATATGCTCTTTCTGTGCATCCCCGTTTTTCCTTCTGCTTCTTAGAACATGGTCATGGAAGGAAGCCATATTGGAACAGGAGGCAAGGCCAACACCCTGGGGATGGTAGAGC
Organism: Eschrichtius robustus; assembly: GCF_028021215.1. Classification (NCBI taxonomy): domain Eukaryota; kingdom Metazoa; phylum Chordata; class Mammalia; order Artiodactyla; family Eschrichtiidae; genus Eschrichtius; species Eschrichtius robustus. Next base: position 121,140,712 of record NC_090830.1, read on the forward strand.
ATCAGGACAGAGGAGCCTGGGGCTCTGGATAATCACAGGGAACAAAACCATCAAACCAGCACTGGACTACCTACTCAGAAACTGTTTTGTCACAGAGAAACATTGTTTAAGCCTCTTATTCTTTTTAACCTATATTACACAAAGCCAAACCTATATTGTAACTACAACCGGTTAGCTATGGTAGAAATGGCAACATTCTCTCAGAGCACCTAGGTTTGAATTCCAAATCTGCCATTTACCATCTGCGTCACCTTGGACAATTTATTTCCTCTCCTTGAAATATATTTCCCCAGGTCCCTTTCTGCAAAATAAAAATAAGAATTTCCATCTCATAAACTTGTTGGGAGAAATAAATTGTATTCTTATGAAAGTTCTTTTGTATATTGTAAGGTACTTCTAGCCCTATGATGTTGATCAATGGTAGTCAAGGCTCTTTGGATTATAAGGACAGGAGCCTACTCACACTAAATCAATGAGGGGTTTACTTTAAGGATATAATAGGTGAGAACATAGACATCCAAGAAAGGTGGCGGAGCTTTCAGGAGGATTGGAACTACAAAAGTGAAAAATAGACACTAAACTCAATGCCCCCAGGAACCTCATGACCTCCCCCATTCAGCCTCCTCAACACCTCAAGGGTTATTATTGTAACCCTTCAACATTAGTACCCACCACCACCTGACTATAGTCAGATGGGTCCTTGCGTCTTAAATCAGATTCCCCATAGAGGATCTGATTGGTTGATGCCACTGGCTGGCTTCAGGTCAGGTGTACACTTGATCCAATCACTGTGGCCAGGGTGCAAGGTCATGTGATATGGATGGTTAACCTTTCCAGAAGCTGTGGTGGATTAACTTCTCTAGAGGGATGATGGATGGAGCAGTCAGTATCCCTTCTGGGACACAGTGGAGATAATGATAAAAGTTATGTTAACTATTCCTGGTGGGAGGAATGAATGCCTAGAAGTTTAAGTTTTATTAGAAAAATATTATGAGTTCTCCAGAAATTTTACCTTGTTTATCTATGCGGTGGATCTTTTAACATCCATTTCTCATGGACCAGGTGAGTTGAAAATTCATCTTCTCTTTAGCAGTCAGCACCCCCTTGCTTACCCACATCATGGACTGTCTAGACACTACCATTGCCCTGTCCTTTATATTTAATGACTGAAAGTTTTTTTCAAATGGGACATTGATAGGTGGAAAAGGGCATTGTGTCTTTTCACCACAATCTGGTATCCAGAGCCACAGATGAATTTTTGTCCTCACGGAGCCTTAAGCTTCCTTATAATTTCCAGCTCTTCAGTGTGACCTGCCTTCTAAGTAACTGACCTACACCTTTCCCTCTGCAAAAGGAAGAGAAAAGAAAAAGCTTAGCCAAAGACCTTAATAAAAGGGAGAAAACACATTCTTCCTTGTTTCACAGTCCTGCCCACTTGCTGGAGGAAATAGCATCTTATGCCCAGCCAAGAAGCTATGCTCTTGTTCTGTCTCTGAGCTTTGAGAAGAAAACACTTTTTAGAAAGGAAATGGGAAAGTGAGTTAAGTTCATTTATTGCTGAACATGCCAGATGGGGAAGAAGAGTTGAATAGAAAATTCTCTAAGCTTTAGCTTCCATAATTTCACTTTTATTCCTTCTAATGAGGCAAACATCTTCTAGAGGACTCAGGTTCACCTAAGCCAGTTTGTGTTCAACTTTCTATCACTTATAACAGAAAAATATTCATCAAATAAAAATTTTAAAAAAATTTTTAAATCACAGAACTAATTTTTTGTCATTGTTCAGTTTTTCTTCTCTTTTTAAACAGTTTTGTTTAAGTAAAACCGCAAACAATAAACTGCACATATTTAAAGTATAAAAGTTGATAAAGTTTGATGTATGTACATACCCAGGAAGCCAATTAAAACAATAAACATATCACCCTCAAAAGTTCTCTCTTCTCCCTTCATAATCCCTTCCTCCCATTTCTTCTCACCCTTTTCCCTGGCAACCACCACTGATCTGCTTTCTGTCATAGACTGCATTTTCCAGAATTTTATATAAATGGAACCAATACAGTATATACTGTGGTGGGTTTTTTTTTTTTTTGGCGTAATTATTTTTAAATTCACCTATCTTGCTGCATGTATCCACAGTTTATTTTTATTACTGAGTAGTACTCCACTGGTATATACCACAATTTGTGTGTGTGTTAACCTGTTGATGAACATTTGGATTGTTTCTAATTTGAGGATATTACAAACAAAGCTGCTATGAACATTTAGGTATAAGTCTTTACATAGACATATACTTTCATTACCCTTGGGTAAATACCTAGAGGTAGAATGTTTGGATCCTGTTGCACTGGATTAATCATTTAAAACCTTGCCAAGCTGTTTGCCAAAGTGCTTATACCATTTTAATTCCCAGCGGCTGGGTAGGAGAGCTCCGGTTCCTCCGCATCTTCACCAACATTTGATGTGGTCATTCGTTTTAATTTTGGACAATCTAATACATATGTAGTGGCCTCACAATGTAGTTTTAATTTGCATTTCCCTAATGAGTAAAGATAGTGAGATTCTTCCTTTTACATGCCCATTTTTCATCTTGTTATCTTATAAGGTGAAGTGTCTAGTCAAATCTTTTGCCTATTTTTAAAATTGGCTTGTTTTCATCTTCTTAATATTTGAGAATTCTAGAATTCTTTATACATGCTGGAAATAGTTCTTTACCAAATATGGGATTTGCAAATAGTTTCTCCATATCAACAGTAACTTTCAAAGAGCAGAAGTTCCTAACTGTGATAAAGTTCAAATTATCATTTTTTTCTTTTAAAGATTACCCTTTTGGTGGTTTATCTAGGATATCTTTACCTAACCCAATGTCACAAGAATTTCTCCTATGTTTTCCCATTTCTCTTTCTTTCTTAGACCTCGAAAGGAACTATCAAATAGAAAACTCTTATCAGGACTTTCAGCCACATCAAGAATGGCGAAGTGGAACAAACTGAATCAGAGTCAGGGAAAACGTGAGTTCCCTTTCCTCTGATGAGTTTCCATTTGCACCATTTTATCACAGTAGAGACAGCATTTCTGAAAGTTCAAATGGTGCCAAAAAGGCCTAGAAGGGGAGAATTAGCTCTGGCCAAGAAGTGTTCCTTGCACTTAAATTTCAAACATCATGCCTCAGATGCCTCAGAGACCAGCTCTTCACTGAAGTCAGGTGAAAAGAACAAGGTGGGATTCTTTTAAAATCACAGAAAAAAACCTTGTTAGAAGGAAGGGAAGGAGAGCTCTGGGCAAGTACCCCGCTCGGAGTGTGGGCTCTGGACTACCTGCATCAAAATCACCTGTGAAAAATACAAACCCTGGCCCCATACCACCCACTTAAACAGAATCTCTGGGGGTAGCATCTTAAGGTCAAATTCGCCAGGTGATTCTTAAACACAGTAGTTACAGATGAGCCCTCAGGCACACAAGAACCTGCTGGGATCCTCCCTGAGGCAGCTTCTGGAAAGGTTCTCAGGGTGAACCTGTGGTTCTCAATCCTCTCGGCATATAGAATCACCTGGAGAGCTTAAAATACAGATTCCTAGGCCCAACCAATGAGGTTCTGCAGTAGTCATCTGTCATAAGTCCAGTCTTTTCCTTTCGCTTTGCTTCTTGCTTTCTCCTTCCTCTCCATCTTCTTTTTCTTCTTCCCTCCTTCTCCTCCTCTAGTATCTCCTCCTCCTTTTTTTAAATTAAAGCTCCCAAGTTAATTCTAATATGCAGCCAAGGTTGAGAACTCCCAGGTCACATAGTGGAAGCAGCAACATCCCAGCCATGGGGCTTGGCAGGAGATGGAAATGAAGGAAGCAGGCTGGCTGGGGGCCATAGTGAAGTAAAAATCTAAGCTCCATGCAAAGAGTGTGGTCACTATTGAGCTAGTCAACTCCTGCCACGTGGGAACAAAATCCACATTTGCCAATCCCTCTGGTATTTCCAGAGAAATTAGAAATAATTTTTGGACATAAAATCTCCCATATTTAAACGTCTGAAAATGACACAAAACGTGTAAATCACTGTGCGCAGAACACAGCTGTGGGTGGCTAGTGGCCAGGGACTGCCTGTCTGTGACTTCTGCCCACAAAGTTTCTCAGCCCTGTGGACAATGCTAGGATGCTGTTTCATGGTGGCCACTCTTTGAGGGCTAGTTCTGAAGAAGCTCGTGGGTTTGTGTTCAGGCCACATCTGAACCTGCCTTCATAGAATTTCTAGGCAGGGACGAACTCTACTGTGTTCCTTGACGTGGGTTTGCCAGATTTCCTGACTTGTTTGAGGCCAATCAGAGAAATAGTCTCATAATTAATATGTAAGATAGCGTATTTTGCATGGTTTTCTCCCTATAGAATCCTTCTTCTATCCTAGACAAGTGATATTCGTGAGAATATGATTTTTATAAATGACATCTGAGAGAGTTTTTTCCATCAAACTCACTACTACTGACGGTTTTATCCTGTCCAAGCCCTCTACCACACTTAGGATGGTGGTTCTCAAACTTTAATAGGCATAAGAATCACCTGGGGCACATGTGACGATGCAGAGCTTCAGGCCTGGAGTGCCCATGGAGTTTATTATCAAAATCAGAACACTTCTGAAAATGAAAGCAACTCTGAGCTAAGGGGTATAGACTAGTTCACGCAGTCAGCCCACCCAGGCCTCATTTGTAAAGAGTTTCTGATTCAGTGGCCTGTGCTGGAGCCAGGGACTCCCCACTTTTAATAAAATCCCCCCACCCCCCAGCAAACCAGATGCAGGTGGTCTGGGCCACACTTACAACGCTGACTTAGTAGTAGGAAGGGAAGACGGAAGAAAAATACTCATTTGGGAGATGGAGACACGGAGTCCAGAGAGAAGACTCACTGAAAACCCAGCTGTGTGATGCTCGAATCATTACAAGGTAAGCAACCAGCTATCAAGTAAAGTCAGAGACAAATGCTAATTGCTAATCTCACACTTCCCTTTTTCCAGATTCCTCACAAAAGTAATTTGTTAGCACTACTTGATTACATAGTACTTTACTGTCTTCAAGTAAACGCCTAAAGGCAACTGGTAATTTTTTTTTTTAATAAATTGATTTATTTATTTTTGGCTGCGTTGGGTCTCCGTTGCTGCTCACAGGCTTTCTCTAGTTGTGGTGAGTGGGGGCTACTCTTCGTTGCGGTGCGTGGGCTTCTCATTGCAGTGGCTACTTTTGTTGTGGAGCACAGGCTCTAGGTGCATGGGCTTCAGTAGTTGTGGCACGTGGGCTCAGTAGTTGTGGCACACGGGCTTAGTTGCTCCGCGGCACGTGGGATCTTCCCGGACCAGGGCTCAAACCCGTGTCCCCTGCATTGGCAGGAGGATTCTTAACCACTGCGCCACCAGGGAAGTCCCGGCAACTGGTAATTAATGAAGTGCGTATAAGCCTTGTGATGAGCAATGAATATGTGCCGCAGACGCGCATTTTTATGAACATATGTTAATGAATGTTAGCGTCCCAACTGCAAGCATAACTCCAGAGGGTTTTCTTTTTATTTATTTATTTCAGCCAACAACCAAGTGATAGGTAATGAGCTCACTCGGGTCTGGCTTTCCACGCTCTGGACCCTGAGGGGTCTCCGGTGTATGCGTTTGACTCGCTTCGGAACCTCAAAGAGTGAGGCTGTTTCCAGTAGCAAGGAACTGACAAAGAGGATTTGCAATTGGTTTCTGTTAGCTCCATGCACATATCTGCACAACACGGACTGGTCAAGACGTGGCTTTCTTGTTTGATTTCTTTTTTTAATTGACTCTTATCTGATGAATTTAAGTCAGAAAAATTCCAGGATATGGAAAGCCATTGGAGCTCTGAGGTCAACAAGCATATTCCACTCCTCTTCTGGATGAGGCAGCAGAGTGTAGTGTTTAGAGCATGGGCTGCAGAGCCTGCTGCCTGGGTTTGAATCCTGGTTGTGCCACTTTTTATTTCTGTGACCTAGAACTCAACTTCTCTGGGCCTTGGTACCTATTTCCTAGGGCCTTTTTATGACTAATAAATGAGCTAATATTTGTGAAGCACTTAGTAGGGTGCCTGGCATGTGGCAAGAGTTACGAAGGTGAACACTGAGACTCAAGGACGCAGCTGCCCTTGCGATGAAGCCCTTACATGGAAAAGTTGGGTTGAAGGGCCTGTTGGTTGACTTTGGCCTCAAAGTTTCATCTCTGAATCACACACTGTGTTCTCCACATGACATCAAAACTGCATCTCAGTTTCCTCATTCCCCCAACGTCTCCTTAGGACAACATTAACTTTTGGCACAGTACCCCCCCCAACAAGACTGTTCCGTTGGTTGGATCTAGATAGGAAGCAAAGGGGCTGGCTAAAAAGATGCTTCACTCAGGGAATTTCAGAGGCCAGCTATGGAGTGGAATGGAATCCTGGGGACTTCCGTTCCTGCAAACATATGCTGTAGGCAACTGAGTATGTAGCCATGACCCCGGCCTTCCTGGGGTCCATGAGCTGTCCCCCCAAGTGAAGTCTGACCTCTCTCCCTCTCCTACACCAGACCCCAATCACATACCCTCCTCCCCTCCTCTACCCTTGTCTTCAGGAGAGATTAAATCTTTGTTCAAGGTTCTTTTTTCTCCCCTCCAGACATTCTGTGTTTAGAATTACAGCCGCCTATATTTTCAGCTTCAAGCAGATGTTCCAGGCAGAAAAAGCCTGCCAAATGTTTCAGATTACATTCAGAAGGTTTGGGCTCACGCTTTGCTGAACGAGAATCTGTGCTGACATTCTAGTAATCAGTAACACTTTAGGGTAGTGAGGCATCCCTCTTCTATGTGAAAAGGGTAATCCTGAGAGAGGTTTGAAGCTCCAGAGAAATCATTCCAGTGCCTCTTATTTGATAGGATTTTACAGTTTACGAAGTTCTTACACATCCATGATTTCATTTGCATCTTGTAACAACCCGGAGAAGTAGTCATGGCAAGGATTAGGACTGTCACTTTGCAGATGACAGGGCTAAATATAAGAGAGATGTGAGGGCTTGACATGCTTATAAGAGTTTGGTTTTGGTCTCTTACCTTCCAAACCTGGGCACTTTCCACAAATAGCAACATGATACATTCACATATTGCTTTCCTATACACTTTATAAGTACTAACTGGAGTGCAGTATCATTTTATCTCCAGAAAAGTCCCATGAACTAGATAGGGAACTGTTTTAGTCAGCTTAGAATAGGCTATGCTTTGGTAACAAATAAGCCCTGATAGCTCAGAAGCTTAACCCAACAAAGATTGATTTCATGTGCATATCATCTTCTGATGCAGGTCCAGGTAGTTCCCTGAGGTGGTTTTCCTCTGAGTGATAACCAGTATCCTTCCATATCATCATTCTCCATTTAAAAAATACAGCCTTAGAAGTCACCAGGGGATCAGAACGTAATGTTATCAATTACCCGAAAAGTTTTTTGGCCAGACTATCACTTCTACCCACATTCTATTTGCCCGAACCCAGTCATGACCTCAACCTAACTGCAGACAAAAGGTAGTTTTCTTGTGAGCCAGGAAGAGTAAATGTAATGGGTTTTGCTGAATACAAAGCATTATTTCTGCCATTTCAAACTGCACCAGCTCTTGTTCTAGGCTGTCTACAAGGGGCTGGCAAATAAAACATCATGGTCACAAACTTTGATACTGTGCCAACTATAGAACAGCAACAAAATATCTGTAGGTCAAACTGAATTATTTCAGAGGTAAAGCTCTCCACCAGCTGAAGAATGTTACTATACATCACAACAGGTTCCCAGACCAGAGAAAAGGAGAGAAAAATGACTTGTACATCACTGGGGCTGAAATGCAATGCAGGCAGACCTCGTTTTATTCCCCTTTGCTTTATTGTGCTTCGCAGATATTGAGTTTTTTTGCAAATTGAAGCTTTGTGGTAACCCTGCGTCAAGCAAGTCTATCAGTGCCATTTTTCTAACAGCATTTGCTCCCTTCATGTCTCCATGTCACATTTGGTAATTTTCACAATATTTCAAACTTCTTCATTATTATTATATTTGTATGGCAATCTCTGGTTAGTGATCTTTGATACTACTATTGTAATTGTTTTGGCGTGCCACCAACTGTGCTCATATAAGAACGTAACACATAAATGTTGTGTGTGTTCTGACTGCTCCATAGGCCAGCCACTCCCCCATCTCTCTCCCTCCTCTTGGGCCTCCCTATTCCCTGAGACACAACAATATTGAAATAAAGCCAATTAATAACCCTACATGGCCTCTAAGTGTTCAAGTGAAAGGAAGAGTCTCTCACTGTAAACCAAAAGCTAGAAGTGATTAAGCTTAGTGAGGAAGGCCTCTTAAAAGCCAAGACAGGCTGAAAGCTAGGCCTCTTGCACCAAACAGTTAGCCAAGTTGTTAATGCAAAAGAAAATTCTTGAAGGAAATTAAAAATGCTATTCCAGTGAATACACGGATGATAAGAAAGCAAAACAGCCTTATTGCTGATATGGAGAAAGTTTTAGTGGTCTGGATAGAAGATCAAACCAGCCGCGACATT